>NW_027362761.1:177880532-178480532 GCF_046119375.1 Phyllobates terribilis | reverse complement strand
TACTCTGCTTCTGTGGTGTTTGTACTCTGCTTCTGTAGTGTTTGTACTCTGCTTCTGTGGTGTTTGTACTATGCTTCTGTAGTGTTTGTACTCTGCTTCTGTGGTGTTTGTACTCTGCTTCTGTGGTGTTTGTACTCTGCTTCTGTAGTGTTTGTACTCTGCTTCTGTAGTGTTTGTACTCTGCTTCTGTGGTGTTTGTACTCTGCTTCTGTGGTGTTTGTACTATGCTTCTGTAGTGTTTGTACTCTGCTTCTGTGGTGTTTGTACTCTGCTTCTGTGGTGTTTGTACTCTGCTTCTGTGGTGTTTGTACTCTGCTTCTGTGGTGTTTGTACTCTGCTTCTGTGGTGTTTGTACTCTGCTTCTGTAGTGTTTGTACTCTGCTTCTGTGGTGTTTGTACTCTGCTTCTGTGGTGTTTCTACTCTGCTTCTGTAGTGTTTGTACTCTGCTTCTGTGGTGTTTGTACTCTGCTTCTGTAGTGTTTGTACTCTGCTTCTGTGGTGTTTGTACTCTGCTTCTGTGGTGTTTGTACTCTGCTTCTGTGGTGTTTGTAGTGTTTGTACTCTGCTTCTGTAGTGTTTGTACTCTGCTTCTGTGGTGTTTGTACTCTGCTTCTGTGGTGTTTGTACTCTGCTTCTGTGGTGTTTGTACTCTGCTTCTGTAGTGTTTGTACTCTGCTTCTGTGGTGTTTGTACTCTGATTCTGTGGTGTTTGTACTCTGCTTCTGTGGTGTTTGTACTCTGCTTCTGTAGTGTTTGTACTCTGCTTCTGTAGTGTTTGTACTCTGCTTCTGTGGTGTTTGTACTCTGCTTCTGTGGTGTTTGTACTCTGCTTCTGTGGTGTTTGTACTCTGCTTCTGTGGTGTTTGTACTCTGCTTCTGTGGTGTTTGTACTCTGTTTCTGTAGTGTTTGTACTCTGCTTCTGTGGTGTTTGTACTATGCTTCTGTAGTGTTTGTACTATGCTTCTGTAGTGTTTGTACTATGCTTCTGTAGTGTTTGTACTCTGCTTCTGTAGTGTTTGTACTCTGCTTCTGTGGTGTTTGTACTCTGCTTCTGTGGTGTTTGTACTCTGCTTCTGTAGTGCTTGTACTCTGCTTCTGTGGTGTTTGTAGTGTTTGTACTCTGCTTCTGTAGTGTTTGTACTCTGCTTCTGTAGTGTTTGTACTCTGCTTCTGTGGTGTTTGTACTCTGCTTCTGTGGTGTTTGTACTCTGCTTCTGTAGTGTTTGTACTCTGCTTCTGTGGTGTTTGTAGTGTTTGTACTCTGCTTCTGTAGTGTTTGTACTCTGCTTCTGTAGTGTTTGTACTCTGCTTCTGTGGTGTTTGTACTCTGCTTCTGTGGTGTTTGTACTCTGCTTCTGTAGTGTTTGTACTCTGCTTCTGTGGTGTTTGTACTATGCTTCTGTGGTGTTTGTACTCTGCTTCTGTGGTGTTTGTACTCTGCTTCTGTAGTGTTTGTACTATGCTTCTGTGGTGTTTGTACTCTGCTTCTGTGGTGTTTGTACTCTGCTTCTGTAGTGTTTGTACTCTGCTTCTGTGGTGTTTGTACTCTGCTTCTGTGGTGTTTGTACTCTGCTTCTGTGGTGTTTGTAGTGTTTGTACTCTGCTTCTGTGGTGTTTGTACTCTGCTTCTGTGGTGTATGTACTCTGCTTCTGTGGTGTTTGTACTCTGCTTCTGTAGTGTTTGTACTCTGCTTCTGTGGTGTTTGTACTCTGCTTCTGTAGTGTTTGTACTCTGCTTCTGTGGTGTTTGTACTCTGCTTCTGTGGTGTTTGTAGTGTTTGTACTCTGCTTCTGTGGTGTTTGTACTCTGCTTCTGTGGTGTATGTACTCTGCTTCTGTGGTGTTTGTACTCTGCTTCTGTAGTGTTTGTACTCTGCTTCTGTGGTGTTTGTACTCTGCTTCTGTGGTGTTTGTACTCTGCTTCTGTAGTGTTTGTACTCTGTTTCTGTAGTGTTTGTACTCTGCTTCTGTGGTGTTTGTACTCTGCTTCTGTAGTGTTTGTACTCTGCTTCTGTGGTGTTTGTACTCTGCTTCTGTAGTGTTTGTACTCTGCTTCTGTGGTGTTTGTACTCTGCTTCTGTAGTGTTTGTACTCTGCTTCTGTGGTGTTTGTACTCTGCTTCTGTGGTGTTTGTACTCTGCTTCTGTGGTGTTTGTACTCTGCTTCTGTGGTGTTTGTACTCTGCTTCTGTGGTGTTTGTACTCTGCTTCTGTGGTGTTTGTACTCTGCTTCTGTGGTGTTTGTACTCTGCTTCTGTAGTGTTTGTACTCTGCTTCTGTGGTGTTTGTACTCTGCTTCTGTGGTGTTTGTACTCTGCTTCTGTAGTGCTTGTACTCTGCTTCTGTGGTGTTTGTAGTGTTTGTACTCTGCTTCTGTGGTGTTTGTACTCTGCTTCTGTAGTGTTTGTACTCTGCTTCTGTGGTGTTTGTACTCTGCTTCTGTAGTGTTTGTACTCTGCTTCTGTGGTGTTTGTACTCTGCTTCTGTAGTGTTTGTGCTCTGCTTCTGTAGTGTTTGTACTCTGCTTCTGTGGTGTTTGTACTCTGCTTCTGTGGTGTTTGTACTCTGCTTCTGTAGTGTTTGTACTCTGCTTCTGTGGTGTTTGTACTCTGCTTCTGTAGTGTTTGTACTCTGCTTCTGTGGTGTTTGTACTCTGCTTCTGTAGTGTTTGTACTCTGCTTCTGTGGTGTTTGTACTCTGCTTCTGTGGTGTTTGTACTCTGCTTCTGTAGTGTTTGTACTCTGTTTCTGTAGTGTTTGTACTCTGCTTCTGTAGTGTTTGTACTCTGCTTCTGTGGTGTTTGTACTCTGCTTCTGTGGTGTTTGTACTCTGCTTCTGTGGTGTTTGTACTCTGCTTCTGTGGTGTTTGTACTCTGCTTCTGTAGTGTTTGTACTCTGCTTCTGTGGTGTTTGTACTCTGCTTCTGTGGTGTATGTACTCTGCTTCTGTGGTGTTTGTACTCTGCTTCTGTGGTGTTTGTACTCTGCTTCTGTGGTGTTTGTACTCTGCTTCTGTGGTGTTTGTACTCTGCTTCTGTGGTGTTTGTAGTGTTTGTACTCTGCTTCTGTGGTGTTTGTACTATGCTTCTGTGGTGTTTGTACTCTGCTTCTGTAGTGTTTGTACTCTGCTTCTGTGGTGTTTGTACTCTGCTTCTGTGGTGTTTGTACTCTGCTTCTGTGGTGTTTGTACTCTGCTTCTGTAGTGTTTGTACTCTGCTTCTGTGGTGTTTGTACTCTGCTTCTGTGGTGTTTGTACTCTGCTTCTGTGGTGTTTGTACTCTGCTTCTGTAGTGTTTGTACTCTGCTTCTGTGGTGTTTGTACTCTGCTTCTGTGGTGTTTGTACTCTGCTTCTGTAGTGTTTGTACTCTGCTTCTGTGGTGTTTGTACTCTGCTTCTGTAGTGTTTGTACTCTGCTTCTGTGGTGTTTGTACTCTGCTTCTGTGGTGTTTGTACTCTGCTTCTGTGGTGTTTGTAGTGTTTGTACTCTGCTTCTGTAGTGTTTGTACTCTGCTTCTGTGGTGTTTGTACTCTGCTTCTGTGGTGTTTGTACTCTGCTTCTGTGGTGTTTGTACTCTGCTTCTGTAGTGTTTGTACTATGCTTCTGTAGTGTTTGTACTCTGCTTCTGTGGTGTTTGTACTCTGCTTCTGTGGTGTTTGTACTCTGATTCTGTGGTGTTTGTACTCTGCTTCTGTGGTGTTTGTACTCTGCTTCTGTAGTGTTTGTACTCTGCTTCTGTAGTGTTTGTACTCTGCTTCTGTGGTGTTTGTACTCTGCTTCTGTGGTGTTTGTACTCTGCTTCTGTGGTGTTTGTACTCTGCTTCTGTGGTGTTTGTACTCTGCTTCTGTGGTGTTTGTACTCTGTTTCTGTAGTGTTTGTACTCTGCTTCTGTGGTGTTTGTACTATGCTTCTGTAGTGTTTGTACTATGCTTCTGTAGTGTTTGTACTATGCTTCTGTAGTGTTTGTACTCTGCTTCTGTAGTGTTTGTACTCTGCTTCTGTGGTGTTTGTACTCTGCTTCTGTGGTGTTTGTACTCTGCTTCTGTAGTGCTTGTACTCTGCTTCTGTGGTGTTTGTAGTGTTTGTACTCTGCTTCTGTAGTGTTTGTACTCTGCTTCTGTAGTGTTTGTACTCTGCTTCTGTGGTGTTTGTACTCTGCTTCTGTAGTGTTTGTACTCTGCTTCTGTGGTGTTTGTAGTGTTTGTACTCTGCTTCTGTAGTGTTTGTACTCTGCTTCTGTGGTGTTTGTACTCTGCTTCTGTAGTGTTTGTACTCTGCTTCTGTGGTGTTTGTACTATGCTTCTGTGGTGTTTGTACTCTGCTTCTGTGGTGTTTGTACTCTGCTTCTGTAGTGTTTGTACTCTGCTTCTGTGGTGTTTGTACTATGCTTCTGTAGTGTTTGTACTCTGCTTCTGTGGTGTTTGTACTCTGCTTCTGTAGTGTTTGTACTCTGCTTCTGTGGTGTTTGTACTCTGCTTCTGTGGTGTTTGTACTCTGCTTCTGTGGTGTTTGTACTCTGCTTCTGTGGTGTTTGTACTCTGCTTCTGTGGTGTTTGTACTCTGCTTCTGTGGTGTTTGTACTCTGCTTCTGTGGTGTTTGTACTATGCTTCTGTAGTGTTTGTACTCTGCTTCTGTGGTGTTTGTACTCTGCTTCTGTGGTGTTTGTACTCTGCTTCTGTGGTGTTTGTACTCTGCTTCTGTGGTGTTTGTACTCTGCTTCTGTGGTGTTTGTAGTGTTTGTACTCTGCTTCTGTGGTGTTTGTACTATGCTTCTGTAGTGTTTGTACTCTGCTTCTGTGGTGTTTGTACTATGCTTCTGTAGTGTTTGTACTCTGCTTCTGTGGTGTTTGTACTCTGCTTCTGTGGTGTTTGTACTCTGCTTCTGTGGTGTTTGTACTCTGCTTCTGTAGTGTTTGTACTCTGCTTCTGTAGTGTTTGTACTCTGCTTCTGTGGTGTTTGTACTCTGCTTCTGTGGTGTTTGTACTCTGCTTCTGTGGTGTTTGTACTCTGCTTCTGTGGTGTTTGTACTCTGCTTCTGTGGTGTTTGTACTCTGCTTCTGTGGTGTTTGTACTCTGCTTCTGTGGTGTTTGTACTCTGCTTCTGTAGTGTTTGTACTCTGCTTCTGTGGTGTTTGTACTCTGCTTCTGTGGTGTTTGTACTCTGCTTCTGTAGTGTTTGTACTCTGCTTCTGTGGTGTTTGTACTCTGCTTCTGTGGTGTTTGTACTCTGCTTCTGTGGTGTTTGTAGTGTTTGTGCTCTGCTTCTGTGGTGTTTGTACTCTGCTTCTGTGGTGTATGTACTCTGCTTCTGTGGTGTTTGTACTCTGCTTCTGTAGTGTTTGTACTCTGCTTCTGTGGTGTTTGTACTCTGCTTCTGTGGTGTTTGTACTCTGCTTCTGTGGTGTTTGTACTCTGCTTCTGTGGTGTTTGTAGTGTTTGTACTCTGCTTCTGTGGTGTTTGTACTCTGCTTCTGTGGTGTATGTACTCTGCTTCTGTGGTGTTTGTACTCTGCTTCTGTAGTGTTTGTACTCTGCTTCTGTGGTGTTTGTACTCTGCTTCTGTGGTGTTTGTACTCTGCTTCTGTAGTGTTTGTACTCTGTTTCTGTAGTGTTTGTACTCTGCTTCTGTGGTGTTTGTACTCTGCTTCTGTAGTGTTTGTACTCTGCTTCTGTGGTGTTTGTACTCTGCTTCTGTAGTGTTTGTACTCTGCTTCTGTGGTGTTTGTACTCTGCTTCTGTGGTGTTTGTACTCTGCTTCTGTGGTGTTTGTACTCTGCTTCTGTGGTGTTTGTACTCTGCTTCTGTGGTGTTTGTACTCTGCTTCTGTGGTGTTTGTACTCTGCTTCTGTAGTGTTTGTACTCTGCTTCTGTGGTGTTTGTACTCTGCTTCTGTGGTGTTTGTACTCTGCTTCTGTGGTGTTTGTAGTGTTTGTACTCTGCTTCTGTGGTGTTTGTACTCTGCTTCTGTGGTGTATGTACTCTGCTTCTGTGGTGTTTGTACTCTGCTTCTGTAGTGTTTGTACTCTGCTTCTGTGGTGTTTGTACTCTGCTTCTGTAGTGTTTGTACTCTGCTTCTGTGGTGTTTGTACTCTGCTTCTGTGGTGTTTGTAGTGTTTGTACTCTGCTTCTGTGGTGTTTGTACTCTGCTTCTGTGGTGTATGTACTCTGCTTCTGTGGTGTTTGTACTCTGCTTCTGTAGTGTTTGTACTCTGCTTCTGTGGTGTTTGTACTCTGCTTCTGTGGTGTTTGTACTCTGCTTCTGTAGTGTTTGTACTCTGTTTCTGTAGTGTTTGTACTCTGCTTCTGTAGTGTTTGTACTCTGCTTCTGTAGTGTTTGTACTCTGCTTCTGTGGTGTTTGTACTCTGCTTCTGTGGTGTTTGTACTCTGCTTCTGTGGTGTTTGTACTCTGCTTCTGTAGTGTTTGTACTCTGCTTCTGTGGTGTTTGTACTCTGCTTCTGTGGTGTTTGTACTCTGCTTCTGTGGTGTTTGTACTCTGCTTCTGTGGTGTATGTACTCTGCTTCTGTGGTGTTTGTACTCTGCTTCTGTGGTGTTTGTACTCTGCTTCTGTGGTGTTTGTACTCTGCTTCTGTGGTGTTTGTACTCTGCTTCTGTGGTGTTTGTACTCTGCTTCTGTGGTGTTTGTAGTGTTTGTACTCTGCTTCTGTGGTGTTTGTACTATGCTTCTGTGGTGTTTGTACTCTGCTTCTGTGGTGTTTGTACTCTGCTTCTGTAGTGTTTGTACTCTGCTTCTGTGGTGTTTGTACTCTGCTTCTGTGGTGTTTGTACTCTGCTTCTGTGGTGTTTGTACTCTGCTTCTGTAGTGTTTGTACTCTGCTTCTGTAGTGTTTGTACTCTGCTTCTGTGGTGTTTGTACTCTGCTTCTGTGGTGTTTGTACTCTGCTTCTGTGGTGTTTGTACTCTGCTTCTGTAGTGTTTGTACTCTGCTTCTGTGGTGTTTGTACTCTGCTTCTGTGGTGTTTGTACTCTGCTTCTGTGGTGTTTGTACTCTGCTTCTGTTGTGTTTGTACTCTGCTTCTGTAGTGTTTGTACTCTGCTTCTGTGGTGTTTGTACTCTGCTTCTGTGGTGTTTGTACTCTGCTTCTGTGGTGTTTGTACTCTGCTTCTGTGGTGTTTGTAGTGTTTGTACTCTGCTTCTGTAGTGTTTGTACTCTGCTTCTGTGGTGTTTGTACTCTGCTTCTGTGGTGTTTGTACTCTGCTTCTGTGGTGTTTGTACTCTGCTTCTGTAGTGTTTGTACTCTGCTTCTGTAGTGTTTGTACTCTGCTTCTGTAGTGTTTGTACTCTGCTTCTGTGGTGTTTGTACTCTGCTTCTGTGGTGTTTGTACTCTGCTTCTGTGGTGTTTGTACTCTGCTTCTGTGGTGTTTGTACTATGCTTCTGTGGTGTTTGTACTATGCTTCTGTAGTGTTTGTACTATGCTTCTGTAGTGTTTGTACTATGCTTCTGTAGTGTTTGTACTCTGCTTCTGTAGTGTTTGTACTCTGCTTCTGTGGTGTTTGTACTCTGCTTCTGTGGTGTTTGTACTCTGCTTCTGTAGTGCTTGTACTCTGCTTCTGTGGTGTTTGTAGTGTTTGTACTCTGCTTCTGTAGTGTTTGTACTCTGCTTCTGTAGTGTTTGTACTCTGCTTCTGTGGTGTTTGTACTCTGCTTCTGTGGTGTTTGTACTCTGCTTCTGTAGTGTTTGTACTCTGCTTCTGTGGTGTTTGTAGTGTTTGTACTCTGCTTCTGTAGTGTTTGTACTCTGCTTCTGTGGTGTTTGTACTCTGCTTCTGTAGTGTTTGTACTCTGCTTCTGTGGTGTTTGTACTATGCTTCTGTGGTGTTTGTACTCTGCTTCTGTGGTGTTTGTACTCTGCTTCTGTAGTGTTTGTACTCTGCTTCTATGGTGTTTGTACTATGCTTCTGTAGTGTTTGTACTCTGCTTCTGTGGTGTTTGTACTATGCTTCTGTAGTGTTTGTACTCTGCTTCTGTGGTGTTTGTACTCTGCTTCTGTGGTGTTTGTACTCTGCTTCTGTAGTGTTTGTACTCTGCTTCTGTAGTGTTTGTACTCTGCTTCTGTGGTGTTTGTACTATGCTTCTGTAGTGTTTGTACTCTGCTTCTGTGGTGTTTGTACTCTGCTTCTGTAGTGTTTGTACTCTGCTTCTGTGGTGTTTGTACTCTGCTTCTGTGGTGTTTGTACTCTGCTTCTGTGGTGTTTGTACTCTGCTTCTGTGGTGTTTGTACTCTGCTTCTGTGGTGTTTGTACTCTGCTTCTGTGGTGTTTGTACTCTGCTTCTGTGGTGTTTGTACTATGCTTCTGTAGTGTTTGTACTCTGCTTCTGTGGTGTTTGTACTCTGCTTCTGTGGTGTTTGTACTCTGCTTCTGTGGTGTTTGTACTCTGCTTCTGTGGTGTTTGTACTCTGCTTCTGTGGTGTTTGTAGTGTTTGTACTCTGCTTCTGTGGTGTTTGTACTATGCTTCTGTAGTGTTTGTACTCTGCTTCTGTGGTGTTTGTACTATGCTTCTGTAGTGTTTGTACTCTGCTTCTGTGGTGTTTGTACTCTGCTTCTGTGGTGTTTGTACTCTGCTTCTGTGGTGTTTGTACTCTGCTTCTGTAGTGTTTGTACTCTGCTTCTGTAGTGTTTGTACTCTGCTTCTGTGGTGTTTGTACTCTGCTTCTGTGGTGTTTGTACTCTGCTTCTGTGGTGTTTGTACTCTGCTTCTGTGGTGTTTGTACTCTGCTTCTGTGGTGTTTGTACTCTGCTTCTGTGGTGTTTGTACTCTGCTTCTGTGGTGTTTGTACTCTGCTTCTGTAGTGTTTGTACTCTGCTTCTGTGGTGTTTGTACTCTGCTTCTGTGGTGTTTGTACTCTGCTTCTGTAGTGTTTGTACTCTGCTTCTGTGGTGTTTGTACTCTGCTTCTGTGGTGTTTGTACTCTGCTTCTGTGGTGTTTGTAGTGTTTGTGCTCTGCTTCTGTGGTGTTTGTACTCTGCTTCTGTGGTGTATGTACTCTGCTTCTGTGGTGTTTGTACTCTGCTTCTGTAGTGTTTGTACTCTGCTTCTGTGGTGTTTGTACTCTGCTTCTGTGGTGTTTGTACTCTGCTTCTGTGGTGTTTGTACTCTGCTTCTGTGGTGTTTGTAGTGTTTGTACTCTGCTTCTGTGGTGTTTGTACTCTGCTTCTGTGGTGTATGTACTCTGCTTCTGTGGTGTTTGTACTCTGCTTCTGTAGTGTTTGTACTCTGCTTCTGTGGTGTTTGTACTCTGCTTCTGTGGTGTTTGTACTCTGCTTCTGTAGTGTTTGTACTCTGTTTCTGTAGTGTTTGTACTCTGCTTCTGTGGTGTTTGTACTCTGCTTCTGTAGTGTTTGTACTCTGCTTCTGTGGTGTTTGTACTCTGCTTCTGTAGTGTTTGTACTCTGCTTCTGTGGTGTTTGTACTCTGCTTCTGTGGTGTTTGTACTCTGCTTCTGTGGTGTTTGTACTCTGCTTCTGTGGTGTTTGTACTCTGCTTCTGTGGTGTTTGTACTCTGCTTCTGTGGTGTTTGTACTCTGCTTCTGTAGTGTTTGTACTCTGCTTCTGTGGTGTTTGTACTCTGCTTCTGTGGTGTTTGTACTCTGCTTCTGTGGTGTTTGTAGTGTTTGTACTCTGCTTCTGTGGTGTTTGTACTCTGCTTCTGTGGTGTATGTACTCTGCTTCTGTGGTGTTTGTACTCTGCTTCTGTAGTGTTTGTACTCTGCTTCTGTGGTGTTTGTACTCTGCTTCTGTAGTGTTTGTACTCTGCTTCTGTGGTGTTTGTACTCTGCTTCTGTGGTGTTTGTAGTGTTTGTACTCTGCTTCTGTGGTGTTTGTACTCTGCTTCTGTGGTGTATGTACTCTGCTTCTGTGGTGTTTGTACTCTGCTTCTGTAGTGTTTGTACTCTGCTTCTGTGGTGTTTGTACTCTGCTTCTGTGGTGTTTGTACTCTGCTTCTGTAGTGTTTGTACTCTGTTTCTGTAGTGTTTGTACTCTGCTTCTGTAGTGTTTGTACTCTGCTTCTGTAGTGTTTGTACTCTGCTTCTGTGGTGTTTGTACTCTGCTTCTGTGGTGTTTGTACTCTGCTTCTGTGGTGTTTGTACTCTGCTTCTGTAGTGTTTGTACTCTGCTTCTGTGGTGTTTGTACTCTGCTTCTGTGGTGTTTGTACTCTGCTTCTGTGGTGTTTGTACTCTGCTTCTGTGGTGTATGTACTCTGCTTCTGTGGTGTTTGTACTCTGCTTCTGTGGTGTTTGTACTCTGCTTCTGTGGTGTTTGTACTCTGCTTCTGTGGTGTTTGTACTCTGCTTCTGTGGTGTTTGTACTCTGCTTCTGTGGTGTTTGTAGTGTTTGTACTCTGCTTCTGTGGTGTTTGTACTATGCTTCTGTGGTGTTTGTACTCTGCTTCTGTGGTGTTTGTACTCTGCTTCTGTAGTGTTTGTACTCTGCTTCTGTGGTGTTTGTACTCTGCTTCTGTGGTGTTTGTACTCTGCTTCTGTGGTGTTTGTACTCTGCTTCTGTAGTGTTTGTACTCTGCTTCTGTAGTGTTTGTACTCTGCTTCTGTGGTGTTTGTACTCTGCTTCTGTGGTGTTTGTACTCTGCTTCTGTGGTGTTTGTACTCTGCTTCTGTAGTGTTTGTACTCTGCTTCTGTGGTGTTTGTACTCTGCTTCTGTGGTGTTTGTACTCTGCTTCTGTGGTGTTTGTACTCTGCTTCTGTTGTGTTTGTACTCTGCTTCTGTAGTGTTTGTACTCTGCTTCTGTGGTGTTTGTACTCTGCTTCTGTGGTGTTTGTACTCTGCTTCTGTGGTGTTTGTACTCTGCTTCTGTGGTGTTTGTAGTGTTTGTACTCTGCTTCTGTAGTGTTTGTACTCTGCTTCTGTGGTGTTTGTACTCTGCTTCTGTGGTGTTTGTACTCTGCTTCTGTGGTGTTTGTACTCTGCTTCTGTAGTGTTTGTACTCTGCTTCTGTAGTGTTTGTACTCTGCTTCTGTAGTGTTTGTACTCTGCTTCTGTGGTGTTTGTACTCTGCTTCTGTGGTGTTTGTACTCTGCTTCTGTGGTGTTTGTACTCTGCTTCTGTGGTGTTTGTACTATGCTTCTGTGGTGTTTGTACTATGCTTCTGTAGTGTTTGTACTATGCTTCTGTAGTGTTTGTACTATGCTTCTGTAGTGTTTGTACTCTGCTTCTGTAGTGTTTGTACTCTGCTTCTGTGGTGTTTGTACTCTGCTTCTGTGGTGTTTGTACTCTGCTTCTGTAGTGCTTGTACTCTGCTTCTGTGGTGTTTGTAGTGTTTGTACTCTGCTTCTGTAGTGTTTGTACTCTGCTTCTGTAGTGTTTGTACTCTGCTTCTGTGGTGTTTGTACTCTGCTTCTGTGGTGTTTGTACTCTGCTTCTGTAGTGTTTGTACTCTGCTTCTGTGGTGTTTGTAGTGTTTGTACTCTGCTTCTGTAGTGTTTGTACTCTGCTTCTGTGGTGTTTGTACTCTGCTTCTGTAGTGTTTGTACTCTGCTTCTGTGGTGTTTGTACTATGCTTCTGTGGTGTTTGTACTCTGCTTCTGTGGTGTTTGTACTCTGCTTCTGTAGTGTTTGTACTCTGCTTCTATGGTGTTTGTACTATGCTTCTGTAGTGTTTGTACTCTGCTTCTGTGGTGTTTGTACTCTGCTTCTGTGGTGTTTGTACTCTGCTTCTGTAGTGTTTGTACTCTGCTTCTGTAGTGTTTGTACTCTGCTTCTGTGGTGTTTGTACTATGCTTCTGTAGTGTTTGTGACGCGCCCCTGGGCCTGTGTCGCGCTGCGATGCGCACGCGGGAGCTTACCCGGAGCCGGATCTCTTGAGGGTTGTAGTCTCGTGGCGGCGACCCGGTCCGTGCCCAGGGAGTCAAACTGAGCGGCGATGTACTAGCAGTAGATGGTTGGTGACTACGCCACCCGTTGAATGCAGCTATGGAGCTGCCGCTGCAGGGCAGACCGCTGAGGCCGGTGGAAGGATGGTGCAGCGTGGATGGTATAACCGCCAACGGGAGGGGTATGGCCTCAGGGCAGCCGACGTGGATGATGGGGGTAGCAGGAACCACTCAGACGGTGCGGTGTAGTTCAGGGTCTTTACTGGTGACAAAGAAAGACCCTCCCGGAGTACTTGCTAGTGATAGGGGCCTGGTCAGTCCTTGAGCAGATGGGATTTCCCCTGGCCAGGCGGAGTTGTAGGCCTTCCCAACTAACTGTACTCTTCTGGCTACCTTGCTAGAGGCGGGAATAAGTAGCCCACGTCCCTGAGTGTACCGTGTGGTGCTCACCCGTATGGCCCGTGACTCGGGGCCTTCTAATGGCTTCCGCTCCACGATGGCGGTGCTGGTCCCACGCGTGTGACCGTGCCTTCGGGCTTCTGGGCCAGAGGACCTGAAATCCTCTGCCGGACGGTTTCTGCTGCTGGGTAGGAGTTAGTCCCCACAGCCTCGGACTCCGGGTCCGGTTAGAAATCTTCTCAGTCAGGGCGAGCTCTGCAGCTGCCAGCCCCTGACTCGTTGTAACACTGCTCCCCACAGAGCTCCTGATGTTTCTTGCTATGCTGCTTCTGTTCTCTACTCTTGTTCTGTCTTCTTTCTCCCTAACCCTGCCTCAGCCCCGGGTTTATATAGGGGAAGTCCTTCCCCTCCCAATACTGGGCAGGAGGTGTGGCATGCACAGGATCCCTGACCAAAGGACCTCCCACCTGCTCTCAGACGTAATATCTCTATCACTGTGGCAACCAGACCCCTGGGGTGTCACATTCCCCCCTAGTGAAATTTAGTACTCCGGGACTAAACATATTTTTTTAGAAAAACATAACAAGGTATAACAATAACAATACAATAAGAAAAACACATAAGATGGTTACGGCGTGTCCGCAACCGGGTGCAGTTTTGAAAAGCAAGGTGTCCATTTCACCAAAACAGGGAGACGTAACCAGGTAGGGGCCTGTCCTGCCCCGAGTCCTTAACAGTCTTTAGTCCATCCTGGGTTACGCTCCAACTATGTACAAGGATTCCCGGTAAATCCACCAAGGACTCCTAAAAAGAACTAGAAACACAAAATTATACACAAGCAACTATAAACAAGTAAACATTATAAGATAGCTTAAACATTTAGATCCTCCAACGTGCGGGTAGCTGGCCTCTAGTGGCCCTAGTGGACCTACGGAGCTGACTGTCTGGCCCTGAACTACAGGGTGTAGGAGCTGTCAAGGGTAAACTGGGCAGCTGTCTATGGGCCCTCTGGCTCACTAGGGGTATGGCAGGCCCACTATAAGCAGAGGGTTGATTTTCCGGGTCTGCTTGTGTAGAGTCTTCTGCCTCCTGGACCGGCTGTTCTTCCAGCTCTACCGGTTGCTCCGTAGGTTCTTGGGATGATGGTTGGAGGAAGGTGAGTACGGGTACCACAACTGCACCATTGACTTGAGTCCAAGACCGAGGGAAGTCCCCGAGCACTGTACTAACCATATCTTCCCTTTCCTCTACGGGTCGATGGTCTTCTTGTTCCTCTTCAGGGTTCCTCAGTTGTTCGGGACACTTCTTCAGGTGGTCCCGGGATACAATGGCTGTGGTTTCCCCTCCGTCTTTACTGATGGTACAGACCTTCGGGTTTTCGTGGCTTGAGGGCAGTACGGTGTACGGGTCCTTCTCCCACTGGTCGTCCAACTTGTGGAGCCGTCTCTTCCTCTTCAAGACCTGCTCTCCGGGTACCAGGGGAACAGCGGGAGCATACTGGTTGTAAGTTTTCTCTTGTCTTTCCCTAGCCTGACAGAGACTTCGCTCCACGCTCTCCTGTACTCTCCGGTACTGCTGCTGCCTCTCTGTGTCCCAGTCTGTTTCTGGTGAAGTGTCCTCGGGTGTCAGGACTCCCATTTCCAGGTCAACAGGTAACTTACCAGGTCTTGCCCTCATTAGGTAAGCCGGGGTACAGTTGGTGGAACCTACCGGGATGTGGTTGTATAGGTCCACCAGATCGGGCAACTTTTCAGGCCACAGACTGCGTTCTTCCAGGGGCAACGTTTTTAGAAGATCCATTACCACCTGGTTCATTTTTTCACAAAGTCCATTAGTCTGCGGATGGTAGGGTGTCGTCCTTATCTTCCGGCAGCCATACAGATTGCAGAATTCCTGGAAGACCTCCGCTTCAAAGGCAGGTCCCTGGTCCGTCAGCACTTGGTCCGGGTACCCGTGTGGACGGCAAAAGTGCTGCTGGAAGGCTCTAGCTGCGGTTTGAGCCGTTAAGTCCTTGACGGGGACGACAACCAGAAACCGGGAGTAATGATCCACGATGGTTAACGCGTAGACGTAGCCACTTCTGCTTGGGGTCAGTTTTACATGATCCAAGGCTACCAGTTCCAACGGTTGCCGGGTGACGATGGACTGCAGGGGAGTCTTCTGGCTGGCGCGGTCCTTCCTTCTCAGGTTGCACGGGCCACAGTCTCTGCACCACTTCTCAATGGTTCCCCTCATGCCTACCCAGTGGAATCGCTCGCGCAGCAGGAACTCCAGCTTCTTCCACCCGAAGTGTCCAGCTCCGTCGTGGTATGCCTCCATCACCATGGCTGCGTCTCTTCGTGGCACCACTACTTGCCAGAGTAATTCATGCGTCCGGGAGTTAACCATTCTGCGGCACAACTTCCCTTTGTAAAGGAACAGTCGACTCTTCTCTGCCCATAGTTGTTTGGCTTCCTCCGGAGCGTCTGGTTCAAGGCGAGCCTCCGGCCGAGTCAGCATCTCCTTCACCAGTCGGACGGCAGGGTCGCTGTCTTGCGTTTCCGCCCAGTTGTAGTGAGGTAAGGGGTTCAACGTAGCAGCCTGCTTACTCCTTACCCGGTGGGAATACTGGATAGTCCCATGACGGTGGAACGCAGGGAGTTCAATCTCTTCCAGTCCCTCCGGATCTTCTCCTTCGTCCGGCAGGTTGGGCATCCTGGACAGGGCGTCCGCGTTAGTATTGGAGCGCCCTGCCCGGTATTTGATTATGAACTCGTAGTTGGACAGACGGGCCATCCACCTCTGCTCCAGGGCACCGAGTCTTGCCGTGTCCAGGTGTGTCAACGGGTTGTTATCCGTGTACACGGTGAACCGGGAAGAAGCAAGGTAATGCTTAAAGCGCTCAGTGACTGCCCATACCACGGCCAGGAACTCTAGCTTAAATGAGCTATAATTCTCGGGGTTCCTTTCAGTGGGTCGCAGTTTTCGGCTGGCGTAGGCGATTACTCGTTCTTTCCCCTGCTGGATCTGGGACAGTACGGCTCCTAGCCCGATGTTACTGGCGTCGGTGTAGAGGATGAAGGGCTGGCTATAATCCGGGTACGCCAAGATTTCATCCCCCGTGAGGGCCATCTTCAGCTGGCGGAAGGACTCTTCTTCTAGCTCTTCCCATTTGAAGGGCGGCTTCTGGTTCTTGGCCTTCCGGGACTGGCCTATCAGGAGGTCCTGCATAGGCGCTGCCTTTTTGGTGAAACCGGGAATAAACCTTCGGTAGTAGCCTACCAACCCGAGGAACTGCCGCACTTCTTTTACGCTGGAGGGGCTTGGCCATCCCTTAATTGCGGTGATCTTATCGGGGTCGGGAGCCACTCCGTCAGCGCTCACCACGTGTCCCAGGTACTGCACCTTTGGTTTCAGGAGGTGACACTTGGAGGGTTTCACCTTTAGGCCGTAACTCGCCAGAGCTTCGAACACCTCCGCCAGGTGTTTCAGGTGGTCCTCATAAGTTTTGGAGTATACAATGACATCGTCCAGGTACAACAGGACCGTCTCGAAGTTTCTGTGGCCCAGACAGCACTCCATTAATCGTTGGAAGGTTCCTGGGGCGTTGCAGAGTCCGAACGGCATGCAGGTGAACTCGCTAAGTCCCATCAGGGTGGTGAATGCGGTCTTCTCCCGGTCCGCCTCTGCTACAGGAACCTGCCAGTACCCGCTAGTGAGATCCAAGGTAGAGAAGAAGTTAGCAGACCTTAAAGCAGCCAATGACTCCTCTATCCTTGGTAAGGGGTACGCATCCTTGTGTGTGATACGGTTGATTTTCCGGTAATCTACACACATCCTCATGGTGTTGTCTTTCTTTTTGACTAAAACTAGCGGGGCTGCCCAGGGGCTACAGCTATCCCGGATTACCCCAGCCTCCTTCATGTCTCTAAGCATCCCCTTGGCATGTTGGTAATGTGCAGGGGGTACGGGTCGATACCTCTCTTTTATGGGAGGATGATCTCCCGTGGGGATGCGGTGTTCTACCCCCTTGACTCGCCCGAAGTCTAACGGGTGTTTACTAAACACTCTCTCATACTCTTGAACCACCCGGTAGACTCCCTGTTTCTGGTGGGAGGGAGTGGAGTCAGTTCCCAAGTGTAGTTGCTGACACCAATCCTCCATTACTTTCTTAGAGCCGTTACCTTCCTCCGGGTGAGATGGAGGCAAGGGTTCCACAGACTGTATAGAGTTTTGGTTGATGGTATATAATTTTGCTAGCGTGGCATACCGGGGCAGGTACACTTCCCTCTCCCCGATATTGATTATGCGAACGGGCACCCTCCCATGGCGTACATTGACCACCCCCCGTGCTGTCAAAATGGTGGGCCTACTGTCTGAGTAAACTGGTTCTACCATTGCCTGGTAATCTCTACCTCTCAGACCAATAGCTGCCCGGCACCAAATCATCATTTCGCTTTTTGGGGGCATGGCAATAGGGAAAGGGTCACACATTCTTACGCTACCAATCTCACCGCCGGAGAGTTCCACCTGTTGCCGTCGCATCAGTGCCCGGATCTCTTTCTGGAGCACTCGCTGCTCGCCAGAGCTGGCGTTCTTGGCAACCTGCTGTAGAAGGAAAATCACCTGTGCAAGACAATTCTCAATTACATTAGTTCCTAGAGTTATTTTTGGGTGGCTCTCATGTTTGTCAATGTCTACAATGATCAGTCCCTGTGCTGCCAGTTCGACTCTACCGATTTTGATGGTCACCTCTTTAAATCCGATCTGTGGCACGGGCTGGCCATTGCTGGCGATGATACTCAAGTCGTCGTCAGGGTAGCGGGTAATATCCGAGTCATTCCAGTACTGCTTAAAGAGCACGTACGGGATAGTGGTGACCTGTGACCCGGTGTCCAGTAGGGCACTCATGGGAATGCCATCCAGTACCACAGGCAAGACTGGACGTCCTCCCACATATCTGTCGCGCCAGTTCGATGGGCCTGGTGATCTTTTTCCTGGGGGTTGGCCCTCTACCCCAGGTTGTGCCCGTTTAAAGAACAGTACCTTTCCATATGTCCGGGTTGATTGCAGCGGCGGCAGATGGGTCGTCCGTCCTCGCTGTATCGGTCACTGGGTCTTCCTCTGGCCGGTGGGGTCCTCCTTGGTCGACGCCACGGGATGTCCTCCGGTCCGGATGCCAGCTGGATCTTCCCTGGGGTGGAAACCTGTAAAGACTGCACAGTTCGGGTTAGCGCAGCAACGCTCTTAGCTAGCTCTTGGACCTGATGGCGTAGGTCTGGAGCCGGGTCATTGTCCAAAGCCTGCGCATCAGCTCCCACAGGCCCTGCCGACAAGGGCGCCGCCTCCTGGTGGTAAGTGATAGCTGGGCGCCTGTGGGTCACAACGCCACCCGGTGCCGGTTCTCGGAGCACCCGGATGGCTCTGTCCTTGAACTGTGCAAAGTCCAGATGGGGATCCTGTAAGGCCATTGCCCGCAACTGGGTTCGGTGGGCATTGCAATATAAACCCTCTATAAATTGTTCAGTCAACAGCCTGTCCTCGTTCCCCACCCCATCAGGGTCGGTCTGCTTTATGGCCCTCAGGGCCTCTTGTAGGTTTAGTGCATAGTCCCTTATACTCTCATGCGCTCGCTGCTTGCACCCGTAGAATCTAAGCTTAATCTCGGCTGAGGTGCGGGTATCAAAGGTGTCCTTCAGCCGGGTTAGTATCCCTGCGACAGTCTTCCTCCCAGGTGGCCAGGATTTTACTTCCCTTTTGGCTGCCCCGGTTAGTTGGGCCACCAGGATGCTCACTTTTTGCTCTTCTGTGAGGGGGTACACCTGGAAGAGGCTATCCAGCTTTTCTCTAAAGTCATGCAGGGTATGTGACTCCCCTGAGTACTGGGGTAGCCAAGCTGCTCCCGGGATATAGGGCATGGTAAAGGGCATAACTGCAGCAGCGGTGGCGCTGGCGGGGGTTGAGGCAGTGAAGCTCTCCTCCGTATCCGACATCTTCCTCCCCCCTAGTGGACCGTGGCCTACCTTGCGATGATCCTGTTCCGTAGGCCGCGGCTCCGCAGTGGATCGTCAGGGTTGAGGACCTTCCGTCGCGCTCCGGTGACGTCGGCGTCTGCTGGGCTCCTTCTAGGACCTTACGCAACGTCCGGACGTGAGGCGGGGCTTCAGTTCTCGGCCGCTTTCGGAGTCCACGCCCCTCTTCTTCCCGCGCGGCGTCCTCAAGATGGCGTCCAATGGCGGGAAAACTCCACGGATGGCGGGAAGAAGGTCGAAGATGGCGCCGGATGGCGGGAAAACTTCGCGGATGGCGGGAAGAAGGTAGAAGATGGCGCCGGATGGCGGGAAACCTCCACGGATAGCGGGAATCTTCACCACTGGTAAGTTTGAACAGTCTTTGCTTTTCAGGCACGCAGTACCCGGTGGTTGCGGGCACAAAATCCTGCCGACTACGCCAAAGTTGACGCGCCCCTGGGCCTGTGTCGCGCTGCGATGTGCACGCGGGAGCTTACCCGGAGCCGGATCTCTTGAGGGTTGTAGTCTCGTGGCGGCGACCCGGTCCGTGCCCAGGGAGTCAAACTGAGCGGCGATGTACTAGCAGTAGATGGTTGGTGACTACGCCACCCGTTGAATGCAGCTATGGAGCTGCCGCTGCAGGGCAGACCGCTGAGGCCGGTGGAAGGATGGTGCAGCGTGGATGGTATAACCCCCAACGGGAGGGGTATGGCCTCAGGGCAGCCGACGTGGATGATGGGGGTAGCAGGAACCACTCAGAGACGGTGCGGTGTAGTTCAGGGTCTTTACTGGTGACAAAGAAAGACCCTCCCGGAGTACTTGCTAGTGATAGGGGCCTGGTCAGTCCTTGAGCAGATGGGATTTCCCCTGGCCAGGCGGAGTTGTAGGCCTTCCCAACTAACTGTACTCTTCTGGCTACCTTGCTAGAGGCGGGAATAAGTAGCCCACGTCCCTGAGTGTACCGTGTGGTGCTCACCCGTATGGCCGGTGACTCGGGGCCTTCTAATGGCTTCCGCTCCACGATGGCGGTGCTGGTCCCACGCGTGTGACCGTGCCTTCGGGCTTCTGGGCCAGAGGACCTGAAATCCTCTGCCGGACGGTTTCTGCTGCTGGGTAGGAGTTAGTCCCCACAGCCTCGGACTCCGGGTCCGGTTAGAAATCTTCTCAGTCAGGGCGAGCTCTGCAGCTGCCAGCCCCTGACTCGTTGTAACACTGCTCCCCACAGAGCTCCTGATGTTTCTTGCTATGCTGCTTCTCTTCTCTACTCTTGTTCTGTCTTCTTTCTCCCTAACCCTGCCTCAGCCCCGGGTTTATATAGGGGAAGTCCTTCCCCTCCCAAGACTGGGCAGGAGGTGTGGCATGCACAGGATCCCTGACCAAAGGACCTCCCACCTGCTCTCAGACGTAATATCTCTATCACTGTGGCAACCAGACCCCTGGGTTGTCACATTTGTACTCTGCTTCTGTGGTGTTTGTACTCTGCTTCTGTGGTGTTTGTACTCTGCTTCTGTGGTGTTTGTACTCTGCTTCTGTGGTGTTTGTACTCTGCTTCTGTGGTGTTTGTAGTGTTTGTACTCTGCTTCTGTGGTGTTTGTACTATGCTTCTGTAGTGTTTGTACTCTGCTTCTGTGGTGTTTGTACTATGCTTCTGTAGTGTTTGTACTCTGCTTCTGTGGTGTTTGTACTCTGCTTCTGTGGTGTTTGTACTCTGCTTCTGTGGTGTTTGTACTCTGCTTCTGTGGTGTTTGTACTCTGCTTCTGTAGTGTTTGTACTCTGCTTCTGTGGTGTTTGTACTCTGCTTCTGTAGTGTTTGTACTCTGCTTCTGTGGTGTTTGTACTCTGCTTCTGTGGTGTTTGTACTCTGCTTCTGTGGTGTTTGTACTCTGCTTCTGTGGTGTTTGTACTCTGCTTCTGTGGTGTTTGTACTCTGCTTCTGTGGTGTTTGTACTATGCTTCTGTAGTGTTTGTACTCTGCTTCTGTGGTGTTTGTACTCTGCTTCTGTAGTGTTTGTACTCTGCTTCTGTGGTGTTTGTACTCTGCTTCTGTGGTGTTTGTACTCTGCTTCTGTGGTGTTTGTACTCTGCTTCTGTGGTGTTTGTACTCTGCTTCTGTAGTGTTTGTACTCTGCTTCTGTGGTGTTTGTACTCTGCTTCTGTGGTGTTTGTACTCTGCTTCTGTAGTGTTTGTACTCTGCTTCTGTGGTGTTTGTACTCTGCTTCTGTAGTGTTTGTACTCTGCTTCTGTGGTGTTTGTACTCTGCTTCTGTAGTGTTCACTTGTGTAAACAAATTTTATTCATGGGTGCACTTTATTTATTTAGAGAATAGAAAAGAACACCATATAAAATTAAAATTGAAAAAAAATAATAGGAGAATATAAAAATGTAAGAGTTTAAAATGCACTAAGCAAATGTCAAAAACTGACAGAAAGAAACTGGAGTATAAGTTGGTATACATGCAACGTGTAGGAGCATGGTCACACTGGCCATTAAACAGGATTTTTAAGCAAATGTCAGTAAAGACAGTTACTGAACACCTGCAATTAACTGATGCTTAACATATATCTATGGATTAGTAGACAGAAACTAGTAAAATATTTACTATAGTAACTTTCCAGTAAATTTCAGAAAATGCACTGATCAAAATTTACTGATTGTACGTTAGTTGCAGGGATTCGGTAATTTTTTTTTTTGAGCAAACGTCCGTAAAAAGAAAATTACTGAATACCTGCAACTAACTGCTTCTCACCATAAATCTATGAGTTAGTAAACTACTGTTACTACTGTAATTTTCCACTAAGGTTCTGAAGCAGCACTTACTTAATTTTATTATGCTAACGTCAGAAACAACTAACAGATTCTAGATACTATCAGCTAATTACTATAGTACATTTTTACTTCAAACTATTCTGCCTTTATTTCTATGCTATTATATTTTTGTTTTCAGTTTTTACGCATACTGGAAAATTGAGTATTGATGCTGATCAGTGGTTTGCGTCTCTTATCAGTGCTCAGCGGCCACAGGACGGACATGGGGGGTGGTACAAATTAAAAAAATAAAATTACAGAGTAAAATGCACTGTGCCAAAAATTGAGCACAAATATTGATCAGCGACTTGCGTCACTGATCAGTGCTCATTTGCAGCAATACACACACTGGGGAAGGTGGAATTAGGAGATACGTCCTGGATCAGAAGTCAGGGAACTGTTTGCTGGTGATACTGTTTTACAACTGAAGAAAAGTGAAAGTAAGGCCACAGATCTCTCAAGAGACGAGCACTGTCACTGACCTGTACTGCTTTAATGACTGCTGCCAACATTTGATTGGACTATGAAGACCACATATGGCATTCAGTGGCTGCTGGTGGCAGGTGTGGGGGAGTCCTTGCAGGTCCAGCTTGTGCTGTGAGTGGTGCTGACTAGCATTAAAAATTCCAGTGTATTTTTCTGAACCACCACTAGAGAACTAGGGTGGTGTTTGAATTAGTCTATACCGTGCACTTAGCTCCTCTGAAGAACCCGGTGGGGGAAACGCGTCAGGAGACGCATGATAAACTATTCAGGGATATTCACTGCGAAGGGTCAGCTGTGAACTGCCCTTGTCAGGGCGGGAGCTATGGGGTTTGAGGGCCATGATAGTCTTTACAGGGTGTAATAGGGTCTCCTCCTTTGCTCCACCCAACAGTGATTGAACTGGCTTATTAACTAGGTTATATTTGAAGGAATTAAAGGGCTTAATTAATTTGTATGGCAGTATTATTATTTTTTTTATTATTATAAGTGGGTAGGTAGACAACGCCTGGTTGAATGGCCACAACGGTCACCAGATCTTACCCAGGTGCACTTTTTCCTTTATTAGGTATATTCAGGAAAACTAAGCACGGTTGACAACTCATTGATTATAACTCATTATAATTCAACTATTATTTAAATTGGATATCTACTTCTGCCCCCCTCCCACTACCCCTTGTAGAAGTATTACAAAATGGCTGCTGATGCAGGAGTTTGTGACTGGATTTTTCAACTGGATCATCCTCCTCCAATTGAAAAACTGCTTTCTTATGCAGAGTGTTTTTGGAGGAGGCTGATGGACCGGTCCGGTCACATGCTCCTCCACCAGCAGACACTTTATGGACTGGAGAGCTGTGGGTCCGTGAGGAAATCTGCAGTAACAATTACAGGAGGAGAACCTGTAATAGGTTAATATTCATAAATGTTGCAAATTTATGTCCCTTATATACAAGGGGTCACAATCTGAAATTAGATGGGGCAGAAGTGATGTCAGAAAGTATTATGCTAAAAGAGAAGAAGATTCTTGAAACAAGTTTCCAGCAATTGTGATTGGGAAATCAACAGAAAGTGAATTTAAAGATGGTCTTTTTTTGTGCTGTCAGTCTTCTATGTTTCTAAGTTAATTTTATATGATAAGTTTATTGGAAGTTTCTCCGAGTCTCTACATTGAAAACAGTTAAATGAAACCCAGATGGCTGAGAACTGTAGTCTTCCTTTACTGGATTACATTCTTGGTATATTGGATATGAGTATAACTGTTCTGAAGTGTGTAAGTGCTTTGTTATCTGCATCGCTGCCATTTTCTCTTTGTTTCTTTTACTGCAGTATGTGTAACTGTAAATTGGAACCACAACTGTGTTGTCATAATTTACAATCTGGGCTAACCCCTTAACACAAAATCATGTACATATATGTGATTGTAGGGCTTCCCATGTGTGTACCGCACCTCAGCTCTCTCCATATGCTTTATTACATAGCCGGCAACTGTGTCAATCAGCAGTGGCCGGAGCCCCGATTGATACGGTTAACCAATTAAGCGCCAATGTCGACTTCTGACATGGACATTTAAATGGAACGTGCACTGCGGCTCAAACGCACTGTCTCTCACCATCCCCTCTTGATGCGATCATGGGCAAGGATGAGTTACCATTGCAGCTGGGGGGCCTACTGAAGGTGCTTGTCACTGCCATCTTTGTACTCCAGTGAGGTTCAACCATAAGCCAAGCACCATAGGAGACCAAGATTTATACTATAATACTGTGATATTGCAGTATATAGTGTAAGCTATGGAATGATCTCAGGTTCAAGTTTCCTAAGGGGACTGGAAAATAAAGTAAAAAAAAAATAGGTTTTTAAAAGTATAAAAAGAAATTCAAAGAAAACTTTCATGTCACCACACCTTTTCCCCCCATTAAAAAAAAATAAACAAAATAAGCATATTAGGAATCTGCAGGTCCTCAAAAATGCTATCTATCAAATTATAAAATGAATTAACTTGATCGGTAAAACCTGTAAGGAGAAAAAAAATCAAAACTGCAGAATTAAAGTTTTTTGGTTACTACTCCTCACTAAAAGAAATTATCAAATGTACCCAAAACTGGCAGCTTGCCACGAGTAGACATTGCACAATCGACTGAAAAACAAAAAATGGAGAAATAGCGACACAACCCATTTTTATTTGTTTCTCTTCTTAAATGAAAGACAAATGTATGTAAGTTTGGCATTGTCATAATCATTCTGTTGTGGAGAATCATGCTGTCAGGTCAGTTACACAATGAATGCTGTAAAGACAAAAAGCCCCAAAAACAAGGCAGAATTGCATATTTTTTTCACAATTTCACTGTACTTCCAATTTTTTTCCCTACACATTAATTCTTGGATCGGTGGCTCCTGAGTTATGTATAGGACAGCTATTGCCAAACTCCTCTGGCGGCGGCTTATTTTCCTGCTGAACAAAAGGATCAGGTGTTGAATTTCTAACAGCGGCATCCTTCTTTCTATTGAGATCTGTCCAGAGAATCAGGCGGTCCACGTACATTTGTTTTGCTCATATTGCGTTTTAGGCAACTCTCAGTGGCTTCATCAGGACTTATGTTTAAAGCCCTGGATATCAGGATTCAGAAGTTTGTGCTAATGCGGCCATTGACTTTAATATTGCAATGGAGTTACATGTGCTTTGTCCGACATCATTTTCAGCATTATACACCTATTGGAAGTAGGCACCAAAGTGCAGTCGACCCTGTTTTGGTGTGTGCTTCAAATAGGTGGATACTGCCGAAAATGATTTCTAACATAGCACAATGTGATTCCATAGGCATTATTAAGGGCAATGATCCCATCAGTGTCAGTGCAAATGTCTGAATCCGATTTTCTAGGCCTTCAGTCGTAAGCCCCTATGGAGCCACACACTGTAGCCTGATACCCAATGCAAACATCAGGTCTTCCATTTGGTGGGTTGGTCTCTGCAGGTTGCCTGTGCCATACATGTTCCTGCATAGGGCACAGTCTGAAGTATTTTCTGTGCAAATAGGGAGTTCTACAGTCAAAATAGCGGGCAGAAACTGGACTATCCTATTCTGGAAAAAAAAACAATAAAATAGGGTAGGATTGTGTATGGCTAAAAACAGAAGACTTTAAACCACTGTGATAATAATAAGTAAGGATCATATAAGCATTTGCCACTCAGATAGATATCAATATGAAAACTGCTTCAGAAAAGTGTCCCTGTTAATATTCTATCTAAATTCTGCTTATATTATCTAAATTGCACTCCATATTTTGATATGTGACGCCTGTTATGTCATTCCAAAACCACTTGTGCCAAAACTTATAGGGACATGATTTTCATGGAAGAAGTGTGTTAAAATCTGAACATCACATCTACCCTAGAGATGTTCCCAGATCTTCTTGCTGAAATCATGAGCATAGGGCCATAAGCTTAAGTAATACAGGAGCTCCAGTTTCACTAAGGTATGATGGGGGAATAGATGTGTTTTGAGATGCCCCTACTGTTACTCCATTGGGAAAATGCTACAAAATGTTCCTACTAATGGCCTGTATATATCATGTTGACATTCTCCTTAGTGAGACATCATTTCTACACTGCTTCTACTGTTGATTGTATTACACAAGATCAGCAGAGCAGTCCTGAACGTATAGTGTTTGTTGCCTGGAGGAAGTGTACATGAATACTCTGGGTTTTTATTAGTACATGTGTTAGGATTCTATTATCTCTCCGATCTGTAACAGAGATGTAGCACTGTCTCCAGCTAATATTTAAAGTACATTTTTATGGTGAGGGATTTCCGCTTTTAAATTACCTAGGACCATTTCGTTTATGGCAGGGGTGCATTAAAAGTTAATTTGATTTATCTACAATGTGCCGTCTCCAGCTGTCTTCTTGAAAATGTATTTATTGATGCGTGAGTTCTGAACCTTTCTTGCTCTTCTACATTTTGTTTTACCTGCTACAGCTGTATGTATTGCTCA
Source organism: Phyllobates terribilis (assembly GCF_046119375.1). Lineage (NCBI taxonomy): Eukaryota > Metazoa > Chordata > Amphibia > Anura > Dendrobatidae > Phyllobates > Phyllobates terribilis. The sequence goes on along the minus strand of NW_027362761.1, from coordinate 178,455,005 downwards.
GAACCTAGCCATTTCACTGTTTAAGGGAAATATACATTGCATTGGATTATGCAAGCAATATATAGTTAATAATCCACAAACACCTCTTCAGTCAGACGCATCTCTATATAATGAAATAGGTCGAAAATTTAGAATTTTCCGTTCCGTTGCTTGTTTATAAGAATCTATATGGGCTTGGTTCATGTGCATTGGACCTAATAAAGGTGTTGGAAGGCTATATGAAGTGTAGGGATTCACGCTCAGCAGTAGGCACTGACTTATGCGAACAGTATAAGTATGCGAACATGAAATATAGGAGATATGAATAGCATTACTGCTGTAGAAAATAGAAATAAATGAGAAATCTTAGTGCATAAATTGGCCAATTCATGTGTACCTGGTAGCCGCGATAAGGCGTTTCTCAAAATACTAGGACCCTATCAATGTGAATACCTCTCTAAGGGACAATACCTCTCTGTGGGATAATAAGATGTGGCTGTAATTAAAATCGCCTGTGGCATAGAGGCGGAGTGCTCAGTCAAAGCTTATACATAGAAACAGAAAAAACTGACCGGCACTTCCAAAACAAGAAATAGGTGTGAACAGGTGCTTACTAGGAGCAGCTATCTCCATACACAACTAACAAACAAATCAGCACACTGCAACGCTAAGTATGCGAACATGAAATAAGGGACAGTCAGTAGACACCCGAGACTGAAGTGCATAGACCCAAATCTGGGACTGTCCTGCAGTATCCGGGAAGGTTGTGACTAGAGCTGAGGGGATCGATTCACGGGACTCTGGGCCAGCTTTCAGGTCAGTGGTAGCTGGTAGATGGTGGAGAGGCCAGATTGCTCCAGTGTTTGCTGGGTGATATGGAAGTCACAACTCAATGTAAGTCTATGAGAAACAGAACAATGCCAGAATGATGCTCTCATAGACTTACATTGAGAGCTTGTGACCATCATCTCTGACTTCCGGTCAGTCACAAGATAGCAGATCAGGAGCAGAGCATCGCCAAGAAGAGCAGAAGGCATCATCTGGTAAGTAGAATACTAAGGTCAAGGAACTTAGATTAGTTACACCACTCCAGCACTGAAAAAACAAACAAAAAAAATGCTGGAGTGGTGCTTTAAGAAAATTTTTCCTAAGGGTTAGAGTAGATGTTATAATCTGTTGTTTTCTTCACTGTTATCACTTTTTTATCACTTTTCCTTTAAATATTTTTGCAATAAAGTTTAGATGAGTAGAAGCCATGTTTTATATGCCATCTCTTGGGTTGTGATGGGGATCAAGAACAAAAATTAAAATACTAGAGACTTAAATTACAAAATGCAATAGACTTTGTAGAAACCTACTGTGTAGTTTTTCTTGATGGGATAGTTATCTTGTGATCTATAGGAAAAGAAACAGCATGTGCCACAATCAGACAAACGTGTTGTATCAATTTTTTTCACAGATACAACTAGTACCCATTATAATCTATGGTGCTGTTCACATGTCCGTGTTTTTCTCGGGCTGTGTGTTCATGAAAAAAAACACACGGAGACATGTCCGTTTTTTTTCCGGTATCACAGAAGATAAGGGCTAATACAAGTCTATGGGTACTGAAAAACACGATCAGCCCCCTAATGGCATCCGTGTGCTGTCCGTGTTTATCTTTGCAAAATATCGGGGAAGCTTTACAATTTATTTCTTTATCCATCTGGGAAAAACACTGATGACACACTGATGGTAAAATCGGACACGTGGACCAAACACTGTTTTTATACTTGGACGTGTGAATGAGATCTAAGACTGTGTTTGTGTTAAAGATCTTGAAAGTGGTTGGATAAAATCCCAGGAGAACGCAAAGTCTTTTCAGGGTAATTGGAGGGTTTGAAGTATTGCGATTCATGTCAAATCAATTTGCTGCAAATCAAATTTTTAGAATACAATAATTGAAACTTGCGAATTTTGAATTTAAAAATATTTGATCAACTCTGATATTGAGGGTTTTACTGTTTCACCAGTGGCCCTGAGATGGCTGTAGTAAGTCCAGGTTCAATAATTGGGATAAGGTACAGTATATTAGGAGCGGGTCCCCATCTGAAGATGAAGAATGAATAATAATTTACTGATAAGGTTTATAACTATTTGGGGTTATTTCACTATTAAAACCTTTTAATATGGCCTGCACGTGCTGTAATTCCAATGACAGCATGCAATAATAGGCCTTCAATATTATCTCTTGGAGAAACCAAAGTGCTCAAGCCGGACCCTTCTGATATTATGCATGTCTATGAAATATAGTCTGGTTCACCACCTCCTCTAACCTTTTATTACGGGTAAACAGCATCATGTTAAATGTCTATGTGCTCATAGTTCATTTAGACACTGGCTATAAAACTGTTTGCAGTTTATGCAGCCAGCCAGACAACATATGGAGAGGTCATGTAGTCTGAACACAAGCAAGACAAGTATTCTCATAATGGCAGCTAATGAGTCAGCATTACCAAGGCACTTAGCCACAAACTGCCTGGGGTTCTTTATATGCAAAATGACTTTAGATAGAAAGTGACATGTCTGTGGTATTTGGATTGCCCTTTTAAATGTTTTTTTTCTTGAATAAAAAAAACTCTTCATGAAAAATAATTTGTAACATATTTTTTATTAGTGTAAAATAAGTTCATTGTTTATTATGCTCGTCATAATTATTATTATACACTTAAGAGGGTTGTTCTCTACTGGACATCCCCAGCTTAATCATTTCGGGACCTTAATTAAAAAATACAGTGTATATTCACCTCCTCCTCAACATCACTGAAATGGTGCTGCTGTTCTTGGAGAGTGACTTGACATTGTTGTATCTCGTGCCGGCTGCAGCCAAAGAGTGGCTGTTCTTCAGCTACAACCTTTACTATTCAGCCTCCTGCAACCGTGATAATTGGTTGCCAACTGTCTGTAAATTTACAGACAGTCCGCAAAAAACAGATGCTTTTTTCTGCTGTCCATAGCGTCTGGCAGAAAGCACCATCTGTGATTTTTTAAAAATCTTCATGCAGTTTGCACTGCGCATGCGCTAATGTCACGCAAGGTGAGGGAAAGACTAAGTGCAACACGAAGGGAAGAGGGGGAATGGAGACCCCTAGGCAGATCTAATATCACCCTGCCTACCCTACTGACTGTACCGGAGTATATACACTGCTCAAAAAAATAAAGGGAACACTCAAATAACACATCCTAGATCTGAATGAATGGAATATTCTCATTGAATGCTTTGTTCTGTACAAAGTTGAATGTGCGGACAACAAAATCACACAGAAATAATCAATGGAAATCAAATGATTTAACCAATGGAGGCCTGGATTTGGAGTCACCACCAAAATTAAAGTGGAAAAACACACTACAGGCTGATCCAACTTTGATGTAATGTCCTTAAAACAAGTCAAAACGAGGCTCAGTATTGTGTGTGGCCTCCACGTGCCTGTATGACCTCCCTACAACGCCTGGGCATGCTCCTGATGAGGTTGCAGATGGTCTCCTGTGGGATCTCCTCCCAGACCTGGACTAAAGCATCCGCCAACTCCTGGATAGTCTGTGGTGCAACGTGACGTTGGTGGATGGAGCGAGACATGATGTCCCAGATGTGCTCAATCGGATTCAGGTCTGGGGAACAGACGGGCCAGTCCATAGCTTCAATGCCTTCATCTTGCAGGAACTGCTGACACACTCCAGCCACATGAGGTCTGGCATTGTCCTGCATTAGGAGGAACCCAGGGCCAACTGCACCAGCATATGGTCTCACAAGGGGTCGGAGGATCTCATCTCGGTACCTAATGGCAGTCAGGCTACCTCTGGTGAGCACATGGAGGGCTGTGCGGCCCTCCAAAGAAATGCCACCCCATACCATTACTGACCCATTGCCAAACCGGTCATGCTGAAGGATGTTGCAGGCAGCAGATCGCTCTCCACGGCATCTACAGACTCTGTCTTGTCTGTCACATGTGCTCAGTGTGAACCTGCTTTCATCTGTGAAGAGCACAAGGCGCCAGTGGCGACTTTGCCAATCCTGGTGTTCTGTGGCAAATGCCAAGAGTCCTGCACGGTGTTGAGCTGTGAGCACAACCCCCATCTGTGGACGTCGGGCCCTCATACCACCCTCATTGAGTCGGTTTGTAACCTTTTGTGCAGACACATGCACATTTGTGGCCTGCTGGAGGTCATTTTGCAGGGCTCTGGCAGTGCTCCTCCTGTTCCTCCTTGCACAAAGGCGGAGGTAGTGGTCCTGCTGCTGGGTTGTTGCCCTCTTATGGCCCCCTCCACGTCTCCTGGTGTACTGGTCTGTCTCCTGGCAGCGCCTCCAGCCTCTGGACACCAGGCTGACAGACACAGCAAACCTTCTTGCCACAGCTCGCATTGATGTGCCATCCTGGATGAGCTGCACTACCTGAGCAACTTCTGTGGGTTGTAGAGTCCGTCTCATGCTACTATGAGTGTGAAAGCACAACCAACATTCAAAAGTGACCAAAACATCAGCCAGAAAGCACTGGTACTGAGATGTGGTCTGTGGTCCCCACCTGCAGAACCACTCCTTTATTGAGTGAGTCTTGATAATTGCCAATAATTTCCATCTATTGTCTATTCCATTTGCACAACAGCATGTGAAATTGATTGTCAATCGGTGTTGCTTCCTAAGTGGACAGTTTGATTTCACAGAAGTTTGATTTACTTGGAGTTATATTCTGTTGTTTAAGTGTTCCCTTTATTTTTTTGAGCAGTGTATATTCCATGTGTTGGAATCTTATGTGCATATATTATACTGTACGTTCACTGTGAGCTCCCTAATATCCGGCCTAGTAGTGAAAGCAGCCGCAGCCTTGTCTATCAATCGTCAGCCAATTGCTTAATTGTCTTGATGATTGGAGGTGGCTGAATGCTGGTTCCTGAACATCAGGCAACAGCGGGGAGGTATAGCTTCATTGTAAATAAACAGCACATAGCTGGAATTCACTGTTTTAACCCCTACATCATGCTGTCCTCAAATTACATAGCAAAAACTTGCTGACAGATTTCCTTTAAGAAGGGTTTGGGGAATGTATAAAAGGGGTTTTCCTCTGCAATGAAAGGGTTCTGCAATATGTTAGACCTCTGCTCTGAGGTCCTGAGGAAAATGGGGGTGGATTTTATAGTCCGAATGTAGGGAAAGAAATTGAATCTGTCTCGCTGTGGGGGAGGGTGGTGGGGGTAGGGCCTTGGCTGGGAGGAAGGTTTGTCCTGGCGGTGCAAAGCAAGGGAGGCAGAAGCGAAGTCCCTGCTGTGCACATTCACCTTGCAGTGGGCTTCAGTAAAATGGCAATGGTGTTGGCGCATGCGCACATTGATCTCCCGGAAGTCTTCAGTAAAATGGCACTGGAGGCGACGCATTCGCAGATTGAGATCCCAGTTTGTCATTGAGCTGAGATCTAAATCCGCGCATGCGCCAACACCGGATTTTCCTGACGCCCACCGCAAGGTCAATGTGCGCAGCCAGGATTCCGCTCCTCCCAGCCCAGGGTCCATAGCATCCTGCTGCTGCTGGCGGCGACCTTGCTTCTGCCTCATGTGACCCTGCTCCACTGGCGCCGTCCCCCCTCATCAGCTAGTCAGGTTTAATTCTTTTACTACATTTGGACTATAAAATGCACCACCATTTTCCTCCTAAGTTTTTGGGAAAAAAAGTGTGACTTATAGTCCGAAAAATATACGATATATAAAAGTACTGCTGTGCTTGGATATTTCCAGAGAAAGAAATAACCTTCGGTCCAATGTAGAAGTAAAATGAAGTTCTTTTCAAAATCCATTTTTATTAGAGCAATCAGTGAAGACAGATGTAATGCCCACAGTTTTGGCCTGTTTGGCCTTCATCAAGGTTATCTGCATAGAATAGCAACCAAGAGAACAAATATCAAAATTATTATTATTATTATTGCAGTCACTGTGTAGGAGCTGTGGCAGTATATTGAGAAGTTTGTAAAAAGAAAAAAATGTAGCTTGTATCACCATTTTCTGAAACCCGTAACTTTTTATTTTTCAGTCAATTGAACTGTGTGGGGCTTATTTTTTTCAAGGCCAGCTAACATTTTTATTGATATAATTAAAGTGTAAAGACCACATATTTTGATCACTTTTGCATTTTTTTGCAGAAGAGCAGTGAGTGGAAAACGGTCATCTTCTTAATTTCTTTAACAGCGTTTACCGTATGGTTTAAATAATTTTAGATTTTGTTAGATCGAACTTTTATAGATGTGGCAAAACTGAATATGTTTATTTTTTTAAATATCTTTTTTTAATAGGTATCAAACAGTGGTGGTCAGTTAATTTTCTTAAGGGGCCACATGAAAGACCATGACTGTTGTGGAGGGCCAAAGCAACAGGCTGAAATGAATTCTGTTTAATATTAAATTATGAATTATAATTATTGTTTTCTATTTGTAAAAATTGTATCACTTAATATTGAGCTGGATTGAATATACTCATTAGCAACTACTGCTAATACATATGATAGGGTTTATTGTAACATGTATTCTTACCAGTAGCAGCTAATCAAAAACATGTCATTTACTGCTTTTTATACAGTTTATGAATAATATGCTCCCGTTATTTAGCCCTTGTACGTTGATCAATAGTTCCCCCCACACAATATGATATCCTCACAGCCCCCTAAACAGTATGATGTCCCCACAGCCCCCCCACACACAGTATTATACCCCACAGTTTCCAACATTCAACACAGTACAATGAACTCCACAGCCTCCTACATACAGTATTACTCCCCTACAGTCCCCCACACAGTATGATGCCCCAACACAATATTATGGCCTCCACAACCCCCCACACCCTACAAAGTAGGGTAGTCCCAAAGCGCTCCACAGTATGATGGACCTAACAGACAGTATGATGGACACCACAGCTCCCCTCACACAGCATGACCATCTTCACAGCCGTCCACACATGGCATGATGGTCCTCACAGTTGCTCACATATGGCACGATGGTCCTCACATCCCCCCACACAGTATGAACCCCCACAGCCACCAACACACAGACTCCCCACCATACACAGTGTACTGGTCCCCACAGTCCCCCACATACAGTATGATGGTCCTGATAGCCTCCCGTTTAGTATGATCCACTACAGCGTCCTTACAGGGCCTCCCTACCACAGCTTTCCGCAACTAATAACAGCCCCCACATGCCACACACCCCAAGCTCCCCACAGACAGTATGATATCCCCCACAGCCACCCACACACCGTATGACAGTCCGTAGAGCCTCCCATACATGGTATGATGGTCCTCACAGCCCCTCTATATAAGGTATTCTCCACCACATCTCCTCCTCACAGCTTCCCCCGGCAGCATCTTATAATGTATGATGCATCCACTGTCCCCCACACAGTTTACCACTCCCATAGCACCCCAGGACAGTATGATGGCCCTCATAGCCAGATACTGATCCTATTCCATACACACAAACCCAAATTAGGCCGTACATGTGTGGCAGATGTCGGGAAGGTATTAATGTGTATAAGGGTATAAATGAAAATTTATACCCTCTGGTATTGAAATGTCCAGGAATAAAAAGAAACCATTGTGGATAAATAAGACAGTACAAAGTTTAATAAGACAAAAACAAAGGGCATTCAAAATCTTGAAGGCCTAGAATGCAGAAATAGCATTTCAGGAGTATAAGGACCTAAATAAGAAATGTAAAAAAAAATCAAGCTAGTAAAATTATCTACAGAGCAACAAATAGCCAGTGACATTAAAATAAATCCGAAATATTTTTACACATACAGTACAGACCAAAAGTTTGGACACACCTTCTCATTTAAAGATTTTCCTGTATTTTCATGACTATGAAAATTGTACATTCACACTGAAGGCATCAAAACTATGAATTAACACATGTGGAATTATATACTTAACAAAAAAGTATGAAACAACTGAAAATATGTCTTATATTCTAGGTTCTTCAAAGTAGCCACCTTTTGCTTTGATGACTGCTTTGCACACTCTTGGCATTCTCTTGATGAGCTTCAAGAGGTAGTCACCGGAAATGGTCTTCCAACAATCTTGAAGGAGTTCCCAGAGATGCTTAGCACTTGTTGGCCCTTTTGCCTTCACTCTGCGGTTCAGCTCACCCCAAACCATCTCGATTGGGTTCAGGTCTGGTGACTGTGGAGGCCAGGTTATCTGGCGTAGCACCCCATCACTCTCCTTCTTGGTCAAATAGCCCTTACACAGCCTGGAGGTGTGTTTGGGGTCATTGTCCTGTTGAAAAATAAATGATGGTCCAAGTAAACGCAAACCGGATGGAATAGAATGCCGCTGCAAGATGCTGTGGTAGCCATGCTGGTTCAGTATGCCTTCAATTTTGAATAAATCCCCAACAGTGTCACCAGCAAAGCACCCCCACACCATCACACCTCCTCCTCCATGCTTCACGGTGGGAGCCAGGCATGTAGAGTCCATCCGTTCACCTTTTCTGCGTTGCACAAAGAGACGGTGGTTGGAACCAAAGATCTCAAATTTGGACTCATCAGACCAAAGCACAGATTTCCACTGGTCTAATGTCCATTCCTTGTGTTCTTTAGCCCAAACAAGTCTCTTCTGCTTTTTGCCTGTCCTTAGCAGTGGTTTCCTAGCAGCTATTTTACCATGAAGGCCTGCTGCACAAAGTCTCCTCTTAACAGTTGTTGTAGAGATGTGTCTGCTGCTAGAACTCTGTGTGGCATTGACCTGGTCTCTAATCTGAGCTGCTTTTAACCTTCGATTTCTGAGGCTGGTGACTCGGATAAACTTATCCTCAGAAGCAGAGGTGACTCTTGGTCTTCCTTTCCTGGGGCGGTCTTCATGTGAGCCAGCTTCTTTGTAGTGCTTGATGGTTTTTGCAACTGCACTTGGGGACACTTTCAAAGTTTTCCCAATTTTTCGGACTGACTGACCTTCATTTCTTAAAGTAATGATGGCCACTCGTTTTTCTTTACTTAGCTGCTTTTTTCTTGCCATAATACAAATTCTAACACTTTATTCAGTAGGACTATCAGCTGTGTATCCCACCTGACTTCTGCACAAAACAACTGATGGTCCCAACCCCATTTATAAGGCAAGAAATCCCGCTTATTAAACCTGACAGGGGACACCTGTGAAGTGAAAACCATTTCCGGTGACTACCTCTTGAAGCTCATCAAGAGAATGCCAAGAGTGTGCAAAGCAGTCATCAAAGCAAAAGGTGGCTACTTTGAAGAACTTAGAATATAAGACATATTTTCAGTTGTTTCACACTTTTTTGTTAAGTATATAATTCCACATGTGTTAATTCAGAGTTTTGATGCCTTCAGTGTGAATGTACAATTTTCAAAGTCATGAAAATACAGAAAAATCTTTAAATGAGAAAGTGTCTCCAAACTTTTGGTCTGTACTGTACATCAATGCCAAAAACAGAAAATCAGATGGTATCGGCCCCCTTAAAAGAAAAATAATAACAAGATAATGATAGAGCACCAAGAAAAGGCTAAGATATTAAACAGGCACTTTTCATCCATGTTCACCAACAAACAGTCTGTTCCAGGGATCTTTCAACAGGGAAAAATCAAAGTTTACCACCTGATATAACTAGTTTAGCACAAAAAGAAGTATGCCTGCGTCTGAGCAAATTAAACACTGACAAATCCTCTGGCCCAGATGGCATTCATCCACGAATACTGAGGGAATTGAGCTCAGTAATTGACAAACCGCTGAATCTCATATTCTTAAACTCTCTTGTAACAGGGATAGTGCTACAGGATTGGAGGATAGCCAATGTGATATCGATATTTAAGAAAGGTAAGAAGCTGGATCCAAGTAACTAATGTCCAGTAAGTCTGACATCAGTAGTGTGCAAAGTTTTTGAGGGCATCATAAGAGATGACCTGCAGAGTTATATCACAGAGAATAATATAATAAATGATAATCAGCATGGATTCCTGAAAAATAGGTCGTGTCTAACCAACATATTGGGGTTCTATGAAGAGGTAAGTGCAAATCTGGATGTTGGTAATGCGGCTGATGTGATTTATCTGGACTTTGCAAAGGCATTTGATACTGTACCACATAACAGCCTTATACTGAAGCTACAGAAGCAAGGACTTGGGGGAACTATATGTAGATGGGTAAGGAAATGGCTAAATGATAGGAAACAAAGAGTCATCATAAATGGTATGTTCTCTAAATGGGACATAGTCAGCAGTGAGGTGCCGCAGGGATCTGTGCTAGGACCGATTCTTTTTAACCTTTTATTAATGACCTTCGGGATGGGATTGAGAGTAAAGTGTCAGTTTTTACTGACGATACCAAACTATGTAGGATATTAAAATCTGATCTTGACATTACGATATTGCAGAACAATCTGGATAAGATGACTGAATGGGCAAACACTTGGCAGATGAGGTTTAATGTAGATAAATGTAGAGTAATGCACCTAGGACGGAGTAATCCTATTACTACATACACATTAAATGGGAGTATACTTGGGATTACAGAACAGGAGAAGGACTTGGGTATTCTGGTTACAAGTAAGCTGAGCAGCAGTACTCAATGTCATGCAGCAGCTGCAAAGGCAAACAAGATTTTAGGATGTATAAAAAGAGTAATAAAATCCCGTGATCCCAACGTATTGTTACCCCTTTATAAATCACTGGTGAGGCCACATCTGGCATATGGGATCCAGTTTTGGGCACCATATTTTAAAAAGGATATTCAGAAGTTAGAGTCAGTTCAAAAGTGGGCAACTAGATTATTACAAGGGATGGAAGGCCTGTCATATGATGAGAGGTTGGAAAAGTTGAGCTTGTTTAGCTTAGAAAAAACAATGCCTCAGAGGGGATCTCATAATACATGTATAAATATATGTGTGGTCAGTACAAAGGACTAGCACATGACTTATTTCTTCCAAAGACCATACTAAGGACCAGAGGGCACTCATTATGGGTGGAAGAAAGGCAATTCCGGCACCGAAAGAGGAAAGGGTTCTTTACAGTCAGAGCAGTCGGACTGTGGAATGCCCTACCACAAGAGGCAGTAATGGCCGACACTATAACAGCTTTCAAAAAAGGGCTCGATGATTTCCTCGATACAGGTAACATTGTGGGTTAAAGTTAAATTAGCAAAATATTACACCTATAGTACTATGTTTAATACGATAATAGTAATTACATAACTAGTATTATAATTAGGTTTGATCCAGGGTTCTAGGACTGATCGCCTTTTTTCGGGGTCAAGAAGGAATTTTTCCCTGTGATGCAAATTGGCTGAATGTGTCCTGGGGTTTTTGCCTTCTTCTGGATTAACAGATTTAGGCATTGAGATTTTAGTAATACCATCAGGGTCGGTCTGGGCTGGCGGGATACCGGGAAATTTCCCGGTGGGCCCCGCCCCTGCTGCAGAGTAGAGGGGGGAGAAGAGAACAAAAAAAAATCCTGCGGTTTTAAGGGGCACGGGCCCTTTAAAAGCGCAGGCACAGTGTATGCAGGGACGCGCGCACGCAGCGTTCATTACCTGAACCACCGCGGCGCACGTCCCAGTGAAGCAGCTGAAGCTGCGTGTCTCCCTTCGCCGGCCGGTGTATGACGTCATCGTCATGCGCCTGCTGTGAAGGAGGCGCGCAACTCAGGAGAAGGAGGACACCGCACGGGATCGCAGGAAGGTAAGAGGTGTGTGTGTGTGTGTAATGGTCTGGACACACAAGGCGGGGGCCAGCAGGACACACAAGGGGGGGCCCAGCTGGACAGACCCACAAGGGGGGGGCCCAGCTGGACAGACACACAAGGGGGGGCCAAGTTGGACAGACACACAAGGGGGGGGCCCAGCTGGACAGACACACAAGGGGGGGCCCAGCTGGACAGACACACAAGGGGGGGCCCAGCTGGACAGACACACAAGGGGGGGCCAAGCTGGACAGACACACAAGGGGGGCCCAGCTGGACAGACACACAAGGGGGGGCCCAGCTGGACAGACACACAAGGGGGGGCCCAGCTGGACAGACACACAAGGGGGGGCCCAGCTGGACAGACACACAAGGGGGGCCCAGCTGGATGGACACACAAGGGGGGCCCAGCTGGATGGACACACAAGGGGGGCCCAGCTGGACGGACACACGAGGGGGGGCCCAGCTGGACGGACACACGAGGGGGGGCCCAGCTGGATGGACACACGACGGGGGGCCCAGCTGGACGGACACACGAGGGGGGGCCCAGCTGGACGGACACATGAGGGGGGGCCCAGCTGGACGGACACACGAGGGGGGGCCCAGCTGGACACACGAGGGGGGGCCCAGCTGGACACACGAGGGGGGGCCAAGCTGGACACACGAGGGGGGGCCAAGCTGGACACACGAGGGGGGAACCCTGGCTGGACACGCAAGGGGGGGGCCCTGGCTGGACACGCAAGGGGGGGAGCCTTGGCTGGACACGCAAGGGGGGAGCCCTGGCTGGACACGCAAGGGAGGGGAGCCCTGGCTGGACACACAAGGGGGAGCCCTGGCAGGACACACAAGGGGGAACCAAGGTGGACCCAGGCAAAGGGGGGTGGGCAGGATGGGTATATGGGGGGGGCAGGATGGATATATGGGGGGGGCAGGATGGATATATGGGGGGGCAAGATGGATATATGGAGGCCAGGATGGATATATGGGGGGGGGCAAGCTGGACTTATGGAGGCCAGGATGGATATATGGGGGGGGGCAGGCTGAACACATGGAGGCCAGGATGGATATATGGGGGCGGCTAGGATGAATATGTGGGGGGGGCGGGCTCGATGCACATGGGCTAGCATAAATATATGGAGGGGCACGCTGGATATATGGGGGGTGTCAGGATGGATATATGCAGGGGGTAAGGGCAGTATGGATATATGAGGGGAGAGGTTGGACACATGGAGGCCAGGATGAATATGTAGAGGGCAGGCTGGACACATGGAGGATATATGGGGGGGACATATGGGGGCGCAGGCTGGAAACATGGAGGCAAGGATGGATATGTGGGGGGGCAGACTGGCACATGGGGGGGCTAGGATGGGTATATGGGAGGGGGCAGGCTCGATACACATGTGCTAGGATAAATATATGGAGGGGTCACACTAGACAAATGGTGGCCAGAAGGGACATATGGGGGTGCCTGGCTAGACAAGGGACTTAATTACTGTTTGGGAGCCAGATTGAGGAACATACTTTATTAGTTTATGGTGACCAGTGGGGAACATTATTACTTTAGATTCCAATTATTATTACATTATTAGTTCTGTAATATAATTTACTTTTTAGGAAATTGTTTTCCATGGGATGGGACAAAAGAGAGGTCCTGTTACTGTGCAGGACGGCACTATGTTGCTTTTTTTCTTCAACTGGTGTAGTGTAGAGGTCGGGGGGGGGGAAGTGGGAATATTCTCTAGAAGAGATCAGTTATTAATAACTGTGTGTTATTTTCTGCAGAGATGATTCCTGGCTGGAAGAAGTGATGGCTGTCTGTGACAGATGAAGAAGAAAAGCGAAGATGAAGGACTTCACCTAGAGACATCATTGGTGAGTCAGTGTATTACATGTACACTTACACTACACACGTGGTCAAAATTGTTGGTACTCCTCGTTTAATGAAAGAAAAACCCACAATGGTCACAGAAATAACTTCAATCTGATAAATTACAAATTTTTGAAAATGAAGAGATGAAGGTCAGACATTGATTTTCTGCTTCCACAGAATTTAAAAAAAAATTAACCTCATGAAATCGGCCTGGACAGAAATGATGGTTCTTCTTCTTAACTTAATATTTTGTTGAACCTTTTGAGGCAATCACTGCAATCAAACGATTCCTGTAACTGTCAATGAGACTTCTGCGCCTCTCGACAGGTATTTTGGCCGACTCCTCATGAGCAAACTGCTCCAGTTGTCTCGTGTTTGAAGGTTGCCTTTTCCAGAATGTTTCAGCTCTTTCCAAAGATGCTCCATAGGATTTAGGTCAGGGCTCATAGAAGCCACTTCAGAATAGTCTAATGTTTTCCTCTTAGCCATTCTTGGGTGTTTTTAGCTGTGTGTTTTGGGTCATTATCCTGTTGCTAGACCTGCGACTGAGACCAAGCTTTCTGACACTGGGCAGCACATTTCTCTCTAGAATCCCTTGATAGTCTTGAGATTTCATTGTACCCTGCACAGATTCAAGACACCCTGTGCCAGGTGCAGCAAAGCAGCCCCAGAACATAACAGAGCCTCCACCATGTTTCACAGTAGGGACAGTGTTCTTTTCTTGATATGCTTCATTTTTCCATCTGTGAACATAGAGCTGATGTGCCTTGCCAAAAACTTCAATTTTTGTCTCATCTGTCCATAGTACATTCTCCCAGAAGCTAGCTTTGTGGCTTGTCAACATGTAGTTTGGCAAATTCCAGTCTGGCTTTTTTACTATTTTTTTTTTCAACAATGGTGTTCTCCTTGGTCGTCTTACATGAAGTTCACTTTGGATCAAACAACGGTGGATAGTACGATCTGACACTGATGTTCCTTGAGCTTGAAGTTCACCTTTAATCTCTTTAGAAGTTATTCTGGGCTCTTTTGTTACCATTCATATTATCCGTCTCTTTGATTTGTCATCAATTTTCCTCCTGCACCCACGTCCAGGGAGGTTGGCTACAGTCCCATGGATCTTAAATTTCTGAATAATATGTGCACCTGTAGTCACAGAAACATCAAGCTGCTTGGAGATGGTCTTATAACCTTTACCTTTTAACATGCTTTTCTATAATTTTCTTTCTAATCTCCTGAGACAGCTCTTTCCTTTGCTTCTTCTGGTCCATGTTGAGTGTGGTACACACCATGTCACCAAACAACACAGTGAGTATCTGTAGCCCTATATACAAGCACAGTGAGTATCTGTAGCCCTATATACAAGCACAGTGAGTATCTGTAACCCTATATACAGGCACAGTGAATATCTGTAACCCTATATACAGGCACAGTGAGTATCTGTAACCCTATATACAGGCACAGTGAGTATCTGTAACCCTATATACAGGCACAGTGAGTATCTGTAGCCCTATATACAGGCACAGTGAGTATCTGCAGCCCTATATATAGCACAGTGAGTATCTGTAGCCCTATATACAGGCCCACTGACTGATTACAAGATTGTAGACACCTGTGATGCTAATTAGTGGACACAACTTTATTTAACATGTCCCTTTTGTCACATTATTTTCAGGGGTACCATCATTTCTGTCCAGGCCGATTTCATGAGTTTAATTTTTTTTTTAAATTCAGTGGAAGCAGAAAAGCAATGTCTGACTTTCATTTGTTCATTTTCATAGATTTTTAATTTATTATTACTTTTGTCAGATTCAAGTTATTTCTGTGACCATTGTGGGTTTTTCTTTCATTAAACGAGGGGTACCAACAATTCTGACCACGTGTGTATATAGTATATACAGAACTCCTGTGTATGTCACTAGTGATCACTATATTATGTATACACTATATACAGAGCTTCTGTGTATAATGTCACTTGTGACCACTGTATTACCTGTGCACTATATACAGAGCTCCAGTGTATAATGTCACTGGTGATCACTGTATTACCTGTACACTGACACTATATACAGAGCTCCTGTGTATAATGTCACTGGTGATCCCTGTATTACCTGTACACTATACACTATATACAGAGCTCCTGTGTATAATGTCACTGGTGACCACTGTATTACCTGTACACTATATACAGAGCTCCTGTGTATAATGTCACTGGTGACCACTGTATTATCTGTACACTATATACAGAGCTCCTGTGTATAATGTCACTGGTGACCACTGTATTACCTGTGCAATATATACAGAGCTCCTGTGTATAATGTCACTGGTGACCACTGTATTACCTGTACACTATATACAGAGCTCCTGTGTATAATGTCACTGGTGACCACTGTATTATCTGTACACTATATACAGAGCTCCTGTGTATAATGTCACTGGTGACCACTGTATTACCTGTGCACTATACACTATGTACAGAGCTCCTGTGTATAATGTCACTGGTGACCACTGTATTACCTGTACACTATATACAGAGCTCCTGTGTATAATGTCACTGGTGACCACTGTAATACCTGTACACTAAATACAGAGCTCCAGTGTATAATGTCACTGGTGATCACTGTATTACCTGTACACTGACACTCTATACAGAGCTCCTGTGTATAATGTCACTGGTGAACCCTGTATTACCTATACACTGACACTATATACTGAGCTCCAGTGTATAATGTCACTGGTGGTCACTGTATTACCTGTACACTGTACACTATATACAGAGCTCCTGTGTATAATGTCACTGGTGATCCCTGTATTACCTGTACACTGACACTATATACAGAGCTCCTGTGTATAATGTCACTGGTGATCCCTGTATTACCTGTACACTGACACTATATACAGAGCTCCTGTGTATAATGTCACTGGTGGTAATAACAGTGTTGTTAGTATTGTGGTTTGTATTCATGATCAGTATTGTAGTATTTGGTCACTTTGGGGTGGTAATATGTGGTCTGGTCATGGTGTGGCCGTATTTGTTCCTTGTATGTAGTATTATTCGGTCACTATGTGGTGGTAATATGTGATCTAGTCATGGTGTGGCGATATTTGTCTCTTTTGTATGTGGTATTATTGGTGTTGATATAGTGGACTGTGTTGTGTATGGCAGTCATTTTGTTCTTGCTGATATTAACTAGGAAAAGATTTTTTTCCATTAGGCCACAGCCCCACTATCAGTATTCGGTCAGTATTTTTTCTCAGGAGTAGCTGCCAAAACCAGGAGTGGGTGATAAATAGAGAATTGGTGACTTGTTTCTATTATACCTTTTCTCTGATTGTTCCTCACCTGGTTTTGGCTCCCACTCCTGAGAAAAAATACTGACCAAATACTGATAGAGGGGCCGCAGCCTTAGAGATTAAATACTTGGACCAGAGCGGCAGAGATGCACTTACAGGGGTTCTCTGGTGAAAACAAGTAATCACCTCTCCACAGGATCAGTGATGATATTGATTGGTGGGGGTCTGACTGCTGGGACACAATCGGCAGAATGTGGAGCTTTTCTCCCCATTAGACTGGAGCGGCATGTGAGATGCGACCACTCATCCAGTCATTCCCTCAGTGACTGTGAGCGCTGCTCTTTTTTGGAAGCTGCATTTTAAAATGGGGATAAGTGTCCTGTCAGGGATGAAACTTCCCCATTCTTCTGATAGGCGCGTTTTCCAATGTTCGGACCCAAACGATCAATAAGTGATCACCGATCCTGTGGATCCCATGGATCGGTGATAACTTGTTTTAACCAAAGAAGCCCTTTAATGCAAACTACCGTAATTGTACATCCCAGTTATAGTGGTGCACAGTAGATGTGCAGGAGCCGCCAGTCAATGCTCCACTATAACAGGGATAGCGGATAACAGATATTTGCATATGGCTGTAGGTGGGCCCCTAGAGTCAGTTCTCCCTGTGGGCCCCAGACACCCCAGTCCGACCCTGAATACCATTATTAGAATCATAAGAGTAATACAAAATATAAAATTAATTAAAACAATTAAAAACTGTTTCATTTATAATTGTAATAGTGCAGCAATAATAAAAATAGTAATAATACATTTGTAAGGCCTAGTCCCAGAAAGTTAGTATGTTAGTGTAGGGGGTACAATTGGGGGAGAAAGGCTGAACTGAATGGACCTAGGTCTTTATTCAACCTACGTTACTATGTTACTATGTGCTGGGTTATTCCATCCAGGATAGAAGAGCCTGGTGTTTGTTTTTTTCTTTCCATGACCCTTGAGCCAATTCACCACTGTCTTGCCAACAATTTAGAAAGGAATCTTGCACAGGTTTTTACCAACACAGCAAAGGCAATGGAAGTATAACCAGGGCTCGGTACCATCTCTCCAGGGGCCACATCTTGCCGATCAATAAATAACATTGTTTTACAGAATCTGGCCAATTTACCAGCATGACTTTAATGATTGGAAGATGTGTGGCTGTCAGGAGAGACTAAATATAGTATAGTCAATCTTTAACTTCTTCCTAGAAAATGTAATGCTATTAGGACTGATTGTTGGCAGGACCTTTAATAGCTGCTTTCCATCCAGCTGAGGTTTTCATAAATAGTACAGAAATCCTCACAGGCCCCCAATTCATATTCCATTTCCACCTATTTAAGAAGATGCTCCAGACATTAGGGATCGTCTGATTCTGCATTTAAGTGACAAACTCTGCTTCATATTTTCCAGTATTTTAAAATTAATTTTATATATGCTTTAAAATATGATGACAGACTAATGATTTCTCCCAGTGCCAGCATTTGGAATCTAAATGTCTTCTCACTCAACAAACACTTTCATGTTATCATATGAATGATCTCTAAAGAATGCGATTCCTCATATAAATAAATATTAAATAATAGTATTTAATTATTAATTTACAATATTAGCAAATATTAATAAACAATGAAAGATCTTTAGAGGAGAATAACATGACAAGCCAAATTCTATTATTTTATCAGCCCTAGAAGGCAGAACCATGTTTTTATTTTTTTTGGATGGGAGAGCAGGGTAGTGGCAGGAGAGTTTAGCTTTTACCAGGAACTGAGTCAAACTCCAGGAAAGAGAATGACTGTAAACATTACTAAGAGAAAAGTGTCCACTAAACCATCTCTGTGCTTATAATAACAACCTCAGATGATCCAGATGAGTCTGTTTCCTTCCTTTCCTCTGCCACAGCAAAATTCACTGCGTAGTTGTTGCTTGCAATCTCATGCCTGTCATATGGAATTAACATGTACGATCATGATAAGCATTAAATAGATATTTATATATGTTAAGTAGTTTTCATTCAATGTTGCTACAATGTAACTGTAACATACCTGGCGGCGTCCTTGCATAGTGGTCCATCTCCCACTGTGCAAGAGGGCGCACTTGATCTCCTGTCCAGAATGTCTCTCTGGCTTCCCTCCATGCTGTCTGTTTGTGTCTGTTTCTGCTGCTTAAGGGCGGCGCCCGATCACTTCCTGTCTTTTGTACCTGCTGTGGGTCACACCCCTTGTGCATCCTCAGCCTATTGCTGTCTGTCACTTGGTATATAGCTCAGCAGCTCCCTTCTATCCCTGCCTGAGCATAGTGTTTCCTTCAGTGTGTGCTTGCACTCTGAAGGTGCCAGGTCCCGTCTCTTGTCTCCTGCTTTTTGTATCAGTTCCCTTGTCTGAACTGAGTCCTGTATGTCTCCTGCTTTGCGGTATCAGCTCCCGTGTCTGAACTGACTCCTTTCTGTGTTCTCTTGTCTGTCCTGTCTGAACACGCTCCTAGCCTGTTCCTCTCGCCTTCTAGTGGCCGATTTCCTAGACCCGCTCCTGTGTCTGGTCTGTCCTGTCTGAACACGCTCCTTGCCTGTTCGTTCCGCCTCTCTGGGGGCCGTATTCCCAGACCCGCTCCTGTATCCCTCTGCAGTGTCGGTCTCCTCCGTACACTCAGTTCCAGTCTGAACTCTCTCCTGTCCTTTACCTGTTTTGCCTCTATGTCTGTTCCCTTCCTTTTTCTGCAGAGTCTGAACTCGTACCTAACTCCTGCTTGTTGTCTCTGCAAGTACTGTGTGAGTATCTGGCTCTGTCTTTCCCTTCCTGTCTGTTCCGTGTGAACAGAGCCCTGTCCTCCCTGCTCAGCCTTGTCTGCACTCTAGCTGTGCTTGCCTGTAACCCTCTGCCTGTATTGTTCCTGAGTCCCGGTGTGTACTGGGTCCTATCCCGCCTGTGTTCCTACCTGCTAGTACCTCCCTGTCTGCACTCTAGCTGTGCTTGCCTTTACCCCCCTGCCTGCATACCCGCCTGCCTGCATACCAGTCGTGCCTGCCTATACCCACCAGTCTGTGTGCCAGCCTACCAGCCTGTTCCTGTATTCCCCTGTGTGGGTCAACAGCCGTGTCCGGGGTCTGTCCTGGAGTAGCACCTGGTCCCTCTGCTCGGTTCCTCCTTGGTGCACTGGCGTCGTATGCCGTCGTGCGACCCTGGTCGGATCGGGTGAATACTTAGTCACGCCCCTCCAGGCATTCACTCTCCGGCACGGTCCAGTGGAATCACTACAATCACACGCACACGCCGCTTAGCCCGGGCGTGTGCATAACAGCATGCTCAGGCCATGGTTCCCGTTGAGCCCCACGGCCTTCGCTCTTTGAGAAGTTTTTCCAGCGAATACATGCATTAAAATAAATAAATAATTTTTTTTCCCCCTTTAGCTGAGTTCCAGGCGAATTACGCACCCGTCCAGATGGATCTATCAGCCCTCGTTCCTGCGGATCCGCCACGTTACTATGGGGATCCAAGACAGTGTCGTGCATTTGTGGAGCAATGCATGCTACACTTTAAGGCCTACCCTCTCTATTTTCCTTCCGATTGGGCTAAAGTGGCCTTTATGATTGACTACCTAGCGGGTGATGCCTTGAAATGGGTCACCCCCCTATGGGAAGCATGGGATCCTGTCATCCTTGACCTGCAGGCCTTCCTGGTGGCCTTTCGTATGGTCTTCGAGGACCCTAACTCTGAAGCCCCTGCTGAAGCTTCACTTCCCAATATCCCGGAGCAGCCCCGACGGGTAATGTGTGTGGGTAGCGCAATAGTCCTCCAGCCCAATGAGACTACTGCCCACCCAGAATCCTCACAGGGTGACTACGCTTTCCGGAATACTTCTCTCAACCTCAAGAGGCAGTCCAGACGTGCTAGACTTAGAGGCAAGCCGTCACGCCAGGGTCTGTCCTCCCTGAGACCTCCTGACCCCAACCTTGAAGTCCCTACTGAAGCTTCATCTCCCTGTATCCCGGAGAAACCCCAATGGGTAATGTGCGTGGGTAGTGCACCAGTTCTCCTGGCCAAAGAGACTTCTGCCCATCCAGACTCCACACAGGAGAACTTCCTGCACCCGGCATCAGATGCTTCTTTCTCTTTAACCGGTGTGCATGTCCAAGGATGCTCCAAAGCTGTGGTTACCTCAGAGTCTGTGCACCTCTACTACCTGGCGGAGGATCCCCTGTTGCCTCCTGAACCCTCCGGGATACCACTCGATGACAAATGGAGAGAGACTTCTCTACACCCGGTACTCAATACTTTGTCCGCTTCGTCCTGTGAGCCTGACAATGGGTACCCCAAAGTGGTAGTTACCTCCGAGTCTCTACACCCCTCCGACCAGGCGGAGGATCTCCAGTTGTCTCCTGAACCCTTCGGGGTGCTACCTGGTAGCGAAAGGACAGAGACTCTCCTATACTCTGTACCTGATACCTCGCTCGCTTCGTCCAGTGAGTTCAACTTAGTGTGCTCCGAAGCAGAGGTTACTCCTGAGTCTCTACACCCCTCCGACCAGGCGGAGGACCTCCAGTTGTGTTCAGAATCCTTCGGGGTGCCACCTGGTGGTGAATGGACAGAGACTTTCCTATACTCGGTACCCGATACCTCGCCTGCTTCCTCCAGTGAGTCCGACCTAGTGTACTCTGAAGCAGAGGTTACCCGTGAGTCTCTACACCCCTCTGACCAGGCGGAGGACCGCCAGCTGTCTCCAGAACCCTTCGGGGTGCCACCTGGTGGTGAATGGACAGAGACTTTCCTATACTCGGTACCCGATACCTCGCCTGCTTCCTCCAGTGAGTCCGACCTAGTGTACTCTGAAGCAGAGGTTACCCGTGAGTCTCTACACCCCTCTGACCAGGCGGAGGACCGCCAGCTGTCTCCAGAACCCTTCGGGGTGCCACCTGGTGGTGAATGGACAGAGACTTTCCTATACTCGGTACCCGATACCTCGCCTGCTTCCTCCAGTGAGTCCGACCTAGTGTACTCTGAAGCAGTTGTTTTCTCTGAGCCTCTGCACTCTTCTGACCCGGCGGAGGACCTCCAGTTGTTTCCTGAATCCTCCGGGATACCACCAGATAACAAAGAGACAGTGACTTTTCCTCATTATGTACCTGATAACCCGTCTATTTCTTCCTGTGAGCTTGACAAGATGTACCTCGAAGCAGAGATTACCCTTAAGTCTCTGTCCCCCTCCAACCCAGTGAACGACTGGTCCTCGAATTCCCTGCGGAAGATTCTGGCAGGCCTGAAGAAGAGGGGGCGTAAGGGGGGAGGTACTGTAACATACCTGGCGGCGTCCTTGCATAGTGGTCCATCTCCCACTGTGCAAGAGGGCGCACTTGATCTCCTGTCCAGAATGTCTCTCTGGCTTCCCTCCATGCTGTCTGTTTGTGTCTGTTTCTGCTGCTTAAGGGCAGCGCCCGATCACTTCCTGTCTTTTGTACCTGCTGTGGGTCACACCCCTTGTGCATCCTCAGCCTATTGCTGTCTGTCACTTGGTATATAGCTCAGCAGCTCCCTTCTATCCCTGCCTGAGCATAGTGTTTCCTTCAGTGTGTGCTTGCACTCTGAAGGTGCCAGGTCCCGTCTCTTGTCTCCTGCTTTTTGTATCAGTTCCCTTGTCTGAACTGAGTCCTGTATGTCTCCTGCTTTGCGGTATCAGCTCCCGTGTCTGAACTGACTCCTTTCTGTGTTCTCTTGTCTGTCCTGTCTGAACACGCTCCTAGCCTGTTCCTCTCGCCTTCTAGTGGCCGATTTCCTAGACCCGCTCCTGTGTCTGGTCTGTCCTGTCTGAACACGCTCCTTGCCTGTTCGTTCCGCCTCTCTGGGGGCCGTATTCCCAGACCCGCTCCTGTATCCCTCTGCAGTGTCGGTCTCCTCCGTACACTCAGTTCCAGTCTGAACTCTCTCCTGTCCTTTACCTGTTTTGCCTCTATGTCCGTTCCCTTCCTTTTTCTGCAGAGTCTGAACTCGTACCTAACTCCTGCTTGTTGTCTCTGCAAGTACTGTGTGAGTATCTGGCTCTGTCTTTCCCTTCCTGTCTGTTCCGTGTGAACAGAGCCCTGTCCTCCCTGCTCAGCCTTGTCTGCACTCTAGCTGTGCTTGCCTGTAACCCTCTGCCTGTATTGTTCCTGAGTCCCGGTGTGTACTGGGTCCTATCCCGCCTGTGTTCCTACCTGCTAGTACCTCCCTGTCTGCACTCTAGCTGTGCTTGCCTTTACCCCCCTGCCTGCATACCCGCCTGCCTGCATACCAGTCGTGCCTGCCTATACCCACCAGTCTGTGTGCCAGCCTACCAGCCTGTTCCTGTATTCCCCTGTGTGGGTCAACAGCCGTGTCCGGGGTCTGTCCTGGAGTAGCACCTGGTCCCTCTGCTCGGTTCCTCCTTGGTGCACTGGCGTCGTATGCCGTCGTGCGACCCTGGTCGGATCGGGTGAATACTTAGTCACGCCCCTCCAGGCATTCACTCTCCGGCACGGTCCAGTGGAATCACTACAATCACACGCACACGCCGCTTAGCCCGGGCGTGTGCATAACAGTAACTACTAAGCTGCAATATATGTGTAAATCCATTTCACTAGTAATATCAGTAGTAAGATGTCTGGAACATTCCCTTAGAGAGCTGGAGAATATGTTTTATTTGACCTAGGTAGCCCATCTGCATAGAATTATTGTATTCGCCAACAATTATGTTTTTTTTTGTATTGAATAATTAATCATCTATTGTACAGTCCGGAGCCAAGCTGCCTCAACAAAAGTCAATTCATATCTATATTGCTCACAGCCTTGAAGCGGATGAGTAGTGACTAACAATTTGGCTGCATACAAGTCTCAGACCACTGAATGATTTTAAAATGTCAGCAGGGAAGGGAAGGAGTTAAAATGTCTTAAATTACTGTATGCTACTTTTCATGGTACCTTCATTTGTAGAATATGCAATAGACTGTGTGTGTTAGACAAAAGCACATTTATGAATATAAGTGAAAAATACATGTAAGAGTGATGGACTGTTCTGCTGCGTTCCTACCCCTAAAGACAACAGTCGTGCTATGTGTACAGTGTCATGCGGGTTTAAGTGTAATGTGAATAGTGATGTGCGTCTTCCATATTCTATGATGGTAATGTACAGCGTATAAGTAATGTAAAGTGTTTGTGACTTGTAAATACTGTATAGATGTTTCTAAGCATCCAGCAACTAAAGGGGTTAACAGGGTGCAGCTAAGGGGAGTGGTCAGGCCTGCCCCAGTTAGACTGGGTAGAGTCAGTAGTGAGCTGGAGAGCAACCTGGAAGGATGCAGATGTCTTCACCAGGCTGATGAAGATCCTGAACTTCTCTAACTGTGACTGCCTGCTAGTTGCTAGAAGTAGCTACACCATAAGGAAGTTGAAGAGGGAGTTCACTGTTTTTAAGCAGAAGAAAAGGATTGAACATCACGTCTAAGGACTGGACTCATCCTTCTGTTCTACCCCCCCATACCTCACTGCAAGAAGGTAAATGTGGCACTGTGGACAGGGACTACTGGTGGGTGCACTAAATAGTGTGGCTAAAGAGACTGTTGTCGTGGGTGCACTGGACTGTGCTGTTAAAGAGACTGTTGCTGTTATTAGAAAGCCTGTTGCTTTAAGAACTGATGTTTTATAATGGCCATGCATTTGCATTCCATACCATTGCTTAATTGTTCATAAGGACTCTGCCAAGTGTGTCTATGCCAGGGAGTCAATATACCCTTATGTCTGAGAAAGCTGCAATTTATGGTCGCCCTGAGTAACAATTCCCCCAGGATTCCAAGAATTTATGAAACCTGTCTCACCCTATCTAAATGTTAGTGGCGTGCATGTAACATTGGTGGCCAGTACGGGGAATCCTGAGCAAGAATTAGCATGTAGAGGGAGAAGAGGAAAAGTGACTGAAAAACACAGCAGCACCATAATTCAACCCTGCTACACCAGTGAAAAGGGCAAAGATAGAACTAGGAAGGAAAGTTCAGAACCAGGCATCTGCAAGATGCAAGATTTCTCACATGTTGTAAAGCCAAAATGGCGACTGCATTTTTTAAAATGGCGCCCTACATCACAGTGGGGAAGAAGAAGGACATCCCATCTTAGTTACCGTACCCACAGCTACCTACCTTCCACCACCATCTCACGGTCCAGAGGAGCTGTCTGGGAGCACCGGAGCCCCAGCCGTATCAACACCGCCCACCGCAGCCATGCCCCTCCCACCGCCATACATACCGGAGGAGCCGCCGGTGTCCACGAGCACTCTGACCAGGGGAGCATCGCTCACCGCACCGCCATGTCAGCTCCAGCCTGGACCGTGCACCAGAGCAGGAGCCTGTCCAGGCCCGGAAGTAACCACCGCTGCTGAAGCGTCCATCCTCCACTATCGCGAGAGGGGCAGGGCTTCCGGCCACAGTCAGTGCCTGGCCAGAGAACACTAAGGGTTCGCAGCGAGAACCGAGGGTACTGCCCGTTCAACCACCACTAGATTAAGTACCATTGTTGAGTTGTTCATAAGGACTTTGTCAAGTGTGTCCTTGCCAGGGAGTCAATATCCCCGTATGACTGAGAAAGCAGCAATTTATGGTCTCCCTGAGTAACAGTTCCCCCAGGATTCCAAGGATTCATGAAACCTGTCTCATCCCATCTAAACTTAGCGGCATACACGTAACATGTTCAGTGTGAGTAGTGCATAGTGCAGGGTAAGCACAGGGTTAGACTTGGGGTAGTACAAGTACTGTTCATATAGTTAAGTGGCTTAGCAGTGGTATAAGGACGATAGGTTTAGTCTATAGGATAGGATATAGTTAATGGATAGAACTAGCCCAGTGGGTGGGGACTATTGTTAGTGAAAAGTGGATACTACCTGACAGTGGGTCAGATAGGGAAATGCAGTGAGATGGTCAAGTTCAGATACAGTGGGCTGCTAGGGCAACATGTACCAATCATTCAAGGCAGTGGGAGGCCGTACTGATATCCCTTGTGGACATTTCGGGAGAATGCCTGGTCTTCTGACATACAGACGTCGGTGGATGTGGAATGACATGAAGGGCAGGTGGCTGGCCCCAGGTGCACTGCTGAAGTGGACAGGAAATTCCTGATGCTGATGGAGTCAGTGGGCTTAGGGATAGTCCAGGACAAATGAGTGGTAGGGCTGCATTGTACTAAAGAAGTAAGAGAGATGAAGTGTTGTGCCCTATCCCACATGTTACAACCTTATGAACTGGAACTGACCAGTAAACGTTTACATGTTGCAATGAACTTGGTGTCCCCTGAATTGTGTGCGGTGGCTCGAGGATGTAGTCCTGGAGACAGCGGAGGCCTGCAGCCTACAAGTGAGTGTGCTGCACCCCACATCTGACAGCACACTGGAACTGTGACTCTGTTTTCTCTAAAGTCCCAGAGCGTAACCGTACAGCAGCTCGGTCATGACTAGTGTTGAGCGATACCTTCCGATATCGGGAAATATCGGATCGGATTGGATCGGACCGATACCGAAAAAGTATCGGATATCGCCGATTCCGATACCGGAAACCAATGCAAGTCAATGGGACAGAAATATCGGAATGAAAATAAACCCTTTCTTTCCTTGTAGGTTAATTCTACATGAAGGAAAACAACTAAGAATAATGTAGAATGTATTGGGGGAGGTGGGGGAGACAATAAAGGCATAGAGGTTTAGCCCAATCAAATGGAATAGCAGGAATTAATATTTTTTTTAAGACGTTCTGAGTTACGGAAATATTGACTATGTTAAGTATTTTTATATTTTGTCAGATATTTATGTTTCACTACTTCCATGCTCTTCCCCTTCTTTTTTACTTCTCCCACACTTTCTCCTTCATCATCCTCAGCATCTTTTTCATCCACTTCTTCTTCACCTTCTTCATCTTCTTCTTCTTCACCTTCTTCGTATTATT
The DNA here is from genome assembly GCF_046119375.1 of Phyllobates terribilis. Classification (NCBI taxonomy): domain Eukaryota; kingdom Metazoa; phylum Chordata; class Amphibia; order Anura; family Dendrobatidae; genus Phyllobates; species Phyllobates terribilis. The sequence continues at coordinate 178,428,201 of NW_027362761.1, read as the reverse complement.
CTTTTTTTTACATTCTTCATATTCTACTTCTTCATCTTCTTCATATTCTTCTTCTTCATCATATTCTTATTTGTGACAGGCATTCCTGTAGTTGTTATCTATAAAAGGTTGGACATTACACCTTTCGTTCTGCCCGTCACAAAAGATTTACAACAGGATTTGTCCGCGTTCAGTTTGGCCTGCAGCAGCAGGTCTTTTCCAGGGGCACCACGAGGAGGAATGGACTCACCCCCATACACTGCTTAGTCGTCTTCTGCTTATAATTTAGATATTATCTTTTGCTCTGATTTTTAGTCTTATGCTTAATGTTCTTCCGCTTTTTGTTCTGCAGCTTCTTGTATTTCTGCTTCTTGGTTTTCTGTCTCTTGTTCTTCTGTATCTTGGTGCTTGTCTTCTCTTCTTTGTCCTCTTGGTCAACTTCTTCAGGGTCATCTTCTTGGTCTTCTTCGGGGTGGTCTTCAGGGTCGTCGTCTTCGGGGGTCCTCGTCTTCGGGGTCCTCGTCTTCTTCGGGTTGGTCTTCTGGGTCCTCGTCTTCGGGGTCCTCGTCTTCTTCGGGGTGGTCTTCAGGGTCCTCGTCTTCTTCGGGGTGGTCTTCAGGGTCCTCGTCTTCTTCGGGGTGGTCTTCAGGGTCCTCGTCTTCAGGGTCGTCGTCTTCAGGGGTCCTCGTCTTCTTAGGGTTGGTCTTCAGGGTCCTCGTCTTCAGGGTCCTCGTCAGGGAGATCCAGAGTGAATACCAAGAACCATTTCAAAAAGCTTGAACTTGGAAATATAGCAGAAGGTACAAGAAAGCTGAGGAACTACCGAGGACCAGCTGACGGTACTGGAACCCGGATGGGTAGCAGAAGGTACAAGAGCCAATGGAACTGCCGAAGACCAGCTGATGGTACTGGAACTCGGTTACTAAGCAGGAGGTACCTGTGCCAGAAAGCACTACCAAGGACCAGCAGACGTTGGTGGAACTTGGATACCGAGAAGGAGGCACCTATTCCAAAGGCACTGCCGAGAACCAGCTGACGGTACTGGAACCCGGATGGGTAGCAGAAGGTACCCATGTAAAAAAAAGTTCAAGGCCGCGAGCCGGCCGCAGTTACCAAAACCCACAGTCCTACAGGGGGTGCTTGTCCTATTGGCACTATGGAACCAGCCTTCATTGCCAGATCCCGCAGCCCACAAAGGAGTCACCTAAACTGCAGGCACCATAGAGTCGGCTAACCCAACCGCAACACGACAGGACAACGCATTGGAGGCAAAGTGACGTTGACACTACCCGGAAACAGCTGGCGTGCTGGAACCAGGCTGGGCAGGAGGGAGTACCCGTGCCAAAGTCACTGCCGAGAACCAGCTGACGGTACTGGAACCCGGATGGGTAGTAGAAGGTACAAGAGCAAATGGAACTACCGAGGACCAGCTGACGGTACTGGAACCCGGATGGGTAGCAGAAGGTACAAGAGCCAATGGAACTGCCGAAGACCAGCTGACGGTACTGGAACTCGGTTACTAAGCAGGAGGTACCTGTGCCAGAAAGCACTACCAAGGACCAGCAGACGTTGGTGGAACTTGGATACCGAGAAGGAGGCACCTAATCCAAAGGCACTGCCGAGAACCAGCTGACGGTACTGGAACCCGGATGGGTAGTAGAAGGTACAAGAGCAAATGGAACTACCGAGAACCAGCTGGCGGTGCTGGAACCCAGGGTAAATACTAAAAACAGAGTGGAGCCAGAGGTGTAATTGGAGCAAGTTTTAAATCAGTAGTACAGTGGATGTGGACAAAGCAGGAGAATTTGCCGGACACACAGCAGGGGAACAGCTGACGTTACTGAACCCCAATAACACTGGAGCAAGCGTTGACTGTGCAGACGGCACTTCTGAGCAGCAACTAGCGCTATTGGAGCCCAGGGTAAATACTAAAAACAGAGGAGCCAGAGGTGTATTTGGAGGAGGTTTTAAATCAGTAGTACAGTGGATGTGGACAAAGCAGGAGAAATTGCCGTCCGCACAGCAGGGGAACAGCTGACGTTACCGAACCCCAATAACACGGCAGCAAGTGTTGACTGTGCAGACGGCACTTCCGAGCGCCAACTGGCGGTGTTGGAGCTCAGGGATAATACTGAAAACAGAGGAGCCAGAAGTGTATTTGGAGGAGGTTTTAAATCAGTAGTACAGTGGATGTGGACAGAGCAGGAGAAATTGCCGTCCGCACAGCAGGGGAACAGCTGACATTACTGAACCCCAATAACACGGCAGCTATTGTTGACTGTGCAGACGGCACTTCCGAGCGCCAACTGGCGGTGTTGGAGCTCAGGGATAATACTGAAAACAGAGGAGCCAGAGGTGTAATTGGAGCAACTTTAAAATCTGTAGTAGTGAGAATGTGGACAGAGCAGGAGAAATTGCCGTCCGCACAGCAGGGGAACAACTGACGTTACTGAACCCCAATAACATGGCAGCAAGTGTTGACTGTGCAGACGGCACTTCCAAGCGCCAACTGGCGGTGTTGGAGCTCAGGGATAATACTGAAAATAGAGAAGCCAGAGGTGTATTTGGAGGAGGTTTAAAATCAGTAGTACAGTGGATGTGGACAGAGCAGGAGAAATTGCCGTCCGCACAGCAGGGGAACAGCTGACGTTACTGAACCCCAATAACACGGCAGCAAGTGTTGACTGTGCAGACGGCACTTCCGAGCGCCAACTGGCGGTGTTGGAGCTCAGGGATAATACTGAAAACAGAGGAGCCAGAGGTGTAATTGGAGCAACTTTAAAATCTGTAGTAGTGAGAATGTGGACAGAGCAGGAGAAATTGCCGTCCGCACAGCAGGGGAACAGCTGACGTTACTGAACCCCAATAACATGGCAGCAAGTGTTGACTGTGCAGACGGCACTTCCGAGCGCCAACTGGCGGTGTTGGAGCTCAGGGATAATACTGAAAACAGAGGAGCCAGAGGTGTATTTGGAGGAGGTTTTAAATCAGTAGTACAGTGGATGTGGACAGAGCAGGAGAAATTGCCGTCCGCACAGCAGGGGAACAGCTGACGTTACTGAACCCCAATAACACGGCAGCAAGTGTTGACTGTGCAGACGGCACTTCCGAGCGCCAACTGGTGGTGTTGGAGCTCAGGGATAATACTGAAAACAGAGGAGCCAGAGGTGTAATTGGAGCAACTTTAAAATCTGTAGTAGTGAGAATGTGGACAGAGCAGGAGAAATTGCCGTCCGCACAGCAGGGGAACAGCTGACGTTACTGAACCCCAATAACACGGCAGCAAGTGTTGACTGTGCAGACGGCACTTCCGAGCGCCAACTGGCGGTGTTGGAGCTCAGGGATAATACTGAAAACTGAGGAGCCAGAGGTGTAATTGGAGCAACTTTAAAATCTGTAGTAATGAGAATGTGGACAGAGCAGGAGAAATTGCCGTCCGCACAGCAGGGGAACAGCTGACGTTACTGAACCCCAATAACACGGCAGCAAGTGTTGACTGTGCAGACGGCACTTCCGAGCGCCAACTGGCGGTGTTGGAGCTCAGGGATAATACTGAAAACAGAGGAGCCAGAGGTGTAATTGGAGCAACTTTAAAATCTGTAGTAGTGAGAATGTGGACAGAGCAGGAGAAATTGCCGTCCGCACAGCAGGGGAACAGCTGACGTTACTGAACCCCAATAACATGGCAGCAAGTGTTGACTGTGCAGACGGCACTTCCGAGCGCCAACTGACGGTGTTGGAGCTCAGGGATTACAGTTCAGGTGGTAGAAACATGAACAGAACAGGAGACCTGGATACTGTTGCCAACCAATTATTTATTCTGGAAGAGGACTGGCAAATTCATGAGAGATCCAGGCCTTGTTCATTTTGAGAAAAGTAAGCTGGTCAACATTATCGGAGGATAGTCGCATGCGACGGTCTGTTAGTACACCACCTGCGGCACTAAAGACGCGTTCCGATAATACACTAGTAGCAGGGCAAGCTAGCACCTCCAATGCATACTGACTAAGCTCTGGCCATGTATCCAGCTTACAGACCCAAAACTTGAAGGGAGAAGAGCCGTCTGGGAGTACACTAAGAGGGCAAGACATGTAGTCTGTCACCATCTGACGGAAACGTTGCCTCCTGCTGACTGGAGCCGTCTGTGATGGTGTAGACATTTGTGGCGGCGGGGACACAAAACTTTGCCACATTTCGGCCATACTGGTCTTGCCTTGTGCTGAGGCGCTGTTTCTGCTCCCTCTTTGTGCAGAGCTTCCTCCACTGCCTCGACGCATTGAGCTGCTTTGTAAAGCACTAGCAGCACTGCTCTCGGTTGGAATGGAGAACATGATGGAATGCACCAGTGCGTCTTGGTACTCCCGCATTTTATGCTCCCGGTTCAACGGTGTTATGAGGCTTTGTAAGTTGTCCCGGTAGCGAGGATCTAGGAGGGTGGACACCCATTAATCAGCCGTGTTGAGAATGTGGGCGATGCGGCGGTCGTTTCTCAGGCACTGCAGCATGAAATCAACCATGTGCTGCAGACTGCCAACTGTCCAAGAAACGCTGTCCTCTGCTTGAGGCGTGATCTCTGCCTGCTCTGCATCACCCCACCCTCGCTCTAGATACTGACTACTAGAGCATTGTGTACCTCCCTCCTCTGGACAGATGTCTTCCTCATCCATTGACTCCTCCTCATCCTCCTCACAAAGTGTCCCCTGCCTAGGCCTTTGTGAGGAACCACGTTGCGCAGACTGTAGAGAAGCAGATGGCATTTGTGACTCCTCATCCGCCACCTCTTCCAAAACCTCGTCCCTTAGTGCTTGCAGTGTTTTTTCAAGCAGGCAGATAAGGGGGATAGTCATGCTGACTAGTGCATCATCTGCACTCACCATCCGCGTGGAATAATCAAAGGCACGCAAAACGTGGCAAATGTCCTTCATAGAGGCCCACTCAGTAGTGGTGAAGTGTGAACGGCGCGCACTGCGACTTGTTTGCGCCTACTGCAGCTGGTACTCCATTACTGCTGCCTGCTGCTCACACAACCTCTCCAACATATGTAACGTTGAATTCCACCTGGTGGGTAGGTCACATATGATGCGATGTTCCGGAAGACGTAATCAGCGCTGCAGAGCTGCAATGCGTGATCTTGCATTGCTGGAACGCTGCAAGTGAGCGCACTCTATGCGGACCTTGTGAAGCAGTGCATCAAGATCCGGATAGTCCCTCAAAAAACTCTGCACGACTAAGTTGAGCACATGTGCCAGACATGGGATGTGAGTGAGGTTGCCTAGGCCCAGAGCTGCCACCAGATTTCGGCCATTGTCACACACTACCATGCCTGGCTGGAGATTCGCTGGCACAAACCACACGTCGCTCTGCTGCTTGATGGCATTCCGGAGCTCCTGCGCTGTGTGGCTTCGATTCCCCAAAGAAATTAATTTTAATACGGCCTGTTGACGTTTGGCCACGGCTGTGCTCATATCGGTCATCATAACAGGTAACCCGTTCACGGGTCGATGTGGAGGTAGACCGTGACGGCTCCTGCAGCGCTGATTCAGAGGAACTGGAGTATGAGGAGCAGTCAATGTGTACAGACTGGATTCCTGCAATCCTTGGAGTTGGCAGAACACGTACAGCGCCACTCTCAAGATCTGTACCCGGCTCCACAACATTTACCCAATGGGCAGTGAGGGAAAGGTATCGTCCCTGTCCATGCTTACTGGTCCACGCATCGGTGGTCAGGTGGACTTTGCTACTGACGGCGTTTTGTAGCGCATGTTTAATTTTTCCCTCCACATGATGTTGCAGGGCAGGGACGGCTTGCCTGCTGAAATAAAAGCGGCTGGGCACGTTGTATTGTGGGACTGCCAATGCCATAAAGTTACGGAATGTGTCAGTCCCCACCAGCCTGAATGATAGCGTTTCAAGGGCCAGTAGTTTAGCAATGCCAGCATTCAGAGCCTGTGCTCGGGGGTGGTTTGCCGAGTATGGGCGCCTTTTCTCCCATGCCTGTGCTAACGATGGCTGTAGACTGGCCTGGGAGTGTGAGGATGACTGGGAAAGTGGTGCTGTGGGTGGAATTACACTGTGTCTCTGTACAACAGTGCCAGAGATTCTTCCATGGCGATCCTGTGAGGAAGCCGAACCAGCTGTGTGTGAGCTGGAGGAAGAGGCTACAACACGAGCTGAAGAGGTGGTAGGTGGCGCTGTAGGTTGGCCTAGGTCTTCAGTGTGTTTTTGTAACTCCACCACGTGCTTGGTCCGCACATGTTTCCACATATTTGTGGTATTGAGGTTGCTGACACTTTTCCCTCTTTTCACCTTCTGATTACACAGCTTGCATTTGACAAAGCAAATGTCATCTGCAACTGTGTCAAAAAAGGACCAGGCACTGCAAGTCTTGGGAGCGCCCGCTTTGGATTTTGGAAGAGCCATGCTCCTAATGGGTGCCGAAGTGGAGGCTACAGGCAACCAAGTCTGCCCCCTCCCTCTCCCCTCCTTTTTGGGCTGTTCGGGGAATCTCTTCCTCAGAGCTGCTCCCACCACCTTCCTGTCCCTCACGCCATGATGGGTCAAGGACCTCATCATCTACACCACCCTCTTCAAACAACTGCTTCTCCTGGGTAGTCTCGACAGCACAGTACGCACCAGAAAGTGGCACCTGAGTCTCATCATCAGATGCGTACTGAGGTGTGCTGCTGACCATAGGCACTGGCCCACCCGCCTCTTCAGATTCAGAGAGACAAAACGGTTGCGCATCACTGCATACTACCTTTTCTTCAAATTCTCGAATTCTGCTTGGCTGGCCCCCTCTTTCCAAGCCAAGAGATTCAAAGAACAGAAGTAGAGATGGCTCCTGTCCAGGGCTCTCTGACTGCCTGGGCAATTTGGCAGGTGGTGAAGAGACAGATGGGTGCTCTTCAGTGCTCAGGACCTGAGAGGATCTGGAACTAATTGAAGTCGATGCGTTAGCTGCCATCCATCCGACAACGGCTTCAATTTGGTCCTCCCGCAGCAGTGGGGTATGGCTAGCTCCTACAAAGCTGCGCATAAAGGACTGTTCCCTGGTAAAACTGGGGGATGCTGAGTCACTGGTGCCCGCAGCAGGCACAGAATCCCCACGTCCTCTCCCTGCAGGCACAGAATCCTCACGTCCTCTCCCTGCAGAAACTCCACGCCCACGCCCACGACCACATGCCTTACTCCCTGCCTTCTTCATCTTGGTAGACTGATAAAGATAGGCAGAAAAGTACTAAGGGCTTAGTGTGCTTATTCCTGAACAGCTGACAACAGGTATAAGAAACACTAATTTTATAAAGTGTGGACTAGACTTTAATATGAGCTAATGTGGCCTACACAACTGTAAAGTGGAGTGTTTGGTGAACTTTATTTAGGTTTTTTTTGTCACAAAAAGACACTGGATGTGCCTAAAGATGTAATAACGATAGTATCACAAACTTTTTGTAGCTATTACAATGTAGGAAGGTAACCAACAATGCAATAGATGAGGCTACAAAAAATAGGCTAATACTAATCTGGCTGGGGCTGCAGGGCCCAATGCTGCAGAAAGGCTCCTCTAACTACTCCTATATAGTGTGTTTGGAACCAATTTAGCTGAATACGGATGGAACCACCACACTAATAGGAGATATCAGGAAAAATTATGAATTGGCAAAAAAGGACAATGTATGAGGCAGTGACACACACTGAGTGCACTACAACCAGACGTGGTTGAAGCACACACTACAGGGGTGAGCTGCACTCACACACCAGACCTTGCAGACAGCGGTGAACAGTACAGATGCAGAGCACTGTGCACTAGCGCTGCAAGACCAAAAAAATTTCTCTATCTACTCCTATATAGTGTGTTTGGAACCAATTTAGCTGAATATGGATGGAACCACCACACTAATAGGAGATATCAGGAAAAATTATGAATTGGCAAAAAAGGACAATGTATGAGGCAGTGAAACACACTGAGTGCACTACAACCAGACGTGGTTGAAGCACACACTACAGGGTGAGTTGCACTCACACACCAGACCTTGCAGACAGCGGTGAACAGTACAGATGCAGAGCACTGTGCACTAGCGCTGCAAGACCAAAAAAATTTCTCTATCTACTCCTATATAGTGTGTTTGGAACCAATTTAGCTGAATACGAATGGAACCACCACACTAATAGGAGATATCAGGAAAAATTATGAATTGGCAAAAAAGGACAATGTATGAGGCAGTGACACACACTGAGTGCACTATAACCAGACGTGGCTGAAGCACACACTACAGGGTGAGCTGCACTCACACACAGAGACCTTGCAGAAAGCGGTGAACAGCACAGAGAACTGTGCACTAGCACTGCAAGGCACAGCGATTTATAAAGTAGCTTGGGTAAAGCAGAATAGAGCAAACAGGTAGCTAAAACTGTCCCTCAGAACAACAGCATCCTATCCCTTACTGAATTCACAGCAGAGTGAGCTCAAAATGGCGGCGGCGGCTTTTATAGTGAATCATGACATCATTTCAGCAGCCAATCACAGCCATGCCATTAGTTAAGATGCCTACATGCCTAACAGGATGTGCCCACACTTCTTAGGATCCTCATTGGCTGAATAAAATGAAAATGGCTCATTGCATTATGGGAACTTCCGATTCCGGTATACGATATTGCAAAAGTATCGGAATTAAGTATCGGAATTCCGATACCGCGAATATCGGCCGATACCCGATATTTCAGTATCGGAATGCTCAACACTAGTCATGACTACTGCTCGTGGCCACTTTGCATACATACAAAGAACAAATAATCACAATTGAGTAGAGTTGAGCAAAAAGATTCATAGGGTCCTTGTTTACCACCCATGTTGGTAGTCAGTGGCCACTGTACCAGAACCCTGTGAATTTCCTATTTATTGGTAATCCCTGTGCCTCCTCTGACTAATAGGCCCAGTGCGATGTCATCTTTGTGGTGTGATGCGTGAGTGATGTTGCACCGGGTCTATTAATTAGAAGAATCTTTGGGAATGCGGGTAAAAGGAGATTTGCAGGATTCTGGACTGGCGGCCACGGACTACCAATGTGGCTGCTATACCAGTATTTTGCTAATTGTTTTGCTTAACTCTACATTTGAACCATTCAGAGCTGAATTTTCTAATAGGCATGAGGATATAAATCTGGTACATGCAGATTTTCAGTTTTTGATGCAGTTTTTTTCAGAAAAAAACATCAATGAGTAGAAAAGGGAGGAGCTGTGCCATTATCTCCTTTACACCTTTTTGGGCTGGCTTTGATTCCAAAAATCTAAAAAAAAACTTGCCTCTAGACTTAAAGATAAAAAAGAAGCTTACTGTAAAAACATTGCAATAAAAATACTAAAACATGCAACTTCTTGTAAAATATGAAGTTTCACTAATTTTATTATTTCCCCATTAAAAGTATTAATAATAATTTATTTATTCAAAATAATTTCTCCTGAGCTGGAGAGCACCACTTAAAGAAGCACTCCTGTCTATATTTTTTTAATTAAATGTGTGTATATGCATGTAATGTAGTGTGAGTGAATTACTATACTCACCTACTACCGCTTTCTCCCGTGTCCAGCTCTGCTCTTCTCCTATTTTCAGTGATTTCATCCCTCTGCAGACTCTCCAGGTCACGCTGCACTGTGCATGACCCGGAAGTGGCCTTTACTATCTAAGTACATGGAGCATGAGAACGAGGCTTCATAGGCTTTCATTTTAAAAGAGACTTCCTGCTCACATATAGAACTTAAAGTGAGTTGTTTAGTTGCAATTGTGGTGACATCACTGAGAAGCAGAGCAGAATGGCACTGGACTCCGGAGAGAGTAGCTGTAAGTATATTAATACACTCACACTACATTACATACATATATACACACATTTAATTAAAAAAATATAGATGGGAGCACTTCTTTTAAAGCTCCAGTCTAGCTTCTGTGTTCCTTGAGACCATGCCACTCTGATACTTGTAGCCAGATTGATATTTCTGTTCTTGAAAAAATAAAAGCTTAAAGACAAACAAATTAAATTAATAGGATAGATATAAAAACCTATTTGAAACAATCACCAAACTTTCAGTGAAAAATATTTTTTAAAAGAGTAGTTACTCAAAAGACAAAGTATACAGGATGCTAGGTGAAGTGTAATCATAAAATATACGGTATGTATTCCATGATGACTGTCTCTAATAATGAACAGTTTATTTTAACTATTATATTAGAACATTGCGTAGCATTACCTATGGGTTTACAGTAGTTATACATCTCCAACCAGAGCATATCTCATCTGCTAGAGACTTCACTAGTTTCATACCTATTGCTCTCTATTGCACACAGTTTTATGTATGAAATTTCACCAGAACCACCATAAGTAAATGAATACAAATCCAAAACTACCATCACTATATTAATACAGTACCAGAACTAACATCACAACAGGAATACAGCAACAGTACCACCATCAGTAGATGAATACAGCACCAAAACCACCATCAGTACAATAATAAATGACCAAAACCATCATCAGTATAGGACTAGAGCACTAGAATCACCATCTGTATATGAATACATCATCAGAACCATGGTCAGTACATGAATACAACACCAGAACCACCATCAGTACATCATGAATACAGCACCAGATCCACCATCAGTACAGGACCACATCACCAAAACCATCATCAGTACATGAATAAAGCAAAAGAACCACCATCAGTACATATATGCATTACCAGAATTACCATCAGTACATGAATACATCACCAAGCTTAGTACAGCAATCAGTTGCAATGTACATTTATATAGCATGAATCTACAACTCCCAGTATGTCCGTAAGAATGGTGAGGAGATGCTGGGAGTTGTTATTAACATCCCTCAGCAGAATGCAGACCATACAGCAACCACTGTACTGATGAGACATAGTCCATCTCACAAATAAACATTTACACCAAGCTACCTTATAGGTGATGTCTTCTCTGATTGGATTAGTTTGCATTCCTTTCTTATCCATATGTTTTAGGTGCCATTATGACTTTTCACATCTATAACTCATCTCTGCAGACTTCCATTCTCTATGACACATCCCATCACGGTGCCCTTAAAAATACCTGTGTCATTATAATGTCCCTGAATAAAAATATCGTCCCTACACTGTGACCCTGAATAATTAATTGCCCCTTCACTGTGTTTCCTGCACAAAATATGTCTCTCACACTGTCTTTTGTATGGTATATGGCTTTCACACTGTCCTACTTATGAACTATGAGCGCCACACTATCCTCCTTTTGAACTATAACCGCCACACTATTTGCCCTTCTGAACTATAACCGCCACACTGTTTGCCCTTCTGAACCACTGTATAACTGCCACATTGTCAGCCCTTATTAGTTCTAACCACCACAGTGTCTGTCCCTATTAGCTATATGTACCAAACTGTCTACCCTTGTTAGCTGTGGGAGGCCACAGTTTCCACCCTTGTTAGCCATAACAGCAACACTGTCCTCCCTTATTAAGTAAAACCACCACACTGTCCATCCTTAGTAGCTATAATTAATTATCACACTGTCCATCCTTATTAGCTATAACTGCAACATTTTCCACATCTTCAGTGTCACCCCCTTTCCACACTGGGCCCTCTCTTCACACAGTCCCTTCATACTGTGTCCACCCATACTGTCCAGTCTCTATGCTGTGCCCCCTCAATATGAATATGTCTGAGGTAGGTCAGATAAAGTGACAAAATGTATAGTTGTATTAATTATCTAAATAGTTGGTGTGCTGACCAACTCCACAGGGTAAATTAGAGCTGTGTCTCTCCACCCCGACGCTTGTTTTGCCTTGCTTCTTCCGGGGGCATGCTACTTTTTAGTTTTTACATTTACACGTTTTCATCCCCTTTTTTAAGAGCCATAAATTTTTTTATTTTTCATCGCCATAGTCATTTAAGGCCACGTTCACACATTCAGTATTTGGTCAGTATTTTACACTGGTATTTGTAAGCCAAAACCAGGAGTGGAACAGTCAGAGGAAAAAGTATAATAGAAACACGTCACCACTTCTATATTTCTCACTCACTCCTGGTTTTGGCTTACAAATACTGATGTAAAATACTGACCAAATACTGAACGTGGCTAAGGGTTATTTTTTTTGTGGGAGGAGTTATAATTCTGAATGACATGGCTCTGCCAGTCTAAGTCTATGTTCACACATGTTGGGTTTTTCAGCGTTTTTTGCTGCAGATTTTTATGCAAATTTTCAACTGCGTTTTGCAGTACCAGCAAAGTCTATGAGAAACCAGAATTCTCTGTTCACACATCTTGTTTTTTTGTTGTTGTTGCGTATTTTGTGCCTTAATTGGGTTTTTGGAAAATAGAGCATGTCACTTTCTTTCAGCATTTTTTCAGCATTTTTTCACCAATAGGAAGTAATGGGTGGTGAAAAAACTCATCAAAAACGCACCGAAACTTGCATCAGCGTTTTTGATGGCAAAATAGAATGGGGTTCTTTTTTTCACAGAACTTTATGTACATGCATAAATAGAAACAGAAGGACAGTGAAAAAAATGCTGAAAAAAATCAGAAAAAAACGCATAAAAAAATGCAGCAAAACCTGCATTTTTGACGCAGCTGATTTCCTGCCAGAGATTAGGTTTTGCTGCAGATTTGTGATGCTGAAAAACCCAACATGTGTGAACATAGCCTAAGGGCTCGTTCACATGAGCTTATAAATTGGACAACTGCTATCTGATAAAAAAAGGGATTGCACTCAGACCAATGTTATTCAATGAGGCAGTGCAGATCTGTGTTTTTTTCTCAGGCTTATTCAGCATGAGAAAAAATTTGCAGCATGCTGCGATTTGACTCTGAAATTGGTTCAGTGCGATAAAAAAAATCAGATACCATACGGACCATTAGTATGGCATCTGATTTTTATGAATACATTGGAATTCTGTAATATAAGAAACTGTAAATGGTCCTGTAAAAGATAGCTGCTGATTAATAAAACAGATTGTACACGGATGACAAGTGAGATAAAAATCGTCCCACTTTTCTGGATGAGAATGGAACCGATTTTTTATATGCTCGTGTGACCCCGGTCTTCATGAGTCGTCCCCCCTAACGTTTTAATTTTACTTCTTTATTTTGCAATTTTTTTATTTAGCAAACTCTACTAATATCTTGATATTAGCAGATAAGTTGTGGCAGTGGCCTTTTACACTGATAAACATTTGTATATGGTATTTTACAATATAAGTTGTACATACTTGTGCTAAGATTCAGAATCAAAACCCCAAATGCCTTGTGCATGTTCTTGGGAATATTGCCTATATTATTCTGGACAGCCATAAAATACTTCTATTTCACTTCTTATATTTTCTATCTCAACTAAGTGATGAAATTGATCAGATGTTTTGAAAAGTCTGATTTGTTAGTAAATATACCTCTTATTTGTTGAGGTGTGTTCACATGCGGCAGATTCTTTGTGCTTGCCTTTAAAACAACCTCATTCTGATAAATAGAATGGAATTTCAGTCATATGAATTTCTGCAACAAATTTGCCATATGTGAATGCATTCTTATAGTGATATATATTTTACATCTTTAGTAAATCATCCGTTCATTATCAGTTTCTTAACCTTTGATATCTAAAAAAATAAATAAATCTGTCAAAGATGTAGAAAATAACTGCCACATAATTAAATGTAGTACTATACATCACATCTTACATATTTACAGTCCATACATGCTATATTTATTGGTCCAACACTTGATAAATGAGGTCATGTATCATTCTGCATCAAGTGAAACCTGTCTCATACTGTTTATGCTGGCTATGCTCTCAGTCAAAATATTTCTTAAAGTTTTACTTTAATATTGCTGAAATTATTTTTCATGCCTAGAAATGTGGGAGGCAGCGCAGACTGCTGAGCAGTGAAATGATGAACCTTGTTTTACCCTTAGGTGGGCACAGCTTGATTTAATAGTAACATTTGGCAGAAAGGAGCCATCGATTAAAATAAGACTTTATGTTAGTAACTAGTGTTGAGCCAACCCCGTAGTGTTCAAGTTCGGTTCGGTTCGTCGAACACCCTTGTGTTCGCCGAACTGTTCGTCGAACACCTTCGAACACCGTTAAAACCAATGACAGGCAAACAAAAACACATAGAAACACATAGAAAACACCTTCAAAGGTGTCCAAAAGCTGACAAACTGCTCAGAAGACATAACTAACACATGGAAAAGTGACAAGTACATATAGTCAGGCGAAAAGAAAAGAGGTGGAGGAGTAAAAGGAGGGGGGAGACACAGATATAGGCATGTCATGCCCTTCTAAAATCCAAAAAGTGAGAAGCCGACACGGCCAGTCCGTTCCTGCCCGTGCCACCTTCGTTTGTGCCAGAGCCGCGGTGGACCCTGACGGCCAGCCCCCCTCTCCCAATACTGGTGCCTGTCCGCTGGTGGGTCGAGCGAGCACCCCTGTGGTGGAGGCAGCTCTAAGCTTTTTAATTTAAATTGTCTCTCTAATTTGAATGAATACACTTTAAATCTTTTTACAAGGATCTATTGAAGGGCAAGTCTCATGCCAGCAGCCGCGTAATTCCAGCTCCAGTAGCGTCCACTAAAGCTGCTGCAGTTAAAAAGCTTTTATAAGGATCGAGCTCGGAGGTCCACCGCAAGGCGTCCTACCGCCAGTCCCAGCCCCTATGCCTTGGGGTGCCTCCTGATGCTCTTCACTGAGTATCCCGTGGTCCCGAAGCATTTCCTTTGAAAAAATTAAGTCTCCAAAATACAGGTGGTGTAGCTTGCTTAACAGCCGGGATAATCCGCTGACTAGCAGACACTGCTACTAGGCACAAAGTATTTCCTGTATTATTCTCTTAAAAAGCTTGGGGTAGGGGTCTAGGGGACCCTTTTATAGCCAAAATCACGGCCCTGTATCGCAATGCGTCACCTAGGCTGAAGATAAATGGAACTGTAGCACCCCGAGGGCTCGGTTGCTGCAGAGGTATTGCACCTCACCCAGAGGTGTGATATCTCACTCTCAGGTAAGGATGGAGTGTGGATCAGGACCCCGACACCTGCATGCATTGCACCACATTGCCGTGGGGCAGGGCGACCAATATGCCCCTGAGATGGGCACGACAGTCCCTGTCCCTGGCTGGAGTGGGGGGAGGGAACACTGAGGAAGGGGAACCCTGTAGTGCAGGAGCAGGGAGGAAGCAGTTCCTGGGTGCATTGAGAAGGGAGTATAAAAGGTGGGCACCATCTTAGTTCAGTGCAGAGAAGTCTGAGCAGAAGTGACAGGGAGCAGGGGCTCTGCATGAGCTCTGCTCCAGAGGCGGGCCTAGTAACAGAGGCCCAGGCCTGGAGGAGGGAGAAGGAAGGAAGAGGAGCGGAGAAGGCTCCAGGAACGAGGAACGAAGGGATCCCAAGGGTGTGGATGGGCGAGTCGCCACCGCACGCCCGAATCCACCTGCGTGGAGGGGTCAGGCCAAAGGGGGAGACCGGTCCCCGAAACTAGTGGAGGCGGGAAACGACCCTCAGCTAGAAACCGGAGGCTGTGACATTTTATGTGGCGCAGCCCCTCGCTACACCCGCTAGGAGGGCAGCACATAGGGTCAGGGAAACTGGCGTCAAGTTTACCAAGAGGAGGCCCGAGGCAGCCGGACAGAAGGGTTGGTAAGAAAGGCCAGACAAAGGACACACAAAGGGGGTCCTGTGAAGCGCTCCAAAGTTATCTGGGAGTTGTCTGAGCCCCTCACCTGGTGAGCACAGTACGACGTGGGCAGCTGTTACCTGCAGAAGTGGTCTGGATAATAAGAACTGTGAGTAAAGGCCCTGGACTGCATCACTGACTCCGTGTCGTTACTGCTGCTGCCCTGCACCATCACCCCCATCCTCCACATACACTGCCCTGAGGCTATACTCCTCCCGTGGGGAGTTATGCTACGCTCTGCTGCACCCACAACACCAGCCTCAGCGGTCTGCCCTGCAGCAGCGGTTCACTCTGACCGCTATCCACGGGTGGCGTAGTCGGACATTTAAACATCAAAACCACATAAATAGTTCCGCCACTGGTTTGATCGTCCTGAGCCACGGAACCGGGTCGCCGCCACGGAGACTACAACCACCAGCATCCACCAAAAAGGGTCCGGCTCCGGATGTCCCAAGGCCCAGGGGGCGCGTCAGAACATTTTCATCACCTTCCATAATCACCAATGGGACAAGGCAGGGATGTCCTCTGTCCCCTCTCTTATACATCCTAGTGACGGAGCACCTGCTCTCATCAATTCGCCATAACCCCAATATTAGGTGGATTGAGGTGGGAGGCACCGAGTACAAGTGCTCTCTATTTGCTGATGATGTCCTAGTATATATCACTCAATCACATATATCCATCCCTGCTGTTATGGCTGAAATAGATCACTTTGTTACATGGTCAAATTTTAAAATCAATACAGCGAAGTCTGAGGCCCTCGATGTCTCCCTCCCCAAATCCATACAGGATTCCATCCAGTCCAACTTTCTCTTTGCCTGGCCCTCACAGGGTATCAAATTCTTAGGAATTCCTATTCATAGAGACCTCTCCCGTCTATGTTATCTTAATTTTGGGCCCTTTATTGAACAACTCCATACAGTCCACGGTTGGCAAGTTAGAACTGTAAGATTCACTACGTGAACCACTGGTGTTTTGTGGAAAAGCACATGTACACTGTGTTCCAAATTATTATGCAAAAAGTGTTTAGGAGTGATAAGGGAAGAATTTGTTTGTTTGTCAGTTAAACTCATTGATGGTGATGTGTGTCAGGGCTCTTTATATCACTGTAAGCAATTGCAGACACCTGTGCTAATTAGTTTGGCAGGTGTGTCCATTGAACGGCAAGACTACTTAAGAAGGCTGTCCCACATTATTAAGCAGCCTACATTTTCTGCCAAAATGGGAAAGAAAAAGGATGTGTCGGCTGCTGAGAAGCAACAAATTGTGGAGTGTTTAGGTCAAGGCATGACTACAATCAACATTGTGCGATGATCAGGATGAAGTGTCTTGGCAATCAAGAAGTATGTAGCTGATTCACAGTACACACGTGTGCGTGCTGATAAGGGCAAATTGAGGACTCTTTCCTACAGGCAATTACGTCAGGTTAAAAGAGCAGTGGCAAAAAAGCCTTGTCATAGCAGCAGACAAGTTTTTGAAGCTGCTGGTGCCTCCAACGTCCCCCGAACAACAAGATGCAGGGTCCTTCAGAGGTTTACAGCTGTGCGTACGCCATCCTGTCGACCTCCTCTATCCACTGCACACAAGCAGAAACGGCTCCAGTGGGCCAAACATTACATGAAGACTGATTTCAAAACTGTTTTGTTCACGGATGAGTGCCGTGCAACGCTCGATGGTCCAGATGGATGGAGTGGAGGATGGCTGGTTGATGGACACCCCACGCAAACACGGCTACAGCGCCAACAAGGAGGAGGTGGAGTAATGCTTTGGGCTGGAATCATGGGGAGAGAGATTGTCAGCCCCTTTAGGATCCCTAAAGGGGTAAAGATGAACTCCATAATGTATGTGGAGTTTCTCAAACAGCACTTCCTGCCATGGTTCAAGAAGAAGAACCGTGTATTCCGCAGCAAGATCATTTTCATGCATGATAATGCACCGTCTCATGCTGCACATAACACATCTGCATCTCTGGCTGATATGGGCATAAAAGGGGACAAACTTATGGTGTGACCCCCATGCTCCTCTGACCTCTACCCCATTCAGAACCTCTGGAGCATCATCAAAAGGAGTGTCTATGATGGCGGGAGGCAGTTCACATCTAAGCAACAGCTCTGGGAGGGTATTCTGTCCTCATGCAAAACAATTGAAGCAGAAACCATCCAAAACCTGACAAATTCAATGGACGAGAGAGTTCAGAAGCTCCTTTCGAACAAGGGGTCCTATGTGCAAATGTAACATCACCTAGAATAAAGTTTTGAGTTGAAAACTGTTTGATTTCAGTTTCTAATAACCTGCTAATGCTTATAATTTCAAAAATGACCATTTTTTTGTTCTTTATTAAAATGAAAAGGTTGATCGAAGAGTGTGGGAGATCTAAGAGTGTGGCAACCCAGTAGTCAGGATTACTTCGAATTCTGACAATCTGAGGGTCATGTTGCAGGTAGTGCAGCAAGAAGGCACTTATGTGTCTTGCGCATCTCAGAGCCCCAAAATTATTTTCCGGGCTAGATGCAGCTAAAAATTATTATTAATTTTAAATCTGGTGGAGCTTAGTATAGATGGCCTAATAGAATCAGTACTGCACACTGCTACAAAGCCCAAATTATTTTCCAGCCAAGATACACATAAACATGATTAGTAATTTGAAAGCTTAAAACGGTTGGTGAGGTGATTTTAACCAATCATCAAGCTTTTACTCTCCCCAGGATGACACAGGGGTAGAAAAGTCGTTTCGGATCCATGATTTGTTCATCTTTATGAACGTGAGTCTGTCTACATTATCAGTGGAGAGCCGCGTGCGCTTATCTGTCAGCACACCACCAGCAGCGCTGAACACACGTTCAGACAGAACGCTGGCTGCGGGGCATGACAAGATCTCCAAGGCGTAAGTGGCGAGCTCCAGCCATTTATCCAGATTGGAAGCCCAAAAAGAGCAAGGGTCCAGTGACACAGTCATGGCTTCAATGTTTACTTGGAGATACTCCTGTACCATCGTCCCTAGGCGTTGACTATGTGTCAGACTTCTTGTCTCCTGTGGCCTTGCAAAGGATGAGCTAAAAAAGTGGTGAAATGATTCCGCAAAATTGATGTTACCAGCAGATACTGTGGTTCTGTTACGGTTTGAGTGCTGAACACTTGACGGTCCCACGGTTGGCAAGTTGGAACTGTGAGATTCACTACGTGCACCACTGGGGTTTTGTGGAAAAGCACATGTAAGATTCTGCAACAGTCTCTGCTGATACTCCTGCATGCGTGCATCCCTTTCTATGGCAGGAATTATTTCTGCAAATTTACTTTTGTACCGGGGATCTAACAGTGTGGCAACCCAGTAGTCAGGATTATTTCTAATTCTCCCAATTCGAGGGTCATGTTGCAGGGAGTGCAGCAAGAAGGCACTCATGTGTCTTGTGCATCCAGGAGCACCAAGTCCCTGTTGTGTTGGTGGCGGGTAACAATCATGCTTCCTTCCTCAGTCCTCTCCCCCCAACCTCGCACAACAGAAATGTGATCAAGGTCTCCCTTATCTGATGAGTCTTCCATCAGTTCATCCTCCACTTCTTCCTGGGCTCCTGCACCTTCCTCACTAGTTTGGCTGCTACCATGCGCCCTGGTAAAACCATCTCCCCCACCCTCACATGCCTGCCGCCTTGGTGCTGCCGACCGTCTGGACCTTGCAGATGTTAGCCCTTCCGCATACAACTCCTCCTCCTCTACTTCCTCCACCTCCTCTTGTGCGACCACCTGACTCCGAATTCTGTTTAACATGTGCTCCAGCATGTAAATCACCGGAATAGTCATGCTGATAATGGCATCGTCACCACTAAACATCTTCGTCGCCATTTCAAAACTGTGCAGAAGGGTGCATAGGTCCCTGATCTGAGACCACTCCTCCAGCGTGATTTTCCCCACCTCTGGATCCCGTTGGCCCAGGCTATACGTCAGAACGTATTTCACCAGGGCTTGTCGGTGCTGCCACAGTCGCTGCAACATGTGCAGAGTTGAATTCCACCGGGTAGGCACATCGCATTTTAGCCGGTGAAGTGGCAGGCCCAACGACTTCTGCAGAGATGTAAGTCGCTGAGCTGCAGGATGCGAACGGCGGAAGTGAGCACACAGCGACCGTGCCCTCTGCAGAAGGCCATCTAGTCCGGGATAGTGGGCTAAAAATTGCTGGACAACCAGGTTCAACACGTGAGCCATACAAGGCACGTGTGTGACATTGCCCCGGCGAAGGGCCGCACCCAGGTTTGCAGCATTGTCGCACACAGCCTTCCCTGGTTTCAGGTCCAGTGGAGACAACCATTCATGAAATTGGTTCTCCAGAGCTGACCACAACTCCTCAGCTGTGTGACTCACATTTCCCAGACATTTCAAAGTAAAAACCGCCTGATGACGTTGAGCCCTACTGCCAGCATAGTAAGGAGGTGTGCAGGATCCCTTCTGCGCAGTTAGAAAGCTTGTGGCATGACCAGACAGGCTTTGGGTGCAGGTGGAGGACCAAGAGGAGGTTGAGGAGGCAGAAGCAGTGGAGGAACTTTGACATAAAGAGGATTGACGCACAACTCGTGGGGACGGCAAGACTTGGACACCAGCCCCTTGTCCTGCTGTCACCATAGTTACCCAGTGCCCCGTCTGCGACATGTAACGCCCCTGTCCATGCCTAATTGTCCAAGTGTCTGTGGTGAAATGCACCCTGTCACATACAGAGTTTCTCAAAGAAGCGGTGATGTTGTGTGCGACATGCTGGTGGAGCGCAGGCACACCTTTCTTTGAGAAGTAGTGCCGACTGGGCATCTGGTACTGGGGCACTGCAACGGACATAAGGTCTCGAAAATCCTCTGTGTCCACCAGGCGGAAAGGCAGCATTTCTGTAGCCAAGAGCTTGCAAATGGTGAAATTCAACCTCTTAGCTTTCTCATGGCTAGGAGGAAATGGTCTTTTACTTGTCCACATCTGAGGGACTGAGGGCTGGCTGTTGTGCTTAGACGGGGTTGATAAGGGTGTCCCCGGCAAACTGCCGGTCTGTGAGGAAGATGCAGGCGGACATGTTAGGTTGCCTTGATCCAAAGGTGGTGCTATCGATGTCGGACAGCGCTCAACACCAGCTGGTGTTACCACCTCCAAAGAAAATGATGACCTGCCAATCACGCTGGCTGTTGTGGGTAAAGAGGTGGCAGGTCTGCATCCCAAAACAGGTGTGACTGCTGTCCCCCCAGTCACAGAGGATGAAGAGGCCGCAGATGCACAAGATGGGGCAGACGGTGGTTGGCCCGGCCGGCTAGGCCGCATTGTAGCACAGTGAGCTTCCCACTGCAATTTATGCTTCATGTCCATGTGCCGGTTCATGCATGAAGTACTCAAACTATGTATTTTTTGGCCTCTACTTAGCTTTTGTTGACAAATGTTACAGATAACACGAGTTGGGTCATCTTTATCGATCTGAAAAAATGCCCAGGCTATGCAAGGCTTAGCACCCATGCGACCTGAAGAGCCACCACGACTTGTGGTCAGAGGCAGAGTTGTGTTTGAGGATGCAGTTGTTGACGTGCTTCCAGTATTATGTCTCTGTCCAGGAAGGCGCAACCTGACCTCGTCGTCACTAGCATCCTCCTCCACCTCCTCTGCTGACCTCATCTCTTGGCTGACTGTGGGTTGACAGTAAGTGGGATCTCCAACCTCATCATCATCACCCTGTGTGTTATCACACCCGTCGTCCTCAGAGCCAACCTGTTCCTGCCCTGACAAAAAACTAAAGTTGTCGCTCCAATCAGGTATTTGAGTCTCATCATCGTCTTCCTCATTGTCTCCACCAACAGGAGTTACAGTTTGGGAATGAGGGTCTACATTATGGTCAGAACCTTCTGCGTCTGGTCCTTGATCCGACTCATAAAGATTCTGGGCATCAGTGCAGATCATTTCCTCGTCTGGATTCACAGAAGCGCTGGAGCCGACCTCTGATTCCCAGGCTATAGTATGAGTAAACAGCTCTGCAAACTCAACCATCTGTTCTACCTCATACTCAGACGGGCAGCTGGAGATTTGGGAGCTGTGAGGAAGCAAGTGCGATTGGGGTGACACCTCTGAGGACTGGAGTATTTGTGATGTTGAAGTTGATGTGGAGGAGAGCCCACTTAAAGGAGCACTTGATATCCGTTGAAGCACCTGCTGTTTTTGTGCCTCATCTGGAATTTGTAGCGATTGGCGTGGCCGTAAGAAAGGGATCTTATCACATTGTCCGCTAAAAGAAGTAGACATTTTAGTTTTGCTGGAAGATGGTCTTTCTTCTGCAGATGTTACTGTTGCTTTAACACCTACTCCACGGACACAACCTTTTTTCCCCTTCCCAACACGCCTATTCCCCTTTTCACCAGCAGCAGGCCTTTTTCCACTCATTTTGGTGGTTAACTAATTCACAAATCTGGAGTTGCTTGCACAAAAAAACAATGGATGGGAACCGAGCAGAGCTGAGTGGCCAAACTGTGGTATTAGGCCAAAACTATTGTCTGGGTTAGATGCAGAAAAAAATTATATTCAGTTTGCAACCTGATGGAGGTCAGTATAGATGGACTAATAGAACAAGTCCCACACACAGCTAGAAGCCCAAATATTTTTTTCAGAGGTAGATGCAGAAAAAAATTATATTCAATTTGCAACCTGATGGAGGTCAGTATAGATGGACTAATAGAACAAGTCCCACACACTGCTAGAAGCCCAAATATTTTTTTCAGAGGTAGATGCAGAAAAATATTATATTCAATTTGCAACCTGATGGAGGTCAGTATAGATGGACTAATAGAACAAGTCCCACACACTGCTAGAAGCCCAAATATTTTTTCAGAGCTAGATGCAGAAAAAAATTATATTCAATTTGCAACCTGATGGAGGTCAGTATAGATGGACTAATAGAACAAGTCCCACACACTGCTAGAAGGCCAAATATTTTTTCAGAGCTAGATGCAGAAAAATATTATATTCAATTTGCAACCTGATGGAGGTCAGTATAGATGGACTAATAGAACAAGTCCCACACACTGCTAGAAGCCCAAATATTTTTTCAGAGCTAGATGCAGAAAAATATTATATTCAATTTGCAACCTGATGGAGGTCAGTATAGATGGACTAATAGAACAAGTCCCACACACAGCTAGAAGCCCAAATATTTTTTCAGAGCTAGATGCAGAAAAAACTTATATTCAATTTGCAACGTGATGGAGGTCAGTATAGATGGACTAATAGAACAAGTCCCACACACTGCTAGAAGCCCAAATATTTTTTCAGAGGTAGATGCAGAAAAAAATTATATTCAATTTGCAACCTGATGTAGGTCAGTATAGATGGACTAATAGAACAAGTCCCACACACTGCTAGAAGGCCAAATATTTTTTCAGAGCTAGATGCAGAAAAATATTATATTCAATTTGCAACCTGATGGAGGTCAGTATAGATGGACTAATAGAACAAGTCCCACACACTGCTAGAAGGCCAAATATTTTTTCAGAGCTAGATGGAGAAAAATATTATATTCAATTTGCAACCTGATGGAGGTCAGTATAGATGGACTAATAGAACAAGTCCCACACACAGCTAGAAGCCCAAATATTTTTTCAGAGCTAGATGCAGAAAAAACTTATATTCAATTTGCAACGTGATGGAGGTCAGTATAGATGGACTAATAGAACAAGTCCCACACACTGCTAGAAGCCCAAATAATTTTTCAGAGCTAGATGCAGAAAAATATTATATTCAATTTGCAACCTGATGGGGGTCAGTATAGATGGACTAATAGAACAAGTCCGACACACAGCTAGAAGCCCAAATATTTTTTCAGAGCTAGATGCAGAAAAATATTATATTCAATTTGCAACCTGATGGAGATCAGTATAGATGGACTAATAGAACAAGTCCCACACACTGCTAGAAGCACAAATATTTTTTCAGAGCTAGATGCAGAAAAATATTATATTCAATTTGCAACCTGATGGAGGTCAGTATAGATGGACTAATAGAACAAGTCCCACACACAGCTAGAAGCCCAAATATTTTTTCAGAGGTAGATGCAGAAAAAAATTATATTCAATTTGCAACCTGATGGAGGTCAGTATAGATGGACTAATAGAACAAGTCCCACACACTGCTAGAAGGCCAAATATTTTTTCAGAGCTAGATGCAGAAAAATATTATATTCAATTTGCAACTGATGGAGGTCAGTATAGATGGACTAATAGAACAAGTCCCACACACTGCTAGAAGGCCAAATATTTTTTCAGAGCTAGATGCAGAAAAATATTATATTCAATTTGCAACCTGATGGAGGTCAGTATAGATGGACTAATAGAACAAGTCCCACACACTGCTAGAAGGCCAAATATTTTTTCAGAGCTAGATGCAGAAAAATATTATATTCAATTTGCAACCTGATGGAGGTCAGTATAGATGGACTAATAGAACAAGTCCCACACACAGCTAGAAGCCCAAATATTTTTTCAGAGCTAGATGCAGAAAAAAATTATATTCAGTTTGCAACCTGATGGAGGTCAGTATAGATGGACTAATAGAACAAGTCCGACACACAGCTAGAAGCACAAATATTTTTTCAGAGCTAGATGCAGAAAAAAATTATATTCAATTTGCAACGTGATGGAGGTCAGTATAGATGGACTAATAGAACAAGTCCCACACACTGCTAGAAGGCCAAATATTTTTTCAGAGCTAGATGCAGAAAAAAATTATATTCAATTTGCAACCTGATGGAGGTCAGTATAGATGGACTAATAGAACAAGTCCCACACACTGCTAGAAGGCCAAATATTTTTTCAGAGCTAGATGCAGAAAAATATTATATTCAATTTGCAACCTGATGGAGGTCAGTATATATGGACTAATAGAACAAGTCCCACACACTGCTAGAAGCCCAAATATTTTTTCAGAGGTAGATGCAGAAAAATATTATATTCAATTTGCAACCTGATGGAGGTAAGTATAGATGGACTAATAGAACAAGTCCGACACACAGCTAAAAGCCCAAATATTTTTTCAGAGGTAGATGCAGAAAAATATTATATTCAATTTGCAACCTGATGGAGGTCAGTATAGATGGACTAATAGAACAAGTCCCACACACTGCTAGAAGGCCAAATATTTTTTCAGTGCTAGATGCAGAAAAAAATTATATTCAATTTGCAACCTGATGGAGGTCAGTATAGATGGAATAATAGAACAAGTCCCACACACAGCTAGAAGCCCAAATATTTTTTCAGAGGTAGATGCAGAAAAAAATTATATTCAATTTGCAACCTGATGGAGGTCAGTATAGATGGACTAATAGAACAAGTCCCACACACTGCTAGAAGGCCAAATATTTTTTCAGAGGTAGATGCAGAAAAAAATTATATTCAATTTGCAACCTGATGGAGGTCAGTATAGATGGACTAATAGAACAAGTCCGACACACAGCTGGAAGCCCAAATATTTTTTAAGAGCTAGATGCAGAAAAATATTATATTCAATTTGCAACCTGATGGAGGTCAGTATAGATGGACTAATAAAACAAGTCCCACACACTGCTAGAAGGCCAAATATTTTTTCAGAGGTAGATGCAGAAAAAAATTATATTCAATTTGCAACCTGATGGAGGTCAGTATAGATGTACTAATAGAACAAGTCCCACACACTGCTAGAAGGCCAAATATTTTTTCAGAGCTAGATGCAGAAAAATATTATATTCAATTTGCAACCTGATGGAGGTCAGTATAGATGGACTAATAGAACAAATCCCACACACTGCTAGAAGCCCAAATATTTTTTCAATGCTAGATGCAGAAAAATATTATATTCAATTTGTAACCTGATGAGGTCAGTATAGATGGACTAATAGAACAAGTCCCACACACAGATAGAAGCCCAAATATTTTTTCAGAGGTAGATGCAGAAAAAAATTATATTCAATTTGCAACCTGATGGAGGTCAGTATAGATGGACTAATAGAACAAGTCCCACACACTGCTAGGTAGCCAAATATTTTTTCAGAGCTAGATGCAGAAAAATATTATATTCAATTTGCAACCTGATGGAGGTCAGTATAGATGGACTAATAGAATAAGTCCCACACACTGCTAGAAGCCCAAATATTTTTTCAGAGCTAGATGCAGAAAAATATTATATTCAATTTGCAACCTGATGGAGGTCAGTATAGATGGACTAATGGAACAAGTCCGGCACACAGCTAGAAGCCCAAATATTTTTTCAGAGCTAGATGCAGAAAAATATTATATTCAATTTGCAACCTGATGGAGGTCAGTATAGATGGTCTAAGAGAACAAGTCCCACACACAGCTAGAAGCCCAAATATTTTTTCAGAGCTAGATGCAGAAAAAAATTATATTCAATTTGCAACGTGATGGAGGTCAGTATAGATGGACTAATAGAACAAGTCCCACACACTGCTAGAAAGCCAAATATTTTTTCAGAGCTAGATGCAGCAAAATATTATATTCAATTTGCAACCTGATGGAGGTCAGTATAGATGGACTAATAGAACAAGTCCCACACACAGCTAGAAGCCCAAATATTTTTTCAGAGCTAGATGCAGAAAAAAATTATATTCAGGTTGCAACCTGATGGAGGTCAGTATAGATGGACTAATAGAACAAGTCCGACACACAGCTAGAAGCACAAATATTTTTTCAGAGCTAGATGCAGAAAAAAATTATATTCAATTTGCAACCTGATGGAGGTCAGTATAGATGGACTAATAGAACAAGTCCCACACACTGCTAGAAGGCCAAATATTTTTTCAGAGCTAGATGCAGAAAAATATTATATTCAATTTGCAACCTGATGGAGGTCAGTATAGATGGACTAATAGAACAAGTCCCACACACTGCTAGAAGCCCAAATATTTTTTCAGAGGTAGATGCAGAAAAATATTATATTCAATTTGCAACCTGATGGAGGTAAGTATAGATGGACTAATAGAACAAGTCCGACACACAGCTAAAAGCCCAAATATTTTTTCAGAGCTAGATGCAGAAAAATATTATATTCAATTTGCAACCTGATGGAGGTCAGTATAGATGGACTAATAGAACAAGTCCCACACACTGCTAGAAGGCCAAATATTTTTTCAGTGCTAGATGCAGAAAAAAATTATATTCAATTTGCAACCTGATGGAGGTCAGTATAGATGGAATAATAGAACAAGTCCCACACACATCTAGAAGCCCAAATATTTTTTCAGAGGTAGATGCAGAAAAAAATTATATTCAATTTGCAACCTGATGGAGGTCAGTATAGATGGACTAATAGAACAAGTCCCACACACTGCTAGAAGGCCAAATATTTTTTCAGAGGTAGATGCAGAAAAAAATTATATTCAATTTGCAACCTGATGGAGGTCAGTATAGATGGACTAATAGAACAAGTCCGACACACAGCTGGAAGCCCAAATATTTTTTAAGAGCTAGATTCAGAAAAATATTATATTCAATTTGCAACCTGATGGAGGTCAGTATAGATGGACTAATAAAACAAGTCCCACACACTGCTAGAAGGCCAAATATTTTTTCAGAGGTAGATGCAGAAAAAAATTATATTCAATTTGCAACGTGATGGAGGTCAGTATAGATGGACTAATAGAACAAGTCCCACACACTGCTAGAAGGCCAAATATTTTTTCAGAGCTAGATGCAGCAAAATATTATATTCAATTTGCAACCTGATGGAGGTCAGTATAGATGGACTAATAGAACAAGTCCCACACACAGCTAGAAGCCCAAATATTTTTTCAGAGCTAGATGCAGAAAAAAATTATATTCAGTTTGCAACCTGATGGAGGTCAGTATAGATGGACTAATAGAACAAGTCCGACACACAGCTAGAAGCACAAATATTTTTTCAGAGCTAGATGCGGAAAAAAATTATATTCAATTTGCAACGTGATGGAGGTCAGTATAGATGGACTAATAGAACAAGTCCCACACACTGCTAGAAGGCCAAATATTTTTTCAGAGATAGATGCAGAAAAAAATTATATTCAATTTGCAACCTGATGGAGGTCAGTATAGATGGACTAATAGAACAAGTCCCACACACTGCTAGAAGGCCAAATATTTTTTCAGAGCTAGATGCAGAAAAATATTATATTCAATTTGCAACCTGATGGAGGTCAGTATAGATGGACTAATAGAACAAGTCCCACACACTGCTAGAAGCCCACATATTTTTTCAGAGGTAGATGCAGAAAAATATTATATTCAATTTGCAACCTGATGGAGGTAAGTATAGATGGACTAATAGAACAAGTCCGACACACAGCTAAAAGCCCAAATATTTTTTCAGAGGTAGATGCAGAAAAAAATTATATTCAATTTGCAACCTGATGGAGGTCAGTATAGATGGACTAATAGAACAAGTCCCACACACTGCTAGAAGGCCAAATATTTTTTCAGAGGTAGATGCAGAAAAAAATTATATTCAATTTACAACCTGATGGAGGTCAGTATAGATGGACTAATAGAACAAGTCCGACACACAGCTGGAAGCCCAAATATTTTTTAAGAGCTAGATTCAGAAAAATATTATATTCAATTTGCAACCTGATGGAGGTCAGTATAGATGGACTAATAAAACAAGTCCCACACACTGCTAGAAGGCCAAATATTTTTTCAGAGGTAGATGCAGAAAAAAATTATATTCAATTTGCAACCTGATGGAGGTCAGTATAGATGGACTAATAGAACAAGTCCCACACACTGCTAGAAGGCCAAATATTTTTTCAGAGCTAGATGCAGAAAAATATTATATTCAATTTGCAACCTGATGGAGGTCAGTATAGATGGACTAATAGAACAAATCCCACACACTGCTAGAAGCCCAAATATTTTTTCAATGCTAGATGCAGAAAAAAATTATATTCAATTTGCAACCTGATGAGGTCAGTATAGATGGAGTAATAGAACAAGTTCCACACACAGATAGAAGCCCAAATATTTTTTCAGAGGTAGATGCAGAAAACAATTATATTCAATTTGCAACCTGATGGAGGTCAGTATAGATGGACTAATAGAACAAGTCCCACACACTGCTAGAAGGCCAAATATTTTTTCAGAGCTAGATGCAGAAAAATATTATATTCAATTTGCAACCTGATGGAGGTCAGTATAGATGGACTAATAGAACAAGTCCCACACACTGCTAGAAGGCCAAATATTTTTTCAGAGCTAGATGCAGAAAAATATTATATTCAATTTGCAACCTGATGGAGGTCAGTATAGATGGACTAATAGAACAAGTCCCACACACAGCTAGAAGCCCAAATATTTTTTCAGAGGTAGATGCAGAAAACAATTATATTCAATTTGCAACCTGATGGAGGTCAGTATAGATGGACTAATAGAACAAGTCCCACACACTGCTAGAAGGCCAAATATTTTTTCAGAGCTAGATGCAGAAAAATATTATATTCAATTTGCAACCTGATGGAGGTCAGTATAGATGGACTAATAGAACAAGTCCCACACACAGCTAGAAGGCCAAATATTTTTTCAGAGCTAGATGCAGAAAAATAGTATGTTCAATTTGCAACCTGATGGAGGTCAGTATAGATGGACTAATAGAACAAGTCCCACACACTGCTAGAAGGCCAAATATTTTTTCAGAGTTAGATGCAGAAAAATATTATATTCAATTTGCAACCTGATGGAGGTCAGTATAGATGGACTAATAGAACAAGCTCCACACACAGCTAGAAGCCCAAATATTTTTTCAGAGGTAGATGCAGAAAAAAATTATATTCAATTTGCAACCTGATGGAGGTCAGTATAGATGGACTAATAGAACAAGTCCCACACACTGCTAGAAGCCCAAATATTTTTTCAGAGCTAGATGCAGAAAAAAATTATATTCAATTTGCAACGTGATGGAGGTCAGTATAGATGGACTAATAGAACAAGTCCCACACACTGCTAGAAGGCCAAATATTTTTTCAGAGCTAGATGCAGAAAAAAATTATATTCAATTTGCAACCTGATGGAGGTCAGTATAGCTGGACTAATAGAACAAGTCCCACACACTGCTAGAAGGCCAAATATTTTTTCAGAGCTAGATGCAGAAAAAAATTATATTCAATTTGCAACCTGATGGAGGTCAATATAGATGGACTAATAGAACAATTCCCACACACTGCTAGAAGGCCAAATATTTTTTCAGAGCTAGATGCAGAAAAATATTATATTCAATTTGCAACCTGATGGAGGTCAGTATAGATGGACTAATAGAACAAGTCCCACACACTGCTAGAAGGCCAAATATTTTTTCAGAGGTAGATGCAGAAAAATATTATATTCAATTTGCAACCTGATGGAGGTAAGTATAGATGGACTAATAGAACAAGTCTGACACACAGCTAAAAGCCCAAATATTTTTTCAGAGCTAGATGCAGAAAAATATTATATTCAATTTGCAACCTGATGGAGGTCAGCATAGATGGACTAATAGAACAAGTCCCACACACTGCTAGAAGGCCAAATATTTTTTCAGTGCTAGATGCAGAAAAAAATTATATTCAATTTGCAACCTGATGGAGGTCAGTATAGATGGACTAATAGAACAAGTGCCACACACAGCTAGAAGCCCAAATATTTTTTCAGAGGTAGATGCAGAAAAAATTATATTCAATTTGCAACCTGATGGAGGTCAGTATAGATGGACTAATAGAACAAGTCCCACACACTGCTAGAAGGCCAAATATTTTTTCAGAGGTAGATGCAGAAAAAAATTATATTCAATTTGCAACCTGATGGAGGTCAGTATAGATGGACTAATAGAACAAGTCCCACACACTGCTAGAAGGCCAAATATTTTTTCAGAGCTAGATGCAGAAAAATATTATATTCAATTTGCAACCTGATGGAGGTCAGTATAGATGGACTAATAGAACAAGTCCCACACACTGCTAGAAGGCCAAATATTTTTTCAGAGCTAGATGCAGAAAAATATTATATTCAATTTGCAACCTGATGGAGGTCAGTATAGATGGACTAATAGAACAAGTCCCACACACTGCTAGAAGGCCAAATATTTTTTCAGAGCTAGATGCAGAAAAATATTATATTCAATTTGCAACCTGATGGAGGTCAGTATAGATGGACTAATAGAACAAGTCCCACACACAGCTAGAAGCCCAAATATTTTTTCAGAGGTAGATGCAGAAAAAAATTATATTCAGTTTGCAACCTGATGGAGGTCAGTATAGATGGACTAATAGAACAAGTCCCACACACAGCTAGAAGCCCAAATATTTTTTCAGAGCTAGATGCAGAAAAAAATTATATTCAGTTTGCAACCTGATGGAGGTCAGTATAGATGGACTAATACAACAAGTCCCACACACTGCTAGAAGGCCAAATATTTTTTCAGAGCTAGATGCAGAAAAAAATTATATTCAATTTGCAACCTGATGGAGGTCAGTATAGATGGACTAATAGAACAAGTCCCACACACTGCTAAAAGGCCAAATATTTTTTCAGAGCTAGATGCAGAAAAATATTATATTCAATTTGCAACCTGATGGAGGTCAGTATAGATGGACTAATAGAACAAGTCCCACACACTGCTAGAAGCCCAAATATTTTTTCAGAGCTAGATGCAGAAAAATATTATATTCAATTTGCAACCTGATGGAGGTCAGTATAGATGGACTAATAGAACAAGTCCCACACACAGCTAGAAGCCCAAATATTTTTTCAGAGCTAGATGCAGAAAAAAGTTATATTCAATTTGCAACGTGATGGAGGTCAGTATAGATGGACTAATAGAACAAGTCCCACACACTGCTAGAAGGCCAAATATTTTTTCAGAGCTAGATGCAGAAAAATATTATATTCAATTTGCAACCTAATGGAGGTCAGTATAGATGGACTAATAGAACAAGTCCCACACACTGCTAGAAGGCCAAATATTTTTTCAGAGGTACATGCAGAAAAATATTATATTCAATTTGCAACCTGATGGAGGTAAGTATAGATGGACTAATACAACAAGTCCCACACACTGCTAGAAGGCCAAATATTTTTTCAGAGCGAGATGCAGAAGAGTATTATATTCAATTTGCAACCTGATGGAGGTCAGTATAGATGGACTAATAGAACAAGTCCGACACACAGCTAGAAGCCCAAATATTTTTTCAGAGCTAGATGCAGAAAAATATTATATTCAATTTGCAACCGGATGGAGGTCAGTATAGATGGACTAATAGAACAAGTCCCACACACTGCTAGAAGGCCAAATATTTTTTCAGAGGTAGATGCAGAAAAAAATTATATTCAATTTGCAACCTGATGGAGGTCAGTATAGATGGACTAATAGAACAAGTCCCACACACTGCTAGAAGCCCAAATATTTTTTCAGAGGTAGAAGCAGAAAAAAATTATATTCAATTTGCAACCTGATGGAGGTCAGTATAGATGGACTAATAGAACAAGTCCCACACACTGCTAGAAGGCCAAATATTTTTTCAGAGCTAGATGCAGAAAAATATTATATTCAATTTGCAACCTGATGGAGGTCAGTATTGATGGACTAATAGAACAAGTCCCACACACTCCTAGAAGCCCAAATATTTTTTCAGAGCTAGATGCAGAAAAATATTATATTCAATTTGCAACCTGATGGAGGTCAGTATAGATGGACTAATAGAACAAGTTCCACACACAGCTAGAAGCCCAAATATTTTTTCAGAGGTAGATGCAGAAAAAAATTATATTCAATTTGCAACCTGATGGAGGTCAGTATAGATGGACTAATAGAACAAGTTAAACACACTGCTAGAAGGCCAAATATTTTTTCAGAGCTAGATGCAGAAAAATATTATATTCAATTTGCAACGTGATGGAGGTCAGTATAGATGGACTAATAGAACAAGTCCCACACACTGCTAGAAGCCCAAATATTTTTTCAGAGCTAGATGCAGAAAAATATTATATTCAATTTGCAACCTGATGGAGGTCAGTATAGATGGACTAATAGAACAAGTCCGACACACAGCTAGAAGCCCAAATATTTTTTCAGAGCTAGATGCAGAAAAATATTATATTCAATTTGCAACCTGATGGAGGTCAGTATAGATGGACTAATAGAACAAGTCCCACACACTGCTAGAAGGCCAAATATTTTTTCAGTCCTAGATGCAGAAAAAAATTATATTCAATTTGCAACCTGATGGAGGTCAGTATAGATGGACTAATAGAACAAGTCCCACACACTGCTAGAAGCCCAAATATTTTTTCAGAGGTAGATGCAGAAAAATATTATATTCAATTTGCAACCTGATGGAGGTCAGTATAGAAGGACTAATAGAACAAGTCCGACACACAGCTAGAAGCCCAAATATTTTTTCAGAGCTAGATGCAGAAAAATATTATATTGAATTTGCAACCTGATGGAGGTCAGTATAGATGGACTAATAGATCAAGTCCCACACACACCTAGAAGCCCAAATATTTTTTCAGAGGTAGATGCAGAAAAAAATTATATTCAATTTGCAACCTGATGGAGGTCAGTATAGATGGACTAATAGAACAAGTCCCACACACTGCTAGAAGGCCAAATATTTTTTCAGAGCTAGATGCAGAAAAATATTATATTCAATTTGCAACGTGATGGAGGTCAGTATAGATGGACTAATAGAACAAGTCCCACACACTGCTAGAAGCCCAAATATTTTTTCAGAGCTAGATGCAGAAAAATATTATATTCAATTTGCAACCTGATGGAGGTCAGTATAGATGGACTAATAGAACAAGTCCCACACACAGCTAGAAGCCCAAATATTTTTTCAGAGCTAGATGCAGAAAAAAATTATATTCAATTTGCAACGTGATGGAGGTCAGTATAGATGGACTAATAGAACAAGTCCCACACACTGCTAGAAGGCCAAATATTTTTTCAGAGCTAGATGCAGAAAAAAATTATATTCAATTTGCAACCTGATGGAGGTCAGTATAGATGGACTAATAGAACAAGTCCCACACACTGCTAGAAGGCCAAATATTTTTTCAGAGCTAGATGCAGAAAAATATATTCAATTTGCAACCTGATGGAGGTCAGTATAGATGGATTAATAGAACAAGTCCCACACACTGCTAGAAGGCCAAATATTTTTTCAGAGCTAGATGCAGAAAAGTATTATATTCAATTTGCAACCTGATGGAGGTCAGTATAGATGGACTAATAGAACAAGTCCGACACACAGCTAGAAGCCCAAATATTTTTTAAGAGCTAGATGCAGAAAAATATTATATTCATTTTGCAACCTGATGGAGGTCAGTATAGATGGACTAATAGAACAAGTCCCACACACTGCTAGAAGGCCAAATATTTTTTCAGAGCTAGATGCAGAAAAATATTATATTCAATTTGCAACGTGATGGAGGTCAGTATAGATGGACTAATAGAACAAGTCCCACACACTGCTAGAAGCCCAAATATTTTTTCAGAGCTAGATGCAGAAAAATATTATATTCAATTTGCAACCTGATGGAGGTCAGTATAGATGGACTAATAGAACAAGTCCCACACACAGCTAGAAGCCCAAATATTTTTTCAGAGCTAGATGCAGAAAAAAATTATATTCAATTTGCAACGTGATGGAGGTCAGTATAGATGGACTAATAGAACAAGTCCCACACACTGCTAGAAGGCCAAATATTTTTTCAGAGCTAGATGCAGAAAAAAATTATATTCAATTTGCAACCTGATGGAGGTCAGTATAGATGGACTAATAGAACAAGTCCCACACACTGCTAGAAGGCCAAATATTTTTTCAGAGCTAGATGCAGAAAAATATTATATTCAATTTGCAACCTGATGGAGGTCAGTATAGATGGACTAATAGAACAAGTCCCACACACTGCTAGAAGGCCAAATATTTTTTCAGAGCTAGATGCAGAAAAGTATTATATTCAATTTGCAACCTGATGGAGGTCAGTATAGATGGACTAATAGAACAAGTCCGACACACAGCTAGAAGCCCAAATATTTTTTAAGAGCTAGATGCAGAAAAATATTATATTCATTTTGCAACCTGATGGAGGTCAGTATAGATGGACTAATAGAACAAGTCCCACACACTGCTAGAAGGCCAAATATTTTTTCAGTGCTAGATGCAGAAAAAAATTATATTCAATTTGCAACCTGATGGAGGTCAGTATAGATGGACTAATAGAACAAGTCCCACACACTGCTAGAAGGCCAAATATTTTTTCAGAGGTAGATGCAGAAAAAAATTATATTCAATTTGCAACCTGATGGAGGTCAGTATAGATGGACTAATAGAACAAGTCCGGCACACAGCTAGAAGCCCAAATATTTTTTCAGAGCTAGATGCAGAAAAATATTATATTCAATTTGCAACCTGATGGAGGTCAGTATAGATGGACTAATAGAACAAGTCCGGCACACAGCTAGAAGCCCAAATATTTTTTCAGAGCTAGATGCAGAAAAATATTATATTCAATTTGCAACCTGATGGAGGTCAGTATAGATGGACTAATAGAACAAGTCCCACACACAGCTAGAAGCCCAAATATTTTTTCAGAGCTAGATGCAGAAAAAAATTATATTCAATTTGCAACGTGATGGAGGTCAGTATAGATGGACTAATAGAACAAGTCCCACACACTGCTAGAAGGCCAAATATTTTTTCAGAGCTAGATGCAGAAAAATATTATATTCAATTTGCAACCTGATGGAGGTCAGTATAGATGGACTAATAGAACAAGTCCCACACACTGCTAGAAGGCCAAATATTTTTTCAGAGCTAGATGCAGAAAAATATTATATTCAATTTGCAACCTGATGGAGGTCAGTATAGATGGACTAATAGAACAAGTCCCACACACTGCTAGAAGGCCAAATATTTTTTCAGAGCTAGATGCAGAAAAATATTATATTCAATTTGCAACCTGATGGAGGTCAGTATAGATGGACTAATAGAACAAGTCCCACACACTGCTAGAAGGCCAAATATTTTTTCAGAGCTAGATGCAGAAAAATATTATATTCAATTTGCAACCTGATGGAGGTCAGTATAGATGGACTAATAGAACAAGTCCCACACACAGCTAGAAGCCCAAATATTTTTTCAGAGGTAGATGCAGAAAAAAATTATATTCAGTTTGCAACCTGATGGAGGTCAGTATAGATGGACTAATAGAACAAGTCCCACACACAGCTAGAAGCCCAAATATTTTTTCAGAGCTAGATGCAGAAAAAAATTATATTCAATTTTCAACGTGATGGAGGTCAGTATAGATGGACTAATAGAACAAGTCTCACACACAGCTAGAAGCCCAAATATTTTTTCAGAGCTAGATGCAGAAAAAAATTATATTCAATTTGCAACGTGATGGAGGTCAGTATAGATGGACTAATAGAACAAGTCCCACACACTGCTAGAAGGCCAAATATTTTTTCAGAGCTAGATGCAGAAAAATATTATATTCAATTTGCAACCTGATGGAGGTCAGTATAGATGGACTAATAGAACAAGTCCCACACACTGCTAGAAGGCCAAATATTTTTTCAGAGCTAGATGCAGAAAAATATTATATTCAATTTGCAACCTGATGGAGGTCAGTATAGATGGACTAATAGAACAAGTCCCACACACTGCTAGAAGCCCAAATATTTTTTCAGAGCTAGATGCAGAAAAATATTATATTCAATTTCCAACCTGATGGAGGTCAGTATAGATGGACTAATAGAACAAGTCCCACACACTGCTAGAAGCCCAAATATTTTTTCAGAGCTAGATGCAGAAAAATATTATATTCAATTTGCAACCTGATGGAGGTCAGTATAGATGGACTAATAGAACAAGTCCCACACACAGCTAGAAGCCCAAATATTTTTTCAGAGCTAGATGCAGAAAAAAATTATATTCAATTTGCAACGTGATGGAGGTCAGTATAGATGGACTAATAGAACAAGTCCCACACACTGCTAGAAGGCCAAATATTTTTTCAGAGCTAGATGCAGAAAAAAATTATATTCAATTTGCAACCTGATGGAGGTCAGTATAGATGGACTAATAGAACAAGTCCCACACACTGCTAGAAGGCCAAATATTTTTTCAGAGCTAGATGCAGAAAAATATTATATTCAATTTGCAACCTGATGGAGGTCAGTATAGATGGACTAATAGAACAAGTCCCACACACTGCTAGAAGGCCAAATATTTTTTCAGAGCTAGATGCAGAAAAGTATTATATTCAATTTGCATCCTGATGGAGGTCAGTATAGATGGACTAATAGAACAAGTCCGACACACAGCTAGAAGCCCAAATATTTTTTAAGAGCTAGATGCAGAAAAATATTATATTCATTTTGCAACCTGATGGAGGTCAGTATAGATGGACTAATAGAACAAGTCCCACACACTGCTAGAAGGCCAAATATTTTTTCAGTGCTAGATGCAGAAAAAAATTATATTCAATTTTCAACCTGATGGAGGTCAGTATAGATGGACTAATAGAACAAGTCCCACACACTGCTAGAAGGCCAAATATTTTTTCAGAGGTAGATGCAGAAAAAAATTATATTCAATTTGCAACCTGATGGAGGTCAGTATAGATGGACTAATAGAACAAGTCCGGCACACAGCTAGAAGCCCAAATATTTTTTCAGAGCTAGATGCAGAAAAATATTATATTCAATTTGCAACCTGATGGAGGTCAGTATAGATGGACTAATAGAACAAGTCCGGCACACAGCTAGAAGCCCAAATATTTTTTCAGAGCTAGATGCAGAAAAATATTATATTCAATTTGCAACCTGATGGAGGTCAGTATAGATGGACTAATAGAACAAGTCCCACACACAGCTAGAAGCCCAAATATTTTTTCAGAGCTAGATGCAGAAAAAAATTATATTCAATTTGCAACGTGATGGAGGTCAGTATAGATGGACTAATAGAACAAGTCCCACACACTGCTAGAAGGCCAAATATTTTTTCAGAGCTAGATGCAGAAAAATATTATATTCAATTTGCAACCTGATGGAGGTCAGTATAGATGGACTAATAGAACAAGTCCCACACACTGCTAGAAGGCCAAATATTTTTTCAGAGCTAGATGCAGAAAAATATTATATTCAATTTGCAACCTGATGGAGGTCAGTATAGATGGACTAACAGAACAAGTCCCACACACTGCTAGAAGGCCAAATATTTTTTCAGAGCTAGATGCAGAAAAATATTATATTCAATTTGCAACCTGATGGAGGTCAGTATAGATGGACTAATAGAACAAGTCCCACACACTGCTAGAAGGCCAAATATTTTTTCAGAGGTACATGCAGAAAAATATTATATTCAATTTGCAACCTGATGGAGGTAAGTATAGATGGACTAATACAACAAGTCCCACACACTGCTAGAAGGCCAAATATTTTTTCAGAGCGAGATGCAGAAGAGTATTATATTCAATTTGCAACCTGATGGAGGTCAGTATAGATGGACTAATAGAACAAGTCCGACACACAGCTAGAAGCCCAAATATTTTTTCAGAGCTAGATGCAGAAAAATATTATATTCAATTTGCAACCGGATGGAGGTCAGTATAGATGGACTAATAGAACAAGTCCCACACACTGCTAGAAGGCCAAATATTTTTTCAGAGGTAGATGCAGAAAAAAATTATATTCAATTTGCAACCTGATGGAGGTCAGTATAGATGGACTAATAGAACAAGTCCCACACACTGCTAGAAGCCCAAATATTTTTTCAGAGGTAGAAGCAGAAAAAAATTATATTCAATTTGCAACCTGATGGAGGTCAGTATAGATGGACTAATAGAACAAGTCCCACACACTGCTAGAAGGCCAAATATTTTTTCAGAGCTAGATGCAGAAAAATATTATATTCAATTTGCAACCTGATGGAGGTCAGTATTGATGGACTAATAGAACAAGTCCCACACACTCCTAGAAGCCCAAATATTTTTTCAGAGCTAGATGCAGAAAAATATTATATTCAATTTGCAACCTGATGGAGGTCAGTATAGATGGACTAATAGAACAAGTTCCACACACAGCTAGAAGCCCAAATATTTTTTCAGAGGTAGATGCAGAAAAAAATTATATTCAATTTGCAACCTGATGGAGGTCAGTATAGATGGACTAATAGAACAAGTTAAACACACTGCTAGAAGGCCAAATATTTTTTCAGAGCT
This sequence comes from Phyllobates terribilis, assembly GCF_046119375.1. NCBI lineage: Eukaryota > Metazoa > Chordata > Amphibia > Anura > Dendrobatidae > Phyllobates > Phyllobates terribilis. The sequence goes on along the minus strand of NW_027362761.1, from coordinate 178,389,278 downwards.
AGATGCAGAAAAATATTATATTCAATTTGCAACGTGATGGAGGTCAGTATAGATGGACTAATAGAACAAGTCCCACACACTGCTAGAAGCCCAAATATTTTTTCAGAGCTAGATGCAGAAAAATATTATATTCAATTTGCAACCTGATGGAGGTCAGTATAGATGGACTAATAGAACAAGTCCGACACACAGCTAGAAGCCCAAATATTTTTTCAGAGCTAGATGCAGAAAAATATTATATTCAATTTGCAACCTGATGGAGGTCAGTATAGATGGACTAATAGAACAAGTCCCACACACTGCTAGAAGGCCAAATATTTTTTCAGTCCTAGATGCAGAAAAAAATTATATTCAATTTGCAACCTGATGGAGGTCAGTATAGATGGACTAATAGAACAAGTCCCACACACTGCTAGAAGCCCAAATATTTTTTCAGAGGTAGATGCAGAAAAATATTATATTCAATTTGCAACCTGATGGAGGTCAGTATAGAAGGACTAATAGAACAAGTCCGACACACAGCTAGAAGCCCAAATATTTTTTCAGAGCTAGATGCAGAAAAATATTATATTGAATTTGCAACCTGATGGAGGTCAGTATAGATGGACTAATAGATCAAGTCCCACACACACCTAGAAGCCCAAATATTTTTTCAGAGGTAGATGCAGAAAAAAATTATATTCAATTTGCAACCTGATGGAGGTCAGTATAGATGGACTAATAGAACAAGTCCCACACACTGCTAGAAGGCCAAATATTTTTTCAGAGCTAGATGCAGAAAAATATTATATTCAATTTGCAACGTGATGGAGGTCAGTATAGATGGACTAATAGAACAAGTCCCACACACTGCTAGAAGCCCAAATATTTTTTCAGAGCTAGATGCAGAAAAATATTATATTCAATTTGCAACCTGATGGAGGTCAGTATAGATGGACTAATAGAACAAGTCCCACACACAGCTAGAAGCCCAAATATTTTTTCAGAGCTAGATGCAGAAAAAAATTATATTCAATTTGCAACGTGATGGAGGTCAGTATAGATGGACTAATAGAACAAGTCCCACACACTGCTAGAAGGCCAAATATTTTTTCAGAGCTAGATGCAGAAAAAAATTATATTCAATTTGCAACCTGATGGAGGTCAGTATAGATGGACTAATAGAACAAGTCCCACACACTGCTAGAAGGCCAAATATTTTTTCAGAGCTAGATGCAGAAAAATATATTCAATTTGCAACCTGATGGAGGTCAGTATAGATGGATTAATAGAACAAGTCCCACACACTGCTAGAAGGCCAAATATTTTTTCAGAGCTAGATGCAGAAAAGTATTATATTCAATTTGCAACCTGATGGAGGTCAGTATAGATGGACTAATAGAACAAGTCCGACACACAGCTAGAAGCCCAAATATTTTTTAAGAGCTAGATGCAGAAAAATATTATATTCATTTTGCAACCTGATGGAGGTCAGTATAGATGGACTAATAGAACAAGTCCCACACACTGCTAGAAGGCCAAATATTTTTTCAGAGCTAGATGCAGAAAAATATTATATTCAATTTGCAACGTGATGGAGGTCAGTATAGATGGACTAATAGAACAAGTCCCACACACTGCTAGAAGCCCAAATATTTTTTCAGAGCTAGATGCAGAAAAATATTATATTCAATTTGCAACCTGATGGAGGTCAGTATAGATGGACTAATAGAACAAGTCCCACACACAGCTAGAAGCCCAAATATTTTTTCAGAGCTAGATGCAGAAAAAAATTATATTCAATTTGCAACGTGATGGAGGTCAGTATAGATGGACTAATAGAACAAGTCCCACACACTGCTAGAAGGCCAAATATTTTTTCAGAGCTAGATGCAGAAAAAAATTATATTCAATTTGCAACCTGATGGAGGTCAGTATAGATGGACTAATAGAACAAGTCCCACACACTGCTAGAAGGCCAAATATTTTTTCAGAGCTAGATGCAGAAAAATATTATATTCAATTTGCAACCTGATGGAGGTCAGTATAGATGGACTAATAGAACAAGTCCCACACACTGCTAGAAGGCCAAATATTTTTTCAGAGCTAGATGCAGAAAAGTATTATATTCAATTTGCAACCTGATGGAGGTCAGTATAGATGGACTAATAGAACAAGTCCGACACACAGCTAGAAGCCCAAATATTTTTTAAGAGCTAGATGCAGAAAAATATTATATTCATTTTGCAACCTGATGGAGGTCAGTATAGATGGACTAATAGAACAAGTCCCACACACTGCTAGAAGGCCAAATATTTTTTCAGTGCTAGATGCAGAAAAAAATTATATTCAATTTGCAACCTGATGGAGGTCAGTATAGATGGACTAATAGAACAAGTCCCACACACTGCTAGAAGGCCAAATATTTTTTCAGAGGTAGATGCAGAAAAAAATTATATTCAATTTGCAACCTGATGGAGGTCAGTATAGATGGACTAATAGAACAAGTCCGGCACACAGCTAGAAGCCCAAATATTTTTTCAGAGCTAGATGCAGAAAAATATTATATTCAATTTGCAACCTGATGGAGGTCAGTATAGATGGACTAATAGAACAAGTCCGGCACACAGCTAGAAGCCCAAATATTTTTTCAGAGCTAGATGCAGAAAAATATTATATTCAATTTGCAACCTGATGGAGGTCAGTATAGATGGACTAATAGAACAAGTCCCACACACAGCTAGAAGCCCAAATATTTTTTCAGAGCTAGATGCAGAAAAAAATTATATTCAATTTGCAACGTGATGGAGGTCAGTATAGATGGACTAATAGAACAAGTCCCACACACTGCTAGAAGGCCAAATATTTTTTCAGAGCTAGATGCAGAAAAATATTATATTCAATTTGCAACCTGATGGAGGTCAGTATAGATGGACTAATAGAACAAGTCCCACACACTGCTAGAAGGCCAAATATTTTTTCAGAGCTAGATGCAGAAAAATATTATATTCAATTTGCAACCTGATGGAGGTCAGTATAGATGGACTAATAGAACAAGTCCCACACACTGCTAGAAGGCCAAATATTTTTTCAGAGCTAGATGCAGAAAAATATTATATTCAATTTGCAACCTGATGGAGGTCAGTATAGATGGACTAATAGAACAAGTCCCACACACTGCTAGAAGGCCAAATATTTTTTCAGAGCTAGATGCAGAAAAATATTATATTCAATTTGCAACCTGATGGAGGTCAGTATAGATGGACTAATAGAACAAGTCCCACACACAGCTAGAAGCCCAAATATTTTTTCAGAGGTAGATGCAGAAAAAAATTATATTCAGTTTGCAACCTGATGGAGGTCAGTATAGATGGACTAATAGAACAAGTCCCACACACAGCTAGAAGCCCAAATATTTTTTCAGAGCTAGATGCAGAAAAAAATTATATTCAATTTTCAACGTGATGGAGGTCAGTATAGATGGACTAATAGAACAAGTCTCACACACAGCTAGAAGCCCAAATATTTTTTCAGAGCTAGATGCAGAAAAAAATTATATTCAATTTGCAACGTGATGGAGGTCAGTATAGATGGACTAATAGAACAAGTCCCACACACTGCTAGAAGGCCAAATATTTTTTCAGAGCTAGATGCAGAAAAATATTATATTCAATTTGCAACCTGATGGAGGTCAGTATAGATGGACTAATAGAACAAGTCCCACACACTGCTAGAAGGCCAAATATTTTTTCAGAGCTAGATGCAGAAAAATATTATATTCAATTTGCAACCTGATGGAGGTCAGTATAGATGGACTAATAGAACAAGTCCCACACACTGCTAGAAGCCCAAATATTTTTTCAGAGCTAGATGCAGAAAAATATTATATTCAATTTCCAACCTGATGGAGGTCAGTATAGATGGACTAATAGAACAAGTCCCACACACTGCTAGAAGCCCAAATATTTTTTCAGAGCTAGATGCAGAAAAATATTATATTCAATTTGCAACCTGATGGAGGTCAGTATAGATGGACTAATAGAACAAGTCCCACACACAGCTAGAAGCCCAAATATTTTTTCAGAGCTAGATGCAGAAAAAAATTATATTCAATTTGCAACGTGATGGAGGTCAGTATAGATGGACTAATAGAACAAGTCCCACACACTGCTAGAAGGCCAAATATTTTTTCAGAGCTAGATGCAGAAAAAAATTATATTCAATTTGCAACCTGATGGAGGTCAGTATAGATGGACTAATAGAACAAGTCCCACACACTGCTAGAAGGCCAAATATTTTTTCAGAGCTAGATGCAGAAAAATATTATATTCAATTTGCAACCTGATGGAGGTCAGTATAGATGGACTAATAGAACAAGTCCCACACACTGCTAGAAGGCCAAATATTTTTTCAGAGCTAGATGCAGAAAAGTATTATATTCAATTTGCATCCTGATGGAGGTCAGTATAGATGGACTAATAGAACAAGTCCGACACACAGCTAGAAGCCCAAATATTTTTTAAGAGCTAGATGCAGAAAAATATTATATTCATTTTGCAACCTGATGGAGGTCAGTATAGATGGACTAATAGAACAAGTCCCACACACTGCTAGAAGGCCAAATATTTTTTCAGTGCTAGATGCAGAAAAAAATTATATTCAATTTTCAACCTGATGGAGGTCAGTATAGATGGACTAATAGAACAAGTCCCACACACTGCTAGAAGGCCAAATATTTTTTCAGAGGTAGATGCAGAAAAAAATTATATTCAATTTGCAACCTGATGGAGGTCAGTATAGATGGACTAATAGAACAAGTCCGGCACACAGCTAGAAGCCCAAATATTTTTTCAGAGCTAGATGCAGAAAAATATTATATTCAATTTGCAACCTGATGGAGGTCAGTATAGATGGACTAATAGAACAAGTCCGGCACACAGCTAGAAGCCCAAATATTTTTTCAGAGCTAGATGCAGAAAAATATTATATTCAATTTGCAACCTGATGGAGGTCAGTATAGATGGACTAATAGAACAAGTCCCACACACAGCTAGAAGCCCAAATATTTTTTCAGAGCTAGATGCAGAAAAAAATTATATTCAATTTGCAACGTGATGGAGGTCAGTATAGATGGACTAATAGAACAAGTCCCACACACTGCTAGAAGGCCAAATATTTTTTCAGAGCTAGATGCAGAAAAATATTATATTCAATTTGCAACCTGATGGAGGTCAGTATAGATGGACTAATAGAACAAGTCCCACACACTGCTAGAAGGCCAAATATTTTTTCAGAGCTAGATGCAGAAAAATATTATATTCAATTTGCAACCTGATGGAGGTCAGTATAGATGGACTAACAGAACAAGTCCCACACACTGCTAGAAGGCCAAATATTTTTTCAGAGCTAGATGCAGAAAAATATTATATTCAATTTGCAACCTGATGGAGGTCAGTATAGATGGACTAATAGAACAAGTCCCACACACTGCTAGAAGGCCAAATATTTTTTCAGTGCTAGATGCAGAAAAAAATTATATTTAATTTGCAACCTGATGGAGGTCAGTATAGATGGACTAATAGAACAAGTCTCACACACAGCTAGAAGCCCAAATATTTTTTCAGAGGTAGATGCAGAAAAAAATTATATTGAATTTTCAACCTGATGGAGGTCAGTATAGATGGACTAATAGAACAAGTCCCACACACTGCTAGAAGGCCAAATATTTTTTCAGAGGTAGATGCAGAAAAAAATTATATTCAATTTGCAACCTGATGGAGGTCAGTATAGATGGACTAATAGAACAAGTCCCACACACTGCTAGAAGGCCAAATATTTTTTCAGAGCTAGATGCAGAAAAATATTATATTCAATTTGCAACCTGATGGAGGTCAGTATAGATGGACTAATAGAACAAGTCCCACACACTGCTAGAAGGCCAAATATTTTTTCAGAGCTAGATGCAGAAAAATATTATATTCAATTTGCAACCTGATGGAGGTCAGTATAGATGGACTAATAGAACAAGTCCCACACACTGCTAGAAGGCCAAATATTTTTTCAGAGCTAGATGCAGAAAAATATTATATTCAATTTGCAACCTGATGGAGGTCAGTATAGATGGACTAATAGAACAAGTCCCACACACAGCTAGAAGCCCAAATATTTTTTCAGAGGTAGATGCAGAAAAAAATTATATTCAGTTTGCAACCTGATGGAGGTCAGTATAGATGGACTAATAGAACAAGTCCCACACACAGCTAGAAGCCCAAATATTTTTTCAGAGCTAGATGCAGAAAAAAATTATATTCAATTTTCAACGTGATGGAGGTCAGTATAGATGGACTAATAGAACAAGTCTCACACACAGCTAGAAGCCCAAATATTTTTTCAGAGCTAGATGCAGAAAAAAATTATATTCAATTTGCAACGTGATGGAGGTCAGTATAGATGGACTAATAGAACAAGTCCCACACACTGCTAGAAGGCCAAATATTTTTTCAGAGCTAGATGCAGAAAAATATTATATTCAATTTGCAACCTGATGGAGGTCAGTATAGATGGACTAATAGAACAAGTCCCACACACTGCTAGAAGGCCAAATATTTTTTCAGAGCTAGATGCAGAAAAATATTATATTCAATTTGCAACCTGATGGAGGTCAGTATAGATGGACTAATAGAACAAGTCCCACACACTGCTAGAAGCCCAAATATTTTTTCAGAGCTAGATGCAGAAAAATATTATATTCAATTTCCAACCTGATGGAGGTCAGTATAGATGGACTAATAGAACAAGTCCCACACACAGCTAGAAGCCCAAATATTTTTTCAGAGCTAGATGCAGAAAAAAATTATATTCAATTTGCAACGTGATGGAGGTCAGTATAGATGGACTAATAGAACAAGTCCCACACACTGCTAGAAGGCCAAATATTTTTTCAGAGCTAGATGCAGAAAAATATTATATTCAATTTGCAACCTGATGGAGGTCAGTATAGATGGACTAATAGAACAAGTCCCACACACTGCTAGAAGCCCAAATATTTTTTCAGAGCTAGATGCAGAAAAATATTATATTCAATTTCCAACCTGATGGAGGTCAGTATAGATGGACTAATAGAACAAGTCCCACACACAGCTAGAAGCCCAAATATTTTTTCAGAGCTAGATGCAGAAAAAAATTATATTCAATTTGCAACGTGATGGAGGTCAGTATAGATGGACTAATAGAACAAGTCCCACACACTGCTAGAAGGCCAAATATTTTTTCAGAGCTAGATGCAGAAAAATATTATATTCAATTTGCAACCTGATGGAGGTCAGTATAGATGGACTAATAGAACAAGTCCCACACACTGCTAGAAGGCCAAATATTTTTTCAGAGCTAGATGCAGAAAAATATTATATTCAATTTGCAACCTGATGGAGGTCAGTATAGATGGACTAATAGAACAAGTCCCACACACTGCTAGAAGGCCAAATATTTTTTCAGAGCTAGATGCAGAAAAATATTATATTCAATTTGCAACCTGATGGAGGTCAGTATAGATGGACTAATAGAACAAGTCCCACACACAGCTAGAAGCCCAAATATTTTTTCAGAGGTAGATGCAGAAAAAAATTATATTCAATTTGCAACCTGATGGAGGTCAGTATAGAAGGACTAATAGAACAAGTCCCACACACTGCTAGAAGGCCAAATATTTTTTCAGAGCTAGATGCAGAAAAATATTATATTCAATTTGCAACCTGATGGAGGTCAGTATAGATGGACTAATAGAACAAGTCCCACACACTGCTAGAAGGCCAAATATTTTTTCAGAGCTAGATGCAGAAAAATATTATATTCAATTTGCAACCTGATGGAGGTCAGTATAGATGGACTAATAGAACAAGTTCCACACACTGCTAGAAGGCCAAATATTTTTTCAGAGCTAGATGCAGAAAAATATTATATTCAATTTGCAACCTGATGGAGGTCAGTATAGATGGACTAATAGAACAAGTCCCACACACTGCTAGAAGGCCAAATATTTTTTCAGTGCTAGATGCAGAAAAAAATTATATTTAATTTGCAACCTGATGGAGGTCAGTATAGATGGACTAATAGAACAAGTCCCACACACAGCTAGAAGCCCAAATATTTTTTCAGAGGTAGATGCAGAAAAAAATTATATTGAATTTTCAACCTGATGGAGGTCAGTATAGATGGACTAATAGAACAAGTCCCACACACTACTAGAAGGCCAAATATTTTTTCAGAGGTAGATGCAGAAAAAAATTATATTCAATTTGCAACCTGATGGAGGTCAGTATAGATGGACTAATAGAACAAGTCCCACACACTGCTAGAAGGCCAAATATTTTTTCAGAGCTAGATGCAGAAAAATATTATATTCAATTTGCAACCTGATGGAGGTCAGTATAGATGGACTAATAGAACAAGTCCCACACACTGCTAGAAGGCCAAATATTTTTTCAGAGCTAGATGCAGAAAAATATTATATTCAATTTGCAACCTGATGGAGGTCAGTATAGATGGATTAATAGAACAAGTCCCACACACTGCTAGAAGGCCAAATATTTTTTCAGAGCTAGATGCAGAAAAATATTATATTCAATTTGCAATCTGATGGAGGTCAGTATAGATGGACTAATAGAACAAGTCCCACACACAGCTAGAAGCCCAAATATTTTTTCAGAGGTAGATGCAGAAAAAAATTATATTCAGTTTGCAACCTGATGGAGGTCAGTATAGATGGACTAATAGAACAAGTCCCACACACAGCTAGAAGCCCAAATATTTTTTCAGAGCTAGATGCAGAAAAAAATTATATTCAATTTTCAACGTGATGGAGGTCAGTATAGATGGACTAATAGAACAAGTCCCACACACAGCTAGAAGCCCAAATATTTTTTCAGAGCTAGATGCAGAAAAAAATTATATTCAGTTTGCAACGTGATGGAGGTCAGTATAGATGGACTAATAGAACAAGTCCCACACACTGCTAGAAGGCCAAATATTTTTTCAGAGCTAGATGCAGAAAAAAATTATATTCAATTTGCAACCTGATGGAGGTCAGTATAGATGGACTAATAGAACAAGTCCCACACACTGCTAGAAGACCAAATATTTTTTCAGAGGTAGATGCAGAAAAAAATTATATTCAATTTGCAACCTGATGGAGGTCAGTATAGATGGACTAATAGAACAAGTCCCACACACTGCTAGAAGGCCAAATATTTTTTCAGAGCTAGATGCAGAAAAATATTATATTCAATTTGCAACCTGATGGAGGTCAGTATAGATGGACTAATAGAACAAGTCCCACACACTGCTAGAAGCCCAAATATTTTTTCAGAGCTAGATGCAGAAAAATATTATATTCAATTTGCAACCTGATGGAGGTCAGTATAGATGGACTAATAGAACAAGTCCCACACACTGCTAGAAGGCCAAATATTTTTTCAGTGCTAGATGCAGAAAAAAATTATATTTAATTTGCAACCTGATGGAGGTCAGTATAGATGGACTAATAGAACAAGTCCCACACACAGCTAGAAGCCCAAATATTTTTTCAGAGGTAGATGCAGAAAAAAATTATATTGAATTTTCAACCTGATGGAGGTCAGTATAGATGGACTAATAGAACAAGTCCCACACACTACTAGAAGGCCAAATATTTTTTCAGAGGTAGATGCAGAAAAAAATTATATTCAATTTGCAACCTGATGGAGGTCAGTATAGATGGACTAATAGAACAAGTCCCACACACTGCTAGAAGGCCAAATATTTTTTCAGAGCTAGATGCAGAAAAATATTATATTCAATTTGCAACCTGATGGAGGTCAGTATAGATGGACTAATAGAACAAGTCCCACACACTGCTAGAAGGCCAAATATTTTTTCAGAGCTAGATGCAGAAAAATATTATATTCAATTTGCAACCTGATGGAGGTCAGTATAGATGGATTAATAGAACAAGTCCCACACACTGCTAGAAGGCCAAATATTTTTTCAGAGCTAGATGCAGAAAAATATTATATTCAATTTGCAATCTGATGGAGGTCAGTATAGATGGACTAATAGAACAAGTCCCACACACAGCTAGAAGCCCAAATATTTTTTCAGAGGTAGATGCAGAAAAAAATTATATTCAGTTTGCAACCTGATGGAGGTCAGTATAGATGGACTAATAGAACAAGTCCCACACACAGCTAGAAGCCCAAATATTTTTTCAGAGCTAGATGCAGAAAAAAATTATATTCAATTTTCAACGTGATGGAGGTCAGTATAGATGGACTAATAGAACAAGTCCCACACACAGCTAGAAGCCCAAATATTTTTTCAGAGCTAGATGCAGAAAAAAATTATATTCAGTTTGCAACGTGATGGAGGTCAGTATAGATGGACTAATAGAACAAGTCCCACACACTGCTAGAAGGCCAAATATTTTTTCAGAGCTAGATGCAGAAAAAAATTATATTCAATTTGCAACCTGATGGAGGTCAGTATAGATGGACTAATAGAACAAGTCCCACACACTGCTAGAAGACCAAATATTTTTTCAGAGGTAGATGCAGAAAAAAATTATATTCAATTTGCAACCTGATGGAGGTCAGTATAGATGGACTAATAGAACAAGTCCCACACACTGCTAGAAGGCCAAATATTTTTTCAGAGCTAGATGCAGAAAAATATTATATTCAATTTGCAACCTGATGGAGGTCAGTATAGATGGACTAATAGAACAAGTCCCACACACTGCTAGAAGCCCAAATATTTTTTCAGAGCTAGATGCAGAAAAATATTATATTCAATTTCCAACCTGATGGAGGTCAGTATAGATGGACTAATAGAACAAGTCCCACACACAGCTAGAAGCCCAAATATTTTTTCAGAGCTAGATGCAGAAAAAAATTATATTCAATTTGCAACGTGATGGAGGTCAGTATAGATGGACTAATAGAACAAGTCCCACACACTGCTAGAAGGCCAAATATTTTTTCAGAGCTATATGCAGAAAAATATTATATTCAATTTGCAACCTGATGGAGGTCAGTATAGATGGACTAATAGAACAAGTCCCACACACTGCTAGAAGGCCAAATATTTTTTCAGAGCTAGATGCAGAAAAATATTATATTCAATTTGCAACCTGATGGAGGTAAGTATAGATGGACTAATAGAACAAGTCCCACACACTGCTAGAAGGCCAAATATTTTTTCAGAGCTAGATGCAGAAAAGTATTATATTCAATTTGCAACCTGATGGAGGTCAGTATAGATGGACTAATAAAACAAGTCCCACACACTGCTAGAAGCCCAAATATTTTTTCAGAGGTAGATGCAGAAAAAAATTATATTCAATTTGCAACCTGATGGAGGTAAGTATAGATGGACTAATAGAACAAGTCCCACACACTGCTAGAAGGCCAAATATTTTTTCAGAGCTAGATGCAGAAAAGTATTATATTCAATTTGCAACCTGATGGAGGTCAGTATAGATGGACTAATAGAACAAGTCCGACACACAGCTAGAAGCCCAAATATTTTTTCAGAGCTAGATGTAGAAAAATATTATATTCAATTTGCAACCGGATGGAGGTCAGTATAGATGGACTAATAGAACAAGTCCCACACACTGCTAGAAGGCCAAATATTTTTTCACTGCTAGATGCAGAAAAAAATTATATTTAATTTGCAACCTGATGGAGGTCAGTATAGATGGACTAATTGAACAAGTCCCACACACTGCTAGAAGGCCAAATATTTTTTCAGAGCTAGATGCAGAAAAATATTATATTCAATTTGCAACCTGATGGAGGTCAGTATAGATGGACTAATAGAACAAGTCCCACACACAGCTAGAAGCCCAAATATTTTTTCAGAGGGAGATGCAGAAAAAAATTATATTCAGTTTGCAACCTGATGGAGGTCAGTATAGATGGACTAATAGAACAATTCCCACACACAGCTAGAAGCCCAAATATTTTTTCAGAGCTAGATGCAGAAAAAAATTATATTCAATTTTCAACGTGATGGAGGTGAGTATAGATGGACTAATAGAACAAGTCCCACACACAGCTAGATGCCCAAATATTTTTTCAGAGCTAGATGCAGAAAAAAATTATATTCAGTTTGCAACCTGATGGAGGTCAGTATAGATGGACTAATAGAACAAGTCCCACACACTGCTAGAAGGCCAAATATTTTTTCAGAGCTAGATGCAGAAAAAAATTATATTCAATTTGCAACCTGATGGAGGTCAGTATAGATGGACTAATAGAACAAGTCCCACACACTGCTAGAAGACCAAATATTTTTTCAGAGGTAGATGCAGAAAAAAATTATATTCAATTTGCAACCTGATGGAGGTCAGTATAGATGGACTAATAGAACAAGTCCCACACACTGCTAGAAGGCCAAATATTTTTTCAGAGCTAGATGCAGAAAAATATTATATTCAATTTGCAACCTGATGGAGGTCAGTATAGATGGACTAGTAGAACAAGTCCCACACACTGCTAGAAGCCCAAATATTTTTTCAGAGGTAGATGCAGAAAAAAATTATACTCAATTTGCAACCTGATGGAGGTAAGTATAGATGGACTAATAGAACAAGTCCCACACACTGCTAGAAGGCCAAATATTTTTTCAGAGCTAGATGCAGAAAAGTATTATATTCAATTTGCAACCTGATGGAGGTCAGTATAGATGGACTAATAGAACAAGTCCGACACACAGCTAGAAGCCCAAATATTTTTTCAGAGCTAGATGTAGAAAAATATTATATTCAATTTGCAACCGGATGGAGGTCAGTATAGATGGACTAATAGAACAAGTCCCACACACTGCTAGAAGGCCAAATATTTTTTCACTGCTAGATGCAGAAAAAAATTATATTCAATTTACAACCTGATGGAGGTCAGTATAGATGGACTAATAGAACAAGTCCCACACACTGCTAGAAGCCCAAATATTTTTTCAGAGGTAGATGCAGAAAAAAATTATATTCAATTTGCAACCTGATGGAGGTCAGTATAGATGGAATAATAGAACAAGTCCCACACACTGCTAGAAGGCCAAATATTTTTTCAGAGCTAGATGCAGAAAAATATTATATTCAATTTGCAACATGATGGAGGTCAGTATAGATGGACTAATAGAACAAGTCCCACACACTGCTAGAAGCCCAAATATTTTTTCAGAGGTAGATGCAGAAAAATATTATATTCAATTTGCAACCTGATGGAGGTCAGTATAGATGGACTAATAGAACAAGTTCCACACACAGCTAGAAGCCCAAATATTTTTTCAGAGGTAGATGCAGAAAAAAATTATATTCAATTTGCAACCTGATGGAGGTTAGTATAGATGGACTAATAGAACAAGTCCCACATACTGCTAGAAGGCCAAATATTTTTTCAGAGCCAAATGCAGAAAAATATTATATTCAATTTGCAACCTGATGGAGGTCAGTATAGATGGACTAATAGAACAAGTCCGACACACAGCTAGAAGCCCAAATATTTTTTCAGAGCTAGATGCAGAAAAATATTATATTCAATTTGCAACCTGATGGAGGTCAGTATAGATGGACTAATAGAACAAGTCCCACACACTGCTAGAAGGCCAAATATTTTTTCAGAGCTAGATGCAGAAAAATATTATATTCAATTTGCAACCTGATGGAGGTCAGTATAGATGGACTAATAGAACAAGTCCCACACACTGCTAGAAGCCCAAATATTTTTTCAGAGCTAGATGCAGAAAAATATTATATTCAATTTGCAACCTGATGGAGGTCAGTATAGATGGACTAATAGAACAAGTTCCACACACAGCTAAAAGCCCAAATATTTTTTCAGAGCTAGATGCAGAAAAAAATTATATTCAATTTGCAACGTGATGGAGGTCAGTATAGATGGACTAATAGAACAATTCCCACACACTGCTAGAAGGCCAAATATTTTTTCAGAGCTAGATGCAGAAAAATATTATATTCAATTTGCAACCTGATGGAGGTCAGTATAGATGGACTAATAGAACAAGTCCCACACACTGCTAGAAGGTCAAATATTTTTTCAGAGCTAGATGCAGAAAAATATTATATTCAATTTGCAACCTGATGGAGGTAAGTAGAGATGGACTAATAGAACAAGTCCCACACACTGCTAGAAGGCCAAATATTTTTTCAGAGCTAGATGCAGAAAAGTATTATATTCAATTTGCAACCTGATGGAGGTCAGTATAGATGGACTAATAGAACAAGTCCCACACACTGCTAGAAGGCCAAATATTTTTTCAGAGGTAGATGCAGAAAAAAATTATATTCAATTTGCAACCTGATGGAGGTCAGTATAGATGGACTAATAGAACAAGTCCCACACACTGCTAGAAGGCCAAATATTTTTTCAGAGCTAGATGCAGAAAAATATTATATTCAATTTGCAACCTGATGGAGGTCAGTATAGATGGACTAATAGAACAAGTCCCACACACTGCTAGAAGCCCAAATATTTTTTCAGAGCTAGATGCAGAAAAATATTATATTCAATTTGCAACCTGATGGAGGTCAGTATAGATGGACTAATAGAACAAGTCTCACACACAGCTAGAAGCCCAAATATTGTTTCAGAGCTAGATGCAGAAAAAAATTATATTCAATTTGCAACGTGATGGAGGTCAGTATAGATGGACTAATAGAACAAGTCCCACACACTGCTAGAAGGCCAAATATTTTTTCAGAGCTAGATGCAGAAAAATATTATATTCAATTTGCAACCTGATGGAGGTCAGTATAGATGGACTAATAGAACAAGTCCCACACACTGCTAGAAGGCCAAATATTTTTTCAGAGCTAGATGCAGAAAAATATTATATTCAATTTGCAACCTGATGGAGGTAAGTATAGATGGACTAATAGAACAAGTCCCACACACTGCTAGAAGGCCAAATATTTTTTTAGAGCTAGATGCAGAAAAGTATTATATTCAATTTGCAACCTGATGGAGGTCAGTATAGATGGACTAATAGAACAAGTCCGACACACAGCTAGAAGCCCAAATATTTTTTCAGAGCTAGATGCAGAAAAATATTATATTCAATTTGCAACGTGATGGAGGTCAGTATAGATGGACTAATAGAACAAGTCCCACACACTGCTAGAAGTCCAAATATTTTTTCAGTGCTAGATGCAGAAAAAAATTATATTCAATTTGCAACCTGATGGAGGTCAGTATAGATGGACTAATAGAACAAGTCCCACACACTGCTAGAAGCCCAAATATTTTTTCAGAGGTAGATGCAGAAAAAAATTATATTCAATTTGCAACCTGATGGAGGTCAGTATAGATGGACTAATAGAACAATACCCACACACTGCTAGAAGCCCAAATATTTTTTCAGAGGTAGATGCAGAAAAATATTATATTCAATTTGCAACCTGATGGAGGTCAGTATAGATGGACTAATAGAACAAGTTCCACACACAGCTAGAAGCCCAAATATTTTTTCAGAGGTAGATGCAGAAAAAATTATATTCAATTTGCAACCTGATGGAGGTCAGTATAGATGGACTAATAGAACAAGTCCCACACACTGCTAGAAGGCCAAATATTTTTTCAGAGCTAGATGCAGAAAAATATTATATTCAATTTGCAACGTGATGGAGGTCAGTATAGATGGACTAATAGAACAAGTCCCACACACTGCTAGAAGCCCAAATATTTTTTCAGAGCTAGATGCAGAAAAATATTATATTCAATTTGCAACCTGATGGAGGTCAGTATAGATGGACTAGTAGAACAAGTCCCACACACTGCTAGAAGGCCAAATATTTTTTCAGAGCTAGATGCAGAAAAATATTATATTCAATTTGCAACGTGATGGAGGTCAGTATAGATGGACTAATAGAACAAGTCCCACACACTGCTAGAAGCCCAAATATTTTTTCAGAGCTAGATGCAGAAAAATATTATATTCAATTTGCAACCTGATGGAGGTCAGTATAGATGGACTAATAGAACAAGTCCCACACACTGCTAGAAGGCCAAATATTTTTTCAGAGCTAGATGCAGAAAAATATTATATTCAATTTGCAACCTGATGGAGGTCAGTATAGATGGACTAATAGAACAAGTCCCACACACTGCTAGAAGCCCAAATATTTTTTCAGAGGTAGATGCAGAAAAAAATTATATTCAATTTGCAACCTGATGGAGGTCAGTATAGATGGACTAATAGAACAAGTTCCACACACAGCTAGAAGCCCAAATATTTTTTCAGAGGTAGATGCAGAAAAAAATTATATTCAACTTGCAACCTGATAGAGGTCAGTATAGATGGACTAATAGAACAAGTCCCACACACTGCTAGAAGGCCAAATATTTTTTCAGAGCTAGATGCAGAAAAATATTATATTCAATTTGCAACGTGATGGAGGTCAGTATAGATGGACTAATAGAACAAGTCCCACACACTGCTAGAAGCCCAAATATTTTTTCAGAGCTAGATGCAGAAAAATATTATATTCAATTTGCAACCTGATGGAGGTCAGTATAGATGGAATAATAGAACAAGTCCGACACACAGCTAGAAGTCCATATATTTTTTCAGAGCTAGATGCAGAAAAATATTATATTAAATTTGCAACCTGATGGAGGTCAGTATAGATGGACTAATAGAACAAGTCCCACACACTGCTATAAGGCCAAATATTTTTCCAGTGCTAGATGCAGAAAAAAATTATATTCAATTTGCAACCTGATGGAGGTCAGTATAGATGGACTAATAGAACAAGTCCCACATACTGGTAGAAGCCCAAATATTTTTTCAGAGGTAGATGCAGAAAAAAAATATATTCAATTTGCAACCTGATGGAGGTCAGTATAGATGGACTAAAAGAACAAGTCCCACACACTGCTAGAAGGCCAAATATTTTTTCAGAGCTAGATGCAGAAAAATATTATATTCAATTTGCAACCTGATGGAGGTCAGTATAGATGGACTAATAGAACAAGTCCCACACACTGCTAGAAGCCCAAATATTTTTTCTGAGCTAGATGCAGAAAAATATTATATTCAATTTGCAACCAGATGGAGGTCAGTATAGATGGACTAATAGAATAAGTCCCACACACACCTAGAAGCCCAAATATTTTTTCAGAGGTAGATGCAGAAAAAAATTATATTCAATTTGCAACCTGATGGAGGTCAGTATAGATGGACTAATAGAACAAGTCCCACACACTGCTAGAAGGCCAAATATTTTTTCAGAGCTAGATGCAGAAAAATATTATATTCAATTTGCAACGTGATGGAGGTCAGTATAGATGGACTAATATAACAAGTCCCACACACTGCTAGAAGCCCAAATATTTTTTCAGAGCTAGATGCAGAAAAATATTATATTCAATTTGCAACCTGATGGAGGTCAGTATAGATGGACTACTAGAACAAGTCCCACACACAGCTAGAAGCCCAAATATTTTTTCAGAGGTAGATGCAGAAAAAAATTATATTCAATTTGCAACCTGATGGAGGTCAGTATATATGGACTAATAGAACAAGTCCCACACACTGCTAGAAGGCCAAATATTTTTTCAGAGCTAGATGCAGAAAAATATTATATTCAATTTGCAACCTGATGGAGGTCAGTATAGATGGACTAATAGAACAAGTCCCACACACTGCTAGAAGGCCAAATATTTTTTCAGAGCTAGATGCAGAAAAATAGTATATTCAATTTGCAACCTGATGGAGGTCAGTATAGATGGACTAATAGAACAAGTCCCACACACAGCTAGAAGCCCAAATATTTTTTCAGAGGTAGATGCAGAAAAATATTATATTCAGTTTGCAACTTGATGGAGGTCAGTATAGATGGACTAATAGAACAAGTCCGACACACAGCTAGAAGCCCAAATATTTTTTCAGAGCTAGATGCAGAAAAAAATTATATTCAATTTGCAACGTGATGGAGGTCAGTATAGATGGACTAATAGAACAAGTCCCACACACTGCTAGAAGGCCAAATATTTTTTCAGAGCTAGATGCAGAAAAAAATTATATTCAATTTGCAACCTGATGGAGGTCAGTATAGATGGACTAATAGAACAAGTCCCACACACTGCTAGAAGCCCAAATATTTTTTCAGAGCTAGATGCAGAAAAATATTATATTCAATTTGCAACCTGATGGAGGTCAGTATAGATGGACTAAAAGAACAAGTCCCACACACTGCTAGAAGGCCAATAATTTTTTCAGAGCTAGATGCAGAAAAATATTATATTCAATTTGCAACCTGATGGAGGTCAGTATAGATGGACTAATAGAACAAGTCCCACACACTGCTAGAAGCCCAAATATTTTTTCAGAGGTAGATGCAGTAAAATTTTATATTCAATTTGCAACCTGATGGAGGTCAGTATAGATGGACTAATAGAACAAGTTCCACACACTGCTAGAAGCCCAAATATTTTTTCAGAGCTAGATGCAGAAAAATATTATATTCAATTTGCAACCTGATGGAGGTCAGTATAGATGGACTTATAGAACAAGTCCCACACACTGCTAGAAGCCCAAATATTTTTTCAATGGTAGATGCAGAAAAATATTATATTCAATTTGCAACCTGATGGAGGTCAGTATAGATGGACTAATAGAACAAGTTCCACACACAGCTAGAAGCCCAAATATTTTTTCAGAGGTAGATGAAGAAAAAAATTATATTCAATTTGGAACCTGATGGAGGTCAGTATAGATGGACTAATAGAACAAGTCCCACACACTGCTAGAAGGCCAAATATTTTTTCAGAGCTAGATGCAGAAAAATATTATATTCAATTTGCAACGTGATGGAGGTCAGTATAGATGGACTAATAGAACAAGTCCCACACACTGCTAGAAGCCCAAATATTTTTTCAGAGCTAGATGCAGAAAAATATTATATTCAATTTGCAACCTGATGGAGGTCAGTATAGATGGACTAATAGAACAAGTCCGACACACAGCTAGAAGCCCAAATATTTTTTCAGAGCTAGATGCAGAAAAATATTATATTCAATTTGCAACCTGATGGAGGTCAGTATAGATGGACTAATAGAACAAGTCCCACACACTGCTAGAATGCCAAATATTTTTTCAGTGCTAGATGCAGAAAAAAATTATATTCAATTTGCAACCTGATGGAGGTCAGTATAGATGGACTAATAGAACAAGTCCCACATACTGGTAGAAGCCCAAATATTTTTTCAGAGGTAGATGCAGAAAAAAAATATATTCAATTTGCAACCTGATGGAGGTCAGTATAGATGGACTAATAGAACAAGTCCGACACACAGCTAGAAGCCCAAATATTTTTTCAGAGCTAGATGCAGAAAAGTATTATATTCAATTTGCAACCTGATGGAGGTCAGTATAGATGGACTAATAGAACAAGTCCCACACACTGCTAGAAGGCCAAATATTTTTTCAGAGCTAGATGCAGAAAAGTATTATATTCAATTTGCAACCTGATGGAGGTCAGTATAGTTGGACTAATAGAACAAGTCCGACACACAGCTAGAAGCCCAAATATTTTTTCAGAGCTAGATGCAGAAAAATATTATATTCATTTTGCAACCGGATGGAGGTCAGTATAGATGGACTAATAGAACAAGTCCCACACACTGGTAGAAGTCCAAATATTTTTTCAGTGCTAGATGCAGAAAAAAATTATATTCAATTTGCAACCTGATGGAGGTCAGTATAGATGGACTAATAGAACAAGTCCCACACACTGCTAGAAGCCCAAATATTTTTTCAGAGGTAGATGCAGAAAAAAATTATATTCAATTTGCAACCTGATGGAGGTCAGTATAGATGGACTAATAGAACAAGTCCCACACACTGCTAGAAGCCCAAATATTTTTTCAACGGTAGATACAGAAAAATATTATATTCAATTTGCAACCTGATGGAGGTCAGTATAGATGGACTAATAGAACAAGTTCCACACACAGCTAGAAACCTAAATATTTTTTCAGAGGTAGATGCAGAAAAAAATTATATTCAATTTGCAACCTGATGGAGGTCAGTATAGATGGACTAATAGAACAAGTCCCACACACTGCTAGAAGGCCAAATATTTTTTCAGAGCTAGATGCAGAAAAATATTATATTCAATTTGCAACGTGATGGAGGTCAGTATAGATGGACTAATAGAACAAGTCCCACACACTGCTAGAAGCCCAAATATTTTTTCAGAGCTAGATGCAGAAAAATATTATATTCAATTTGCAACCTGATGGAGGTCAGTATAGATGGACTAATAGAACAAGTCACACACACTGCTAGATGGCCAAATATTTTTTCAGTGCTAGATGCAGAAAAAAATTATATTCAATTTGCAACCTGATGGAGGTCAGTATAGATGTACTAATAGAACAAGTCCCACATACTGGTAGAAGCCCAAATATTTTTTCAGAGGTAGATGCAGAAAAAAAATATATTCAATTTGCAACCTGATGGAGGTCAGTATAGATGGACTAATAGAACAAGTCCCAAACACTGCTAGAAGGCCAAATATTTTTTCAGAGCTAGATGCAGAAAAGTATTATATTCAATTTGCCACCTGATGGAGGTCAGTATAGATGGACTAATAGAACAAGTCCGACACACAGCTAGAAGTCCAAATATTTTTTCAGAGTTAGATGCAGAAAAATATTATATTCAATTTGCAACCGGATGGAGGTCAGTATAGATGGACTAATAGAACAAGTCCCACACACTGCTAGAAGTCCAAATATTTTTTCAGTGCTAGATGCAGAAAAAAATTATATTCAATTTGCAACCTGATGGAGGTCAGTATAGATGGACTAATAGAACAAGTCCCACACACTGCTAGAAGCCCAAATATTTTTTCAGAGGTAGATGCAGAAAAAAATTATATTCAATTTGCAACCTGATGGAGGTCAGTATAGATGGACTAATAGAACAAGTCACACACACTGCTAGAAGGCCAAATATTTTTTCAGTGCTAGATGCAGAAAAAAATTATATTCAATTTGCAACCTGATGGAGGTCAGTATAGATGGACTAATAGAACAAGTCCCACATACTGGTAGAAGCCCAAATATTTTTTCAGAGGTAGATGCAGAAAAAAAATCTATTCAATTTGCAACCTGATGGAGGTCAGTATAGATGGACTAATAGAACAAGTCCCACACACTGCTAGAAGGCCAAATATTTTTTCAGAGCTAGATGCAGAAAAGTATTATATTCAATTTGCCACCTGATGGAGGTCAGTATAGATGGACTAATAGAACAAGTCCGACACACAGCTAGAAGTCCAAATATTTTTTCAGAGTTAGATGCAGAAAAATATTATATTCAATTTGCAACCGGATGGAGGTCAGTATAGATGGACTAATAGAACAAGTCCCACACACTGCTAGAAGTCCAAATATTTTTTCAGTGCTAGATGCAGAAAAAAATTATATTCAATTTGCAACCTGATGGAGGTCAGTATAGATGGACTAATAGAACAAGTCCCACACACTGCTAGAAGCCCAAATATTTTTTCAGAGGTAGATGCAGAAAAAAATTATATTCAATTTGCAACCTGATGGAGGTCAGTATAGATGGACTAATAGAACAATTCCCACACACTGCTAGAAGCCCAAATATTTTTTCAGAGGTAGATGCAGAAAAATATTATATTCAATTTGCAACCTGATGGAGGTCAGTATAGATGGACTAATAGAACAAGTTCCACACACAGCTAGAAGCCCAAAAATTTTTTCAGAGGTAGATGCAGAAAAAAATTATATTCAATTTGCAACCTGATGGAGGTCAGTATAGATGGACTAATAGAACAAGTCCCACACACTGCTAGAAGGCCAAATATTTTTTCAGAGCTAGATGCAGAAAAATATTATATTCAATTTGCAACGTGATGGAGGTCAGTATAGATGGACTAATAGAACAAGTCCCACACACTGCTAGAAGCCCAAATATTTTTTCAGAGCTAGATGCAGAAAAATATTATATTCAATTTGCAACCTGATGGAGGTCAGTATAGACGGACTAATAGAACAAGTCCGACACACAGCTTGAAGCCCAAATATTTTTTCAGAGCTAGATGCAGAAAAATATTATATTCAATTTGCAACCTGATGGAGGTCAGTATAGATGGACTAATAGAACAAGTCCCACACACTGCTAGAAGGCCAAATATTTTTTCAGAGCTAGATGCAGAAAAAAATTATATTCAATTTGCAACCTGATGGAGGTCAGTATAGATGGACTAATAGAACAAGTTCCACACACTGCTAGAAGCCCAAATATTTTTTCAGAGCTAGATGCAGAAAAATATTATATTCAATTTGCAACCTGATGGAGGTCAGTATAGATGGACTTATAGAACAAGTCCCACACACTGCTAGAAGCCCAAATATTTTTTCAATGGTAGATGCAGAAAAATATTATATTCAATTTGCAACCTGATGGAGGTCAGTATAGATGGACTAATAGAACAAGTTCCACACACAGCTAGAAGCCCAAATATTTTTTCAGAGGTAGATGAAGAAAAAAATTATATTCAATTTGGAACCTGATGGAGGTCAGTATAGATGGACTAATAGAACAAGTCCCACACACTGCTAGAAGGCCAAATATTTTTTCAGAGCTAGATGCAGAAAAATATTATATTCAATTTGCAACGTGATGGAGGTCAGTATAGATGGACTAATAGAACAAGTCCCACACACTGCTAGAAGCCCAAATATTTTTTCAGAGCTAGATGCAGAAAAATATTATATTCAATTTGCAACCTGATGGAGGTCAGTATAGATGGACTAATAGAACAAGTCCGACACACAGCTAGAAGCCCAAATATTTTTTCAGAGCTAGATGCAGAAAAATATTATATTCAATTTGCAACCTGATGGAGGTCAGTATAGATGGACTAATAGAACAAGTCCCACACACTGCTAGAATGCCAAATATTTTTTCAGTGCTAGATGCAGAAAAAAATTATATTCAATTTGCAACCTGATGGAGGTCAGTATAGATGGACTAATAGAACAAGTCCCACATACTGGTAGAAGCCCAAATATTTTTTCAGAGGTAGATGCAGAAAAAAAATATATTCAATTTGCAACCTGATGGAGGTCAGTATAGATGGACTAATAGAACAAGTCCGACACACAGCTAGAAGCCCAAATATTTTTTCAGAGCTAGATGCAGAAAAGTATTATATTCAATTTGCAACCTGATGGAGGTCAGTATAGATGGACTAATAGAACAAGTCCCACACACTGCTAGAAGGCCAAATATTTTTTCAGAGCTAGATGCAGAAAAGTATTATATTCAATTTGCAACCTGATGGAGGTCAGTATAGTTGGACTAATAGAACAAGTCCGACACACAGCTAGAAGCCCAAATATTTTTTCAGAGCTAGATGCAGAAAAATATTATATTCATTTTGCAACCGGATGGAGGTCAGTATAGATGGACTAATAGAACAAGTCCCACACACTGGTAGAAGTCCAAATATTTTTTCAGTGCTAGATGCAGAAAAAAATTATATTCAATTTGCAACCTGATGGAGGTCAGTATAGATGGACTAATAGAACAAGTCCCACACACTGCTAGAAGCCCAAATATTTTTTCAGAGGTAGATGCAGAAAAAAATTATATTCAATTTGCAACCTGATGGAGGTCAGTATAGATGGACTAATAGAACAAGTCCCACACACTGCTAGAAGCCCAAATATTTTTTCAACGGTAGATACAGAAAAATATTATATTCAATTTGCAACCTGATGGAGGTCAGTATAGATGGACTAATAGAACAAGTTCCACACACAGCTAGAAACCTAAATATTTTTTCAGAGGTAGATGCAGAAAAAAATTATATTCAATTTGCAACCTGATGGAGGTCAGTATAGATGGACTAATAGAACAAGTCCCACACACTGCTAGAAGGCCAAATATTTTTTCAGAGCTAGATGCAGAAAAATATTATATTCAATTTGCAACGTGATGGAGGTCAGTATAGATGGACTAATAGAACAAGTCCCACACACTGCTAGAAGCCCAAATATTTTTTCAGAGCTAGATGCAGAAAAATATTATATTCAATTTGCAACCTGATGGAGGTCAGTATAGATGGACTAATAGAACAAGTCACACACACTGCTAGATGGCCAAATATTTTTTCAGTGCTAGATGCAGAAAAAAATTATATTCAATTTGCAACCTGATGGAGGTCAGTATAGATGTACTAATAGAACAAGTCCCACATACTGGTAGAAGCCCAAATATTTTTTCAGAGGTAGATGCAGAAAAAAAATATATTCAATTTGCAACCTGATGGAGGTCAGTATAGATGGACTAATAGAACAAGTCCCAAACACTGCTAGAAGGCCAAATATTTTTTCAGAGCTAGATGCAGAAAAGTATTATATTCAATTTGCCACCTGATGGAGGTCAGTATAGATGGACTAATAGAACAAGTCCGACACACAGCTAGAAGTCCAAATATTTTTTCAGAGTTAGATGCAGAAAAATATTATATTCAATTTGCAACCGGATGGAGGTCAGTATAGATGGACTAATAGAACAAGTCCCACACACTGCTAGAAGTCCAAATATTTTTTCAGTGCTAGATGCAGAAAAAAATTATATTCAATTTGCAACCTGATGGAGGTCAGTATAGATGGACTAATAGAACAAGTCCCACACACTGCTAGAAGCCCAAATATTTTTTCAGAGGTAGATGCAGAAAAAAATTATATTCAATTTGCAACCTGATGGAGGTCAGTATAGATGGACTAATAGAACAAGTCACACACACTGCTAGAAGGCCAAATATTTTTTCAGTGCTAGATGCAGAAAAAAATTATATTCAATTTGCAACCTGATGGAGGTCAGTATAGATGGACTAATAGAACAAGTCCCACATACTGGTAGAAGCCCAAATATTTTTTCAGAGGTAGATGCAGAAAAAAAATCTATTCAATTTGCAACCTGATGGAGGTCAGTATAGATGGACTAATAGAACAAGTCCCACACACTGCTAGAAGGCCAAATATTTTTTCAGAGCTAGATGCAGAAAAGTATTATATTCAATTTGCCACCTGATGGAGGTCAGTATAGATGGACTAATAGAACAAGTCCGACACACAGCTAGAAGTCCAAATATTTTTTCAGAGTTAGATGCAGAAAAATATTATATTCAATTTGCAACCGGATGGAGGTCAGTATAGATGGACTAATAGAACAAGTCCCACACACTGCTAGAAGTCCAAATATTTTTTCAGTGCTAGATGCAGAAAAAAATTATATTCAATTTGCAACCTGATGGAGGTCAGTATAGATGGACTAATAGAACAAGTCCCACACACTGCTAGAAGCCCAAATATTTTTTCAGAGGTAGATGCAGAAAAAAATTATATTCAATTTGCAACCTGATGGAGGTCAGTATAGATGGACTAATAGAACAATTCCCACACACTGCTAGAAGCCCAAATATTTTTTCAGAGGTAGATGCAGAAAAATATTATATTCAATTTGCAACCTGATGGAGGTCAGTATAGATGGACTAATAGAACAAGTTCCACACACAGCTAGAAGCCCAAAAATTTTTTCAGAGGTAGATGCAGAAAAAAATTATATTCAATTTGCAACCTGATGGAGGTCAGTATAGATGGACTAATAGAACAAGTCCCACACACTGCTAGAAGGCCAAATATTTTTTCAGAGCTAGATGCAGAAAAATATTATATTCAATTTGCAACGTGATGGAGGTCAGTATAGATGGACTAATAGAACAAGTCCCACACACTGCTAGAAGCCCAAATATTTTTTCAGAGCTAGATGCAGAAAAATATTATATTCAATTTGCAACCTGATGGAGGTCAGTATAGACGGACTAATAGAACAAGTCCGACACACAGCTTGAAGCCCAAATATTTTTTCAGAGCTAGATGCAGAAAAATATTATATTCAATTTGCAACCTGATGGAGGTCAGTATAGATGGACTAATAGAACAAGTCCCACACACTGCTAGAAGGCCAAATATTTTTTCAATGATAGATGCAGAAAAAAATTATATTCAATTTGCAACCTGATGGAGGTCAGTATAGATGGACTAATAGAACAAGTCCCACACACTGCTAGAAGGCCAAATATTTTTTCAGAGCTAGATGCAGAAAAATATTATATTCAATTTGCAACCTGATGGAGGTCAGTATAGATGGACTAATAGAACAAGTCCCACACACTGCTAGAAGCCCAAATATTTTTTCAGAGCTAGATGCAGAAAAATATTATATTCAATTTGCAACCTGATGGAGGTCAGTATAGATGGACTAATAGAACAAGTCCCACACACTGCTAGAAGGCCAAATATTTTTTCAGAGCTAGATGCAGAAAAATATTATATTCAATTTGCAACCTGATGGAGGTCAGTATAGATGGACTAATAGAACAAGTCCCACACACTGCTAGATGCCCAAATATTTTTTCAGAGGTAGATGCAGAAAAATATTATATTCAATTTGCAACCTGATGGAGGTCAGTATAGATGGACTAATAGAACAAGTCCGGCACACAGCTAGAAGCCCAAATATTTTTTCAGAGCTAGATGCAGAAAAATATTATATTCAATTTGCAACCTGATGGAGGTCAGTATAGATGGACTAATAGAACAAGTCCCACACACAGCTAGAAGCCCAAATATTTTTTCAGAGCTAGATGCAGAAAAATATTATATTCAATTTGCAACCTGATGGAGGTCAGTATAGATGGACTAATAGAACAAGTCCCACACACTGCTAGAAGCCCAAATATTTTTTCAGAGCTAGATGCAGAAAAATATTATATTCAATTTGCAACCTGATGGAGGTCAGTATAGATGGACTAATAGAACAAGTCCCACACACTGCTAGAAGGCCAAATATTTTTTCAGAGCTAGATGCAGAAAAATATTATATTCAATTTGCAACCTGATGGAGGTCAGTATAGATGGACTAATAGAACAAGTTCCACACACTGCTAGATGCCCAAATATTTTTTCAGAGGTAGATGCAGAAAAATATTATATTCAATTTGCAACCTGATGGAGGTCAGTATAGATGGACTAATAGAACAAGTCCGGCACACAGCTAGAAGCCCAAATATTTTTTCAGAGCTAGATGCAGAAAAATATTATATTCAATTTGCAACCTGATGGAGGTCAGTATAGATGGACTAATAGAACAAGTCCCACACACAGCTAGAAGCCCAAATATTTTTTCAGAGCTAGATGCAGAAAAAAATTATATTCAATTTGCAACGTGATGGAGGTCAGTATAGATGGACTAATAGAACAAGTCCCACACACTGCTAGAAGGCCAAATATTTTTTCAGAGCTAGATGCAGAAAAATATTATATTCAATTTGCAACCTGATGGAGGTCAGTATAGATGGACTAATAGAACAAGTCCCACACACTGCTAGAAGGCCAAATATTTTTTCAGAGCTAGATGCAGAAAAATATTATATTCAATTTGCAACCTGATGGAGGTCAGTATAGATGGACTAACAGAACAAGTCCCACACACTGCTAGAAGGCCAAATATTTTTTCAGAGCTAGATGCAGAAAAATATTATATTCAATTTGCAACCTGATGGAGGTCAGTATAGATGGACTAATAGAACAAGTCCCACACACTGCTAGAAGACCAAATATTTTTTCAGTGCTAGATGCAGAAAAAAATTATATTTAATTTGCAACCTGATGGAGGTCAGTATAGATGGACTAATAGAACAAGTCTCACACACAGCTAGAAGCCCAAATATTTTTTCAGAGGTAGATGCAGAAAAAAATTATATTGAATTTTCAACCTGATGGAGGTCAGTATAGATGGACTAATAGAACAAGTCCCACACACTGCTAGAAGGCCAAATATTTTTTCAGAGGTAGATGCAGAAAAAAATTATATTCAATTTGCAACCTGATGGAGGTCAGTATAGATGGACTAATAGAACAAGTCCCACACACTGCTAGAAGGCCAAATATTTTTTCAGAGCTAGATGCAGAAAAATATTATATTCAATTTGCAACCTGATGGAGGTCAGTATAGATGGACTAATAGAACAAGTCCCACACACTGCTAGAAGGCCAAATATTTTTTCAGAGCTAGATGCAGAAAAATATTATATTCAATTTGCAACCTGATGGAGGTCAGTATAGATGGACTAATAGAACAAGTCCCACACACTGCTAGAAGGCCAAATATTTTTTCAGAGCTAGATGCAGAAAAATATTATATTCAATTTGCAACCTGATGGAGGTCAGTATAGACGGACTAATAGAACAAGTCCCACACACAGCTAGAAGCCCAAATATTTTTTCAGAGGTAGATGCAGAAAAAAATTATATTCAGTTTGCAACCTGATGGAGGTCAGTATAGATGGACTAATAGAACAAGTCCCACACACAGCTAGAAGCCCAAATATTTTTTCAGAGCTAGATGCAGAAAAAAATTATATTCAATTTTCAACGTGATGGAGGTCAGTATAGATGGACTAATAGAACAAGTCTCACACACAGCTAGAAGCCCAAATATTTTTTCAGAGCTAGATGCAGAAAAAAATTATATTCAATTTGCAACGTGATGGAGGTCAGTATAGATGGACTAATAGAACAAGTCCCACACACTGCTAGAAGGCCAAATATTTTTTCAGAGCTAGATGCAGAAAAATATTATATTCAATTTGCAACCTGATGGAGGTCAGTATAGATGGACTAATAGAACAAGTCCCACACACTGCTAGAAGGCCAAATATTTTTTCAGAGCTAGATGCAGAAAAATATTATATTCAATTTGCAACCTGATGGAGGTCAGTATAGATGGACTAATAGAACAAGTCCCACACACTGCTAGAAGCCCAAATATTTTTTCAGAGCTAGATGCAGAAAAATATTATATTCAATTTCCAACCTGATGGAGGTCAGTATAGATGGACTAATAGAACAAGTCCCACACACAGCTAGAAGCCCAAATATTTTTTCAGAGCTAGATGCAGAAAAAAATTATATTCAATTTGCAACGTGATGGAGGTCAGTATAGATGGACTAATAGAACAAGTCCCACACACTGCTAGAAGGCCAAATATTTTTTCAGAGCTAGATGCAGAAAAATATTATATTCAATTTGCAACCTGATGGAGGTCAGTATAGATGGACTAATAGAACAAGTCCCACACACTGCTAGAAGGCCAAATATTTTTTCAGAGCTAGATGCAGAAAAATATTATATTCAATTTGCAACCTGATGGAGGTCAGTATAGATGGACTAATAGAACAAGTCCCACACACTGCTAGAAGGCCAAATATTTTTTCAGAGCTAGATGCAGAAAAATATTATATTCAATTTGCAACCTGATGGAGGTCAGTATAGATGGACTAATAGAACAAGTCCCACACACAGCTAGAAGCCCAAATATTTTTTCAGAGGTAGATGCAGAAAAAAATTATATTCAATTTGCAACCTGATGGAGGTCAGTATAGATGGACTAATAGAACAAGTCCCACACACTGCTAGAAGGCCAAATATTTTTTCAGAGCTAGATGCAGAAAAATATTATATTCAATTTGCAACCTGATGGAGGTCAGTATAGATGGACTAATAGAACAAGTCCCACACACTGCTAGAAGGCCAAATATTTTTTCAGAGCTAGATGCAGAAAAATATTATATTCAATTTGCAACCTGATGGAGGTCAGTATAGATGGACTAATAGAACAAGTCCCACACACTGCTAGAAGGCCAAATATTTTTTCAGAGCTAGATGCAGAAAAATATTATATTCAATTTGCAACCTGATGGAGGTCAGTATAGATGGACTAATAGAACAAGTCCCACACACTGCTAGAAGGCCAAATATTTTTTCAGTGCTAGATGCAGAAAAAAATTATATTTAATTTGCAACCTGATGGAGGTCAGTATAGATGGACTAATAGAACAAGTCCCACACACAGCTAGAAGCCCAAATATTTTTTCAGAGGTAGATGCAGAAAAAAATTATATTGAATTTTCAACCTGATGGAGGTCAGTATAGATGGACTAATAGAACAAGTCCCACACACTACTAGAAGGCCAAATATTTTTTCAGAGGTAGATGCAGAAAAAAATTATATTCAATTTGCAACCTGATGGAGGTCAGTATAGATGGACTAATAGAACAAGTCCCACACACTGCTAGAAGGCCAAATATTTTTTCAGAGCTAGATGCAGAAAAATATTATATTCAATTTGCAACCTGATGGAGGTCAGTATAGATGGACTAATAGAACAAGTCCCACACACTGCTAGAAGGCCAAATATTTTTTCAGAGCTAGATGCAGAAAAATATTATATTCAATTTGCAACCTGATGGAGGTCAGTATAGATGGATTAATAGAACAAGTCCCACACACTGCTAGAAGGCCAAATATTTTTTCAGAGCTAGATGCAGAAAAATATTATATTCAATTTGCAATCTGATGGAGGTCAGTATAGATGGACTAATAGAACAAGTCCCACACACAGCTAGAAGCCCAAATATTTTTTCAGAGGTAGATGCAGAAAAAAATTATATTCAGTTTGCAACCTGATGGAGGTCAGTATAGATGGACTAATAGAACAAGTCCCACACACAGCTAGAAGCCCAAATATTTTTTCAGAGCTAGATGCAGAAAAAAATTATATTCAATTTTCAACGTGATGGAGGTCAGTATAGATGGACTAATAGAACAAGTCCCACACACAGCTAGAAGCCCAAATATTTTTTCAGAGCTAGATGCAGAAAAAAATTATATTCAGTTTGCAACGTGATGGAGGTCAGTATAGATGGACTAATAGAACAAGTCCCACACACTGCTAGAAGGCCAAATATTTTTTCAGAGCTAGATGCAGAAAAAAATTATATTCAATTTGCAACCTGATGGAGGTCAGTATAGATGGACTAATAGAACAAGTCCCACACACTGCTAGAAGACCAAATATTTTTTCAGAGGTAGATGCAGAAAAAAATTATATTCAATTTGCAACCTGATGGAGGTCAGTATAGATGGACTAATAGAACAAGTCCCACACACTGCTAGAAGGCCAAATATTTTTTCAGAGCTAGATGCAGAAAAATATTATATTCAATTTGCAACCTGATGGAGGTCAGTATAGATGGACTAATAGAACAAGTCCCACACACTGCTAGAAGCCCAAATATTTTTTCAGAGCTAGATGCAGAAAAATATTATATTCAATTTCCAACCTGATGGAGGTCAGTATAGATGGACTAATAGAACAAGTCCCACACACAGCTAGAAGCCCAAATATTTTTTCAGAGCTAGATGCAGAAAAAAATTATATTCAATTTGCAACGTGATGGAGGTCAGTATAGATGGACTAATAGAACAAGTCCCACACACTGCTAGAAGGCCAAATATTTTTTCAGAGCTATATGCAGAAAAATATTATATTCAATTTGCAACCTGATGGAGGTCAGTATAGATGGACTAATAGAACAAGTCCCACACACTGCTAGAAGGCCAAATATTTTTTCAGAGCTAGATGCAGAAAAATATTATATTCAATTTGCAACCTGATGGAGGTAAGTATAGATGGACTAATAGAACAAGTCCCACACACTGCTAGAAGGCCAAATATTTTTTCAGAGCTAGATGCAGAAAAGTATTATATTCAATTTGCAACCTGATGGAGGTCAGTATAGATGGACTAATAAAACAAGTCCCACACACTGCTAGAAGCCCAAATATTTTTTCAGAGGTAGATGCAGAAAAAAATTATATTCAATTTGCAACCTGATGGAGGTAAGTATAGATGGACTAATAGAACAAGTCCCACACACTGCTAGAAGGCCAAATATTTTTTCAGAGCTAGATGCAGAAAAGTATTATATTCAATTTGCAACCTGATGAAGGTCAGTATAGATGGACTAATAGAACAAGTCCGACACACAGCTAGAAGCCCAAATATTTTTTCAGAGCTAGATGTAGAAAAATATTATATTCAATTTGCAACCGGATGGAGGTCAGTATAGATGGACTAATAGAACAAGTCCCACACACTGCTAGAAGGCCAAATATTTTTTCACTGCTAGATGCAGAAAAAAATTATATTCAATTTACAACCTGATGGAGGTCAGTATAGATGGACTAATAGAACAAGTCCCACACACTGCTAGAAGCCCAAATATTTTTTCAGAGGTAGATGCAGAAAAAAATTATATTCAATTTGCAACCTGATGGAGGTCAGTATAGATGGAATAATAGAACAAGTCCCACACACTGCTAGAAGGCCAAATATTTTTTCAGAGCTAGGTGCAGAAAAATATTATATTCAATTTGCAACCTGATGGAGGTCAGTATAGATGGACTAATAGAACAAGTCCCACACACTGCTAGAAGCCCAAATACTTTTTCAGAGGTAGATGCAGAAAAATATTATATTCAATTTGCAACCTGATGGAGGTCAGTATAGATGGACTAATAGAACAAGTTCCACACACAGCTAGAAGCCCAAATATTTTTTCAGAGGTAGATGCAGAAAAAAATTATATTGAATTTTCAACCTGATGGAGGTCAGTATAGATGGACTAATAGAACAAGTCCCACACACTGTTAGAAGGCCAAATATTTTTTCAGAGCTAGAAGCAGAAAAATATTATATTCAATTTGCAACCTGATGGAGGTCAGTATAGATGGACTAATTGAACAAGTCCCACACACTGCTAGAAGGCCAAATATTTTTTCAGAGCTAGATGCAGAAAAATATTATATTCAATTTGCAACCTGATGGAGGTCAGTATAGATGGACTAATAGAACAAGTCCCACACACAGCTAGAAGCCCAAATATTTTTTCAGAGGGAGATGCAGAAAAAAATTATATTCAGTTTGCAACCTGATGGAGGTCAGTATAGATGGACTAATAGAACAATTCCCACACACAGCTAGAAGCCCAAATATTTTTTCAGAGCTAGATGCAGAAAAAAATTATATTCAATTTTCAACGTGATGGAGGTGAGTATAGATGGACTAATAGAACAAGTCCCACACACAGCTAGATGCCCAAATATTTTTTCAGAGCTAGATGCAGAAAAAAATTATATTCAGTTTGCAACCTGATGGAGGTCAGTATAGATGGACTAATAGAACAAGTCCCACACACTGCTAGAAGGCCAAATATTTTTTCAGAGCTAGATGCAGAAAAAAATTATATTCAATTTGCAACCTGATGGAGGTCAGTATAGATGGACTAATAGAACAAGTCCCACACACTGCTAGAAGACCAAATATTTTTTCAGAGGTAGATGCAGAAAAAAATTATATTCAATTTGCAACCTGATGGAGGTCAGTATAGATGGACTAATAGAACAAGTCCCACACACTGCTAGAAGGCCAAATATTTTTTCAGAGCTAGATGCAGAAAAATATTATATTCAATTTGCAACCTGATGGAGGTCAGTATAGATGGACTAGTAGAACAAGTCCCACACACTGCTAGAAGCCCAAATATTTTTTCAGAGGTAGATGCAGAAAAAAATTATATTCAATTTGCAACCTGATGGAGGTAAGTATAGATGGACTAATAGAACAAGTCCCACACACTGCTAGAAGGCCAAATATTTTTTCAGAGCTAGATGCAGAAAAGTATTATATTCAATTTGCAACCTGATGGAGGTCAGTATAGATGGACTAATAGAACAAGTCCGACACACAGCTAGAAGCCCAAATATTTTTTCAGAGCTAGATGTAGAAAAATATTATATTCAATTTGCAACCGGATGGAGGTCAGTATAGATGGACTAATAGAACAAGTCCCACACACTGCTAGAAGGCCAAATATTTTTTCACTGCTAGATGCAGAAAAAAATTATATTCAATTTACAACCTGATGGAGGTCAGTATAGATGGACTAATAGAACAAGTCCCACACACTGCTAGAAGCCCAAATATTTTTTCAGAGGTAGATGCAGAAAAAAATTATATTCAATTTGCAACCTGATGGAGGTCAGTATAGATGGAATAATAGAACAAGTCCCACACACTGCTAGAAGGCCAAATATTTTTTCAGAGCTAGATGCAGAAAAATATTATATTCAATTTGCAACATGATGGAGGTCAGTATAGATGGACTAATAGAACAAGTCCCACACACTGCTAGAAGCCCAAATATTTTTTCAGAGGTAGATGCAGAAAAATATTATATTCAATTTGCAACCTGATGGAGGTCAGTATAGATGGACTAATAGAACAAGTTCCACACACAGCTAGAAGCCCAAATATTTTTTCAGAGGTAGATGCAGAAAAAAATTATATTCAATTTGCAACCTGATGGAGGTTAGTATAGATGGACTAATAGAACAAGTCCCACATACTGCTAGAAGGCCAAATATTTTTTCAGAGCCAAATGCAGAAAAATATTATATTCAATTTGCAACCTGATGGAGGTCAGTATAGATGGACTAATAGAACAAGTCCGACACACAGCTAGAAGCCCAAATATTTTTTCAGAGCTAGATGCAGAAAAATATTATATTCAATTTGCAACCTGATGGAGGTCAGTATAGATGGACTAATAGAACAAGTCCCACACACTGCTAGAAGGCCAAATATTTTTTCAGAGCTAGATGCAGAAAAATATTATATTCAATTTGCAACCTGATGGAGGTCAGTATAGATGGACTAATAGAACAAGTCCCACACACTGCTAGAAGCCCAAATATTTTTTCAGAGCTAGATGCAGAAAAATATTATATTCAATTTGCAACCTGATGGAGGTCAGTATAGATGGACTAATAGAACAAGTTCCACACACAGCTAAAAGCCCAAATATTTTTTCAGAGCTAGATGCAGAAAAAAATTATATTCAATTTGCAACGTGATGGAGGTCAGTATAGATGGACTAATAGAACAATTCCCACACACTGCTAGAAGGCCAAATATTTTTTCAGAGCTAGATGCAGAAAAATATTATATTCAATTTGCAACCTGATGGAGGTCAGTATAGATGGACTAATAGAACAAGTCCCACACACTGCTAGAAGGTCAAATATTTTTTCAGAGCTAGATGCAGAAAAATATTATATTCAATTTGCAACCTGATGGAGGTAAGTAGAGATGGACTAATAGAACAAGTCCAACACACTGCTAGAAGGTCAAATATTTTTTCAGAGCTAGATGCAGAAAAGTATTATATTCAATTTGCAACCTGATGGAGGTCAGTATAGATGGACTAATAGAACAAGTCCCACACACTGCTAGAAGGCCAAATATTTTTTCAGAGGTAGATGCAGAAAAAAATTATATTCAATTTGCAACCTGATGGAGGTCAGTATAGATGGACTAATAGAACAAGTCCCACACACTGCTAGAAGGCCAAATATTTTTTCAGAGCTAGATGCAGAAAAATATTATATTCAATTTGCAACCTGATGGAGGTCAGTATAGATGGACTAATAGAACAAGTCCCACACACTGCTAGAAGCCCAAATATTTTTTCAGAGCTAGATGCAGAAAAATATTATATTCAATTTGCAACCTGATGGAGGTCAGTATAGATGGACTAATAGAACAAGTCCCACACACAGCTAGAAGCCCAAATATTGTTTCAGAGCTAGATGCAGAAAAAAATTATATTCAATTTGCAACGTGATGGAGGTCAGTATAGATGGACTAATAGAACAAGTCCCACACACTGCTAGAAGGCCAAATATTTTTTCAGAGCTAGATGCAGAAAAATATTATATTCAATTTGCAACCTGATGGAGGTCAGTATAGATGGACTAATAGAACAAGTCCCACACACTGCTAGAAGGCCAAATATTTTTTCAGAGCTAGATGCAGAAAAATATTATATTCAATTTGCAACCTGATGGAGGTAAGTATAGATGGACTAATAGAACAAGTCCCACACACTGCTAGAAGGCCAAATATTTTTTTAGAGCTAGATGCAGAAAAGTATTATATTCAATTTGCAACCTGATGGAGGTCAGTATAGATGGACTAATAGAACAAGTCCGACACACAGCTAGAAGCCCAAATATTTTTTCAGAGCTAGATGCAGAAAAATATTATATTCAATTTGCAACGTGATGGAGGTCAGTATAGATGGACTAATAGAACAAGTCCCACACACTGCTAGAAGTCCAAATATTTTTTCAGTGCTAGATGCAGAAAAAAATTATATTCAATTTGCAACCTGATGGAGGTCAGTATAGATGGACTAATAGAACAAGTCCCACACACTGCTAGAAGCCCAAATATTTTTTCAGAGGTAGATGCAGAAAAAAATTATATTCAATTTGCAACCTGATGGAGGTCAGTATAGATGGACTAATAGAACAATACCCACACACTGCTAGAAGCCCAAATATTTTTTCAGAGGTAGATGCAGAAAAATATTATATTCAATTTGCAACCTGATGGAGGTCAGTATAGATGGACTAATAGAACAAGTTCCACACACAGCTAGAAGCCCAAATATTTTTTCAGAGGTAGATGCAGAAAAAAATTATATTCAATTTGCAACCTGATGGAGGTCAGTATAGATGGACTAATAGAACAAGTCCCACACACTGCTAGAAGGCCAAATATTTTTTCAGAGCTAGATGCAGAAAAATATTATATTCAATTTGCAACGTGATGGAGGTCAGTATAGATGGACTAATAGAACAAGTCCCACACACTGCTAGAAGCCCAAATATTTTTTCAGAGCTAGATGCAGAAAAATATTATATTCAATTTGCAACCTGATGGAGGTCAGTATAGATGGACTAGTAGAACAAGTCCCACACACTGCTAGAAGGCCAAATATTTTTTCAGAGCTAGATGCAGAAAAATATTATATTCAATTTGCAACGTGATGGAGGTCAGTATAGATGGACTAATAGAACAAGTCCCACACACTGCTAGAAGCCCAAATATTTTTTCAGAGCTAGATGCAGAAAAATATTATATTCAATTTGCAACCTGATGGAGGTCAGTATAGATGGACTAATAGAACAAGTCCCACACACTGCTAGAAGGCCAAATATTTTTTCAGAGCTAGATGCAGAAAAATATTATATTCAATTTGCAACCTGATGGAGGTCAGTATAGATGGACTAATAGAACAAGTCCCACACACTGCTAGAAGCCCAAATATTTTTTCAGAGGTAGATGCAGAAAAAAATTATATTCAATTTGCAACCTGATGGAGGTCAGTATAGATGGACTAATAGAACAAGTTCCACACACAGCTAGAAGCCCAAATATTTTTTCAGAGGTAGATGCAGAAAAAAATTATATTCAACTTGCAACCTGATAGAGGTCAGTATAGATGGACTAATAGAACAAGTCCCACACACTGCTAGAAGGCCAAATATTTTTTCAGAGCTAGATGCAGAAAAATATTATATTCAATTTGCAACGTGATGGAGGTCAGTATAGATGGACTAATAGAACAAGTCCCACACACTGCTAGAAGCCCAAATATTTTTTCAGAGCTAGATGCAGAAAAATATTATATTCAATTTGCAACCTGATGGAGGTCAGTATAGATGGAATAATAGAACAAGTCCGACACACAGCTAGAAGTCCATATATTTTTTCAGAGCTAGATGCAGAAAAATATTATATTCAATTTGCAACCTGATGGAGGTCAGTATAGATGGACTAATAGAACAAGTCCCACACACTGCTATAAGGCCAAATATTTTTCCAGTGCTAGATGCAGAAAAAAATTATATTCAATTTGCAACCTGATGGAGGTCAGTATAGATGGACTAATAGAACAAGTCCCACATACTGGTAGAAGCCCAAATATTTTTTCAGAGGTAGATGCAGAAAAAAAATATATTCAATTTGCAACCTGATGGAGGTCAGTATAGATGGACTGAAAGAACAAGTCCCACACACTGCTAGAAGGCCAAATATTTTTTCAGAGCTAGATGCAGAAAAATATTATATTCAATTTGCAACCTGATGGAGGTCAGTATAGATGGACTAATAGAACAAGTCCCACACACTGCTAGAAGCCCAAATATTTTTTCTGAGCTAGATGCAGAAAAATATTATATTCAATTTGCAACCAGATGGAGGTCAGTATAGATGGACTAATAGAATAAGTCCCACACACACCTAGAAGCCCAAATATTTTTTCAGAGGTAGATGCAGAAAAAAATTATATTCAATTTGCAACCTGATGGAGGTCAGTATAGATGGACTAATAGAACAAGTCCCACACACTGCTAGAAGGCCAAATATTTTTTCAGAGCTAGATTCAGAAAAATATTATATTCAATTTGCAACGTGATGGAGGTCAGTATAGATGGACTAATATAACAAGTCCCACACACTGCTAGAAGCCCAAATATTTTTTCAGAGCTAGATGCAGAAAAATATTATATTCAATTTGCAACCTGATGGAGGTCAGTATAGATGGACTACTAGAACAAGTCCCACACACAGCTAGAAGCCCAAATATTTTTTCAGAGGTAGATGCAGAAAAAAATTATATTCAATTTGCAACCTGATGGAGGTCAGTATATATGGACTAATAGAACAAGTCCCACACACTGCTAGAAGGCCAAATATTTTTTCAGAGCTAGATGCAGAAAAATATTATATTCAATTTGCAACCTGATGGAGGTCAGTATAGATGGACTAATAGAACAAGTCCCACACACTGCTAGAAGGCCAAATATTTTTTCAGAGCTAGATGCAGAAAAATAGTATATTCAATTTGCAACCTGATGGAGGTCAGTATAGATGGACTAATAGAACAAGTCCCACACACAGCTAGAAGCCCAAATATTTTTTCAGAGGTAGATGCAGAAAAATATTATATTCAGTTTGCAACCTGATGGAGGTCAGTATAGATGGACTAATAGAACAAGTCCGACACACAGCTAGAAGCCCAAATATTTTTTCAGAGCTAGATGCAGAAAAAAATTATATTCACTTTGCAACGTGATGGAGGTCAGTATAGATGGACTAATAGAACAAGTCCCACACACTGCTAGAAGGCCAAATATTTTTTCAGAGCTAGATGCAGAAAAAAATTATATTCAATTTGCAACCTGATGGAGGTCAGTATAGATGGACTAATAGAACAAGTCCCACACACTGCTAGAAGCCCAAATATTTTTTCAGAGCTAGATGCAGAAAAATATTATATTCAATTTGCAACCTGATGGAGGTCAGTATAGATGGACTAAAAGAACAAGTCCCACACACTGCTAGAAGGCCAAATATTTTTTCAGAGCTAGATGCAGAAAAATATTATATTCAATTTGCAACCTGATGGAGGTCAGTATAGATGGACTAATAGAACAAGTCCCACACACTGCTAGAAGCCCAAATATTTTTTCAGAGGTAGATGCAGAAAAATATTATATTCAATTTGCAACCTGATGGAGGTCAGTATAGATGGACTAATAGAACAAGTTCCACACACTGCTAGAAGCCCAAATATTTTTTCAGAGCTAGATGCAGAAAAATATTATATTCAATTTGCAACCTGATGGAGGTCAGTATAGATGGACTTATAGAACAAGTCCCACACACTG
This sequence comes from Phyllobates terribilis, assembly GCF_046119375.1. Classification (NCBI taxonomy): domain Eukaryota; kingdom Metazoa; phylum Chordata; class Amphibia; order Anura; family Dendrobatidae; genus Phyllobates; species Phyllobates terribilis. The sequence goes on along the minus strand of NW_027362761.1, from coordinate 178,349,710 downwards.
CTAGAAGCCCAAATATTTTTTCAATGGTAGATGCAGAAAAATATTATATTCAATTTGCAACCTGATGGAGGTCAGTATAGATTGGCTAATAGAACAAGTTCCACACACAGCTAGAAGCCCAAATATTTTTTCAGAGGTAGATGAAGAAAAAAATTATATTCAATTTGCAACCTGATGGAGGTCAGTATAGATGGACTAATAGAACAAGTCCCACACACTGCTAGAAGGCCAAATATTTTTTCAGAGCTAGATGCAGAAAAATATTATATTCAATTTGCAACGTGATGGAGGTCAGTATAGATGGACTAATAGAACAAGTCCCACACACTGCTAGAAGCCCAAATATTTTTTCAGAGCTAGATGCAGAAAAATATTATATTCAATTTGCAACCTGATGGAGGTCAGTATAGATGGACTAATAGAACAAGTCCGACACACAGCTAGAAGCCCAAATATTTTTTCAGAGCTAGATGCAGAAAAATATTATATTCAATTTGCAACCTGATGGAGGTCAGTATAGATGGACTAATAGAACAAGTCCCACACACTGCTAGAATGCCAAATATTTTTTCAGTGCTAGATGCAGAAAAAAATTATATTCAATTTGCAACCTGATGGAGGTCAGTATAGATGGACTAATAGAACAAGTCCCACATACTGGTAGAAGCCCAAATATTTTTTCAGAGGTAGATGCAGAAAAAAAATATATTCAATTTGCAACCTGATGGAGGTCAGTATAGATGGACTAATAGAACAAGTCCGACACACAGCTAGAAGCCCAAATATTTTTTCAGAGCTAGATGCAGAAAAGTATTATATTCAATTTGCAACCTGATGGAGGTCAGTATAGATGGACTAATAGAACAAGTCCCACACACTGCTAGAAGGCCAAATATTTTTTCAGAGCTAGATGCAGAAAAGTATTATATTCAATTTGCAACCTGATGGAGGTCAGTATAGTTGGACTAATAGAACAAGTCCGACACACAGCTAGAAGCCCAAATATTTTTTCAGAGCTAGATGCAGAAAAATATTATATTCATTTTGCAACCGGATGGAGGTCAGTATAGATGGACTAATAGAACAAGTCCCACACACTGCTAGAAGTCCAAATATTTTTTCAGTGCTAGATGCAGAAAAAAATTATATTCAATTTGCAACCTGATGGAGGTCAGTATAGATGGACTAATAGAACAAGTCCCACACACTGCTAGAAGCCCAAATATTTTTTCAGAGGTAGATGCAGAAAAAAATTATATTCAATTTGCAACCTGATGGAGGTCAGTATAGATGGACTAATAGAACAAGTCCCACACACTGCTAGAAGCCCAAATATTTTTTCAACGGTAGATACAGAAAAATATTATATTCAATTTGCAACCTGATGGAGGTCAGTATAGATGGACTAATAGAACAAGTTCCACACACAGCTAGAAACCTAAATATTTTTTCAGAGGTAGATGCAGAAAAAAATTATATTCAATTTGCAACCTGATGGAGGTCAGTATAGATGGACTAATAGAACAAGTCCCACACACTGCTAGAAGGCCAAATATTTTTTCAGAGCTAGATGCAGAAAAATATTATATTCAATTTGCAACGTGATGGAGGTCAGTATAGATGGACTAATAGAACAAGTCCCACACACTGCTAGAAGCCCAAATATTTTTTCAGAGCTAGATGCAGAAAAATATTATATTCAATTTGCAACCTGATGGAGGTCAGTATAGATGGACTAATAGAACAAGTCACACACACTGCTAGATGGCCAAATATTTTTTCAGTGCTAGATGCAGAAAAAAATTATATTCAATTTGCAACCTGATGGAGGTCAGTATAGATGGACTAATAGAACAAGTCCCACATACTGGTAGAAGCCCAAATATTTTTTCAGAGGTAGATGCAGAAAAAAAATATATTCAATTTGCAACCTGATGGAGGTCAGTATAGATGGACTAATAGAACAAGTCCCACACACTGCTAGAAGGCCAAATATTTTTTCAGAGCTAGATGCAGAAAAGTATTATATTCAATTTGCCACCTGATGGAGGTCAGTATAGATGGACTAATAGAACAAGTCCGACACACAGCTAGAAGTCCAAATATTTTTTCAGAGTTAGATGCAGAAAAATATTATATTCAATTTGCAACCGGATGGAGGTCAGTATAGATGGACTAATAGAACAAGTCCCACACACTGCTAGAAGTCCAAATATTTTTTCAGTGCTAGATGCAGAAAAAAATTATATTCAATTTGCAACCTGATGGAGGTCAGTATAGATGGACTAATAGAACAAGTCCCACACACTGCTAGAAGCCCAAATATTTTTTCAGAGGTAGATGCAGAAAAAAATTATATTCAATTTGCAACCTGATGGAGGTCAGTATAGATGGACTAATAGAACAAGTCACACACACTGCTAGAAGGCCAAATATTTTTTCAGTGCTAGATGCAGAAAAAAATTATATTCAATTTGCAACCTGATGGAGGTCAGTATAGATGGACTAATAGAACAAGTCCCACATACTGGTAGAAGCCCAAATATTTTTTCAGAGGTAGATGCAGAAAAAAAATCTATTCAATTTGCAACCTGATGGAGGTCAGTATAGATGGACTAATAGAACAAGTCCCACACACTGCTAGAAGGCCAAATATTTTTTCAGAGCTAGATGCAGAAAAGTATTATATTCAATTTGCCACCTGATGGAGGTCAGTATAGATGGACTAATAGAACAAGTCCGACACACAGCTAGAAGTCCAAATATTTTTTCAGAGTTAGATGCAGAAAAATATTATATTCAATTTGCAACCGGATGGAGGTCAGTATAGATGGACTAATAGAACAAGTCCCACACACTGCTAGAAGTCCAAATATTTTTTCAGTGCTAGATGCAGAAAAAAATTATATTCAATTTGCAACCTGATGGAGGTCAGTATAGGTGGACTAATAGAACAAGTCCCACACACTGCTAGAAGCCCAAATATTTTTTCAGAGGTAGATGCAGAAAAAAATTATATTCAATTTGCAACCTGATGGAGGTCAGTATAGATGGACTAATAGAACAATTCCCACACACTGCTAGAAGCCCAAATATTTTTTCAGAGGTAGATGCAGAAAAATATTATATTCAATTTGCAACCTGATGGAGGTCAGTATAGATGGACTAATAGAACAAGTTCCACACACAGCTAGAAGCCCAAATATTTTTTCAGAGGTAGATGCAGAAAAAAATTATATTCAATTTGCAACCTGATGGAGGTCAGTATAGATGGACTAATAGAACAAGTCCCACACACTGCTAGAAGGCCAAATATTTTTTCAGAGCTAGATGCAGAAAAATATTATATTCAATTTGCAACGTGATGGAGGTCAGTATAGATGGACTAATAGAACAAGTCCCACACACTGCTAGAAGCCCAAATATTTTTTCAGAGCTAGATGCAGAAAAATATTATATTCAATTTGCAACCTGATGGAGGTCAGTATAGACGGACTAATAGAACAAGTCCGACACACAGCTTGAAGCCCAAATATTTTTTCAGAGCTAGATGCAGAAAAATATTATATTCAATTTGCAACCTGATGGAGGTCAGTATAGATGGACTAATAGAACAAGTCCCACACACTGCTAGAAGGCCAAATATTTTTTCAATGATAGATGCAGAAAAAAATTATATTCAATTTGCAACCTGATGGAGGTCAGTATAGATGGACTAATAGAACAAGTCCCACACACTGCTAGAAGGCCAAATATTTTTTCAGAGCTAGATGCAGAAAAATATTATATTCAATTTGCAACCTGATGGAGGTCAGTATAGATGGACTAATAGAACAAGTCCCACACACTGCTAGAAGCCCAAATATTTTTTCAGAGCTAGATGCAGAAAAATATTATATTCAATTTGCAACCTGATGGAGGTCAGTATAGATGGACTAATAGAACAAGTCCCACACACTGCTAGAAGGCCAAATATTTTTTCAGAGCTAGATGCAGAAAAATATTATATTCAATTTGCAACCTGATGGAGGTCAGTATAGATGGACTAATAGAACAAGTTCCACACACTGCTAGATGCCCAAATATTTTTTCAGAGGTAGATGCAGAAAAATATTATATTCAATTTGCAACCTGATGGAGATCAGTATAGATGGACTAATAGAACAAGTCCCACACACTGCTAGAAGCCCAAATATTTTTTCAGAGCTAGATGCAGAAAAATATTATATTCAATTTGCAACCTGATGGAGGTCAGTATAGATGGACTTATAGAACAAGTCCCACACACTGCTAGAAGCCCAAATATTTTTTCAGAGGTAGATGCAGAAAAATATTATATTCAATTTGCAACCTGATGGAGGTCAGTATAGATGGACTAATAGAACAAGTCCCACACACTGCTAGAAGCCCAAATATTTTTTCAGAGCTAGATGCAGAAAAATATTATATTCAATTTGCAACCTGATGTAGGTCAGTATAGATGGACTTATAGAACAAGTCCCACACACTGCTAGAAGCCCAAATATTTTTTCAATGGTAGATGCAGAAAAATATTATATTCAATTTGCAACCTGATGGAGGTCAGTATAGATGGACTAATAGAACAAGTTCCAGACACAGCTAGAAGCCCAAATATTTTTTCAGAGGTAGATGCAGAAAAAAATTATATTCAATTTGCAACCTGATGGAGGTCAGTATAGATGGACTAATAGAACAAGTCCCACACACTGCTAGAAGACCAAATATTTTTTCAGAGCTAGATGCAGAAAAATATTATATTCAATTTGCAACGTGATGGAGGTCAGTATAGATGGACTAATAGAACAAGTCCCACACACTGCTAGAAGCCCAAATATTTTTTCAGAGCTAGATGCAGAAAAATATTATATTCAATTTGCAACCTGATGGAGGTCAGTATAGATGGACTAATAGAACAAGTCCGACACACAGCTAGAAGCCCAAATATTTTTTCAGAGCTAGATGCAGAAAAATATTATATTCAATTTGCAACCTCATGGAGGTCAGTATAGATGGACTAATAGAACAAGTCCCACACACTGCTAGAAGGCCAAATATTTTTTCAGTGCTAGATGCAGAAAAAAATTATATTCAATTTGCAACCTGATGGAGGTCAGTATAGATGGACTAATAGAACAAGTCCCACACACTGCTAGAAGGCCAAATATTTTTTCAGAGCTAGATGCAGAAAAGTATTATATTCAATTTGCAACCTGATGGAGGTCAGTATAGATAGACTAATAGAACAAGTCCGACACGCAGCTAGAAGCCCAAATATTTTTTCAGAGCTAGATGCAGAAAAATATTATATTCAATTTGCAACCTGATGGAGGTCAGTATAGACGGACTAATAGAACAAGTCCGACACACAGCTTGAAGCCCAAATATTTTTTCAGAGCTAGATGCAGAAAAATATTATATTCAATTTGCAACCTGATGGAGGTCAGTATAGATGGACTAATAGAACAAGTCCCACACACTGCTAGAAGGCCAAATATTTTTTCAATGATAGATGCAGAAAAAAATTATATTCAATTTGCAACCTGATGGAGGTCAGTATAGATGGACTAATAGAACAAGTCCCACACACTGCTAGAAGGCCAAATATTTTTTCAGAGCTAGATGCAGAAAAATATTATATTCAATTTGCAACCTGATGGAGGTCAGTATAGATGGACTAATAGAACAAGTCCCACACACTGCTAGAAGCCCAAATATTTTTTCAGAGCTAGATGCAGAAAAATATTATATTCAATTTGCAACCTGATGGAGGTCAGTATAGATGGACTAATAGAACAAGTCCCACACACTGCTAGAAGGCCAAATATTTTTTCAGAGCTAGATGCAGAAAAATATTATATTCAATTTGCAACCTGATGGAGGTCAGTATAGATGGACTAATAGAACAAGTTCCACACACTGCTAGATGCCCAAATATTTTTTCAGAGGTAGATGCAGAAAAATATTATATTCAATTTGCAACCTGATGGAGATCAGTATAGATGGACTAATAGAACAAGTCCCACACACTGCTAGAAGCCCAAATATTTTTTCAGAGCTAGATGCAGAAAAATATTATATTCAATTTGCAACCTGATGGAGGTCAGTATAGATGGACTTATAGAACAAGTCCCACACACTGCTAAAAGCCCAAATATTTTTTCAGAGGTAGATGCAGAAAAATATTATATTCAATTTGCAACCTGATGGAGGTCAGTATAGATGGACTAATAGAACAAGTCCCACACACTGCTAGAAGCCCAAATATTTTTTCAGAGCTAGATGCAGAAAAATATTATATTCAATTTGCAACCTGATGTAGGTCAGTATAGATGGACTTATAGAACAAGTCCCACACACTGCTAGAAGCCCAAATATTTTTTCAATGGTAGATGCAGAAAAATATTATATTCAATTTGCAACCTGATGGAGGTCAGTATAGATGGACTAATAGAACAAGTTCCAGACACAGCTAGAAGCCCAAATATTTTTTCAGAGGTAGATGCAGAAAAAAATTATATTCAATTTGCAACCTGATGGAGGTCAGTATAGATGGACTAATAGAACAAGTCCCACACACTGCTAGAAGACCAAATATTTTTTCAGAGCTAGATGCAGAAAAATATTATATTCAATTTGCAACGTGATGGAGGTCAGTATAGATGGACTAATAGAACAAGTCCCACACACTGCTAGAAGCCCAAATATTTTTTCAGAGCTAGATGCAGAAAAATATTATATTCAATTTGCAACCTGATGGAGGTCAGTATAGATGGACTAATAGAACAAGTCCGACACACAGCTAGAAGCCCAAATATTTTTTCAGAGCTAGATGCAGAAAAATATTATATTCAATTTGCAACCTCATGGAGGTCAGTATAGATGGACTAATAGAACAAGTCCCACACACTGCTAGAAGGCCAAATATTTTTTCAGTGCTAGATGCAGAAAAAAATTATATTCAATTTGCAACCTGATGGAGGTCAGTATAGATGGACTAATAGAACAAGTCCCACACACTGCTAGAAGGCCAAATATTTTTTCAGAGCTAGATGCAGAAAAGTATTATATTCAATTTGCAACCTGATGGAGGTCAGTATAGATAGACTAATAGAACAAGTCCGACACACAGCTAGAAGCCCAAATATTTTTTCAGAGCTAGATGCAGAAAAATATTATATTCAATTTGCAACCGGATGGAGTTCAGTATAGATGGACTAATAGAACAAGTCCCACACACTGCTAGAAGCCCAAATATTTTTTCAATGGTAGATGCAGAAAAATATTATATTCAATTTGCAACCTGATGGAGGTCAGTATAGATGGACTAATAGAACAAGTTCCACACACAGCTAGAAGCCCAAATATTTTTTCAGAGGTAGATGCAGAAAAAAATTATATTCAATTTGCAACCTGATGGAGGTCAGTATAGATGGACTAATAGAACAAGTCCCACACACTGCTAGAAGGCCAAATATTTTTTCAGAGCTAGATGCAGAAAAATATTATATTCAATTTGCAACGTGATGGAGGTCAGTATAGATGGACTAATAGAACAAGTCCCACACACTGCTAGAAGCCCAAATATTTTTTCAGAGCTAGATGCAGAAAAATATTATATTCAATTTGCAACCTGATGGAGGTCAGTATAGATGGACTAATAGAACAAGTCCGACACACAGCTAGAAGCCCAAATATTTTTTCAGAGCTAGATGCAGAAAAATATTATATTCAATTTGCAACCTGATGGAGGTCAGTATAGATGGACTAATAGAACAAGTCCCACACACTGCTAGAAGGCCAAATATTTTTTCAGTGCTAGATGCAGAAAAAAATTATATTCAATTTGCAACCTGATGGAGGTCAGTATAGATGGACTAATAGAACAAGTCCCACATACTGGTAGAAGCCCAAATATTTTTTCAGACTTAGATGCAGAAAAAAAATATATTCAATTTGCAACCTGATGGAGGTCAGTATAGATGGACTAATAGAACAAGTCCCACACACTGCTAGAAGGCCAAATATTTTTTCAGAGCTAGATGCAGAAAAGTATTATATTCAATTTGCAACCTGATGGAGGTCAGTATAGATGGACTAATAGAACAAGTCCGACACACAGCTAGAAGCCCAAATATTTTTTCAGAGCTAGATGCAGAAAAATATTATATTCATTTTGCAAACGGATGGAGGTCAGTATAGATGGACTAATAGAACAAGTCCCACACACTGCTAGAAGTCCAAATATTTTTTCAGTGCTAGATGCAGAAAAAAATTATATTCAATTTGCAACCTGATGGAGGTCAGTATAGATGGACTAATAGAACAAGTCCCACACACTGCTAGAAGCCCAAATATTTTTTCAGAGGTAGATGCAGAAAAAAATTATATTCAATTTGAAACCTGATGGAGGTCAGTATAGATGGACTAATAGAACAATTCCCACACACTGCTAGAAGCCCAAATATTTTTTCAGAGGTAGATGCAGAAAAGTATTATATTCAGTTTGCAACCTGATGGAGGTCAGCATAGATGGACTAATAGAACAAGTTCCACACACAGCTAGAAGCCCAAATATTTTTTCAGAGGTAGATGCAGAAAAAAATTATATTCAATTTGCAAGCTGATGGAGGTCAGTATAGATGGACTAATAGAACAAGTCCCACACACTGCTAGAAGGCCAAATATTTTTTCAGAGCTAGATGCAGAAAAATATTATATTCAATTTGCAACGTGATGGAGGTCAGTATAGATGGACTAATAGAACAAGTCCCACACACTGCTAGAAGCCCAAATATTTTTTCAGAGCTAGATGCAGAAAAATATTATATTCAATTTGCAACCTGATGGAGGTCAGTATAGATGGACTAATAGAACAAGTCCGACACACAGCTAGAAGCCCAAATATTTTTTCAGAGCTAGATGCAGAAAAATATTATATTCAATTTGCAACCTCATGGAGGTCAGTATAGATGGACTAATAGAACAAGTCCCACACACTGCTAGAAGGCCAAATATTTTTTCAGTGCTAGATGCAGAAAAAAATTATATTCAATTTGCAACCTGATGGAGGTCAGTATAGATGGACTAATAGAACAAGTCCCACACACTGCTAGAAGGCCAAATATTTTTTCAGAGCTAGATGCAGAAAAGTATTATATTCAATTTGCAACCTGATGGAGGTCAGTATAGATGGACTAATAGAACAAGTCCGACACACAGCTAGAAGCCCAAATGTTTTTTCAGAGCTAGATGCAGAAAAATATTATATTCAATTTGCAACCGGATGGAGGTCAGTATAGATGGACTTATAGAACAAGTCCCACACACTGCTAGAAGCCCAAATATTTTTTCAATGGTAGATGCAGAAAAATATTATATTCAATTTGCAACCTGATGGAGGTCAGTATAGATGGACTAATAGAACAAGTTCCACACACAGCTAGAAGCCCAAATATTTTTTCAGAGGTAGATGCAGAAAAAAATTATATTCAATTTGCAACCTGATGGAGGTCAGTATAGATGGACTAATAGAACAAGTCCCACACACTGCTAGAAGGCCAAATATTTTTTCAGAGCTAGATGCAGAAAAATATTATATTCAATTTGCAACGTGATGGAGGTCAGTATAGATGGACTAATAGAACAAGTCCCACACACTGCTAGAAGCCCAAATATTTTTTCAGAGCTAGATGCAGAAAAATATTATATTCAATTTGCAACCTGATGGAGGTCAGTATAGATGGACTAATAGAACAAGTCCGACACACTGCTAGAAGGCCAAATATTTTTTCAGTGCTAGATGCAGAAAAAAATTATATTCAATTTGCAACCTGATGGAGGTCAGTATAGATGGACTAATAGAACAAGTCCCACATACTGGTAGAAGCCCAAATATTTTTTCAGAGGTAGATGCAGAAAAAAATATATTCAATTTGCAACCTGATGGAGGTCAGTATAGATGGACTAATAGAACAAGTCCCACACACTGCTAGAAGGCCAAATATTTTTTCAGAGCTAGATGCAGAAAAGTATTATATTCAATTTGCAACCTGATGGAGGTCAGTATAGATGGACTAATAGAACAAGTCCGACACACAGCTAGAAGCCCAAATATTTTTTCAGAGCTAGATGCAGAAAAATATTATATTCATTTTGCAACCGGATGGAGGTCAGTATAGATGGACTAATAGAACAAGTCCCACACACTGCTAGAAGTCCAAATATTTTTTCAGTGCTAGATGCAGAAAAAAATTATATTCAATTTGCAACCTGATGGAGGTCAGTATAGATGGACTAATAGAACAAGTCCCACACACTGCTAGAAGCCCAAATATTTTTTCAGAGGTAGATGCAGAAAAAAATTATATTCAATTTGCAACCTGATGGAGGTCAGTATAGATGGACTAATAGAACAATTCCCACACACTGCTAGAAGCCCAAATATTTTTTCAGAGGTAGATGCAGAAAAGTATTATATTCAATTTGCAACCTGATGGAGGTCAGCATAGATGGACTAATAGAACAAGTTCCACACACAGCTAGAAGCCCAAATATTTTTTCAGAGGTAGATGCAGAAAAAAATTATATTCAATTTGCAACCTGATGGAGGTCAGTATAGATGGACTAATAGAACAATTCCCACACACTGCTAGAAGCCCAAATATTTTTTCAGAGGTAGATGCAGAAAAGTATTATATTCAATTTGCAACCTGATGGAGGTCAGCATAGATGGACTAATAGAACAAGTTCCACACACAGCTAGAAGCCCAAATATTTTTTCAGAGGTAGATGCAGAAAAAAATTATATTCAATTTGCAACCTGATGGAGGTCAGTATAGATGGACTAATAGAACAAGTCCCACACACTGCTAGAAGGCCAAATATTTTTTCAGAGCTAGATGCAGAAAAATATTATATTCAATTTGCAACGTGATGGAGGTCAGTATAGATGGACTAATAGAACAAGTCCCACACACTGCTAGAAGCCCAAATATTTTTTCAGAGCTAGATGCAGAAAAATATTATATTCAATTTGCAACCTGATGGAGGTCAGTATAGATGGACTAATAGAACAAGTCCGACACACAGCTAGAAGCCCAAATATTTTTTCAGAGCTAGATGCAGAAAAATATTATATTCAATTTGCAACCTCATGGAGGTCAGTATAGATGGACTAATAGAACAAGTCCCACACACTGCTAGAAGGCCAAATATTTTTTCAGTGCTAGATGCAGAAAAAAATTATATTCAATTTGCAACCTGATGGAGGTCAGTATAGATGGACTAATAGAACAAGTCCCACACACTGCTAGAAGGCCAAATATTTTTTCAGAGCTAGATGCAGAAAAGTATTATATTCAATTTGCAACCTGATGGAGGTCAGTATAGATGGACTAATAGAACAAGTCCGACACACAGCTAGAAGCCCAAATATTTTTTCAGAGCTAGATGCAGAAAAATATTATATTCAATTTGCAATCGGATGGAGGTCAGTATAGATGGACTTATAGAACAAGTCCCACACACTGCTAGAAGCCCAAATATTTTTTCAATGGTAGATGCAGAAAAATATTATATTCAATTTGCAACCTGATGGAGGTCAGTATAGATGGACTAATAGAACAAGTTCCACACACAGCTAGATGCCCAAATATTTTTTCAGAGGTAGATGCAGAAAAAAATTATATTCAATTTGCAACCTGATGGAGGTCAGTATAGATGGACTAATAGAACAAGTCCCACACACTGCTAGAAGGCCAAATATTTTTTCAGAGCTAGATGCAGAAAAATATTATATTCAATTTGCAACGTGATGGAGGTCAGTATAGATGGACTAATAGAACAAGTCCCACACACTGCTAGAAGCCCAAATATTTTTTCAGAGCTAGATGCAGAAAAATATTATATTCAATTTGCAACCTGATGGAGGTCAGTATAGATGGACTAATAGAACAAGTCCGACACACAGCTAGAAGCCCAAATATTTTTTCAGAGCTAGATGCAGAAAAATATTATATTCAATTTGCAACCTGATGGAGGTCAGTATAGATGGACTAATAGAACAAGTCCCACACACTGCTAGAAGGCCAAATATTTTTTCAGTGCTAGATGCAGAAAAAAATTATATTCAATTTGCAACCTGATGGAGGTCAGTATAGATGGACTAATAGAACAAGTCCCACATACTGGTAGAAGCCCAAATATTTTTTCAGAGGTAGATGCAGAAAAAAATATATTCAGTTTGCAACCTGATGGAGGTCAGTATAGATGGACTAATAGAACAAGTCCCACACACTGCTAGAAGGCCAAATATTTTTTCAGAGCTAGATGCAGAAAAGTATTATATTCAATTTGCAACCTGATGGAGGTCAGTATAGATGGACTAATAGAACAAGTCCGACACACAGCTAGAAGCCCAAATATTTTTTCAGAGCTAGATGCAGAAAAATATTATATTCATTTTGCAACCGGATGGAGGTCAGTATAGATGGACTAATAGAACAAGTCCCACACACTGCTAGAAGTCCAAATATTTTTTCAGTGCTAGATGCAGAAAAAAATTATATTCAATTTGCAACCTGATGGAGGTCAGTATAGATGGACTAATAGAACAAGTCCCACACACTGCTAGAAGCCCAAATATTTCTTCAGAGGTAGATGCAGAAAAAAATTATATTCAATTTGCAACCTGATGGAGGTCAGTATAGATGGACTAATAGAACAATTCCCACACACTGCTAGAAGCCCAAATATTTTTTCAGAGGTAGATGCAGAAAAGTATTATATTCAATTTGCAACCTGATGGAGGTCAGTATAGATGGACTAATAGAACAAGTCCCACACACTGCTAGAAGGCCAAATATTTTTTCAGAGCTAGATGCAGAAAAATATTATATTCAATTTGCAACGTGATGGAGGTCAGTATAGATGGACTAATAGAACAAGTGCCACACACTGCTAGAAGCCCAAATATTTTTTCAGAGCTAGATGCAGAAAAATATTATATTCAATTTGCAACCTGATGGAGGTCAGTATAGATGGACTAATAGAACAAGTCCCACACACTGCTAGAAGCCCAAATATTTTTTCAGAGGTAGATGCAGAAAAATATTATATTCAATTTGCAACCTGATGGAGGTCAGTATAGATGGACTAATAGAACAAGTCCCACACACTGCTAGAAGCCCAAATATTTTTTCAGAGCTAGATGCAGAAAAATATTATATTCAATTTGCAACCTGATGGAGGTCAGTATAGATGGACTTATAGAACAAGTCCCACACACTGCTAGAAACCCAAATATTTTTTCAATGGTAGATACAGAAAAATATTATATTCAATTTGCAACCTGATGGAGGTCAGTATAGATGGACTAATAGAACAAGTTCCACACACAGCTAGAAGCCCAAATATTTTTTCAGAGGTAGATGCAGAAAAAAATTATATTCAATTTGCAACCTGATGGAGGTCAGTATAGATGGACTAATAGAACAAGTCCCACACACTGCTAGAAGGCCAAATATTTTTTCAGAGCTAGATGCAGAAAAATATTATATTCAATTTGCAACGTGATGGAGGTCAGTATAGATGGACTAATAGAACAAGTCCCACACACTGCTAGAAGCCCAAATATTTTTTCAGAGCTAGATGCAGAAAAATATTATATTCAATTTGCAACCTGATGGAGGTCAGTATAGATGGACTAATAGAACAAGTCCGACACACAGCTAGAAGCCCAAATATTTTTTCAGAGGTAGATGCAGAAAAATATTATATTCAATTTGCAACCTGATGGAGGTCAGTATAGATGGACTAATAGAACAAGTCACACACACTGCTAGAAGGCCAAATATTTTTTCAGTGCTAGAGGCAGAAAAAAATTATATTCAATTTGCAACCTGATGGAGGTCAGTATAGATGGACTAATAGAACAAGTCCCACATACTGGTAGAAGCCCAAATATTTTTTCAGAGGTAGATGCAGAAAAAAAATATATTCAGTTTGCAACCTGATGGAGGTCAGTATAGATGGACTAATAGAACAAGTCCCACACACTGCTAGAAGGCCAAATATTTTTTCAGAGCTAGATGCAGAAAAGTATTATATTCAATTTGCAACGTGATGGAGGTCAGTATAGATGGACTAATAGAACAAGTCCGACACACAGCTAGAAGCCCAAATATTTTTTCAGAGCTAGATGCAGGAAAATATTATATTCAATTTGCAACCGGATGGAGGTCAGTATAGATGGACTAATAGAACAAGTCCCACACACTGCTAGAAGTCCAAATATTTTTTCAGTGCTAGATGCAGAAAAAAATTATATTCAATTTGCAACCTGATGGAGGTCAGTATAGATGGACTAATAGAACAAGTCCCACACACTGCTAGAAGCCCAAATAGTTTTTCAGAGGTAGATGCAGAAAAAAATTATATTCAATTTGCAACCTGATGGAGGTCAGTATAGATGGACTAATAGAACAATTCCCACACACTGCTAGAAGCCCAAATATTTATTCAGAGGTAGATGCAGAAAAATATTATATTCAATTTGCAACCTGATGGAGGTCAGTATAGATGGACTAATAGAACAAGTTCCACACACAGCTAGAAGCCCAAATATTTTTTCAGAGGTAGATGCAGAAAAAAATTATATTCAATTTGCAACCTGATGGAGGTCAGTATAGATGGACTAATAGAACAAGTCCCACACACTGCTAGAAGGCCAAATATTTTTTCAGAGCTAGATGCAGAAAAATATTATATTCAATTTGCAACGTGATGGAGGTCAGTATAGATGGACTAATAGAACAAGTCCCACACACTGCTAGAAGCCCAAATATTTTTTCAGAGCTAGATGCAGAAAAATATTATATTCAATTTGCAACCTGATGAAGGTCAGTATAGATGGACTAATAGAACAAGTCCGACACACAGCTTGAAGCCCAAATATTTTTTCAGAGCTAGATGCAGAAAAATATTATATTCAATTTGCAACCTGATGGAGGTCAGTATAGATGGACTAATAGAACAAGTCCCACACACTGCTAGAAGGCCAAATATTTTTTCAGTGATAGATGCAGAAAAAAATTATATTCAATTTGCAACCTGATGGAGGTCAGTATAGATGGACTAATAGAACAAGTCCCACACACTGCTAGAAGGCCAAATATTTTTTCAGAGCTAGATGCAGAAAAATATTATATTCAATTTGCAACCTGATGGAGGTCAGTATAGATGGACTAATAGAACAAGTCCCACACACTGCTAGAAGCCCAAATATTTTTTCAGAGCTAGATGCAGAAAAATATTATATTCAATTTGCAACCTGATGGAGGTCAGTATAGATGGACTAATAGAACAAGTCCCACACACTGCTAGAAGGCCAAATCTTTTTTCAGAGCTAGATGCAGAAAAATATTATATTCAATTTGGAACCTGATGGAGGTCAGTATAGATGTACTAATAGAACAAGTTCCACACACTGCTAGAAGCCCAAATACTTTTTCAGAGGTAGATGCAGAAAAATATTATATTCAATTTGCAACCTGATGGAGATCAGTATAGATGGACTAATAGAACAAGTCCCACACACTGCTAGAAGCCCAAATATTTTTTCAGAGCTAGATGCAGAAAAATATTATATTCAATTTGCAACCTGATGGAGGTCAGTATAGATGGACTTATAGAACAAGTCCCACACACTGCTAGAAGCCCAAATATTTTTTCAATGGTAGATGCAGAAAAATATTATATTCAATTTGCAACCTGATGGAGGTCAGTATAGATGGACTAATAGAACAAGTTCCACACACAGCTAGAAGCCCAAATATTTTTTCAGAGGTAGATGCAGAAAAATATTATATTCAATTTGCAACCTGATGGAGGTCAGTATAGATGGACTAATAGAACAAGTCCCACACACTGCTAGAAGCCCAAATATTTTTTCAGAGCTAGATGCAGAAAAATATTATATTCAATTTGCAACCTGATGTAGGTCAGTATAGATGGACTTATAGAACAAGTCCCACACACTGCTAGAAGCCCAAATATTTTTTCAATGGTAGATGCAGAAAAATATTATATTCAATTTGCAACCTGATGGAGGTCAGTATAGATGGACTAATAGAACAAGTTCCACACACAGCTAGAAGCCCAAATATTTTTTCAGAGGTAGATGCAGAAAAAAATTATATTCAATTTGCAACCTGATGGAGGTCAGTATAGATGGACTAATAGAACAAGTCCCACACACTGCTAGAAGGCCAAATATTTTTTCAGAGCTAGATGCAGAAAAATATTATATTCAATTTGCAACGTGATGGAGGTCAGTATAGATGGACTAATAGAACAAGTCCCACACACTGCTAGAAGCCCAAATATTTTTTCAGAGCTAGATGCAGAAAAATATTATATTCAATTTGCAACCTGATGGAGGTCAGTATAGATGGACTAATAGAACAAGTCCGACACACAGCTAGAAGCCCAAATATTTTTTCAGAGCTAGATGCAGAAAAATATTATATTCAATTTGCAACCTGATGGAGGTCAGTATAGATGGACTAATAGAACAAGTCCCACACACTGCTAGAAGGCCAAATATTTTTTCAGTGCTAGATGCAGAAAAAAATTATATTCAATTTGCAACCTGATGGAGGTCAGTATAGATGGACTAATAGAACAAGTCCCACACACTGCTAGAAGGCCAACTATTTTTTCAGAGCTAGATGCAGAAAAATATTATATTCAATTTGCAACGTGATGGAGGTCAGTATAGATGGACTAATAGAACAAGTCCCACACACTGCTAGAAGCCCAAATATTTTTTCAGAGCTAGATGCAGAAAAATATTATATTCAATTTGCAACCTGATGGAGGTCAGTATAGATGGACTAATAGAACAAGTCCGACACACAGCTAGAAGCCCAAATATTTTTTCAGAGCTAGATGCAGAAAAATATTATATTCAATTTGCAACCTGATGGAGGTCAGTATAGATGGACTAATAGAACAAGTCCGACACACAGCTAGAAGCCCAAATATTTTTTCAGTGCTAGATGCAGAAAAAAATTATATTCAATTTGGAACCTGATGGAGGTCAGTATAGATGGACTAATAGAACAAGTCCCACACACTGCTAGAAGGCCAAATATTTTTTCAGAGCTCTATGCAGAAAAGTATTATATTCAATTTGCAACCTGATGGAGGTCAGTATAGATGGACTAATAGAACAAGTCCGACACACAGCTAGAAGCCCAAATATTTTTTCAGAGCTAGATGCAGAAAAATATTATATTCAATTTGCAACCGGATGGAGGTCAGTATAGATGGACTAATAGAACAAGTCCCACACACTGCTAGAAGTAAAATATTTTTTCAGTGCTAGATGCAGAAAAAAATTATATTCAATTTGCAACCTGATGGAGGTCAGTATAGATGGACTAATAGAACAAGTCCCACACACTGCTAGAAGCCCAAATATTTTTTCAGAGGTAGATACAGAAAAAAATTATATTCAATTTGCAACCTGATGGAGGTCAGTATAGATGGACTAATAGAACAATTCCCACACACTGCTAGAAGCCCAAATATTTTTTCAGAGGTAGATGCAGAAAAATATTATATTCAATTTGCAACCTGATGGAGGTCAGTATAGATGGACTAATAGAACAAGTTCCACACACAGCTAGAAGCCCAAATATTTTTTCAGAGGTAGATGCAGAAAAAAATTATATTCAATTTGCAACCTGATGGAGGTCAGTATAGATGGACTAATAGAACAAGTTCCACACACTGCTAGAAGGCCAAATATTATTTTAGAGCTAGATGCAGAAAAATATTATATTCAATTTGCAACGTGATGGAGGTCAGTATAGATGGACTAATAGAACAAGTCCCACACACTGCTAGAAGCCCAAATATTTTTTCAGAGCTAGATGCAGAAAAATATTATATTCAATTTGCAGCCTGATGGAGGTCAGTATAGATGGACTAGTAGAACAAGTCCGACACACAGCTAGAAGCCCAAATATTTTTTCTGAGCTAGATGCAGAAAAATATTATATTCAATTTGCAACCTGATGGAGGTCAGTATAGATGGACTAATAGAAAAAGTCCCACACACTGCTAGAAGGCCAAATATTTTTTCAGTGATAGATACAGAAAAAAATTATATTCAATTTGCAACCTGATGGAGGTCAGTATAGATGGACTAATAGAAAAAGTCCCACATACTGGTAGAAGCCCAAATATTTTTTCAGAGGTAGATGCAGAAAAAAATTATATTCAATTTGCAACCTGATGGAGGTCAGTATAGATGGACTAATAGAACAAGTCCCACACACTGCTAGAAGGCCAAATAATTTTTCAGAGCTAGATGCAGAAAAATATTATATTCAATTTGCAACCTGATGGAGGTCAGTATAGATGGACTAATAGAACAAGTCCCACACACTGCTAGAAGCCCAAATATTTTTTCAGAGCTAGATGCAGAAAAATATTATATTCAATTTGCAACCTGATGGAGGTCAGTATAGATGGACTAATAGAACAAGTCCCACACACAGCTAGAAGCCCAAATATTTTTTCAGAGGTAGATGCAGAAAAAAATTATATTCAATTTGCAACCTGATGGAGGTCAGTATAGATGGACTAAAAGAATACGTCTCACACACTGCTAGAAGGCCAAATATCTTTTCAGAGCTAGATGCAGAAAAATATTATATTCAATTTGCAACCTGATGGAGGTCAGTATAGATGGACTAATAGAACAAGTCCCACACACTGCTAGAAGGCCAAATATTTTTTCAGAGCTAGATGCAGAAAAATAGTATATTCAATTTGCAACCTGATGGAGGTCAGTATAGATGGACTAATAGAACAAGTCCCACACACAGCTAGAAGCCCAAATATTTTTTCAGAGGTAGATGCAGAAAAAAATTATATTCAGTTTGCAACCTGATGGAGGTCAGTATAGATGGACTAATAGAACAAGTCCGACACACAGCTAGAAGCCCAAATATTTTTTCAGAGCTAGATGCAGAAAAAAATTATATTCAATTTGCAACGTGATGGAGGTCAGCATAGATGGACTAATAGAACAAGTCCCACACACTGCTAGAAGGCCAAATATTTTTTCAGAGCTAGATGCAGAAAAATATTATATTCAATTTGCAACCTGATGGAGGTCAGTATAGATGGACTAATAGAACAAGTCCCACACACTGGTAGAAGGCCAAATATTTTTTCAGAGCTAGATACAGAAAAATATTATATTCAATTTGCAACCTGATGGAGGTCAGTATAGATGGACTAATAGAACAAGTCCCACACACTGCTAGAAGCCCAAATATTTTTTCAGAGGTAGATGCAGAAAAATATTATATTCAATTTGCAACCTGATGGAGGTCAGTATAGATGGACTAATAGAACAAGTCCCACACACTGCTAGAAGCCCAAATATTTTTTCAGAGCTAGATGCAGAAAAATATTATATTCAATTTGCAACCTGATGGAGGTCAGTATAGATGGACTTATAGAACAAGTCCCACACACTGCTAGAAGCCCAAATATTTTTTCAATGGTAGATGCAGAAAAATATTATATTCAATTTGCAACCTGATGTAGGTCAGTATAGATGGACTAATAGAACAAGTTCCACACACAGCTAGAAGCCCAAATATTTTTTCAGAGCTAGATGCAGAAAAAAATTATATTCAATTTGCAACCTGATGGAGGTCAGTATAGATGGACTAATAGAACAAGTCCCACACACTGCTAGAAGGCCAAATATTTTTCAAGAGCTAGATGCAGAAAAATATTATATTCAATTTGCAACGTGATGGAGGTCAGTATAGATGGACTAATAGAACAAGTCCCACACACTGCTAGAAGCCCAAATATTTTTTCAGAGCTAGATGCAGAAAAATATTATATTCAATTTGCAACCTGATGGAGGTCAGTATAGATGGACTAATAGAACAAGTCCGACACACAGCTAGAAGACCAAATATTTTTTCAGAGCTAGATGCAGAAAAATATTAAATTCAATTTGCAACCTGATGGAGGTCAGTATAGATGGACTAATAGAACAAGTCCCACACACTGCTAGAAGGCCAAATATTTTTTCAGTGCTAGATGCAGAAAAAAATTATATTCAATTTGCAACCTGATGGAGGTCAGTATAGATGGACTAATAGAACAAGTCCCACATACTGGTAGAAGCCCAAATATTTTTTCAGAGGTAGATGCAGAAAAAAAATATATTCAATTTGCAACCTGATGGAGGTCAGTATAGATGGACTAATAGAACAAGTCCCACACACTGCTAGAAGGCCAAATATATTTCAGAGCTAGATGCAGAAAAGTATTATATTCAATTTGCAACCTGATGGAGGTCAGTATAGATGGACTAATAGAACAAGTCCGACACACAGCTAGAAGCCCAAATATTTTTTCAGAGCTAGATGCAGAAAAATATTATATTCAATTTGCAACCGGATGGAGGTCAGTATAGATGGACTAATAGAACAAGTCCCACACACTGCTAGAAGTCCAAATATTTTTTCAGTGCTAGATGCAGAAAAAAATTATATTCATTCAATTTGCAACCTGATGGAGGTCAGTATAGATGGACTAATAGAACAAGTCCCACACACTGCTAGAAGCCCAAATATTTTTTCAGAGGTAGATGCAGAAAAAAATTATATTCAATTTGCAACCTGATGGAGGTCAGTATAGATGGACTAATAGAACAATTCCCACACACTGCTAGAAGCCCAAATATTTTTTCAGAGGTAGATGCAGAAAAATATTATATTCAATTTGCAACCTGATGGAGGTCAGTATAGATGGACTAATAGAACAAGTCCCACACACTGCTAGAAGCCCAAATATTTTTTCAGAGCTAGATGCAGAAAAATATTATATTCAATTTGCAACCTGATGGAGGTCAGTATAGATGGACTTATAGAACAAGTCCCACACACTGCTAGAAGCCCAAATATTTTTTCAATGGTAGATGCAGAAAAATATTATATTCAATTTGCAACCTGATGGAGGTCAGTATAGATGGACTAATAGAACAAGTTCCACACACAGCTAGAAGCCCAAATATTTTTTCAGAGGTAGATGCAGAAAAAAATTATATTCAATTTGCAACCTGATGGAGGTCAGTATAGATGGACTAATAGAACAAGTCCCACACACTGCTAGAAGGCCAAATATTTTTTCAGAGCTAGATGCAGAAAAATATTATATTCAATTTGCAACGTGATGGAGGTCAGTATAGATGGACTAATAGAACAAGTCCCACACACTGCTAGAAGCCCAAATATTTTTTCAGAGCTAGATGCAGAAAAATATTATATTCAATTTGCAACCTGATGGAGGTCAGTATAGATGGACTAATAGAACAAGTCCGACACACAGCTAGAAGCCCAAATATTTTTTCAGAGGTAGATGCAGAAAAATATTATATTCAATTTGCAACCTGATGGAGGTCAGTATAGATGGACTAATAGAACAAGTCCCACACACTGCTAGAAGTCCAAATATTTTTTCAGTGCTAGATGCAGAAAAAAATTATATTCATTCAATTTGCAACCTGATGGAGGTCAGTATAGATGGACTAATAGAACAAGTCCCACACACTGCTGGAAGCCCAAATATTTTTTCAGAGGTAGATGTAGAAAAAAATTATATTCAATTTGCAACCTGATGGAGGTCAGTATAGATGGACTAATAGAACAATTCCCACACACTGCTAGAAGCCCAAATATTTTTTCAGAGGTAGATGCAGAAAAATATTATATTCAATTTGCAACCTGATGGAGGTCAGTATAGATGGACTAATAGAACAAGTCCCACACACTGCTAGAAGGCCAAATATTTTTTCAGAGCTAGATGCAGAAAAATATTATATTCAATTTGCAACGTGATGGAGGTCAGTATAGATGGACTAATAGAACAAGTCCCACACACTGCTAGAAGCCCAAATATTTTTTCAGAGCTAGATGCAGAAAAATGTTATATTCAATTTGCAACCTGATGGAGGTCAGTATAGATGGACTAATAGAACAAGTCACACACACTGCTAGAAGCCCAAATATGTTTTCAGAGGTAGATGCAGAAAAATATTATATTCAATTTGCAACCTGATGGAGGTCAGTATAGATGGACTAATAGAACAAGTCCCACACACTGCTAGAAGCCCAAATATTTTTTCAGAGCTAGATGCAGAAAAATATTATATTCAATTTGCAACCTGATGGAGGTCAGTATAGATGGACTTATAGAACAAGTCCCACACACTGCTAGAAGCCCAAATATTTTTTCAATGGTAGATGCAGAAAAATATTATATTCAATTTGCAACCTGATGGAGGTCAGTATAGATGGACTAATAGAACAAGTTCCACACACAGCTAGAAGCCCAAATATTTTTTCAGAGGTAGATGCAGAAAAAAATTATATTCAATTTGCAACCTGATGGAGGTCAGTATAGATGGACTAATAGAACAAGTCCCACACACTGCTAGAAGGCCAAATATTTTTTCAGAGCTAGATGCAGAAAAATATTATATTCAATTTGCAACGTGATGGAGGTCAGTATAGATGGACTAATAGAACAAGTCCCACACACTGCTAGAAGCCCAAATATTTTTTCAGAGCTAGATGCAGAAAAATATTATATTCAATTTGCAACCTGATGGAGGTCAGTATAGATGGACTAATAGAACAAGTCCCACACACTGCTAGAAGCCCAAATATTTTTTCAGAGGTAGATGCATAAAAAAAATATATTCAACTTGCAACCTGATGGAGGTCAGTATAGATGGACTAATAGAACAAGTCCCACACACTGCTAGAAGGCCAAATATTCTTTCAGAGCTAGATGCAGAAAAGTATTATATTCAATTTGCAACCTGATGGAGGTCAGTATAGATGGACTAATAGAACAAGTCCGACACACAGCTAGAAGCCCAAATATTTTTTCAGAGCTAGATGCAGAAAAATATTATATTCAATTTGCAACCGGATGGAGGTCAGTATAGATGGACTAATAGAACAAGTCCCACACACTGCTGGAAGTCCAAATATTTTTTCAGTGCTAGATGCAGAAAAAAATTATATTCAATTTGCAACCTGATGGAGGTCAGTATAGATGGACTAATAGAACAAGTCCCACACACTGCTAGAAGCCCAAATATTTTTTCAGAGGTAGATGCAGAAAAAAATTATATTCAATTTGCAACCTGATGGAGGTCAGTATAGATGGACTAATAGAACAATTCCCACACACTGCTAGAAGCCCAAATATTTTTTCAGAGGTAGATGCAGAAAAATATTATATTCAATTTGCAACCTGATGGAGGTCAGTATAGATGGACTAATAGAACAAGTTCCACACACAGCTAGAAGCCCAAATATTTTTTCAGAGGTAGATGCAGAAAAAAATTATATTCAATTTGCAACCTGATGGAGGTCAGTATAGATGGACTAATAGAACAAGTCCCACACACTGCTGGAAGGCCAAATATTTTTTCAGAGCTAGATGCAGAAAAATATTATATTCAATTTGCAACGTGATGGAGGTCAGTATAGATGGACTAATAGAACAAGTCCCACACACTGCTAGAAGCCCAAATATTTTTTCAGAGCTAGATGCAGAAAAATATTATGATCAATTTGCAACCTGATGGAGGTCAGTATAGATGGACTAATAGAACAAGTCCGACACACAGCTAGAAGCCCAAATATTTTTTCAGAGCTAGATGCAGAAAAATATTATATTCAATTTGCAACCTGATGGAGGTCAGTATAGATGGACTAATAGAACAAGTCCCACACACTGCTAGAAGGCCAAATATTTTTTCAGTGATAGATGCAGAAAAAAATTATATTCAATTTGCAACCTGATGGAGGTCAGTATAGATGGACTAATAGAATAAGTCCCACATACTGGTAGAAGCCCAAATATTTTTTCAGAGGTAGATGCAGAAAAAAATTATATTCAATTTGCAACCTGATGGAGGTCAGTATAGATGGACTAATAGAACAAGTCCCACACACTGCTAGAAGGCCAAATATTTTTTCAGAGCTAGATGCAGAAAAATATTATATTCAATTTGCAACCTGATGGAGGTCAGTATAGATGGACAAATAGAACAAGAAACACACACTGCTAGAAGCCCAAATATTTTTTCAGAGCTAGATGCAGAAAAATATTATATTCAATTTGCAACCTGATGGAGGTCAGTATAGATGGACTAATAGAACAAGTCCCACACACTGCTAGAAGGCCAAATATTTTTTCAGAGCTAGATGCAGAAAAATATTATATTCAATTTGCAACCTGATGGAGGTCAGTATAGATGGACTAATAGAACAAGTCCCACACACTGCTAGAAGCCCAAATATTTTTTCAGAGGTAGATGCAGAAAAATATTATATTCAATTTGCAACCTGATGGAGGTCAGTATAGATGGACTAATAGAACAAGTCCCACACACTGCTAGAAGCCCAAATATTTTTTCAATTGTAGATGCAGAAAAATATTATATTCAATTTGCAACCTGATGGAGGTCAGTATAGATGGACTAATAGAACAAGTTCCACACACAGCTAGAAGCCCAAATATTTTTTCAGAGGTAGATGCAGAAAAATATTATATTCAATTTGCAACCTGATGGAGGTCAGTATAGATGGACTAATAGAACAAGTCCCACACACTGCTAGAAGCCCAAATATTTTTTCAGAGCTAGATGCAGAAAAATATTATATTCAATTTGCAACCTGATGGAGGTCAGTATAGATGGACTAATAGAACAAGTCCGACACACAGCTAGAAGCCCAAATATTTTTTCAGAGCTAGATGCAGAAAAATATTATATTCAATTTGCAACCTGATGGAGGTCAGTATAGATGGACTAATAGAACAAGTCCCACACACTGCTAGAAGGCCAAATATTTTTTCAGTGATAGATGCAGAAAAAAATTATATTCAATTTGCAACCTGATGGAGGTCAGTATAGATGGACTAATAGAATAAGTCCCACATACTGGTAGAAGCCCAAATATTTTTTCAGAGGTAGATGCAGAAAAAAATTATATTCAATTTGCAACCTGATGGAGGTCAGTATAGATGGACTAATAGAACAAGTCCCACACACTGCTAGAAGGCCAAATATTTTTTCAGAGCTAGATGCAGAAAAATATTATATTCAATTTGCAACCTGATGGAGGTCAGTATAGATGGACTAATAGAACAAGTCCCACACACTGCTAGAAGCCCAAATATTTTTTCAGAGCTAGATGCAGAAAAATATTATATTCAATTTGCAACCTGATGGATGTCAGTATAGATGGACTAATAGAACAAGTCCCACACACTGCTAGAAGGCCAAATATTTTTTCAGAGCTAGATGCAGAAAAATATTATATTCAATTTGCAACCTGATGGAGGTCAGTATAGATGGACTAATAGAACAAGTCCCAAACACTGCTAGAAGCCCAAATATTTTTTCAGAGGTAGATGCAGAAAAATATTATATTCAATTTGCAACCTGATGGAGGTCAGTATAGATGGACTAATAGAACAAGTCCCACACACTGCTAGAAGGCCAAATATTTTTTCAGAGCTAGATGCAGAAAAATATTATATTCAATTTGCAACCTGATGGAGGTCAGTATAGATGGACTAATAGAACAAGTCCCACACACTGCTAGAAGCCCAAATATTTTTTCAGAGGTAGATGCAGAAAAATATTATATTCAATTTGCAACCTGATGGAGGTCAGTATAGATGGACTAATAGAACAAGTTCCACACACAGCTAGAAGCCCAAATATTTTTTCAGAGGTAGATGCAGAAAAATATTATATTCAATTTGCAACCTGATGGAGGTCAGTATAGATGGACTAATAGAACAAGTCCCACACACTGCTAGAAGCCCAAATATTTTTTCAGAGCTAGATGCAGAAAAATATTATATTCAATTTGCAACCTGATGGAGGTCAGTATAGATGGACTAATAGAACAAGTCCGACACACAGCTAGAAGCCCAAATATTTTTTCAGAGCTAGATGCAGAAAAATATTATATTCAATTTGCAACCTGATGGAGGTCAGTATAGATGGACTAATAGAACAAGTCCCACACACTGCTAGAAGGCCAAATATTTTTTCAGTGATAGATGCAGAAAAAAATTATATTCAATTTGCAACCTGATGGAGGTCAGTATAGATGGACTAATAGAATAAGTCCCACATACTGGTAGAAGCCCAAATATTTTTTCAGAGGTAGATGCAGAAAAAAATTATATTCAATTTGCAACCTGATGGAGGTCAGTATAGATGGACTAATAGAACAAGTCCCACACACTGCTAGAAGGCCAAATATTTTTTCAGAGCTAGATGCAGAAAAATATTATATTCAATTTGCAACCTGATGGAGGTCAGTATAGATGGACTAATAGAACAAGTCCCACACACTGCTAGAAGCCCAAATATTTTTTCAGAGCTAGATGCAGAAAAATATTATATTCAATTTGCAACCTGATGGAGGTCAGTATAGATGGACTAATAGAACAAGTCCCACACACTGCTAGAAGGCCAAATATTTTTTCAGAGCTAGATGCAGAAAAATATTATATTCAATTTGCAACCTGATGGAGGTCAGTATAGATGGACTAATAGAACAAGTCCCACACACTGCTAGAAGCCCAAATATTTTTTCAGAGGTAGATGCAGAAAAATATTATATTCAATTTGCAACCTGATGGAGGTCAGTATAGATGGACTAATAGAACAAGTCCCACACACTGCTAGAAGCCCAAATATTTTTTCAGAGCTAGATGCAGAAAAATATTATATTCAATTTGCAACCTGATGGAGGTCAGTATAGATGGACTTATAGAACAAGTCCCACACACTGCTAGAAGCCCAAATATTTTTTCAATTGTAGATGCAGAAAAATATTATATTCAATTTGCAACCTGATGGAGGTCAGTATAGATGGACTAATAGAACAAGTTCCACACACAGCTAGAAGCCCAAATATTTTTTCAGAGGTAGATGAAGAAAAATATTATATTCAATTTGCAACCTGATGGAGGTCAGTATAGATGGACTAATAGAACAAGTCCCACACACTGCTAGAAGCCCAAATATTTTTTCAGAGCTAGATGCAGAAAAATATTATATTCAATTTGCAACCTGATGTAGGTCAGTATAGATGGACTTATAGAACAAGTCCCACACACTGCTAGAAGCCCAAATGTTTTTTCAATGGTAGATACAGAAAAATATTATATTCAATTTGCAACCTGATGGAGGTCAGTATAGATGGACTAATAGAACAAGTTCCACATACAGCTAGAAGCCCAAATATTTTTTCAGAGGTAGATGCAGAAAAAAATTATATTCAATTTGCAACCTGATGGAGGTCAGTATAGATGGACTAATAGAACAAGTCCCACACACTGCTAGAAGGCCAAATATTTTTTCAGAGCTAGATGCAGAAAAATATTATATTCAATTTGCAACGTGATGGAGGTCAGTATAGATGGACTAATAGAACAAGTCCCACACACTGCTAGAAGCCCAAATATTTTTTCAGAGCTAGATGCAGAAAAATATTATATTCAATTTGCAACCTGATGGAGGTCAGTATAGATGGACTAATAGAACAAGTCCGACACACAGCTAGAAGCCCAAATATTTTTTCAGAGCTAGATGCAGAAAAATATTATATTCAATTTGCAACCTGATGGAGGTCAGTATAGATGGACTAATAGAACAAGTCCCACACACTGCTAGAAGGCCAAATATTTTTTCAGTGCTAGATGCAGAAAAAAATTATATTCAATTTGCAACCTGATGGAGGTCAGTATAGATGGACTAATAGAACAAGTCCCACATATTGGTAGAAGCCCAAATATTTTTTCAGAGGTAGATGCAGAAAAAAAATATATTCAATTTGCAACCTGATGGAGGTCAGTATAGATGGACTAATAGAACAAGTCCCACACACTGCTAGAAGGCCAAATATTTTTTCAGAGCTAGATGCAGAAAAGTATTATATTCAATTTGCAACCTGATGGAGGTCAGTATAGATGGACTAATAGAACAAGTCCGACACACAGCTAGAAGCCCAAATATTTTTTCAGAGCTAGATGCAGAAAAATATTATATTCAATTTGCAACCGGATGGAGGTCAGTATAGATGGACTAATAGAACAAGACCCACACACTGCTAGAGGTCCAAATATTTTTTCAGTGCTAGATGCAGAAAAAAATTATATTCAATTTGCAACCTGATGGAGGTCAGTATAGATGGACTAATAGAACAAGTCCCACACACTGCTAGAAGCCCAAATATTTTTTCAGAGGTAGATGCAGAAAAAAATTATATTCAATTTGCAACCTTATGGAGGTCAGTATAGATGGACTAATAGAACAATTCCCACACACTGCTAGAAGCCCAAATATTTTTTCAGAGGTAGATGCAGAAAAATATTATATTCAATTTGCAACCTGATGGAGGTCAGTATAGATGGACTAATAGAACAAGTTCCACACACAGCTAGAAGCCCAAATATTTTTTCAGAGGTAGATGCAGAAAAAAATTATATTCAATTTGCAACCTGATGGAGGTCAGTATAGATGGACTAATAGAACAAGTCCCACACACTGCTAGAAGGCCAAATATTTTTTCAGAGCTAGATGCAGAAAAATATTATATTCAATTTGCAACTTGATCCAGGTCAGTATAGATGGACTAATAGAACAAGTCCCACACACTGCTAGAAGCCCAAATATTTTTTCAGAGCTAGATGCAGAAAAATATTATATTCAATTTGCAACCTGATGGAGGTCAGTATAGATGGACTAATAGAACAAGTCCGACACACAGCTAGAAGCCCAAATATTTTTTCAGAGCTAGATGCAGAAAAATATTATATTCAATTTGCAACCTGATGGAGGTCAGTATAGATGGACTAATAGAACAAGTCCCACACACTGCTAGAAGGCCAAATATTTTTTCAGTGATAGATGCAGAAAAAAATTATATTCAATTTGCAACCTGATGGAGGTCAGTATAGATGGACTAATAGAACAAGTCCCACACACTGCTAGAAGGCCAAATATTTTTTCAGAGCTAGATGCAGAAAAATATTATATTCAATTTGCAACCTGATGGAGGTCAGTATAGATGGACTAATAGAACAAGTCCCACACACTGCTAGAAGCCCAAATATTTTTTCAGAGCTAGATGCAGAAAAATATTATATTCAATTTGCAACCTGATGGAGGTCAGTATAGATGGACTAATAGAACAAGTCCCACACACTGCTAGAAGTCCAAATATTTTTTCAGAGCTAGATGCAGAAAAATATTATATTCAATTTGCAACCTGATGGAGGTCAGTATAGATGGACTAATAGAACAAGTCCCACACACTGCTAGAAGGCCAAATATTTTTTCAGAGGTAGATGCAGAAAAATATTATATTCATTTTGCAACCTGATGGAGGTCAGTATAGATGGACTAATAGAACAAGTTCCACACACAGCTAGAAGCCCAAATATTTTTTCAGAGGTAGATGCAGAAAAAAATTATATTCAATTTGCAACCTGATGGAGGTCAGTATAGATGGACTAATAGAACAAGTCCCACACACTGCTAGAAGGCCAAATATTTTTTCAGAGCTAGATGCAGAAAAATATTATATTCAATTTGCAACGTGATGGAGGTCAGTATAGATGGACTAATAGAACAAGTCCCACACACTGCTAGAAGCCCAAATATTTTTTCAGAGCTAGATGCAGAAAAATATTATATTCAATTTGCAACCTGATGGAGGTCAGTATAGATGGACTAATAGAACAAGTCCGACACACAGCTAGAAGCCCAAATATTTTTTCAGAGCTAGATGCAGAAAAATATTATATTCAATTTGCAACCTGATGGAGTTCAGTATAGATGGACTAATAGAACAAGTCCCACACACTGCTAGAAGGCCAAATATTTTTTAAGTGCTAGATGCAGAAAAAAATTATATTCAATTTGCAACCTGATGGAGGTCAGTATAGATGGACTAATAGAACAAGTCCCACATACTGGTAGAAGCCCAAATATTTTTTCAGAGGTAGATGTAGAAAAAAAATATATTCAATTTGCAACCTGATGGAGGTCAGTATAGATGGACTAATAGAACAAGTCCCACACACTGCTAGAAGCCCAAATATTTTTTCAGAGCTAGATGCAGAAAAATATTATATTCAATTTGCAACCTGATGGAGGTCAGTATAGATGGACTAATAGAACAAGTCCGACACACAGCTAGAAGCCCAAATATTTTTTCAGAGCTAGATGCAGAAAAATATTATATTCAATTTGCAACCTGATGGAGTTCAGTATAGATGGACTAATAGAACAAGTCCCACACACTGCTAGAAGGCCAAATATTTTTTAAGTGCTAGATGCAGAAAAAAATTATATTCAATTTGCAACCTGATGGAGGTCAGTATAGATGGACTAATAGAACAAGTCCCACATACTGGTAGAAGCCCAAATATTTTTTCAGAGGTAGATGTAGAAAAAAAATATATTCAATTTGCAACCTGATGGAGGTCAGTATAGATGGACTAATAGAACAAGTCCCACACACTGCTAGAAGGCCAAATATTTTTTCAGAGCTAGATGCAGAAAAGTATTATATTCAATTTGCAACCTGATGGAGGTCAGTATAGATGGACTAATAGAACAAGTCCGACACACAGCTAGAAGCCCAAATATTTTTTCAGAGCTAGATGCAGAAAAATATTATATTCAATTTGCAACCGGATGGAGGTCAGTATAGATGGACTAATAGAACAAGTCCCACACACTGCTAGAAGGCCAAATATTTTTTCAGTGCTAGATGCAGAAAAAAATTATATTCAATTTGCAACCTGATGGAGGTCAGTATAGATGGACTAATAGAACAAGTCCCACACACTTCTAGAAGCCCAAATATTTTTTCAGAGGTAGATGCAGAAAAAAATTATA
This sequence comes from Phyllobates terribilis, assembly GCF_046119375.1. Taxonomy (NCBI): domain Eukaryota; kingdom Metazoa; phylum Chordata; class Amphibia; order Anura; family Dendrobatidae; genus Phyllobates; species Phyllobates terribilis. The sequence continues at coordinate 178,318,638 of NW_027362761.1, read as the reverse complement.
TTCAATTTGCAACCTGATGGAGGTCAGTATAGATGGACTAATAGAACAATTCCCACACACTGCTAGAAGCCCAAATATTTTTTCAGAGGTAGATGCAGAAAAATATTATATTCAATTTGCAACCTGATGGAGGTCAGTATAGATGGACAAATAGAACAAGTTCCACACACAGCTAGAAGCCCAAATATTTTTTCAGAGGTAGATGCAGAAAAAAATTATATTCAATTTGCAACCTGATGGAGGTCAGTATAGATGGACTAATAGAACAAGTCCCACACACTGCTAGAAGGCCAAATATTTTTTCAGAGCTAGATGCAGAAAAATATTATATTCAATTTGCAACGTGATGGAGGTCAGTATAGATGGACTAATAGAACAAGTCCCACACACTGCTAGAAGCCCAAATATTTTTTCAGAGGTAGATGCAGAAAAAAAATATTATATTCAATTTGCAACCTGATGGAGGTCAGTATAGATGGACTAATAGTACAAGTCCCACACACTGCTAGAAGCCCAAATATTTTTTCAGAGGTAGATGCAGAAAAATATTATATTCAATTTGCAACCTGATGGAGGTCAGTATAGATGGACTAATAGAACAAGTCCCACACACTGCTAGAAGCCCAAATATTTTTTCAGAGCTAGATGCAGAAAAATATTATATTCAATTTGCAACCTGATGGAGGTCAGTATAGATGGACTTATAGAACAAGTCCCACACACTGCTAGAAGGCCAAATATTTTTTCAGTGATAGATGCAGAAAAAAATTATATTCAATTTGCAACCTGATGGAGGTCAGTATAGATGGACTAATAGAATAAGTCCCACATACTGGTAGAAGCCCAAATATTTTTTCAGAGGTAGATGCAGAAAAAAATTATATTCAATTTGCAACCTGATGGAGGTCAGTATAGATGGACTAATAGAACAAGTCCCACACACTGCTAGAAGGCCAAATATTTTTTCAGAGCTAGATGCAGAAAAATATTATATTCAATTTGCAACCTGATGGAGGTCAGTATAGATGGACTAATAGAACAAGTCCCACACACTGCTAGAAGCCCAAATATTTTTTCAGAGCTAGATGCAGAAAAATATTATATTCAATTTGCAACCTGATGGATGTCAGTATAGATGGACTAATAGAACAAGTCCCACACACTGCTAGAAGGCCAAATATTTTTTCAGAGCTAGATGCAGAAAAATATTATATTCAATTTGCAACCTGATGGAGGTCAGTATAGATGGACTAATAGAACAAGTCCCAAACACTGCTAGAAGCCCAAATATTTTTTCAGAGGTAGATGCAGAAAAATATTATATTCAATTTGCAACCTGATGGAGGTCAGTATAGATGGACTAATAGAACAAGTCCCACACACTGCTAGAAGGCCAAATATTTTTTCAGAGCTAGATGCAGAAAAATATTATATTCAATTTGCAACCTGATGGAGGTCAGTATAGATGGACTAATAGAACAAGTCCCACACACTGCTAGAAGCCCAAATATTTTTTCAGAGGTAGATGCAGAAAAATATTATATTCAATTTGCAACCTGATGGAGGTCAGTATAGATGGACTAATAGAACAAGTTCCACACACAGCTAGAAGCCCAAATATTTTTTCAGAGGTAGATGCAGAAAAATATTATATTCAATTTGAAACCTGATGGAGGTCAGTATAGATGGACTAATAGAACAAGTCCCACACACTGCTAGAAGCCCAAATATTTTTTCAGAGCTAGATGCAGAAAAATATTATATTCAATTTGCAACCTGATGGAGGTCAGTATAGATGGACTAATAGAACAAGTCCGACACACAGCTAGAAGCCCAAATATTTTTTCAGAGCTAGATGCAGAAAAATATTATATTCAATTTGCAACCTGATGGAGGTCAGTATAGATGGACTAATAGAACAAGTCCCACACACTGCTAGAAGGCCAAATATTTTTTCAGTGATAGATGCAGAAAAAAATTATATTCAATTTGCAACCTGATGGAGGTCAGTATAGATGGACTAATAGAATAAGTCCCACATACTGGTAGAAGCCCAAATATTTTTTCAGAGGTAGATGCAGAAAAAAATTATATTCAATTTGCAACCTGATGGAGGTCAGTATAGATGGACTAATAGAACAAGTCCCACACACTGCTAGAAGGCCAAATATTTTTTCAGAGCTAGATGCAGAAAAATATTATATTCAATTTGCAACCTGATGGAGGTCAGTATAGATGGACTAATAGAACAAGTCCCACACACTGCTAGAAGCCCAAATATTTTTTCAGAGCTAGATGCAGAAAAATATTATATTCAATTTGCAACCTGATGGAGGTCAGTATAGATGGACTAATAGAACAAGTCCCACACACTGCTAGAAGGCCAAATATTTTTTCAGAGCTAGATGCAGAAAAATATTATATTCAATTTGCAACCTGATGGAGGTCAGTATAGATGGACTAATAGAACAAGTCCCACACACTGCTAGAAGCCCAAATATTTTTTCAGAGGTAGATGCAGAAAAATATTATATTCAATTTGCAACCTGATGGAGGTCAGTATAGATGGACTAATAGAACAAGTCCCACACACTGCTAGAAGCCCAAATATTTTTTCAGAGCTAGATGCAGAAAAATATTATATTCAATTTGCAACCTGATGGAGGTCAGTATAGATGGACTTATAGAACAAGTCCCACACACTGCTAGAAGCCCAAATATTTTTTCAATTGTAGATGCAGAAAAATATTATATTCAATTTGCAACCTGATGGAGGTCAGTATAGATGGACTAATAGAACAAGTTCCACACACAGCTAGAAGCCCAAATATTTTTTCAGAGGTAGATGAAGAAAAATATTATATTCAATTTGCAACCTGATGGAGGTCAGTATAGATGGACTAATAGAACAAGTCCCACACACTGCTAGAAGCCCAAATATTTTTTCAGAGCTAGATGCAGAAAAATATTATATTCAATTTGCAACCTGATGTAGGTCAGTATAGATGGACTTATAGAACAAGTCCCACACACTGCTAGAAGCCCAAATGTTTTTTCAATGGTAGATACAGAAAAATATTATATTCAATTTGCAACCTGATGGAGGTCAGTATAGATGGACTAATAGAACAAGTTCCACATACAGCTAGAAGCCCAAATATTTTTTCAGAGGTAGATGCAGAAAAAAATTATATTCAATTTGCAACCTGATGGAGGTCAGTATAGATGGACTAATAGAACAAGTCCCACACACTGCTAGAAGGCCAAATATTTTTTCAGAGCTAGATGCAGAAAAATATTATATTCAATTTGCAACGTGATGGAGGTCAGTATAGATGGACTAATAGAACAAGTCCCACACACTGCTAGAAGCCCAAATATTTTTTCAGAGCTAGATGCAGAAAAATATTATATTCAATTTGCAACCTGATGTAGGTCAGTATAGATGGACTAATAGAACAAGTCCGACACACAGCTAGAAGCCCAAATGTTTTTTCAATGGTAGATGCAGAAAAATATTATATTTAATTTGCAACCTGATGGAGGTCAGTATAGATGGACTAATAGAACAAGTCCCACACACTGCTAGAAGGCCAAATATTTTTTCAGTGATAGATGCAGAAAAAAATTATATTCAATTTGCAACCTGATGGAGGTCAGTATAGATGGACTAATAGAATAAGTCCCACATACTGGTAGAAGCCCAAATATTTTTTCAGAGGTAGATGCAGAAAAAAATTATATTCAATTTGCAACCTGATGGAGGTCAGTATAGATGGACTAATAGAACAAGTCCCACACACTGCTAGAAGGCCAAATATTTTTTCAGAGCTAGATGCAGAAAAATATTATATTCAATTTGCAACCTGATGGAGGTCAGTATAGATGGACTAATAGAACAAGTCCCACACACTGCTAGAAGCCCAAATATTTTTTCAGAGCTAGATGCAGAAAAATATTATATTCAATTTGCAACCTGATGGATGTCAGTATAGATGGACTAATAGAACAAGTCCCACACACTGCTAGAAGGCCAAATATTTTTTCAGAGCTAGATGCAGAAAAATATTATATTCAATTTGCAACCTGATGGAGGTCAGTATAGATGGACTAATAGAACAAGTCCCAAACACTGCTAGAAGCCCAAATATTTTTTCAGAGGTAGATGCAGAAAAATATTATATTCAATTTGCAACCTGATGGAGGTCAGTATAGATGGACTAATAGAACAAGTCCCACACACTGCTAGAAGGCCAAATATTTTTTCAGAGCTAGATGCAGAAAAATATTATATTCAATTTGCAACCTGATGGAGGTCAGTATAGATGGACTAATAGAACAAGTCCCACACACTGCTAGAAGCCCAAATATTTTTTCAGAGGTAGATGCAGAAAAATATTATATTCAATTTGCAACCTGATGGAGGTCAGTATAGATGGACTAATAGAACAAGTTCCACACACAGCTAGAAGCCCAAATATTTTTTCAGAGGTAGATGCAGAAAAATATTATATTCAATTTGAAACCTGATGGAGGTCAGTATAGATGGACTAATAGAACAAGTCCCACACACTGCTAGAAGCCCAAATATTTTTTCAGAGCTAGATGCAGAAAAATATTATATTCAATTTGCAACCTGATGGAGGTCAGTATAGATGGACTAATAGAACAAGTCCGACACACAGCTAGAAGCCCAAATATTTTTTCAGAGCTAGATGCAGAAAAATATTATATTCAATTTGCAACCTGATGGAGGTCAGTATAGATGGACTAATAGAACAAGTCCCACACACTGCTAGAAGGCCAAATATTTTTTCAGTGATAGATGCAGAAAAAAATTATATTCAATTTGCAACCTGATGGAGGTCAGTATAGATGGACTAATAGAATAAGTCCCACATACTGGTAGAAGCCCAAATATTTTTTCAGAGGTAGATGCAGAAAAAAATTATATTCAATTTGCAACCTGATGGAGGTCAGTATAGATGGACTAATAGAACAAGTCCCACACACTGCTAGAAGGCCAAATATTTTTTCAGAGCTAGATGCAGAAAAATATTATATTCAATTTGCAACCTGATGGAGGTCAGTATAGATGGACTAATAGAACAAGTCCCACACACTGCTAGAAGCCCAAATATTTTTTCAGAGCTAGATGCAGAAAAATATTATATTCAATTTGCAACCTGATGGAGGTCAGTATAGATGGACTAATAGAACAAGTCCCACACACTGCTAGAAGGCCAAATATTTTTTCAGAGCTAGATGCAGAAAAATATTATATTCAATTTGCAACCTGATGGAGGTCAGTATAGATGGACTAATAGAACAAGTCCCACACACTGCTAGAAGCCCAAATATTTTTTCAGAGGTAGATGCAGAAAAATATTATATTCAATTTGCAACCTGATGGAGGTCAGTATAGATGGACTAATAGAACAAGTCCCACACACTGCTAGAAGCCCAAATATTTTTTCAGAGCTAGATGCAGAAAAATATTATATTCAATTTGCAACCTGATGGAGGTCAGTATAGATGGACTTATAGAACAAGTCCCACACACTGCTAGAAGCCCAAATATTTTTTCAATTGTAGATGCAGAAAAATATTATATTCAATTTGCAACCTGATGGAGGTCAGTATAGATGGACTAATAGAACAAGTTCCACACACAGCTAGAAGCCCAAATATTTTTTCAGAGGTAGATGAAGAAAAATATTATATTCAATTTGCAACCTGATGGAGGTCAGTATAGATGGACTAATAGAACAAGTCCCACACACTGCTAGAAGCCCAAATATTTTTTCAGAGCTAGATGCAGAAAAATATTATATTCAATTTGCAACCTGATGTAGGTCAGTATAGATGGACTTATAGAACAAGTCCCACACACTGCTAGAAGCCCAAATGTTTTTTCAATGGTAGATACAGAAAAATATTATATTCAATTTGCAACCTGATGGAGGTCAGTATAGATGGACTAATAGAACAAGTTCCACATACAGCTAGAAGCCCAAATATTTTTTCAGAGGTAGATGCAGAAAAAAATTATATTCAATTTGCAACCTGATGGAGGTCAGTATAGATGGACTAATAGAACAAGTCCCACACACTGCTAGAAGGCCAAATATTTTTTCAGAGCTAGATGCAGAAAAATATTATATTCAATTTGCAACGTGATGGAGGTCAGTATAGATGGACTAATAGAACAAGTCCCACACACTGCTAGAAGCCCAAATATTTTTTCAGAGCTAGATGCAGAAAAATATTATATTCAATTTGCAACCTGATGTAGGTCAGTATAGATGGACTAATAGAACAAGTCCGACACACAGCTAGAAGCCCAAATGTTTTTTCAATGGTAGATGCAGAAAAATATTATATTTAATTTGCAACCTGATGGAGGTCAGTATAGATGGACTAATAGAACAAGTCCCACACACTGCTAGAAGGCCAAATATTTTTTCAGTGATAGATGCAGAAAAAATTTTTATTCAATTTGCAACCTGATGGAGGTCAGTATAGATGGACTAATAGAACAAGTCCCACACACTGCTAGAAGGCCAAATATTTTTTCAGAGCTAGATGCAGAAAAATATTATATTCAATTTGCAACCTGATGGAGGTCAGTATAGATGGACTAATAGAACAAGTCCCACACACTGCTAGAAGCCCAAATATTTTTTCAGAGCTAGATGCAGAAAAATATTATATTCAATTTGCAACCTGATGGAGGTCAGTATAGATGGACTAATAGAACAAGTCCCACACACTGCTAGAAGGCCAAATATTTTTTCAGAGCTAGATGCAGAAAAATATTATATTCAATTTGCAACCTGATGGAGGTCAGTATAGATGGACTAATAGAACAAGTCCCACACACTGCTAGAAGGCCAAATATTTTTTCAGAGGTAGATGCAGAAAAATATTATATTCATTTTGCAACCTGATGGAGGTCAGTATAGATGGACTAATAGAACAAGTTCCACACACAGCTAGAAGCCCAAATATTTTTTCAGAGCTAGATGCAGAAAAATATTATATTCAATTTGCAACCTGATGGAGGTCAGTATAGATGGACTAATAGAACAAGTTCCACACACTGCTAGAAGCCCAAATATTTTTTCAGAGCTAGATGCAGAAAAATATTATATTCAATTTGCAACCTGATGGAGGTCAGTATAGATGGACTAATAGAACAAGTCCGACACACAGCTAGAAGCCCAAATATTTTTTCAGAGCTAGATGCAGAAAAATATTATATTCAATTTGCAACCTGATGGAGTTCAGTATAGATGGACTAATAGAACAAGTCCCACACACTGCTAGAAGGCCAAATATTTTTTAAGTGCTAGATGCAGAAAAAAATTATATTCAATTTGCAACCTGATGGAGGTCAGTATAGATGGACTAATAGAACAAGTCCCACATACTGGTAGAAGCCCAAATATTTTTTCAGAGGTAGATGTAGAAAAAAAATATATTCAATTTGCAACCTGATGGAGGTCAGTATAGATGGACTAATAGAACAAGTCCAACACACTGCTAGAAGCCCAAATATTTTTTCAGAGCTAGATGCAGAAAAATATTATATTCAATTTGCAACCTGATGGAGGTCAGTATAGATGGACTAATAGAACAAGTCCGACACACAGCTAGAAGCCCAAATATTTTTTCAGAGCTAGATGCAGAAAAATATTATATTCAATTTGCAACCTGATGGAGTTCAGTATAGATGGACTAATAGAACAAGTCCCACACACTGCTAGAAGGCCAAATATTTTTTAAGTGCTAGATGCAGAAAAAAATTATATTCAATTTGCAACCTGATGGAGGTCAGTATAGATGGACTAATAGAACAAGTCCCACATACTGGTAGAAGCCCAAATATTTTTTCAGAGGTAGATGTAGAAAAAAAATATATTCAATTTGCAACCTGATGGAGGTCAGTATAGATGGACTAATAGAACAAGTCCCACACACTGCTAGAAGGCCAAATATTTTTTCAGAGCTAGATGCAGAAAAGTATTATATTCAATTTGCAACCTGATGGAGGTCAGTATAGATGGACTAATAGAACAAGTCCGACACACAGCTAGAAGCCCAAATATTTTTTCAGAGCTAGATGCAGAAAAATATTATATTCAATTTGCAACCGGATGGAGGTCAGTATAGATGGACTAATAGAACAAGTCCCACACACTGCTAGAAGGCCAAATATTTTTTCAGTGCTAGATGCAGAAAAAAATTATATTCAATTTGCAACCTGATGGAGGTCAGTATAGATGGACTAATAGAACAAGTCCCACACACTTCTAGAAGCCCAAATATTTTTTCAGAGGTAGATGCAGAAAAAAATTATATTCAATTTGCAACCTGATGGAGGTCAGTATAGATGGACTAATAGAACAATTCCCACACACTGCTAGAAGCCCAAATATTTTTTCAGAGGTAGATGCAGAAAAATATTATATTCAATTTGCAACCTGATGGAGGTCAGTATAGATGGACAAATAGAACAAGTTCCACACACAGCTAGAAGCCCAAATATTTTTTCAGAGGTAGATGCAGAAAAAAATTATATTCAATTTGCAACCTGATGGAGGTCAGTATAGATGGACTAATAGAACAAGTCCCACACACTGCTAGAAGGCCAAATATTTTTTCAGAGCTAGATGCAGAAAAATATTATATTCAATTTGCAACGTGATGGAGGTCAGTATAGATGGACTAATAGAACAAGTCCCACACACTGCTAGAAGCCCAAATATTTTTTCAGAGGTAGATGCAGAAAAATATTATATTCAATTTGCAACCTGATGGAGGTCAGTATAGATGGACTTATAGAACAAGTCCCACACACTGCTAGAAGCCCAAATATTTTTTCAATGGTAGATGCAGAAAAATATTATATTCAATTTGCAACCTGATGGAGGTCAGTATAGATGGACTAATAGAACAAGTTCCACACACAGCTAGAAGCCCAAATATTTTTTCAGAGGTAGATGCAGAAAAAAATTATATTCAATTTGCAACCTGATGGAGGTCAGTATAGATGGACTAATAGAACAAGTCCCACACACTGCTAGAAGGCCAAATATTTTTTCAGAGCTAGATGCAGAAAAATATTATATTCAATTTGCAACGTGATGGAGGTCAGTATAGATGGACTAATAGAACAAGTCCGACACACAGCTAGAAGCCCAAATATTTTTTCAGAGGTAGATGCAGAAAAAAATATATTCAATTTGCAACCTGATGGAGGTCAGTATAGATGGACTAATAGAACAATTCCCACACACTGCTAGAAGCCCAAATATTTTTTCAGAGGTAGATGCAGAAAAATATTATATTCAATTTGCAACCTGATGGAGGTCAGTATAGATGGACTAATAGAACAAGTTCCACACACAGCTAGAAGCCCAAATATTTTTTCAGAGGTAGATGCAGAAACAAATTATATTCAATTTGCAACCTGATGGAGGTCAGTATAGATGGACTAATAGAACAAGTCCCACACACTGCTAGAAGGCCAAATATTTTTTCAGAGCTAGATGCAGAAAAATATTATATTCAATTTGCAACGTGATGGAGGTCAGTATAGATGGACTAATAGAACAAGTCCCACACACTGCTAGAAGCCCAAATATTTTTTCAGAGCTAGATGCAGAAAAATATTATATTCAATTTGCAACCTGATGGAGGTCAGTATAGATGGACTAATAGAACAAATCCGACACACAGCTAGAAGCCCAAATATTTTTTCAGAGCTAGATGTAGAAAAATATTATATTCAATTTGCAACCTGATGGAGGTCAGTATAGATGGACTAATAGAACAAGTCCCACACACTGCTAGAAGGCCAAATATTTTTTCAGTGATAGATGCAGAAAAAATTATATTCAATTTGCAACCTGATGGAGGTCAGTATAGATGGACTAATAGAATAAGTCCCACATACTGGTAGAAGCCCAAATATTTTTTCAGAGGTAGATGCAGAAAAAAATTATATTCAATTTGCAACCTGATGGAGGTCAGTATAGATGGACTAATAGAACAAGTCCCACACACTGCTAGAAGGCCAAATATTTTTTCAGAGCTAGATGCAGAAAAATATTATATTCAATTTGCAACCTGATGGAGGTCAGTATAGATGGACTAATAGAACAAGTCCCACACACTGCTAGAAGCCCAAATATTTTTTCAGAGCTAGATGCAGAAAAATATTATATTCAATTTGCAACCTGATGGAGGTCAGTATAGATGGACTAATAGAACAAGTCCGACACACAGCTAGAAGCCAAATATTTTTTCAGAGCTAGATGCAGAAAAATATTATATTCAATTTGCAACCTGATGGAGGTCAGTATAGATGGACTAATAGAACAAGTCCGACACACAGCTAGAAGCCCAAAAATTTTTTCAGAGCTAGATGCAGAAAAATATTATATTCAATTTGCAACCTGATGGAGTTCAGTATAGATGGACTAATAGAACAAGTCCCACACACTGCTAGAAGGCCAAATATTTTTTCAGTGCTAGATGCAGAAAAAAATTATATTCAATTTGCAACCTGATGGAGGTCAGTATAGATGGACTAATAGAACAAGTCCCACATACTGGTAGAAGCCCAAATATTTTTTCAGAGGTAGATGCAGAAAAAAAATATATTCAATTTGCAACCTGATGGAGGTCAGTATAGATGGACTAATAGAACAAGTCCCACACACTGCTAGAAGGCCAAATATTTTTTCAGAGCTAGATGCAGAAAAGTATTATATTCAATTTGCAACCTGATGGAGGTCAGTATAGATGGCCTAACAGAACAAGTCCGACACACAGCTAGAAGCCCAAATATTTTTTCAGAGCTAGATGCAGAAAAATATTATATTCAATTTGCAACCGGATGGAGGTCAGTATAGATGGACTAATAGAACAAGTCCCACACACTGCTAGAAGTCCAAATATTTTTTCAGTGCTAGATGCAGAAAAAAATTATATTCAATTTGCAACCTGATGGAGGTCAGTATAGATGGACTAATAGAACAAGTCCCACACACTGCTAGAAGACCAAATATTTTTTCAGAGGTAGATGCAGAAAAAAATTATATTCAATTTGCAACCTGATGGAGGTCAGTATAGATGGACTAATAGAACAAGTTCCACACACATCTAGAAGCCCAAATATTTTTTCAGAGGTAGATGCAGAAACAAAATATTTTCAATTTGCAACCTGATGGAGGTCAGTATAGATGGACTAATAGAACAAGTCCCACACACTGCTAGAAGGCCAAATATTTTTTCAGAGCTAGATGCAGAAAAATATTATATTCAATTTGCAACCTGATGGAGGTCAGTATAGATGGACTAATAGAACAAGTCCCACACACTGCTAGAAGGCAGAATATTTTTCAGAGCTAGATGCAGAAAAATATTATATTCAATTTGCAACCTGATGGAGGTCAGTATAGATGGACTAATAGAACAAGTCCGACACACAGCTAGAAGCCCAAATATTTTTTCAGAGCTAGATGCAGAAAAATATTATATTCAATTTGCAACCTGATGGAGTTCAGTATAGATGGACTAATAGAACAAGTCCCACACACTGCTAGAAGGCCAAATATTTTTTCAGTGCTAGATGGAGAAAAAAATTATATTCAATTTGCAACCTGATGGAGGTCAGTATAGATGGACTAATAGAACAAGTCCCACATACTGGTAGAAGCCCAAATATTTTTTCAGAGGTAGATGCAGAAAAAAAATATATTCAATTTGCAACCTGATGGAGGTCAGTATAGATGGACTAATAGAACAAGTCCCACACACTGCTAGAAGGCCAAATATTTTTTCAGAGCTAGATGCAGAAAAGTATTATATTCAATTTGCAACCTGATGGAGGTCAGTATAGATGGACTAATAGAACAAGTCCGACACACAGCTAGAAGCCCAAATATTTTTTCAGAGCTAGATGCAGAAAAATATTATATTCAATTTGCAACCGGATGGAGGTCAGTATAGATGGACTAATAGAACAAGTCCCACACACTGCTAGAAGTCCAAATATTTTTTCAGTGCTAGATGCAGAAAAAAATTATATTCAATTTGCAACCTGATGGAGGTCAGTATAGATGGACTAATAGAACAAGTCCCACACACTGCTAGAAGCCCAAATATTTTTTCAGAGGTAGATGCAGAAAAAAATTATATTCAATTTGCAACCTGATGGAGGTCAGTATAGATGGACTAATAGAACAATTCCCACACACTGCTAGAAGCCCAAATATTTTTTCAGAGGTAGATGCAGAAAAATATTATATTCAATTTGCAACCTGATGGAGGTCAGTATAGATGGACTAATAGAACAAGTTCCACACACAGCTAGAAGCCCAAATATTTTTTCAGAGGTAGATGCAGAAAAAAATTATATTCAATTTGCAACCTGATGGAGGTCAGTATAGATGGACTAATAGAACAAGTCCCACACACTGATAGAAGGCCAAATATTTTTTCAGAGCTAGATGCAGAAAAATATTATATTCAATTTGCAACGTGATGGAGGTCAGTATAGATGGACTAATAGAACAAGTCCCACACACTGCTAGAAACCCAAATATTTTTTCAGAGGTAGATGCAGAAAAATATTATATTCAATTTGCAACCTGATGGAGGTCAGTATAGATGGACTAATAGTACAAGTCCCACACACTGCTAGAAGCCCAAATATTTTTTTCAGAGGTAGATGCAGAAAAATATTATATTCAATTTGCAACCTGATGGAGTTCAGTATAGATGGACTAATAGAACAAGTCCCACACACTGCTAGAAGGCCAAATATTTTTTCAGTGCTAGATGGAGAAAAAAATTATATTCAATTTGCAACCTGATGGAGGTCAGTATAGATGGACTAATAGAACAAGTCCCACATACTGGTAGAAGCCCAAATATTTTTTCAGAGGTAGATGCAGAAAAAAAATATATTCAATTTGCAACCTGATGGAGGTCAGTATAGATGGACTAATAGAACAAGTCCCACACACTGCTAGAAGGCCAAATATTTTTTCAGAGCTAGATGCAGAAAAGTATTATATTCAATTTGCAACCTGATGGAGGTCAGTATAGATGGACTAATAGAACAAGTCCGACACACAGCTAGAAGCCCAAATATTTTTTCAGAGCTAGATGCAGAAAAATATTATATTCAATTTGCAACCGGATGGAGGTCAGTATAGATGGACTAATAGAACAAGTCCCACACACTGCTAGAAGTCCAAATATTTTTTCAGTGCTAGATGCAGAAAAAAATTATATTCAATTTGCAACCTGATGGAGGTCAGTATAGATGGACTAATAGAACAAGTCCCACACACTGCTAGAAGCCCAAATATTTTTTCAGAGGTAGATGCAGAAAAAAATTATATTCAATTTGCAACCTGATGGAGGTCAGTATAGATGGACTAATAGAACAATTCCCACACACTGCTAGAAGCCCAAATATTTTTTCAGAGGTAGATGCAGAAAAATATTATATTCAATTTGCAACCTGATGGAGGTCAGTATAGATGGACTAATAGAACAAGTTCCACACACAGCTAGAAGCCCAAATATTTTTTCAGAGGTAGATGCAGAAAAAAATTATATTCAATTTGCAACCTGATGGAGGTCAGTATAGATGGACTAATAGAACAAGTCCCACACACTGATAGAAGGCCAAATATTTTTTCAGAGCTAGATGCAGAAAAATATTATATTCAATTTGCAACGTGATGGAGGTCAGTATAGATGGACTAATAGAACAAGTCCCACACACTGCTAGAAGCCCAAATATTTTTTCAGAGGTAGATGCAGAAAAATATTATATTCAATTTGCAACCTGATGGAGGTCAGTATAGATGGACTAATAGTACAAGTCCCACACACTGCTAGAAGCCCAAATATTTTTTTCAGAGGTAGATGCAGAAAAATATTATATTCAATTTGCAACCTGATGGAGGTCAGTATAGATGGACTAATAGAACAAGTCCCACACACTGCTAGAAGCCCAAATATTTTTTCAGAGCTAGATGCAGAAAAATATTATATTCAATTTGCAACCTGATGGAGGTCAGTATAGATGGACTTATAGAACAAGTCCCACACACTGCTAGAAGCCCAAATATTTTTTCAATGGTAGATGCAGAAAAATATTATATTCAATTTGCAACCTGATGGAGGTCAGTATAGATGGACTAATAGAACAAGATCCACACACAGCTAGAAGCCCAAATATTTTTTCAGAGGTAGATGCAGAAAAAAATTATATTCAATTTGCAACCTGATGGAGGTCAGTATAGATGGACTAATAGAACAAGCCCCACACACTGCTAGAAGGCCAAATATTTTTTCAGAGCTAGATGCAGAAAAATATTATATTCAATTTGCAACGTGATGGAGGTCAGTATAGATGGACTAATAGAACAAGTCCCACACACTGCTAGAAGCCCAAATATTTTTTCAGAGCTAGATGCAGAAAAATATTATATTCAATTTGCAACCTGATGGAGGTCAGTATAGATGGACTAATAGAACAAGTCCGACACACAGCTAGAAGCCCAAATATTTTTTCAGAGCTAGATGCAGAAAAATATTATATTCAATTTGCAACCTGATGGAGGTCAGTATAGATGGACTAATAGAACAAGTCCCACACACTGCTAGAAGGCCAAATATTTTTTCAGTGCTAGATGCAGAAAAAAATTATATTCAATTTGCAACCTGATGGAGGTCAGTATAGATGGACTAATAGAACAAGTCCCACATACTGGTAAAAGCCCAAATATTTTTTCAGAGGTAGATGCAGAAAAAAAATATATTCAATTTGCAACCTGATGGAGGTCAGTATAGATGGACTAATAGAACAAGTCCCACACACTGCTAGAAGGCCAAATATTTTTTCAGAGCTAGATGCAGAAAAGTATTATATTCAATTTGCAACCTGATGGAGGTCAGTATAGATGGACTAATAGAACAAGTCCGACACACAGCTAGAATCCCAAATATTTTTTCAGAGCTAGATGCAGTAAAATATTATATTCAATTTGCAACCGGATGGAGGTCAGTATAGATGGACTAATAGAACAAGTCCCACACACTGCTAGAAGCCCAAATATTTTTTCAGAGGTAGATGCAGAAAAATATTATATTCAATTTGCAACCTGATGGAGGTCAGTATAGATGGACTAATAGAACAAGTTCCACACACAGCTAGAAGCCCAAATATTTTTTCAGAGGTAGATGCAGAAAAAAATTATATTCAATTTGCAACCTAATGGAGGTCAGTATAGATAGACTAATAGAACAAGTCCCACACACTGCTAGAAGGCCAAATATTTTTTCAGAGCTAGATGCAGAAAAATATTATATTCAGTTTGCAACGTGATGGAGGTCAGTATAGATGGACTAATAGAACAAGTCCCACACACTGCTAGAAGCCCAAATATTTTTTCAGAGCTAGATGCAGAAAAATATTATATTCAATTTGCAACCTGATGGAGGTCAGTATAGATGGACTAATAGAACAAGTCCGACACACAGCTAGAAGCCCAATTATTTTTTCAGAGCTAGATGTAGAAAAATATTATATTCAATTTGCAACCTGATGGAGGTCAGTATAGATGGACTAATAGTACAAGTCCCACACACTGCTAGAAGCCCAAATATTTTTTCAGAGGTAGATGCAGAAAAATATTATATTCAATTTGCAACCTGATGGAGGTCAGTATAGATGGACTAATAGAACAAGTCCCACACACTGCTAGAAGCCCAAATATTTTTTCAGAGCTAGATGCAGAAAAATATTATATTCAATTTGCAACCTGATGGAGGTCAGTATAGATGGACTTATAGAACAAGTCCCACACACTGCTAGAAGCCCAAATATTTTTTCAATGGTAGATGCAGAAAAATATTATATTCAATTTGCAACCTGATGGAGGTCAGTATAGATGGACTAATAGAACAAGTTCCACACACAGCTAGAAGCCCAAATATTTTTTCAGAGGTAGATGCAGAAAAAAATTATATTCAATTTGCAACCTGATGGAGGTCAGTATAGATGGACTAATAGAACAAGTCCCACACACTGCTAGAAGGCCAAATATTTTTTCAGAGCTAGATGCAGAAAAATATTATATTCAATTTGCAACGTGATGGAGGTCAGTATAGATGGACTAATAGAACAAGTCCCACACACTGCTAGAAGCCCAAATATTTTTTCAGAGCTAGATGCAGAAAAATATTATATTCAATTTGCAACCTGATGGAGGTCAGTATAGATGGACTAATAGAACAAGTCCGACACACAGCTAGAAGCCCAAATATTTTTTCAGAGCTAGATGCAGAAAAATATTATATGCAATTTGCAACCTGATGGAGGTCAGTATAGATGGACTAATAGAACATGTCCCACACACTGCTAGAAGGCCAAATATTTTTTCAGTGCTTGATGCAGAAAAAAATTATATTCAATTTGCAACCTGATGGAGGTCAGTATAGATGGACTAATAGAACAAGTCCCACATACTGGTAGAAGCCCAAATATTTTTTCAGAGGTAGATGCAGAAAAAAAATATATTCAATTTGCAACCTGATGGAGGTCAGTATAGATGGACTAATAGAACAAGTCCCACACACTGCTAGAAGCCCAAATATTTTTTCAGAGCTAGATGCAGAAAAGTATTATATTCAATTTGCAACCTGATGGAGGTCAGTATAGATGGACTAATAGAACAAGTCCGACACACAGCTAGAAGCCCAAATATTTTTTCAGAGCTAGATGCAGAAAAATATTATATTCAATTTGCAACCGGATGGAGGTCAGTATAGATGGACTAATAGAACAAGTCCCACACACTGCTAGAAGCCCAAATATTTTTTCAGAGGTAGATGCAGAAAAATATTATATTCAATTTGCAACCTGATGGAGGTCAGTATAGATGGACTAATAGAACAAGTTCCACACACAGCTAGAAGCCCAAATATTTTTTCAGAGGTAGATGCAGAAAAAAATTATATTCAATTTGCAACCTGATGGAGGTCAGTATAGATGGACTAATAGAACAAGTCCCACACACTGCTAGAAGGCCAAATATTTTTTCAGAGCTAGATGCAGAAAAATATTATATTCAGTTTGCAACGTGATGGAGGTCAGTATAGATGGACTAATAGAACAAATCCCACACACTGCTAGAAGCCCAAATATTTTTTCAGAGCTAGATGCAGAAAAATATTATATTCAATTTGCAACCTGATGGAGGTCAGTATAGATGGACTAATAGAACAAGTCCGACACACAGCTAGAAGCCCAAATATTTTTTCAGAGCTAGATGTAGAAAAATATTATATTCAATTTGCAACCTGATGGAGGTCAGTATAGATGGACTAATAGAACAAGTCCCACACACTGCTAGAAGGCCAAATATTTTTTCAGTGATAGATGCAGAAAAAAATTATATTCAATTTGCAACCTGATGGAGGTCAGTATAGATGGACTAATAGAATAAGTCCCACATACTGGTAGAAGCCCAAATATTTTTTCAGAGGTAGATGCAGAAAAAAATTATATTCAATTTGCAACCTGATGGAGGTCAGTATAGATGGACTAATAGAACAAGTCCCACACACTGCTAGTAGGCCAAATATTTTTTCAGACCTAGATGCAGAAAAATATTATATTCAATTTGCAACCTGATGGAGGTCAGTATAGATGGACTAATAGAACAAGTCCCACACACTGCTAGAAGCCCAAATATTTTTTCAGAGCTAGATGCAGAAAAATATTATATTCAATTTGCAACCTGAAGGAGGTCAGTATAGATGGACTAATAGAACAAGTCCCACACACTGCTAGAAGGCCAAATATTTTTTCAGAGCTAGATGCAGAAAAATATTATATTCAATTTGCAACCTGATGGAGGTCAGTATAGATGGACTAATAGAACAAGTCCCACACACTGCTAGAAGCCCAAATATTTTTTCATAGGTAGATGCAGAAAAATATTATATTCAATTTGCAACCTGATGGAGGTCAGTATAGATGGACTAATAGAATAAGTCCGACACACTGCTAGAAGCCCAAATATTTTTTCAGAGCTAGATGCAGAAAAATATTATATTCAATTTGCAACCTGATGGAGGTCAGTATAGATGGACTAATAGAACAAGTCCCACACACTGCTAGAAGCCCAAATATTTTTTCAATGGTAGATGCAGAAAAATATTATATTCAATTTGCAACCTGATGGAGGTCAGTATAGATGGACTAATAGAACAAGTCCCACACACTGCTAGAAGCCCAAATATTTTTTCAATGGTAGATGCAGAAAAATATTATATTCAATTTGCAACGTGATGGAGGTCAGTATAGATGGACTAATAGAACAAGTCCCACACACTGCTAGAAGCCCAAATATTTTTTCAGATCTAGATGCAGAAAAATATTATATTCAATTTGCAACCTGATGGAGGTCAGTATAGATGGACTAATAGAACAAGTCCGACACACAGCTAGAAGCCCAAATATTTTTTCAGAGCTAGATGCAGAAAAATATTATATTCAATTTGCAACCTGATGGAGGTCAGTATAGATGGACTAATAGAACAAGTCCCACACACTGCTAGAAGGCCAAATATTTTTTCAGTGCTAGATGCACAAAAAAATTATATTCAATTTGCAACCTGATGGAGGTCAGTATAGATGGACTAATAGAACAAGTCCCACATACTGGTAGAAGCCCAAATATTTTTTCAGAGGTAGATGCAGAAAAAAATTATATTCAGTTTGCAACCTGATGGAGGTCAGTATAGATGGACTAATAGAACAAGTCCCACACACAGCTAGAAGCCCAAATATTTTTTCAGAGCTAGATGCAGAAAAACATTATATTCAATTTGCAACCTGATGGAGGTCAGTATAGATGGACTAATAGAACAAGTCCCACACACTGCTAGAAGCCCAAATATTTTTTCAGAGGTGGATGCAGAAAAATATTATATTCAATTTGCAACCTGATGGAGGTAAGTATAGATGGACTAATAGAACAAGTCCGACACACAGCTAAAAGCCCAAATATTTTTTCAGAGCTAGATGCAGAAAAATATTATATTCAATTTGCAGCCTGATGGAGGTCAGTATAGATGGACTAATAGAACAAGTCCCACACACTGCTAGAAGGCCAAATATTTTTTCAGTGCTAGATGCAGAAAAAAATTAAATTCAATTTGCAACCTGATGGAGGTCAGTATAGATGGACTAATAGAACAAGTCCCACACACAGCTAGAAGCCCAAATATTTTTTCAGAGGTAGATGCAGAAAAAAATTATATTCAATTTGCAACCTGATGGAGGTCAGTATAGATGGACTAATAGAACAAGTCCCACACACTGCTAGAAGGCCAAAAACTTTTTCAGAGGTTGATGCAGAAAAAAATTATATTCAATTTGCAACCTGATGGAGGTCAGTATAGATGGACTAATAGAACAAATCCCACACACTGCTAGAAGGCCAAATATTTTTTCAGAGCTAGATGCAGAAAAATATTATATTCAATTTGCAACCTGATGGAGGTAAGTATAGATGGACTAATAGAACAAGTCCCACACACAGCTAGAAGCCCAAATATTTTTTCAGAGGTAGATGCAGAAAAGAATTATATTCAGTTTGCAACCTGATGGAGGTCAGTATAGATGGACTAATAGAACAAGTCCCACACACAGCTAGAAGCCCAAATATTTTTTCAGAGCTAGATGCAGAAAAAAATTATATTCAGTTTGCAACCTGATGGAGGTCAGTATAGATGGACTAATAGAACAAGTCCCACACACTGCTAGAAGGCCAAATATTTTTTCAGAGGTAGATGCAGAAAAAAATTATATTCAATTTGCAACCTGATGGAGGTCAGTATAGATGGACTAATAGAACAAGTCCCACACACTGCTAGAAGCCCAAATATTTTTTCAGAGCTAGATGCAGAAAAATGTTATATTCAATTTGCAACCTGATGGAGGTCAGTATAGATGGACTAATTGAACAAGTCCCGCACACAGCTAGAAGCCCAAATATTTTTTCAGAGGTAGATGCAGAAAAAAATGATATTCAATTTGCAACGTGATGGAGGTCAGTATAGATCTACTAATAGAACAAGTCCCACACACTGCTAGAAGGCCAAATATTTTTTCAGAGCTAGATGCAGAAAAATATTATATTCAATTTGCAACCTGATGGAGGTCAGTATAGATGGACTAATAGAACAAGTCCCACACACTGCTAGAATTCCAAATATTTTTTCAGAGCTATATGCAGAAAAATATTATATTCAATTTGCAACCTGATGGAGGTAAGTATAGATGGACTAATAGAACAAGTTCCACACACTGCTAGAAGGCCAAATATTTTTTCAGAGCTAGATACAGAAAAGTATTATATTCAATTTGCAACCTGATGGAGGTCAGTATAGATGGACTAATAGAACAAGTCCGACACACAGCTAGAAGCCCAAATATTTTTTCAGAGCTAGATGCAGAAAAATATTATATTCAATTTGCAACATGATGGAGGTCAGTATAGATGGACTAATAGAACAAGTCCCACACACAGCTAGAAGCCCAAATATTTTTTCAGAGCTAGATGCAGAAAAAAATTATATTCAGTTTGCAACCTGATGGAGGTCAGTATAGATGGACTAATAGAACAAGTCCCACACACTGCTAGAAGGCCAAATATTTTTTCAGAGGTAGATGCAGAAAAATATTATATTCAATTTGCAACATGATGGAGGTCAGTATAGATGGACTAATAGAACAAGTCCCACACACAGCTAGAAGCCCAAATATTTTTTCAGAGCTAGATGCAGAAAAAAATTATATTCAGTTTGCAACCTGATGGAGGTCAGTATAGATGGACTAATAGAACAAGTCCGACACACAGCTAGAAGCCCAAATATTTTTTCAGAGCTAGATGCAGAAAAAAATTATATTCAATTTGCAACCTGATGGAGGTCAGTATAGATGGACTAATAGAACAAGTCCCACACACTGCTAGAAGGCCAAATATTTTTTCAGTGCTAGATGCAGAAAAAAATTATATTCAATTTGCAACCTGATGGAGGTCAGTATAGATGGACTAATAGAACAAGTCCCACATACTGGTAGAAGCCCAAATATTTTTTCAGAGGTAGATGCAGAAAAAAATTATATTCAATTTGCAACCTGATGGAGGTCAGTATAGATGGAATAATAGAACAAGTCCCACACACTGCTAGAAGCCCAAATATTTTTTCAGAGCTAGATGCAGAAAAATATTATATTCAATTTGCAACCTGATGGAGGTCAGTATAGATGGACTAATAGAACAAGTCCCACACACACCTAGAAGCCCAAATATTTTTTCAGAGGTAGATGCAGAAAAAAATTATATTCAATTTGCAACCTGATGGAGGTCAGTA
The DNA here is from genome assembly GCF_046119375.1 of Phyllobates terribilis. Taxonomy (NCBI): domain Eukaryota; kingdom Metazoa; phylum Chordata; class Amphibia; order Anura; family Dendrobatidae; genus Phyllobates; species Phyllobates terribilis. The sequence continues at coordinate 178,297,158 of NW_027362761.1, read as the reverse complement.
TAGATGGACTAATAGAACAAGTCCCACACACTGCTAGAAGGCCAAATATTTTTTCAGAGGTAGATGCAGAAAAATATTATATTCAATTTGCAACGTGATGGAGGTCAGTATAGATGGACTAATAGAACAAGTCCCACACACTGCTAGAAGCCCAAATATTTTTTCAGAGCTAGATGCAGAAAAATATTATATTCAATTTGCAACCTGATGGAGTTCAGTATAGATGGACTAATAGAACAAGTCCCACACACAGCTAGAAGCCCAAATATTTTTTCAGAGGTAGATGCAGAAAAAAATTATATTCAATTTGCAACCTGATGGAGGTCAGTATAGATGGACTAATAGAACAAGTCCCACACACTGCTAGAAGGCCAAATATTTTTTCAGAGCTAGATGCAGAAAAATATTATATTCAATTTGCAACCTGATGGAGGTCAGTATAGATGGACTAATAGAACAAGTCCCACACACACCTAGAAGCCCAAATATTTTTTCAGAGGTAGATGCAGAAAAAAATTATATTCAATTTGCAACCTGATGGAGGTCAGTATAGATGGACTAATAGAACAAGTCCCACACACTGCTAGAAGGCCAAATATTTTTTCAGAGGTAGATGCAGAAAAATATTATATTCAATTTGCAACGTGATGGAGGTCAGTATAGATGGACTAATAGAACAAGTCCCACACACTGCTAGAAGCCCAAATATTTTTTCAGAGCTAGATGCAGAAAAATATTATATTCAATTTGCAACCTGATGGAGGTCAGTATAGATGGACTAATAGAACAAGTCCCACACACAGCTAGAAGCCCAAATATTTTTTCAGAGGTAGATGCAGAAAAAAATTATATTCAATTTGCAACCTGATGGAGGTCAGTATAGATGGACTAATAGAACAAGTCCCACACACTGCTAGAAGGCCAAATATTTTTTCAGAGCTAGATGCAGAAAAATATTATATTCAATTTGCAACCTGATGGAGGTCAGTATAGATGGACTAATAGAACAAGTCACACACACTGCTAGAAGGCCAAATATTTTTTCAGAGCTAGATGCAGAAAAATAGTATATTCAATTTGCAACGTGATGGAGGTCAGTATAGATGGACTAATAGAACAAGTCCCACACACTGGTAGAAGGCCAAATATTTTTTCAGAGCTAGATGCAGAAAAATATTATATTCAATTTGCAACCTGATGGAGGTCAGTATAGATGGACTAATAGAACAAGTCCCACACACAGCTAGAAGCCCAAATATTTTTTCAGAGGTAGATGCAGAAAAAAATTATATTCAGTTTGCAACCTGATGGAGGTCAGTATAGATGGACTAATAGAACAAGTCCGACACACAGCTAGAAGCCCAAATATTTTTTCAGAGCTAGATGCAGAAAAAAATTATATTCAATTTGCAACCTGATGGAGGTCAGTATAGATGGACTAATAGAACAAGTCCCAAACACTGCTAGAAGGCCAAATATTTTTTCAGAGCTAGATGCAGAAAAATATTATATTCAATTTGCAACCTGATGGAGGTCAGTATAGATGGACTAATAGAACAAGTCCCACACACTGCTAGAAGCCCAAATATTTTTTCAGAGGTAGATGCAGAAAAATATTATATTCAATTTGCAACCTGATGGAGGTAAGTATAGATGGACTAATAGAACAAGTCCGACACACAGCTAAAAGCCCAAATATTTTTTCAGAGCTAGATGCAGAAAAATATTATATTCAATTTGCAACCTGATGGAGGTCAGTATAGATGGACTAATAGAACAAGTCCCACACACTGCTAGAAGGCCAAATATTTTTTCAGTGCTAGATGCAGAAAAAAATTAAATTCAATTTGCAACCTGATGGAGGTCAGTATAGATGGACTAATAGAACAAGTCCCACACACAGCTAGAAGCCCAAATATTTTTTCAGAGGTAGATGCAGAAAAAAATTATATTCAATTTGCAACCTGATGGAGGTCAGTATAGATGGACTAATAGAACAAGTCCCACACACTGCTAGAAGGCCAAAAACTTTTTCAGAGGTTGATGCAGAAAAAAATTATATTCAATTTGCAACCTGATGGAGGTCAGTATAGATGGACTAATAGAACAAATCCCACACACTGCTAGAAGGCCAAATATTTTTTCAGAGCTAGATGCAGAAAAATATTATATTCAATTTGCAACCTGATGGAGGTAAGTATAGATGGACTAATAGAACAAGTCCCACACACAGCTAGAAGCCCAAATATTTTTTCAGAGGTAGATGCAGAAAAAAATTATATTCAGTTTGCAACCTGATGGAGGTCAGTATAGATGGACTAATAGAACAAGTCCCACACACAGCTAGAAGCCCAAATATTTTTTCAGAGCTAGATGCAGAAAAAAATTATATTCAGTTTGCAACCTGATGGAGGTCAGTATAGATGGACTAATAGAACAAGTCCCACACACTGCTAGAAGGCCAAATATTTTTTCAGAGGTAGATGCAGAAAAAAATTATATTCAATTTGCAACCTGATGGAGGTCAGTATAGATGGACTAATAGAACAAGTCCCACACACTGCTAGAAGCCCAAATATTTTTTCAGAGCTAGATGCAGAAAAATGTTATATTCAATTTGCAACCTGATGGAGGTCAGTATAGATGGACTAATTGAACAAGTCCCACACACAGCTAGAAGCCCAAATATTTTTTCAGAGGTAGATGCAGAAAAAAATGATATTCAATTTGCAACGTGATGGAGGTCAGTATAGATGTACTAATAGAACAAGTCCCACACACTGCTAGAAGGCCAAATATTTTTTCAGAGCTAGATGCAGAAAAATATTATATTCAATTTGCAACCTGATGGAGGTCAGTATAGATGGACTAATAGAACAAGTCCCACACACTGCTAGAAGGCCAAATATTTTTTCAGAGCTACATGCAGAAAAATATTATATTCAATTTGCAAGCTGATGGAGCTAAGTATAGATGGACTAATAGAACAAGTCCCACACACTGCTAGAAGGCCAAATATTTTTTCAGAGCTAGATGCAGAAAAGTATTATATTCAATTTGCAACCTGATGGAGGTCAGTATAGATGGACTAATAGAACAAGTCCGACACACAGCTAGAAGCCCAAATATTTTTTCAGAGCTAGATGCAGAAAAATATTATATTCAATTTGCAACCGGATGGAGGTCAGTATAGATGGACTAATAGAACAAGTCCCACACACTGCTAGAAGGCCAAATATTTTTTCAGTGCTAGATGCAGAAAAAAATTATATTCAATTTGCAACCTGATGGAGGTCAGTATAGATGGACTAATAGAACAAGTCCCACACACTGCTAGAAGCCCAAATATTTTTTCAGAGGTAGATGCAGAAAAATATTATATTCAATTTGCAACCTGACAGAGGTCAGTATAGATGGACGAATAGAACAAGTCCCACACACTGCTAGAAGGCCAAATATTTTTTCAGAGCTAGATGCAGAAAAATATTATATTCAATTTGCAATGTGATGGAGGTCAGTATAGATGGACTAATAGAACAAGTCCCACACACTGCTAGAAGCCCAAATATTTTTTCAGAGCTAGATGCAGAAAAATATTATATTCAATTTGCAACCTGATGGAGGTCAGTATAGATGGACTAATAGAACAAGTCCGACACACAGCTAGAAGCCCAAATATTTTTTCAGAGCTAGATGCAGAAAAATATTATATTCAATTTGCAACCTGATGGAGGTCAGTATAGATGGACTAATAGAACAAGTCCCACACACTGCTAGAAGGCCAAATATTTTTTCAGTGCTAGATGCAGAAAAAAATTATATTCAATTTGCAACCTGATGGAGGTCAGTATAGATGGACTAATAGAACAAGTCCCACACACTGCTAGAAGCCCAAATATTTTTTCAGAGGTAGATGCAGAAAAATATTATATTCAATTTGCAACCTGATGGAGGTCAGTATAGATGGACTAATAGAACAAGTCCCAGACACTGCTAGAAGGCCAAATATTTTTTCAGAGCTAGATGCAGAAAAATATTATATTCAATTTGCAACCTGATGGAGGTCAGTATAGATGGACTAATAGAACAAGTCCCACACACTGCTAGAAGCCCAAATATTTTTTCAGAGCTAGATGCAGAAAAATATTATATTCAATTTGCAACCTGATGGAGGTCAGTATAGATGTACTAATAAAACAAGTCCCACACACACCGAGAAGCCCAAATATTTTTTCAGAGGTAGATGCAGAAAAAAATTATATTCAATTTGCAACCTGATGGAGGTCAGTATAGATGGACTAATAGAACAAGTCCCACACACTGCTAGAAGGCCAAATATTTTTTCAGAGCTAGATGCAGAAAAATATTATATTCAATTTGCAACGTGATGGAGGTCAGTATAGATGGACTAATAGAACAAGTCCCACACACAGCTAGAAGCCCAAATATTTTTTCAGAGCTAGATGCAGAAAAAAATTATATTCAGTTTGCAACCTGATGGAGGTCAGTATAGATGGACTAATAGAACAAGTCCCACACACTGCTAGAAGGCCAAATATTTTTTCAGAGGTAGATGCAGAAAAAAATTATATTCAATTTGCAACCTGATGGAGGTCAGTATAGATGGACTAATAGAACAAGTCCCACACACTGCTAGAAGCCCAAATATTTTTTCAGAGCTAGATGCAGAAAAATATTATATTCAATTTGCAACCTGATGGAGGTCAGTATAGATGGACTAATTGAACAAGTCCCACACACAGCTAGAAGCCCAAATATTTTTTCAGAGGTAGATGCAGAAAAAAATGATATTCAATTTGCAACGTGATGGAGGTCAGTATAGATGTACTAATAGAACAAGTCCCACACACTGCTAGAAGGCCAAATATTTTTTCAGAGCTAGATGCAGAAAAATATTATATTCAATTTGCAACCTGATGGAGGTCAGTATAGATGGACTAATAGAACAAGTCCCACACACTGCTAGAAGGCCAAATATTTTTTCAGAGCTATATGCAGAAAAATATTATATTCAATTTGCAACCTGATGGAGGTAAGTATAGATGGACTAATAGAACAAGTCCCACACACTGCTAGAAGGCCAAATATTTTTTCAGAGCTAGATGCAGAAAAGTATTATATTCAATTTGCAACCTGATGGAGGTCAGTATAGATGGACTAATAGAACAAGTCCGACACACAGCTAGAAGCCCAAATATTTTTTCAGAGCTAGATGCAGAAAAATATTATATTCAATTTGCAACATGATGGAGGTCAGTATAGATGGACTAATAGAACAAGTCCCACACACAGCTAGAAGCCCAAATATTTTTTCAGAGCTAGATGCAGAAAAAAATTATATTCAGTTTGCAACCTGATGGAGGTCAGTATAGATGGACTAATAGAACAAGTCCCACACACTGCTAGAAGGCCAAATATTTTATTCTGAGGTAGATTCAGAAAAAAATTATATTCAATTTGCAACGTGATGGGGGTCAGTATAGATGGACTAATAGAACAAGTCCCACACACTGCTAGAAGCCCAAATATTTTTTCAGAGCTAGATGCAGAAAAATAGTATATTCAATTTGCAACCTGATGGAGGTCAGTATAGATGGACTAATTGAACAACTCCCACACACAGCTAGAAGCCCAAATATTTTTTCAGAGGTAGATGCAGAAAAAAATTATATTCAATTTGCAACGTGATGGAGGTCAGTATAGATGGACTAATAGAACAAGTCCCACACACTGCTAGAAGGCCAAATATTTTTTCAGAGCTAGATGCAGAAAAATATTATATTCAGTTTGCAACCTGATGGAGGTCAGTATAGATGGACTAATAGAACAAGTCCCACACACTGCTAGAAGGCCAAATATTTTTTCAGAGCTACATGCAGAAAAATATTATATTCAATTTGCAACCTGATGGAGCTAAGTATAGATGGACTAATAGAACAAGTCCCACACACTGCTAGAAGGCCAAATATTTTTTCAGAGCTAGATGCAGAAAAGTATTATATTCAATTTGCAACCTGATGGAGGTCAGTATAGATGGACTAATAGAACAAGTCCGACACACAGCTAGAAGCCCAAATATTTTTTCAGAGCTAGATGCAGAAAAATATTATATTCAATTTGCAACCGGATGGAGGTCAGTATAGATGGACTAATAGAACAAGTCCCACACACTGCTAGAAGGCCAAATATTTTTTCAGTGCTAGATGCAGAAAAAAATTATATTCAATTTGCAACCTGATGGCGGTCAGTATAGATGGACTAATAGAACAAGTCCCACACACTGCTAGAAGCCCAAATATTTTTTCAGAGGTAGATGCAGAAAAAAATTATATTCAATTTGCAACCTGATGGAGGTCAGTATAGATGGACTAATAGAACAATCCCACACACTGCTAGAAGGCCAAATATTTTTTCAGAGCTAGATGCAGAAAAATATTATATTCAATTTGCAACCTGATGGAGGTCAGTATAGATGGACTAATAGAACAAGTCCCACACACTGCTAGAAGCCCAAATATTTTTTCAGAGCTAGATGCAGAAAAATATTATATTCAATTTGCAACCTGATGGAGGTCAGTATAGATGAACTAATAGAACAAGTTCCACACACAGCTAGAAGCCCAAATATTTTTTCAGAGGTAGATGCAGAAAAAAATGATATTCAATTTGCAACCTGACAGAGGTCAGTATAGATGGACGAATAGAACAAGTCCCACACACTGCTAGAAGGCCAAATATTTTTTCAGAGCTAGATGCAGAAAAATATTATATTCAATTTGCAATGTGATGGAGGTCAGTATAGATGGACTAATAGAACAAGTCCCACACACTGCTAGAAGCCCAAATATTTTTTCAGAGCTAGATGCAGAAAAATATTATATTCAATTTGCAACCTGATGGAGGTCAGTATAGATGGACTAATAGAACAAGTCCGACACACAGCTAGAAGCCCAAATATTTTTTCAGAGCTAGATGCAGAAAAATATTATATTCAATTTGCAACCTGATGGAGGTCAGTATAGATGGACTAATAGAACAAGTCCCACACACTGCTGAAAGGCCAAATATTTTTTCAGTGCTAGATGCAGAAAAAAATTATATTCAATTTGCAACCTGATGGAGGTCAGTATAGATGGACTAATAGAACAAGTCCCACACACTGCTAGAAGCCCAAATATTTTTTCAGAGGTAGATGCAGAAAAATATTATATTCAATTTGCAACCTGATGGAGGTCAGTATAGATGGACTAATAGAACAAGTCCCAGACACTGCTAGAAGGCCAAATATTTTTTCAGAGCTAGATGCAGAAAAATATTATATTCAATTTGCAACCTGATGGAGGTCAGTATAGATGGACTAATAGAACAAGTCCCACACACTGCTAGAAGCCCAAATATTTTTTCAGAGCTAGATGCAGAAAAATATTATATTCAATTTGCAACCTGATGGAGGTCAGTATAGATGTACTAATAGAACAAGTCCCACACACACCGAGAAGCCCAAATATTTTTTCAGAGGTAGATGCAGAAAAAAATTATATTCAATTTGCAACCTGATGGAGGTCAGTATAGATGGACTAATAGAACAAGTCCCACACACTGCTAGAAGGCCAAATATTTTTTCAGAGCTAGATGCAGAAAAATATTATATTCAATTTGCAACGTGATGGAGGTCAGTATAGATGGACTAATAGAACAAGTCCCACACACTGCTAGAAGCCCAAATATTTTTTCAGAGCTAGATGCAGAAAAATATTATATTCAATTTGCAACCTGATGGAGGTCAGCATAGATGGACTAATAGAACAAGTCCCACACACAGCTAGAAGCCCAAATATTTTTTCAGAGCTAGATGCAGAAAAAAATTATATTCAATTTGCAACGTGATGGAGGTCAGTATAGATGGACTAATAGAACAAGTCCCACACACTGCTAGAAGGCCAAATATTTTTTCAGAGCTAGATGCAGAAAAAAATTATATTCAATTTGCAACCTGATGGAGGTCAGCATAGATGGACTAATAGAACAAGTCCCACACACTGCTAGAAGGCCAAATATTTTTTCAGAGCTAGATGCAGAAAAATATTATATTCAATTTGCAACCTGATGGAGGTCAGTATAGATGGACTAATAGAACAAGTCCCACACACTGCTAGAAGGCCAAATATTTTTTCAGAGCTAGATGCAGAAAAGTATTATATTCAATTTGCAACCTGATGGAGGTCAGTATAGATGGACTAATAGAACAAGTCCGACACACAGCTAGAAGCCCAAATATTTTTTAAGAGGTAGATGCAGAAAAATATTATATTCAATTTGCAACCTGATGGAGGTCAGTATAGATGGACTAATAGAACAAGTCCCACACACTGCTAGAAGGCCAAATATTTTTTCAGTGCTAGATGCAGAAAAAAATTATATTCAATTTGCAACCTGATGGAGGTCAGTATAGATGGACTAATAGAACAAGTCCCACACACTGCTAGAAGGCCAAATATTTTTTCAGAGGTAGATGCAGAAAAAAATTATATTTAATTTGCAACCTGATGGAGGTCAGTATAGATGGACTAATAGAACAAGTCCCACACACTGCTAGAAGGCCAAATATTTTTTCAGAGCTAGATGCAGAAAAATATTATATTCAATTTGCAACCTGATGAAGGTCAGTATAGATGGACTAATAGAACAAGTCCCACACACTGCTAGAAGCCCAAATATTTTTTCAATGCTAGATGCAGAAAAATATTATATTCAATTTGTAACCTGATGAGGTCAGTATAGATGGACTAATAGAACAAGTTCCACACACAGCTAGAAGCCCAAATATTTTTTCAGAGGTAGATGAAGAAAAAAATTATATTCAATTTCCAACCTGATGGAGGTCAGTATAGATGGACTAATAGAACAAGTCCCACACACTGCTAGAAGGCCAAATATTTTTTCAGAGCTAGATGCAGAAAAATATTATATTCAATTTGCAACCTGATGGAGGTCAGTATAGATGGACTAATAGAACAAGTCCCACACACTGCTAGAAGGCCAAATATTTTTTCCGAGCTAGATGCAGAAAAATATTATATTCAATTTGCAACCTGATGGAGGTTAGTATTGATGGACTAATAGAACAAGTCCGGCACACAGCTAGAAGCCCAAATATTTTTTCAGAGCTAGATGCAGAAAAATATTATATTCAATTTGCAACCTGATGGAGGTCAGTAAAGATGGACTAATAGAACAAGTCCGGCACACAGCTAGAAGCCCAAATATTTTTTCAGAGCTAGATGCAGAAAAATATTATATTCAATTTGCAACCTGATGGAGGTCAGTATAGATGGACTAATAGAACAACTCCCACATACTTCTAGAAGGCCAAATATTTTTTCAGTGCTAGATGCCGAAAAAAATTATATTCAATTTGCAACCTGATGGAGGTCAGTATAGATGGACTAATAGAACAAGTCCCACACACTGCTAGAAGCCCAAATATTTTTTCAGAGGTAGATGCAGAAAAAAATTATATTCAATTTGCAACCTGATGGAGGTCAGTATAGATGGACTAATAGAACAAGTCCCACACACTGCTAGAAGTCCAAATATTTTTTCAGAGCTAGATGCAGAAAAATATTATATTCAATTTGCAACCTGATGGAGGTCAGTATAGATGGACTAATAGAACAAGTCCCACACACTGCTAGAAGCCCAAATATTTTTTCAGAGGTAGATGCAGAAAAATATTATATTCAATTTGCAACCTGATGGAGGTCAGTATAGATGGACTAATAGAACAAGTCCCACACACAGCTAGAAGCCCAAATATTTTTTCAGAGGTAGATGCAGAAAAAAATGATATTTAATTTGCAACGTGATGGAGGTCAGTATAGATGTACTAATAGAACAAGTCCCACACACTGCTAGAAGGCCAAATATTTTTTCAGAGCTAGATGCAGAAAAATATTATATTCAATTTGCAACCTGATGGAGGTCAGTATAGATGGACTAATAGAACAAGTCCCACACACTGCTAGAAGGCCAAATATTTTTTCAGAGCTACATGCAGAAAAATATTATATTCAATTTGCAACCTGATGGAGCTAAGTATAGATGGACTAATAGAACAAGTCCCACACACTGCTAGAAGGCCAAATATTTTTTCAGAGCTAGATGCAGAAAAGTATTATATTCAATTTGCAACCTGATGGAGGTCAGTATAGATGGACTAATAGAACAAGTCCGACACACAGCTAGAAGCCCAAATATTTTTTCAGAGCTAGATGCAGAAAAATATTATATTCAATTTGCAACCTGATGGAGGTCAGTATAGATGGACTAATAGAACAAGTCCCACACACTGCTGAAAGGCCAAATATTTTTTCAGTGCTAGATGCAGAAAAAAATTATATTCAATTTGCAACCTGATGGAGGTCAGTATAGATGGACTAATAGAACAAGTCCCACACACTGCTAGAAGCCCAAATATTTTTTCAGAGGTAGATGCAGAAAAATATTATATTCAATTTGCAACCTGATGGAGGTCAGTATAGATGGACTAATAGAACAAGTCCCAGACACTGCTAGAAGGCCAAATATTTTTTCAGAGCTAGATGCAGAAAAATATTATATTCAATTTGCAACCTGATGGAGGTCAGTATAGATGGACTAATAGAACAAGTCCCACACACTGCTAGAAGCCCAAATATTTTTTCAGAGCTAGATGCAGAAAAATATTATATTCAATTTGCAACCTGATGGAGGTCAGTATAGATGTACTAATAGAACAAGTCCCACACACACCGAGAAGCCCAAATATTTTTTCAGAGGTAGATGCAGAAAAAAATTATATTCAATTTGCAACCTGATGGAGGTCAGTATAGATGGACTAATAGAACAAGTCCCACACACTGCTAGAAGGCCAAATATTTTTTCAGAGCTAGATGCAGAAAAATATTATATTCAATTTGCAACGTGATGGAGGTCAGTATAGATGGACTAATAGAACAAGTCCCACACACTGCTAGAAGCCCAAATATTTTTTCAGAGCTAGATGCAGAAAAATATTATATTCAATTTGCAACCTGATGGAGGTCAGCATAGATGGACTAATAGAACAAGTCCCACACACAGCTAGAAGCCCAAATATTTTTTCAGAGCTAGATGCAGAAAAAAATTATATTCAATTTGCAACGTGATGGAGGTCAGTATAGATGGACTAATAGAACAAGTCCCACACACTGCTAGAAGGCCAAATATTTTTTCAGAGCTAGATGCAGAAAAAAATTATATTCAATTTGCAACCTGATGGAGGTCAGCATAGATGGACTAATAGAACAAGTCCCACACACTGCTAGAAGGCCAAATATTTTTTCAGAGCTAGATGCAGAAAAATATTATATTCAATTTGCAACCTGATGGAGGTCAGTATAGATGGACTAATAGAACAAGTCCCACACACTGCTAGAAGGCCAAATATTTTTTCAGAGCTAGATGCAGAAAAGTATTATATTCAATTTGCAACCTGATGGAGGTCAGTATAGATGGACTAATAGAACAAGTCCGACACACAGCTAGAAGCCCAAATATTTTTTAAGAGCTAGATGCAGAAAAATATTATATTCAATTTGCAACCTGATGGAGGTCAGTATAGATGGACTAATAGAACAAGTCCCACACACTGCTAGAAGGCCAAATATTTTTTCAGTGCTAGATGCAGAAAAAAATTATATTCAATTTGCAACCTGATGGAGGTCAGTATAGATGGACTAATAGAACAAGTCCCACACACTGCTAGAAGGCCAAATATTTTTTCAGAGGTAGATGCAGAAAAAAATTATATTTAATTTGCAACCTGATGGAGGTCAGTATAGATGGACTAATAGAACAAGTCCCACACACTGCTAGAAGGCCAAATATTTTTTCAGAGCTAGATGCAGAAAAATATTATATTCAATTTGCAACCTGATGAAGGTCAGTATAGATGGACTAATAGAACAAGTCCCACACACTGCTAGAAGCCCAAATATTTTTTCAATGCTAGATGCAGAAAAATATTATATTCAATTTGTAACCTGATGAGGTCAGTATAGATGGACTAATAGAACAAGTTCCACACACAGCTAGAAGCCCAAATATTTTTTCAGAGGTAGATGAAGAAAAAAATTATATTCAATTTCCAACCTGATGGAGGTCAGTATAGATGGACTAATAGAACAAGTCCCACACACTGCTAGAAGGCCAAATATTTTTTCAGAGCTAGATGCAGAAAAATATTATATTCAATTTGCAACCTGATGGAGGTCAGTATAGATGGACTAATAGAACAAGTCCCACACACTGCTAGAAGGCCAAATATTTTTTCCGAGCTAGATGCAGAAAAATATTATATTCAATTTGCAACCTGATGGAGGTTAGTATTGATGGACTAATAGAACAAGTCCGGCACACAGCTAGAAGCCCAAATATTTTTTCAGAGCTAGATGCAGAAAAATATTATATTCAATTTGCAACCTGATGGAGGTCAGTAAAGATGGACTAATAGAACAAGTCCGGCACACAGCTAGAAGCCCAAATATTTTTTCAGAGCTAGATGCAGAAAAATATTATATTCAATTTGCAACCTGATGGAGGTCAGTATAGATGGACTAATAGAACAACTCCCACATACTTCTAGAAGGCCAAATATTTTTTCAGTGCTAGATGCCGAAAAAAATTATATTCAGTTTGCAACCTGATGGAGGTCAGTATAGATGGACTAATAGAACAAGTCCCACACACTGCTAGAAGCCCAAATATTTTTTCAGAGGTAGATGCAGAAAAAAATTATATTCAATTTGCAACCTGATGGAGGTCAGTATAGATGGACTAATAGAACAAGTCCCACACACTGCTAGAAGTCCAAATATTTTTTCAGAGCTAGATGCAGAAAAATATTATATTCAATTTGCAACCTGATGGAGGTCAGTATAGATGGACTAATAGAACAAGTCCCACACACTGCTAGAAGCCCAAATATTTTTTCAGAGGTAGATGCAGAAAAATATTATATTCAATTTGCAACCTGATGGAGGTCAGTATAGATGGACTAATAGAACAAGTCCCACACACAGCTAGAAGCCCAAATATTTTTTCAGAGGTAGATGCAGAAAAAAATGATATTTAATTTGCAACGTGATGGAGGTCAGTATAGATGTACTAATAGAACAAGTCCCACACACTGCTAGAAGGCCAAATATTTTTTCAGAGCTAGATGCAGAAAAATATTATATTCAATTTGCAACCTGATGGAGGTCAGTATAGATGGACTAATAGAACAAGTCCCACACACTGCTAGAAGGCCAAATATTTTTTCAGAGCTACATGCAGAAAAATATTATATTCAATTTGCAACCTGATGGAGCTAAGTATAGATGGACTAATAGAACAAGTCCCACACACTGCTAGAAGGCCAAATATTTTTTCAGAGCTAGATGCAGAAAAGTATTATATTCAATTTGCAACCTGATGGAGGTCAGTATAGATGGACTAATAGAACAAGTCCGACACACAGCTAGAAGCCCAAATATTTTTTCAGAGCTAGATGCAGAAAAATATTATATTCAATTTGCAACCGGATGGAGGTCAGTATAGATGGACTAATAGAACAAGTCCCACACACTGCTAGAAGGCCAAATATTTTTTCAGTGCTAGATGCAGAAAAAAATTATATTCAATTTGCAACCTGATGGCGGTCAGTATAGATGGACTAATAGAACAAGTCCCACACACTGCTAGAAGCCCAAATATTTTTTCAGAGGTAGATGCAGAAAAAAATTATATTCAATTTGCAACCTGATGGAGGTCAGTATAGATGGACTAATAGAACAATCCCACACACTGCTAGAAGGCCAAATATTTTTTCAGAGCTAGATGCAGAAAAATATTATATTCAATTTGCAACTGATGGAGGTCAGTATAGATGGACTAATAGAACAAGTCCCACACACTGCTAGAAGCCCAAATATTTTTTCAGAGCTAGATGCAGAAAAATATTATATTCAATTTGCAACCTGATGGAGGTCAGTATAGATGGACTAATAGAACAAGTTCCACACACAGCTAGAAGCCCAAATATTTTTTCAGAGGTAGATGCAGAAAAATATTATATTCAATTTGCAACCTGATGGAGGTCAGTATAGATGGACTAATAGAACAAGTCCCACACACTGCTAGAAGGCCAAATATTTTTTCAGTGCTAGATGCAGAAAAAAATTATATTCAATTTGCAACCTGATGGAGGTCAGTATAGATGGACTAATAGAACAAGTCCCACACACTGCTAGAAGCCCAAATATTTTTTCAGAGGTAGATGCAGAAAAATATTATATTCAATTTGCAACCTGATGGAGGTCAGTATAGATGGACTAATAGAATAAGTCCCACACACTGCTAGAAGGCCAAATATTTTTTCAGAGCTAGATGCAGAAAAATATTATATTCAATTTGCAACCTGATGGAGGTCAGTATAGATGGACTAATAGAACAAGTCCCACACACTGCTAGAAGCCCAAATATTTTTTCAGAGCTAGATGCAGAAAAATATTATATTCAATTTGCAACCTGATGGAGGTCAGTATAGATGTACTAATAAAACAAGTCCCACACACACCGAGAAGCCCAAATATTTTTTCAGAGGTAGATGCAGAAAAAAATTATATTCAATTTGCAACCTGATGGAGGTCAGTATAGATGGACTAATAGAACAAGTCCCACACACTGCTAGAAGGCCAAATATTTTTTCAGAGCTAGATGCAGAAAAATATTATATTCAATTTGCAACGTGATGGAGGTCAGTATAGATGGACTAATAGAACAAGTCCCACACACAGCTAGAAGCCCAAATATTTTTTCAGAGCTAGATGCAGAAAAAAATTATATTCAGTTTGCAACCTGATGGAGGTCAGTATAGATGGACTAATAGAACAAGTCCCACACACTGCTAGAAGGCCAAATATTTTTTCAGAGGTAGATGCAGAAAAAAATTATATTCAATTTGCAACCTGATGGAGGTCAGTATAGATGGACTAATAGAACAAGTCCCACACACTGCTAGAAGCCCAAATATTTTTTCAGAGCTAGATGCAGAAAAATATTATATTCAATTTGCAACCTGATGGAGGTCAGTATAGATGGACTAATTGAACAAGTCCCACACACAGCTAGAAGCCCAAATATTTTTTCAGAGGTAGATGCAGAAAAAAATGATATTCAATTTGCAACGTGATGGAGGTCAGTATAGATGTACTAATAGAACAAGTCCCACACACTGCTAGAAGGCCAAATATTTTTTCAGAGCTAGATGCAGAAAAATATTATATTCAATTTGCAACCTGATGGAGGTCAGTATAGATGGACTAATAGAACAAGTCCCACACACTGCTAGAAGGCCAAATATTTTTTCAGAGCTATATGCAGAAAAATATTATATTCAATTTGCAACCTGATGGAGGTAAGTATAGATGGACTAATAGAACAAGTCCCACACACTGCTAGAAGGCCAAATATTTTTTCAGAGCTAGATGCAGAAAAGTATTATATTCAATTTGCAACCTGATGGAGGTCAGTATAGATGGACTAATAGAACAAGTCCGACACACAGCTAGAAGCCCAAATATTTTTTCAGAGCTAGATGCAGAAAAATATTATATTCAATTTGCAACATGATGGAGGTCAGTATAGATGGACTAATAGAACAAGTCCCACACACAGCTAGAAGCCCAAATATTTTTTCAGAGCTAGATGCAGAAAAAAATTATATTCAGTTTGCAACCTGATGGAGGTCAGTATAGATGGACTAATAGAACAAGTCCCACACACTGCTTGAAGGCCAAATATTTTATTCTGAGGTAGATTCAGAAAAAAATTATATTCAATTTGCAACGTGATGGGGGTCAGTATAGATGGACTAATAGAACAAGTCCCACACACTGCTAGAAGCCCAAATATTTTTTCAGAGCTAGATGCAGAAAAATATTATATTCAATTTGCAACCTGATGGAGGTCAGTATAGATGGACTAATTGAACAACTCCCACACACAGCTAGAAGCCCAAATATTTTTTCAGAGGTAGATGCAGAAAAAAATTATATTCAATTTGCAACGTGATGGAGGTCAGTATAGATGGACTAATAGAACAAGTCCCACACACTGCTAGAAGGCCAAATATTTTTTCAGAGCTAGATGCAGAAAAATATTATATTCAGTTTGCAACCTGATGGAGGTCAGTATAGATGGACTAATAGAACAAGTCCCACACACTGCTAGAAGGCCAAATATTTTTTCAGAGCTACATGCAGAAAAATATTATATTCAATTTGCAACCTGATGGAGCTAAGTATAGATGGACTAATAGAACAAGTCCCACACACTGCTAGAAGGCCAAATATTTTTTCAGAGCTAGATGCAGAAAAGTATTATATTCAATTTGCAACCTGATGGAGGTCAGTATAGATGGACTAATAGAACAAGTCCGACACACAGCTAGAAGCCCAAATATTTTTTCAGAGCTAGATGCAGAAAAATATTATATTCAATTTGCAACCGGATGGAGGTCAGTATAGATGGACTAATAGAACAAGTCCCACACACTGCTAGAAGGCCAAATATTTTTTCAGTGCTAGATGCAGAAAAAAATTATATTCAATTTGCAACCTGATGGCGGTCAGTATAGATGGACTAATAGAACAAGTCCCACACACTGCTAGAAGCCCAAATATTTTTTCAGAGGTAGATGCAGAAAAAAATTATATTCAATTTGCAACCTGATGGAGGTCAGTATAGATGGACTAATAGAACAATCCCACACACTGCTAGAAGGCCAAATATTTTTTCAGAGCTAGATGCAGAAAAACATTATATTCAATTTGCAACCTGATGGAGGTCAGTATAGATGGACTAATAGAACAAGTCCCACACACTGCTAGAAGCCCAAATATTTTTTCAGAGCTAGATGCAGAAAAATATTATATTCAATTTGCAACCTGATGGAGGTCAGTATAGATGAACTAATAGAACAAGTTCCACACACAGCTAGAAGCCCAAATATTTTTTCAGAGGTAGATGCAGAAAAAAATGATATTCAATTTGCAACCTGACAGAGGTCAGTATAGATGGACGAATAGAACAAGTCCCACACACTGCTAGAAGGCCAAATATTTTTTCAGAGCTAGATGCAGAAAAATATTATATTCAATTTGCAATGTGATGGAGGTCAGTATAGATGGACTAATAGAACAAGTCCCACACACTGCTAGAAGCCCAAATATTTTTTCAGAGCTAGATGCAGAAAAATATTATATTCAATTTGCAACCTGATGGAGGTCAGTATAGATGGACTAATAGAACAAGTCCGACACACAGCTAGAAGCCCAAATATTTTTTCAGAGCTAGATGCAGAAAAATATTATATTCAATTTGCAACCTGATGGAGGTCAGTATAGATGGACTAATAGAACAAGTCCCACACACTGCTAGAAGGCCAAATATTTTTTCAGTGCTAGATGCAGAAAAAAATTATATTCAATTTGCAACCTGATGGAGGTCAGTATAGATGGACTAATAGAACAAGTCCCACACACTGCTAGAAGCCCAAATATTTTTTCAGAGGTAGATGCAGAAAAATATTATATTCAATTTGCAACCTGATGGAGGTCAGTATAGATGGACTAATAGAACAAGTCCCAGACACTGCTAGAAGGCCAAATATTTTTTCAGAGCTAGATGCAGAAAAATATTATATTCAATTTGCAACCTGATGGAGGTCAGTATAGATGGACTAATAGAACAAGTCCCACACACTGCTAGAAGCCCAAATATTTTTTCAGAGCTAGATGCAGAAAAATATTATATTCAATTTGCAACCTGATGGAGGTCAGTATAGATGTACTAATAGAACAAGTCCCACACACACCGAGAAGCCCAAAGATTTTTTCAGAGGTAGATGCAGAAAAAAATTATATTCAATTTGCAACCTGATGGAGGTCAGTATAGATGGACTAATAGAACAAGTCCCACACACTGCTAGAAAGCCAAATATTTTTTCAGAGCTAGATGCAGAAAAATATTATATTCAATTTGCAACGTGATGGAGGTCAGTATAGATGGACTAATAGAACAAGTCCCACACACTGCTAGAAGCCCAAATATTTTTTCAGAGCTAGATGCAGAAAAATATTATATTCAATTTGCAACCTGATGGAGGTCAGCATAGATGGACTAATAGAACAAGTCCCACACACAGCTAGAAGCCCAAATATTTTTTCAGAGCTAGATGCAGAAAAAAATTATATTCAATTTGCAACGTGATGGAGGTCAGTATAGATGGACTAATAGAACAAGTCCCACACACTGCTAGAAGGCCAAATATTTTTTCAGAGCTAGATGCAGAAAAAAATTATATTCAATTTGCAACCTGATGGAGGTCAGCATAGATGGACTAATAGAACAAGTCCCACACACTGCTAGAAGGCCAAATATTTTTTCAGAGCTAGATGCAGAAAAATATTATATTCAATTTGCAACCTGATGGAGGTCAGTATAGATGGACTAATAGAACAAGTCCCACACACTGCTAGAAGGCCACATTTTTTTTCAGAGCTAGATGCAGAAAAGTATTATATTCAATTTGCAACCTGATGGAGGTCAGTATAGATGGACTAATAGAACAAGTCCGACACACAGCTAGAAGCCCAAATATTTTTTAAGAGCTAGATGCAGAAAAATATTATATTCAATTTGCAACCTGATGGAGGTCAGTATAGATGGACTAATAGAACAAGTCCCACACACTGCTAGAAGGCCAAATATTTTTTCAGTGCTAGATGCAGAAAAAAATTATATTCAATTTGCAACCTGATGGAGGTCAGTATAGATGGACTAATAGAACAAGTCCCACACACTGCTAGAAGGCCAAATATTTTTTCAGAGGTAGATGCAGAAAAAAATTATATTTAATTTGCAACCTGATGGAGGTCAGTATAGATGGACTAATAGAACAAGTCCCACACACTGCTAGAAGGCCAAATATTTTTTCAGAGCTAGATGCAGAAAAATATTATATTCAATTTGCAACCTGATGGAGGTCAGTATAGATGGACTAATAGAACAAGTCCCACACACTGCTAGAAGCCCAAATATTTTTTCAGAGCTAGATGCAGAAAAATATTATATTCAATTTGCAACCTGATGGAGGTCAGTATAGATGTACTAATAGAACAAGTCCCACACACACCGAGAAGCCCAAAGATTTTTTCAGAGGTAGATGCAGAAAAAAATTATATTCAATTTGCAACCTGATGGAGGTCAGTATAGATGGACTAATAGAACAAGTCCCACACACTGCTAGAAAGCCAAATATTTTTTCAGAGCTAGATGCAGAAAAATATTATATTCAATTTGCAACGTGATGGAGGTCAGTATAGATGGACTAATAGAACAAGTCCCACACACTGCTAGAAGCCCAAATATTTTTTCAGAGCTAGATGCAGAAAAATATTATATTCAATTTGCAACCTGATGGAGGTCAGCATAGATGGACTAATAGAACAAGTCCCACACACAGCTAGAAGCCCAAATATTTTTTCAGAGCTAGATGCAGAAAAAAATTATATTCAATTTGCAACGTGATGGAGGTCAGTATAGATGGACTAATAGAACAAGTCCCACACACTGCTAGAAGGCCAAATATTTTTTCAGAGCTAGATGCAGAAAAAAATTATATTCAATTTGCAACCTGATGGAGGTCAGCATAGATGGACTAATAGAACAAGTCCCACACACTGCTAGAAGGCCAAATATTTTTTCAGAGCTAGATGCAGAAAAATATTATATTCAATTTGCAACCTGATGGAGGTCAGTATAGATGGACTAATAGAACAAGTCCCACACACTGCTAGAAGGCCACATTTTTTTTCAGAGCTAGATGCAGAAAAGTATTATATTCAATTTGCAACCTGATGGAGGTCAGTATAGATGGACTAATAGAACAAGTCCGACACACAGCTAGAAGCCCAAATATTTTTTAAGAGCTAGATGCAGAAAAATATTATATTCAATTTGCAACCTGATGGAGGTCAGTATAGATGGACTAATAGAACAAGTCCCACACACTGCTAGAAGGCCAAATATTTTTTCAGTGCTAGATGCAGAAAAAAATTATATTCAATTTGCAACCTGATGGAGGTCAGTATAGATGGACTAATAGAACAAGTCCCACACACTGCTAGAAGGCCAAATATTTTTTCAGAGGTAGATGCAGAAAAAAATTATATTTAATTTGCAACCTGATGGAGGTCAGTATAGATGGACTAATAGAACAAGTCCCACACACTGCTAGAAGGCCAAATATTTTTTCAGAGCTAGATGCAGAAAAATATTATATTCAATTTGCAACCTGATGAAGGTCAGTATAGATGGACTAATAGAACAAGTCCCACACACTGCTAGAAGCCCAAATATTTTTTCAATGCTAGATGCAGAAAAATATTATATTCAATTTGTAACCTGATGAGGTCAGTATAGATGGACTAATAGAACAAGTTCCACACACAGCTAGAAGCCCAAATATTTTTTCAGAGGTAGATGAAGAAAAAAATTATATTCAATTTCCAACCTGATGGAGGTCAGTATAGATGGACTAATAGAACAAGTCCCACACACTGCTAGAAGGCCAAATATTTTTTCAGAGCTAGATGCAGAAAAATATTATATTCAATTTGCAACCTGATGGAGGTCAGTATAGATGGACTAATAGAACAAGTCCCACACACTGCTAGAAGGCCAAATATTTTTTCCGAGCTAGATGCAGAAAAATATTATATTCAATTTGCAACCTGATGGAGGTTAGTATAGATGGACTAATAGAACAAGTACGGCACACAGCTAGAAGCCCAAATATTTTTTCAGAGCTAGATGCAGAAAAATATTATATTCAATTTGCAACCTGATGGAGGTCAGTAAAGATGGACTAATAGAACAAGTCCGGCACACAGCTAGAAGCCCAAATATTTTTTCAGAGCTAGATGCAGAAAAATATTATATTCAATTTGCAACCTGATGGAGGTCAGTATAGATGAACTAATAGAACAAGTTCCACACACAGCTAGAAGCCCAAATATTTTTTCAGAGGTAGATGCAGAAAAAAATGATATTCAATTTGCAACCTGACAGAGGTCAGTATAGATGGACGAATAGAACAAGTCCCACACACTGCTAGAAGGCCAAATATTTTTTCAGAGCTAGATGCAGAAAAATATTATATTCAATTTGCAACCTGATGGAGGTCAGTATAGATGAACTAATAGAACAAGTTCCACACACAGCTAGAAGCCCAAATATTTTTTCAGAGGTAGATGCAGAAAAAAATGATATTCAATTTGCAACCTGACAGAGGTCAGTATAGATGGACGAATAGAACAAGTCCCACACACTGCTAGAAGGCCAAATATTTTTTCAGAGCTAGATGCAGAAAAATATTATATTCAATTTGCAATGTGATGGAGGTCAGTATAGATGGACTAATAGAACAAGTCCCACACACTGCTAGAAGCCCAAATATTTTTTCAGAGCTAGATGCAGAAAAATATTATATTCAATTTGCAACCTGATGGAGGTCAGTATAGATGGACTAATAGAACAAGTCCGACACACAGCTAGAAGCCCAAATATTTTTTCAGAGCTAGATGCAGAAAAATATTATATTCAATTTGCAACCTGATGGAGGTCAGTATAGATGGACTAATAGAACAAGTCCCACACACTGCTAGAAGGCCAAATATTTTTTCAGTGCTAGATGCAGAAAAAAATTATATTCAATTTGCAACCTGATGGAGGTCAGTATAGATGGACTAATAGAACAAGTCCCACACACTGCTAGAAGCCCAAATATTTTTTCAGAGGTAGATGCAGAAAAATATTATATTCAATTTGCAACCTGATGGAGGTCAGTATAGATGGACTAATAGAACAAGTCCCAGACACTGCTAGAAGGCCAAATATTTTTTCAGAGCTAGATGCAGAAAAATATTATATTCAATTTGCAACCTGATGGAGGTCAGTATAGATGGACTAATAGAACAAGTCCCACACACTGCTAGAAGCCCAAATATTTTTTCAGAGCTAGATGCAGAAAAATATTATATTCAATTTGCAACCTGATGGAGGTCAGTATAGATGTACTAATAGAACAAGTCCCACACACACCGAGAAGCCCAAATATTTTTTCAGAGGTAGATGCAGAAAAAAATTATATTCAATTTGCAACCTGATGGAGGTCAGTATAGATGGACTAATAGAACAAGTCCCACACACTGCTAGAAGGCCAAATATTTTTTCAGAGCTAGATGCAGAAAAATATTATATTCAATTTGCAACGTGATGGAGGTCAGTATAGATGGACTAATAGAACAAGTCCCACACACTGCTAGAAGCCCAAATATTTTTTCAGAGCTAGATGCAGAAAAATATTATATTCAATTTGCAACCTGATGGAGGTCAGCATAGATGGACTAATAGAACAAGTCCCACACACAGCTAGAAGCCCAAATATTTTTTCAGAGCTAGATGCAGAAAAAAATTATATTCAATTTGCAACGTGATGGAGGTCAGTATAGATGGACTAATAGAACAAGTCCCACACACTGCTAGAAGGCCAAATATTTTTTCAGAGCTAGATGCAGAAAAAAATTATATTCAATTTGCAACCTGATGGAGGTCAGCATAGATGGACTAATAGAACAAGTCCCACACACTGCTAGAAGGCCAAATATTTTTTCAGAGCTAGATGCAGAAAAATATTATATTCAATTTGCAACCTGATGGAGGTCAGTATAGATGGACTAATAGAACAAGTCCCACACACTGCTAGAAGGCCAAATATTTTTTCAGAGCTAGATGCAGAAAAGTATTATATTCAATTTGCAACCTGATGGAGGTCAGTATAGATGGACTAATAGAACAAGTCCGACACACAGCTAGAAGCCCAAATATTTTTTAAGAGCTAGATGCAGAAAAATATTATATTCAATTTGCAACCTGATGGAGGTCAGTATAGATGGACTAATAGAACAAGTCCCACACACTGCTAGAAGGCCAAATATTTTTTCAGTGCTAGATGCAGAAAAAAATTATATTCAATTTGCAACCTGATGGAGGTCAGTATAGATGGACTAATAGAACAAGTCCCACACACTGCTAGAAGGCCAAATATTTTTTCAGAGGTAGATGCAGAAAAAAATTATATTTAATTTGCAACCTGATGGAGGTCAGTATAGATGGACTAATAGAACAAGTCCCACACACTGCTAGAAGGCCAAATATTTTTTCAGAGCTAGATGCAGAAAAATATTATATTCAATTTGCAACCTGATGAAGGTCAGTATAGATGGACTAATAGAACAAGTCCCACACACTGCTAGAAGCCCAAATATTTTTTCAATGCTAGATGCAGAAAAATATTATATTCAATTTGTAACCTGATGAGGTCAGTATAGATGGACTAATAGAACAAGTTCCACACACAGCTAGAAGCCCAAATATTTTTTCAGAGGTAGATGAAGAAAAAAATTATATTCAATTTCCAACCTGATGGAGGTCAGTATAGATGGACTAATAGAACAAGTCCCACACACTGCTAGAAGGCCAAATATTTTTTCAGAGCTAGATGCAGAAAAATATTATATTCAATTTGCAACCTGATGGAGGTCAGTATAGATGGACTAATAGAACAAGTCCCACACACTGCTAGAAGGCCAAATATTTTTTCCGAGCTAGATGCAGAAAAATATTATATTCAATTTGCAACCTGATGGAGGTTAGTATAGATGGACTAATAGAACAAGTACGGCACACAGCTAGAAGCCCAAATATTTTTTCAGAGCTAGATGCAGAAAAATATTATATTCAATTTGCAACCTGATGGAGGTCAATAAAGATGGACTAATAGAACAAGTCCGGCACACAGCTAGAATCCCAAATATTTTTTCAGAGCTAGATGCAGAAAAATATTATATTCAATTTGCAACCTGATGGAGGTCAGTATAGATGGACTAATAGAACAACTCCCACATACTTCTAGAAGGCCAAATATTTTTTCAGAGCTAGATGCAGAAAAATATTATATTCAATTTGCAATGTGATGGAGGTCAGTATAGATGGACTAATAGAACAAGTCCCACACACTGCTAGAAGCCCAAATATT
The DNA here is from genome assembly GCF_046119375.1 of Phyllobates terribilis. NCBI lineage: Eukaryota > Metazoa > Chordata > Amphibia > Anura > Dendrobatidae > Phyllobates > Phyllobates terribilis. The sequence goes on along the minus strand of NW_027362761.1, from coordinate 178,272,914 downwards.
TTTTCAGAGCTAGATGCAGAAAAATATTATATTCAATTTGCAACCTGATGGAGGTCAGTATAGATGGACTAATAGAACAAGTCCGACACACAGCTAGAAGCCCAAATATTTTTTCAGAGCTAGATGCAGAAAAATATTATATTCAATTTGCAACATGATGGAGGTCAGTATAGATGGACTAATAGAACAAGTCCCACACACTGCTAGAAGGCCAAATATTTTTTCAGTGCTAGATGCAGAAAAAAATTATATTCAATTTGCAACCTGATGGAGGTCAGTATAGATGGACTAATAGAACAAGTCCCACACACTGCTAGAAGCCCAAATATTTTTTCAGAGGTAGATGCAGAAAAATATTATATTCAATTTGCAACCTGATGGAGGTCAGTATAGATGGACTAATAGAACAAGTCCCAGACACTGCTAGAAGGCCAAATATTTTTTCAGAGCTAGATGCAGAAAAATATTATATTCAATTTGCAACCTGATGGAGGTCAGTATAGATGGACTAATAGAACAAGTCCCACACACTGCTAGAAGCCCAAATATTTTTTCAGAGCTAGATGCAGAAAAATATTATATTCAATTTGCAACCTGATGGAGGTCAGTATAGATGTACTAATAGAACAAGTCCCACACACACCGAGAAGCCCAAATATTTTTTCAGAGGTAGATGCAGAAAAAAATTATATTCAATTTGCAACCTGATGGAGGTCAGTATAGATGGACTAATAGAACAAGTCCCACACACTGCTAGAAGGCCAAATATTTTTTCAGAGCTAGATGCAGAAAAATATTATATTCAATTTGCAACGTGATGGAGGTCAGTATAGATGGACTAATAGAACAAGTCCCACACACTGCTAGAAGCCCAAATATTTTTTCAGAGCTAGATGCAGAAAAATATTATATTCAATTTGCAACCTGATGGAGGTCAGCATAGATGGACTAATAGAACAAGTCCCACACACAGCTAGAAGCCCAAATATTTTTTCAGAGCTAGATGCAGAAAAAAATTATATTCAATTTGCAACGTGATGGAGGTCAGTATAGATGGACTAATAGAACAAGTCCCACACACTGCTAGAAGGCCAAATATTTTTTCAGAGCTAGATGCAGAAAAAAATTATATTCAATTTGCAACCTGATGGAGGTCAGCATAGATGGACTAATAGAACAAGTCCCACACACTGCTAGAAGGCCAAATATTTTTTCAGAGCTAGATGCAGAAAAATATTATATTCAATTTGCAACCTGATGGAGGTCAGTATAGATGGACTAATAGAACAAGTCCCACACACTGCTAGAAGGCCAAATATTTTTTCAGAGCTAGATGCAGAAAAGTATTATATTCAATTTGCAACCTGATGGAGGTCAGTATAGATGGACTAATAGAACAAGTCCGACACACAGCTAGAAGCCCAAATATTTTTTAAGAGCTAGATGCAGAAAAATATTATATTCAATTTGCAACCTGATGGAGGTCAGTATAGATGGACTAATAGAACAAGTCCCACACACTGCTAGAAGGCCAAATATTTTTTCAGTGCTAGATGCAGAAAAAAATTATATTCAATTTGCAACCTGATGGAGGTCAGTATAGATGGACTAATAGAACAAGTCCCACACACTGCTAGAAGGACAAATATTTTTTCAGAGGTAGATGCAGAAAAAAATTATATTTAATTTGCAACCTGATGGAGGTCAGTATAGATGGACTAATAGAACAAGTCCCACACACTGCTAGAAGGCCAAATATTTTTTCAGAGCTAGATGCAGAAAAATATTATATTCAATTTGCAACCTGATGAAGGTCAGTATAGATGGACTAATAGAACAAGTCCCACACACTGCTAGAAGCCCAAATATTTTTTCAATGCTAGATGCAGAAAAATATTATATTCAATTTGTAACCTGATGAGGTCAGTATAGATGGACTAATAGAACAAGTTCCACACACAGCTAGAAGCCCAAATATTTTTTCAGAGGTAGATGAAGAAAAAAATTATATTCAATTTCCAACCTGATGGAGGTCAGTATAGATGGACTAATAGAACAAGTCCCACACACTGCTAGAAGGCCAAATATTTTTTCAGAGCTAGATGCAGAAAAATATTATATTCAATTTGCAACCTGATGGAGGTCAGTATAGATGGACTAATAGAACAAGTCCCACACACTGCTAGAAGGCCAAATATTTTTTCCGAGCTAGATGCAGAAAAATATTATATTCAATTTGCAACCTGATGGAGGTTAGTATAGATGGACTAATAGACCAAGTACGGCACACAGCTAGAAGCCCAAATATTTTTTCAGAGCTAGATGCAGAAAAATATTATATTCAATTTGCAACCTGATGGAGGTCAATAAAGATGGACTAATAGAACAAGTCCGGCACACAGCTAGAATCCCAAATATTTTTTCAGAGCTAGATGCAGAAAAATATTATATTCAATTTGCAACCTGATGGAGGTCAGTATAGATGGACTAATAGAACAACTCCCACATACTTCTAGAAGGCCAAATATTTTTTCAGTGCTAGATGCCGAAAAAAATTATATTCAATTTGCAACCTGATGGAGGTCAGTATAGATGGACTAATAGAACAAGTTCCACACACTGCTAGAAGCCCAAATATTTTTTCAGAGATAGATGCAGAAAAAAAATATATTCAATTTGCAACCTGATGGAGGTCAGTATAGATGGACTAATAGAACAAGTCCCACACACTGCTAGAAGTCCAAATATTTTTTCAGAGCTAGATGCAGAAAAATATTATATTCAATTTGCAACCTGATGGAGGTCAGTATAGATGGACTAATAGAACAAGTCCCACACACTGCTAGAAGGCCAAATATTTTTTCAGTGCTAGATGCAGAAAAAAATTATATTCAATTTGCAACCTGATGGAGGTCAGTATAGATGGACTAATAGAACAAGTCCCACACACTGCTAGAAGGCCAAATATTTTTTCAGAGGTAGATGCAGAAAAAAATTATATTTAATTTGCAACCTGATGGAGGTCAGTATAGATGGACTAATAGAACAAGTCCCACACACTGCTAGAAGGCCAAATATTTTTTCAGAGCTAGATGCAGAAAAATATTATATTCAATTTGCAACCTGATGAAGGTCAGTATAGATGGACTAATAGAACAAGTCCCACACACTGCTAGAAGCCCAAATATTTTTTCAATGCTAGATGCAGAAAAATATTATATTCAATTTGTAACCTGATGAGGTCAGTATAGATGGACTAATAGAACAAGTTCCACACACAGCTAGAAGCCCAAATATTTTTTCAGAGGTAGATGAAGAAAAAAATTATATTCAATTTCCAACCTGATGGAGGTCAGTATAGATGGACTAATAGAACAAGTCCCACACACTGCTAGAAGGCCAAATATTTTTTCAGAGCTAGATGCAGAAAAATATTATATTCAATTTGCAACCTGATGGAGGTCAGTATAGATGGACTAATAGAACAAGTCCCACACACTGCTAGAAGGCCAAATATTTTTTCCGAGCTAGATGCAGAAAAATATTATATTCAATTTGCAACCTGATGGAGGTTAGTATAGATGGACTAATAGAACAAGTACGGCACACAGCTAGAAGCCCAAATATTTTTTCAGAGCTAGATGCAGAAAAATATTATATTCAATTTGCAACCTGATGGAGGTCAATAAAGATGGACTAATAGAACAAGTCCGGCACACAGCTAGAATCCCAAATATTTTTTCAGAGCTAGATGCAGAAAAATATTATATTCAATTTGCAACCTGATGGAGGTCAGTATAGATGGACTAATAGAACAACTCCCACATACTTCTAGAAGGCCAAATATTTTTTCAGAGCTAGATGCAGAAAAATATTATATTCAATTTGCAATGTGATGGAGGTCAGTATAGATGGACTAATAGAACAAGTCCCACACACTGCTAGAAGCCCAAATATTTTTTCAGAGCTAGATGCAGAAAAATATTATATTCAATTTGCAACCTGATGGAGGTCAGTATAGATGGACTAATAGAACAAGTCCGACACACAGCTAGAAGCCCAAATATTTTTTCAGAGCTAGATGCAGAAAAATATTATATTCAATTTGCAACATGATGGAGGTCAGTATAGATGGACTAATAGAACAAGTCCCACACACTGCTAGAAGGCCAAATATTTTTTCAGTGCTAGATGCAGAAAAAAATTATATTCAATTTGCAACCTGATGGAGGTCAGTATAGATGGACTAATAGAACAAGTCCCACACACTGCTAGAAGCCCAAATATTTTTTCAGAGGTAGATGCAGAAAAATATTATATTCAATTTGCAACCTGATGGAGGTCAGTATAGATGGACTAATAGAACAAGTCCCAGACACTGCTAGAAGGCCAAATATTTTTTCAGAGCTAGATGCAGAAAAATATTATATTCAATTTGCAACCTGATGGAGGTCAGTATAGATGGACTAATAGAACAAGTCCCACACACTGCTAGAAGCCCAAATATTTTTTCAGAGCTAGATGCAGAAAAATATTATATTCAATTTGCAACCTGATGGAGGTCAGTATAGATGTACTAATAGAACAAGTCCCACACACACCGAGAAGCCCAAATATTTTTTCAGAGGTAGATGCAGAAAAAAATTATATTCAATTTGCAACCTGATGGAGGTCAGTATAGATGGACTAATAGAACAAGTCCCACACACTGCTAGAAGGCCAAATATTTTTTCAGAGCTAGATGCAGAAAAATATTATATTCAATTTGCAACGTGATGGAGGTCAGTATAGATGGACTAATAGAACAAGTCCCACACACTGCTAGAAGCCCAAATATTTTTTCAGAGCTAGATGCAGAAAAATATTATATTCAATTTGCAACCTGATGGAGGTCAGCATAGATGGACTAATAGAACAAGTCCCACACACAGCTAGAAGCCCAAATATTTTTTCAGAGCTAGATGCAGAAAAAAATTATATTCAATTTGCAACGTGATGGAGGTCAGTATAGATGGACTAATAGAACAAGTCCCACACACTGCTAGAAGGCCAAATATTTTTTCAGAGCTAGATGCAGAAAAAAATTATATTCAATTTGCAACCTGATGGAGGTCAGCATAGATGGACTAATAGAACAAGTCCCACACACTGCTAGAAGGCCAAATATTTTTTCAGAGCTAGATGCAGAAAAATATTATATTCAATTTGCAACCTGATGGAGGTCAGTATAGATGGACTAATAGAACAAGTCCCACACACTGCTAGAAGGCCAAATATTTTTTCAGAGCTAGATGCAGAAAAGTATTATATTCAATTTGCAACCTGATGGAGGTCAGTATAGATGGACTAATAGAACAAGTCCGACACACAGCTAGAAGCCCAAATATTTTTTAAGAGCTAGATGCAGAAAAATATTATATTCAATTTGCAACCTGATGGAGGTCAGCATAGATGGACTAATAGAACAAGTCCCACACACAGCTAGAAGCCCAAATATTTTTTCAGAGCTAGATGCAGAAAAAAATTATATTCAATTTGCAACGTGATGGAGGTCAGTATAGATGGACTAATAGAACAAGTCCCACACACTGCTAGAAGGCCAAATATTTTTTCAGAGCTAGATGCAGAAAAAAATTATATTCAATTTGCAACCTGATGGAGGTCAGCATAGATGGACTAATAGAACAAGTCCCACACACTGCTAGAAGGCCAAATATTTTTTCAGAGCTAGATGCAGAAAAATATTATATTCAATTTGCAACCTGATGGAGGTCAGTATAGATGGACTAATAGAACAAGTCCCACACACTGCTAGAAGGCCAAATATTTTTTCAGAGCTAGATGCAGAAAAGTATTATATTCAATTTGCAACCTGATGGAGGTCAGTATAGATGGACTAATAGAACAAGTCCGACACACAGCTAGAAGCCCAAATATTTTTTAAGAGCTAGATGCAGAAAAATATTATATTCAATTTGCAACCTGATGGAGGTCAGTATAGATGGACTAATAGAACAAGTCCCACACACTGCTAGAAGGCCAAATATTTTTTCAGTGCTAGATGCAGAAAAAAATTATATTCAATTTGCAACCTGATGGAGGTCAGTATAGATGGACTAATAGAACAAGTCCCACACACTGCTAGAAGGCCAAATATTTTTTCAGAGGTAGATGCAGAAAAAAATTATATTTAATTTGCAACCTGATGGAGGTCAGTATAGATGGACTAATAGAACAAGTCCCACACACTGCTAGAAGGCCAAATATTTTTTCAGAGCTAGATGCAGAAAAATATTATATTCAATTTGCAACCTGATGAAGGTCAGTATAGATGGACTAATAGAACAAGTCCCACACACTGCTAGAAGCCCAAATATTTTTTCAATGCTAGATGCAGAAAAATATTATATTCAATTTGTAACCTGATGAGGTCAGTATAGATGGACTAATAGAACAAGTTCCACACACAGCTAGAAGCCCAAATATTTTTTCAGAGGTAGATGAAGAAAAAAATTATATTCAATTTCCAACCTGATGGAGGTCAGTATAGATGGACTAATAGAACAAGTCCCACACACTGCTAGAAGGCCAAATATTTTTTCAGAGCTAGATGCAGAAAAATATTATATTCAATTTGCAACCTGATGGAGGTCAGTATAGATGGACTAATAGAACAAGTCCCACACACTGCTAGAAGGCCAAATATTTTTTCCGAGCTAGATGCAGAAAAATATTATATTCAATTTGCAACCTGATGGAGGTTAGTATAGATGGACTAATAGACCAAGTACGGCACACAGCTAGAAGCCCAAATATTTTTTCAGAGCTAGATGCAGAAAAATATTATATTCAATTTGCAACCTGATGGAGGTCAATAAAGATGGACTAATAGAACAAGTCCGGCACACAGCTAGAATCCCAAATATTTTTTCAGAGCTAGATGCAGAAAAATATTATATTCAATTTGCAACCTGATGGAGGTCAGTATAGATGGACTAATAGAACAACTCCCACATACTTCTAGAAGGCCAAATATTTTTTCAGTGCTAGATGCCGAAAAAAATTATATTCAATTTGCAACCTGATGGAGGTCAGTATAGATGGACTAATAGAACAAGTTCCACACACTGCTAGAAGCCCAAATATTTTTTCAGAGGTAGATGCAGAAAAAAAATATATTCAATTTGCAACCTGATGGAGGTCAGTATAGATGGACTAATAGAACAAGTCCCACACACTGCTAGAAGTCCAAATATTTTTTCAGAGCTAGATGCAGAAAAATATTATATTCAATTTGCAACCTGATGGAGGTCAGTATAGATGGACTAATAGAACAAGTCCCACACACTGCTAGAAGCCCAAATATTTTTTCAGAGGTAGATGCAGAAAAATATAATATTCAATTTGCAACCTGATGGAGGTCAGTATAGATGGACTAATAGAACAAGTCCCACACACAGCTAGAAGCCCAAATATTTTTTCAGAGCTAGATGCAGAAAAAAATTATATTCAATTTGCAACGTGATGGAGGTCAGTATAGATGGACTAATAGAACAAGTCCCACACACTGCTGGAAGGCCAAATATTTTTTCAGAGCTAGATGCAGAAAAATATTATATTCAATTTGCAACCTGATGGAGGTCAGTATAGATGGACTAATAGAACAAGTCCGACACACAGCTAGAAGCCCAAATATTTTTTCAGAGCTAGATCCACAAAAATATTATATTCAATTTGCAACCTGATGGAGGTCAGTATAGATGGACTAATAGAACAAGTCCCACACACTGCTAGAAGGCCAAATATTTTTTCAGTGCTAGATGCAGAAAAAAATTATATTCAATTTGCAACCTGATGGAGGTCAGTATAGATGGACTAATAGAACAAGTCCCACACACTGCTAGAAGGCCAAATATTTTTTCAGAGGTAGATGCAGAAAAAAATTATATTCAATTTACAACCTGATGGAGGTCAGTATAGATGGACTAATAGAACAAGTCCCACACACTGCTAGAAGGCCAAATATTTTTTCAGAGCTAGATGCAGAAAAATATTATATTCAATTTGCAACCTGATGGAGGTCAGTATAGATGGACTAATTGAACAAGTCCCACACACTGCTAGAAGCCCAAATATTTTTTCAATGCTAGATGCAGAAAAATATTATATTCAATTTGCAACCTGATGAGGTCAGTATAGATGGACTAATAGAACAAGTTCCACACACAGCTAGAAGCCCAAATATTTTTTCAGAGGTAGATGCAGAAAAAAATTATATTCAATTTGCAACCTGATGGAGTTCAGTATAAATGGACTAATAGAACAAGTCCCACACACTGTCACGCTGTCTCTGTATACTGGAGGTAGGGGGCCTAAGCTGACCCTAAGCTGGGGCCCTGACTAATCCCTCAACCTGGAGGTACTGTTAAAGGTACAGAGGTCCAGGCCGCCAGCGTAACCCCTACCTCCTGAGGATCCCTGCACCTAAGTAATCTAGTCCTGAGAAGGACCCCGATCACAACAAAAGGGGACAAGAAATAATATGCCCACACACAGTACTTAGACGAACGAGACAGTACAAGGGAAAAACCAAAACCACCTTGCATACAACAACTACACAACTACAACAGAGGGAACACCAACGGGAAAGGAGATAAATGATAAAGCGAGGAAAGGGAAAAAACACTCCAAATACACTTATCTCAGAAACTCCAAACACCACGATCCGCTCTGTAAGTCTGAATGAAATGCTTTCACCGACACTTCCCAAACAGACCAGCAGGCATTTGAAGGAGTCTCACTACAGAAGTATTGATTGCAGCTGGGCGAGGCTGGACCTCATCTAGCACAGAGAGAGAGAGAATTAACTCCCTCACTGCCGAAAAACACAAAGCACCAACAAGTCAGCTGCGAGAAGTCAGGCTGTGTACTCGTGACGATCTTCGTGGCGACACACCCGTGACAGTACCCCCCCTTCTACGAGGGGCCTCCGGACCCTCAGGGCCAGGTTTATCCGGGTGAGTCGTGTGGAAGGCCCGAACTAATCGGTCTGCGTTAATATCCGACGCAGGAACCCACATCCTCTCCTCAGGACCATACCCTTTCCAATGAACCAGGTACTGAAGGGACCGGCGATTAAAGCGTGAATCGATGACCCTCGATACCTGGAACTCCAAGTTACCATTGACCACCACTGGAGGGGGAGGTAAAGGTGACGGTACCACCGGCGCCACATACCTCTTAAGCAATGATCTGTGGAACACGTTGTGAATTTTAAACGTAGGGGGGAGGTCAAGACGGAATGCCACCGGATTAATAATAGAACTGATTCTGTACGGCCCGATGAACCTGGGACCCAGTTTCCAGGAGGGAACCTTAAGTTTAATATTCCTGGTAGACAACCATACCCGATCGTTCACACTTAGGTCCGGACCAGACACTCTCCTCCTATCAGCCATACGTTTGTATCGGTTCCCCATAGTATTCAGATTCTTCAGCACCCCTCTCCATACTGAAGCGAGTGATGAGGAAAATCGTTCCTCCTCAGGAACCCCCGAAGAGCCCCCCCTACTGAAAGTACAAAACTGGGGGTGAAAACCATATGCCCCAAAAAACGGGGACTTACCAGTGGACTCGCTCCGCCTATAATTAAGAGCAAACTCTGCCAGAGGTAAGAAAGAAGCCCAGTCCTCCTGGTTCTCTGACACAAAACACCGGAGATATGTCTCCAAGCTCTGGTTCATACGTTCCGTCTGACCATTGGTCTGAGGATGAAAAGCCGATGAGAACGATAAATGCATCCCCCGCCGTGTACAAAACGCCTTCCAGAATTTGGACACAAACTGAGACCCCCGATCAGACACCACCTCGGAGGGTACCCCGTGAAGCCTCACAATCTCCCCAATGAACACCTGCGCAAGAGTTTTAGCATTAGGGAGAGCCGGAAGAGCGATAAAATGTGCCATCTTGCTGAACCTGTCCACTACAACGAGTATGACCGTTTTACCCGAAGACGGAGGGAGGTCCGTAATAAAGTCCATAGACAGATGAGTCCAAGGACGCTCCGGGATCTTCAAAGGTAAGAGGGCCCCAGACGGACGGGTATGTGAGGTCTTAGAGCGCGCACAAACCCCACAGGACGCGACAAAAGTTACCACCTCCTTATGTAAGTTAGGCCACCAAAACCGACGCGAGAGGAGATCCACAGTTGCTTTACTCCCCGGGTGTCCTGCAAAAACTGAGTTATGGTGTGCCTCGATCACCTTTTGTCGCAACTGATCTGGAACAAACAGTCTCCCCGGAGGTCCAACAGGGGCGTCCCCCTGAGCCTCCAATACCTCCTCCTCCAGCTCAGAGCATACTGCCGAAACCACCACCCCCTCCTGAAGGATAGGAATCGGGTCGTCCGTATTCCCGGCCCCAGGGAAACTACGAGATAAGTCATCCGCCTTTACATTTTTTGACCCAGGACGATATGTAACGACAAAATTAAACCTGGTAAAAAACAATGACCACCTAGCTTGTCTGGGATTCAGACGTTTCGCGGACTCCAGATATAGCAGGTTCTTGTGATCGGTGATGACGGTGACCGGATGGACTGCCCCCTCCAAAAAATGGCGCCACTCCTCAAAAGCTAACTTAATGGCCAAGAGTTCCCTATTGCCGACATCGTAATTCCTCTCAGCGGACGACAATTTTTTAGAGAAAAAGGCGCACGGATGCCACTTACCAGGGGACGAACCCTGTGACAATACTGCTCCCACCCCTACCTCGGAAGCGTCTACCTCTACAATGAATGGCTGTGACGCATCAGGTTGAATGAGTATGGGTGCCGAGGCAAAACATTTTTTCAAGGAGGAGAATGCTTGACAAGCCTTGTCAGACCACCTAGAAAAATCCGTCCCCTTTTTAGTCATGTCTGTGAGAGGCTTAACCATGGACGAGAAATTACGAATGAACTTCCGGTAATAATTCGCAAACCCCAGGAAACGTTGTAGTGCCTTAAGATTCTCTGGCCGATCCCACTTAAGAACTGCCCGCACTTTCCCAGGGTCCATACGAAAACCGGACGCTGAAACCAGGAAGCCTAAAAACTGGAGTTCCTGTACGGCGAACACACACTTTTCCCATTTGGCATACAGTTTATTATCCCGCAAGATCTGTAACACCTGCCTAACGTGCTCCTGATGAGACACCAGATCCGGCGAGTAAATTAAGATATCATCCAGATATATGACAACAAACTGTCCCACCAGGCGGCGAAAAATGTCATTAACAAAGTGTTGGAACACCGCCGGGGCATTAGTCAGACCGAATGGCATGACAAGGTTCTCATAATGCCCCTCCGGCGTGTTAAACGCCGTCTTCCACTCATCCCCCTCCTTCATCCTAATCAGATTGTACGCCCCCCTGAGATCCAACTTAGAGAACCATTTGGCGCCCACGATCTGATTAAAGAGATCGGGAATAAGTGGGAGCGGATACGGATCTCGGACCGTAATCCGATTAAGTTCACGGAAATCCAGGCAAGGGCGTAGGCCTCCATCTTTCTTCTTAACAAAGAAGAACCCCGCAGCCACCGGTGAAGATGAAGGTCTAATATGCCCCTTAGCCAGACTTTCTGAAATATAATCCTTCATGGCCTGCCTCTCAGGACCAGAAAGGTTATACAACCTAGCTTTAGGTAACTTGGCCTCAGGGAGCAGTTTTACAGAACAGTCATACTCGCGATGAGGAGGTAGTTCCTGACACCCTTTCTCCGAGAATACATCCTCAAAGTCCGCCAGAAATGGACCCAAGGAGTAACCACACCGATGACCGTGTTCATGCAGTTTTTATTACAGAATTTACTCCATTGGCTTATCTCTCTGGTTTGCCAATTAATAACCGGGTTATGCTTAGCTAACCAAGGAAGGCCCAACACTATAGGAGTGGGAAGACCCTCCAACACGTAGCAAGACAACAGTTCTTTATGTATCGCCCCCACTTGAAGTTTTACGTCATGCACAGCTTGCAAAAAACTTCCCTGACCGAGAGGCCTGGCATCGATCGAGAATATGGGGATGGGTTTAGCCAACTCACTCAATCGCATACCTTGAACCCGGGCAAACCGAGCATCAACCAGATTAGCCCCGGCCCCACTATCCAGAAGAACAGATATCCTCTCAGTTCTCGTACCCACCACCACCTCCGCCGGTACGAGAAACTGAGACGAACCTAGGGACGAAATACCTACTCCCAGATTGCCGTCCACCACACAACCTGGGATCAACAGTTTTCCGACGACTCTTCACTCTGCAAGGGACGGGATGGACACCCCCCAATAAAATGTCCCTTTCTCCCGCAGAAGAAACACCTTCCTGTCTTATGGCGCACCACCGGTCCCCTCCCCCGAAATGATGTCCCTCCTAATTGCATAGGCTCCTCTGGACTGACCAGGGGAACCACCATATGAGGGGACCTTGTAGGAGGTGGAGTCATCACAGGGGGTAGAGTTATCCCGCACCTCTCCCGAAGCCGTCTGTCAACGCGAATAGCAAGGGCCATAGCGGCTTCCAGTGACGCGGGAGAGTCATACTGTGCCAACACATCCTGTAATTTGTCGGATAAACCATGACAAAACTGGCTCCTAAGAGCCGGGTCATTCCACTGGGTGTCCGTGGCCCACCTACGGAACTCCGAACAGAATTCCTCCGCCGGACGATCTCCCTGCTGGATCCTACGTAACTTAGACTCAGCAAGGGAGATCCGATCTGGGTCATCATATACGAGTCCCAGAGCAGCGAAAAACCTATCCACTGACTGGAGAGCCAGGGAGCCCGGGGGAAGAGAGAACGCCCAAGATTGTGGGTCCCCTTGTAGGAGCGAGATGACAATTCCCACCCTTTGTTCTTCACTCCCCGATGACCGAGGCCGCAGCCGAAAGTACAACTTGCATGCCTCCCGGAAAACAAAAAACTTGTCCCGCCCCCCAGTGAACCTGTCAGGGAGAGCTACTTTAGGTTCTGGTCCGGCTTGCTCCTGAGGATGCAAAACCTTGGACCTAACGTCCGCCAGCTCCATGGACAAATTCTGCAACTACCGAGCTAGACCGGCTACTGGATCCATGGTAGCTGGAGAAAAACTAAGTGGGTCGGTGAAAATGTCACGCTGTCTCTGTATACTGGAGGTAGGGGGCCTAAGCTGACCCTAAGCTGGGGCCCTGACTAATCCCTCAACCTGGAGGTACTGTTAAAGGTACAGAGGTCCAGGCCGCCAGCGTAACCCCTACCTCCTGAGGATCCCTGCACCTAAGTAATCTAGTCCTGAGAAGGACCCCGATCACAACAAAAGGGGACAAGAAATAATATGCCCACACACAGTACTTAGACGAACGAGACAGTACAAGGGAAAAACCAAAACCACCTTGCATACAACAACTACACAACTACAACAGAGGGAACACCAACGGGAAAGGAGATAAATGATAAAGCGAGGAAAGGGAAAAAACACTCCAAATACACTTATCTCAGAAACTCCAAACACCACGATCCACTCTGTAAGTCTGAATGAAATGCTTTCACCGACACTTCCCAAACAGACCAGCAGGCATTTGAAGGAGTCTCACTACAGAAGTATTGATTGCAGCTGGGCGAGGCTGGACCTCATCTAGCACAGAGAGAGAGAGAATTAACTCCCTCACTGCCGAAAAACACAAAGCACCAACAAGTCAGCTGCGAGAAGTCAGGCTGTGTACTGGTGACGATCTTCGTGGTGACACATCCGTGACACACACTGCTAGAAGGCCAAATATTTTTTCAGAGCTAGATGCAGAAAAATATTATATTCAATTTGCAACCTGATGGAGGTCAGTATAGATGGACTAATAGAACAAGTCCCACACACTGCTAGAAGGCAAAATATTTTTTCAGAGCTAGATGCAGAAAAATATTATATTCAATTTGCAACCTGATGGAAGTCAGTATAGATGGACTAATAGAACAAGTCCGACACACAGCTAGAAGACCAAATATTTTTTCAGAGCTAGATGCAGAAAAATATTATATTCAATTTGCAACCTGATGGAGGTCAGTATAGATGGACTAATAGAACAAGTCCGGCACACAGCTAGAAGCCCAAATATTTTTTCAGAGCTAGATGCAGAAAAATATTATACTCAATTTGCAACCTGATGGAGGTCAGTATAGATGGACTAATAGAAAAAGTCCCACACACTGCTAGAAGGCCAAATATTTTTTCAGTGCTAGATGCAGAAAAAAATTATATTCAATTTGCAACCTGATGGAGGTCAGTATAGATGGACTAATAGAACAAGTCCCACACACTGCTCGAAGCCCAAATATTTTTTCAGAGGTAGATGCAGAAAAAAATTATATTCAATTTGCAACCTGATGGAGGTCAGTATAGATGGACTAATAGAACAAGTCCCACACACGGCTAGAAGGCCAAATATTTTTTCAGAGCTAGATGCAGAAAAATATTATATTCAATTTGCAACCTGATGGAGGTCAGTATAGATGGACTAATAGAACAAGTTCCACACACTGCTAGAAGCCCAAATATTTTTCAGAGCTAGATGCAGAAAAATATTATATTCAATTTGCAACCTGATGGAGGTCAGTATAGATGGACTAATAGAACAAGTCCCACACACAGCTAGAAGCCCAAATATTTTTTCAGAGCTAGATGCAGAAAAAAATTATATTCAATTTGCAACGTGATGGAGGTCAGTATAGATGGACTAATAGAACAAGTCCCACACACTGCTAGAAGCCCAAATATTTTTTCAGAGCTAGATGCAGAAAAATATTATATTCAATTTGCAACCTGATGGAGGTCAGTATAGATGGACTAATAGAACAAGTCCCACACACTGCTAGAAGGCCAAATATTTTTTCAGTGCTAGATGCAGAAAAAAATTATATTCAATTTGCAACCTGATGGAGGTCAGTATAGATGGACTAATAGAACAAGTCCCACATACTGGTAGAATCCCAAATACTTTTTCAGAGGTAGATGCAGAAAAAAATTATATTCAATTTGCAACCTGATGGAGGTCAGTATAGATGGACTAATAGAACAAGTCCCACACACTGCTAGAAGGCCAAATATTTTTTCAGAGCTAGATGCAGAAAAATATTATATTCAATTTGCAACCTGATGGAGGTCAGTATAGATGGACTAATAGAACAAGTCCAACACTCTGCTAGAAGCCCAAATATTTTTTCAGAGCTAGATGCAGAAAAATATTATATTCAATTTGCAACCTGATGGAGGTCAGTATAGATGGACTAATAGAACAAGTCCCACACACACCTAGAAGCCCAAATATTTTTTCAGAGGTAGATGCAGAAAAAAATTACATTCAATTTGCAACCTGATGGAGGTCAGTATAGATGGACTAATCGAACAAGTCCCACACACTGCTAGAAGGCCAAATATTTTTTCAGAGCTAGATGCAGAAAAATATTATATTCAATTTGCAACCTGATGGAGGTCAGTATAGATGGACTAATAGAACAAGTCCCACACACAGCTAGAAGCCCAAATATTTTTTCAGAGCTACATGCAGAAAAAAATTATATTCAATTTGCAACGTGATGGAGGTCAGTATAGATGGACTAATAGAACAAGTCCCACACACTGCTAGAAGGCCAAATATTTTTTCAGAGCTAGATGCAGAAAAATATTATATTCAGTTTGCAACCTGATGGAGGTCAGTATAGATGGACTAATAGAACAAGTCCCACACACTGCTAGAAGGCCAAATATTTTTTCAGAGCTAGATGCAGAAAAATATTATATTCAATTTGCAACCTGATGGAGGTAAGTATAGATGGACTAATAGAACAAGTCCCACACACTGCTAGAAGGCCAAATATTTTTTCAGAGCTAGATGCAGAAAAATATTATATTCAATTTGCAACCTGATGGAGGTCAGTATAGATGGACTAATAGAACATGTCCCACACACAGCTAGAAGCCCAAATATTTTTTCAGAGGTAGATGCAGAAAAAAATTATATTCAGTTTGCAACCTGATGGAGGTCAGTATAGATGGACTAATAGAACAAGTCCCACACACTGCTAGAAGGCCAAATATTTTTTCAGAGGTAGATGCAGAAAAATATTATATTCAATTTGCAACCTGATGGAGGTCAGTATAGATGGACTAATAGAACAAGTCCCACACACAGCTAGAAGCCCAAATATTTTTTCAGAGGTAGATGCAGAAAAAAATTATATTCAGTTTGCAACCTGATGGAGGTCAGTATAGATGGACTAATAGAACAAGTCCCACACACAGCTAGAAGCCCAAATATTTTTTCAGAGCTAGATGCAGAAAAAAATTATATTCAGTTTGCAACCTGATGGAGGTCAGTATAGATGGACTAACAGAACAAGTCCCACACACTGCTAGAAGGCCAAATATTTTTTCAGAGCTAGATGCAGAAGAAAATTATATTCAATTTGCAACCTGATGGAGGTCAGTATAGATGGACTAATAGAACAAGTCCCACACACTGCTAGAAGGCCAAATATTTTTTCAGAGGTAGATGCAGAAAAAAATTATATTCAATTTGCAACCTGATGGAGATCAGTATAGATGGACTAATAGAACAAGTCCCACACACTGCTAGAAGGCCAAATATTTTTTCAGAGCTAGATGCAGAAAAATATTATATTCAATTTGCAACCTGATGGAGGTCAGTATAGATGGACTAATAGAACAAGTCCCACACACAGCTAGAAGCCCAAATATTTTTTCAGAGGTAGATGCAGAAAAAAATTATATTCAATTTTCAACGTGATGGAGGTCAGTATAGATGGACTAATAGAACAAGTCCCACACACAGCTAGAAGCCCAAATATTTTTTCGGAGCTAGATGCAGAAAAAAATTATATTCAGTTTGCAACCTGATGGAGGTCAGTATAGATGGACTAACAGAACAAGTCCCACACACTGCTAGAAGGCCAAATATTTTTTCAGAGCTAAATGCAGAAGAAAATTATATTCAATTTGCAACCTGATGGAGGTCAGTATAGATGGACTAATAGAACAAGTCCCACACACTGCTAGAAGGCCAAATATTTTTTCAGAGGTAGATGCAGAAAAAAATTATATTCAATTTGCAACCTGATGGAGGTCAGTATAGATGGACTAATAGAACAAGTCCCACACACTGCTAGAAGGCCAAATATTTTTTCAGAGCTAGATGCAGAAAAATATTATATTCAATTTGCAACCTGATGGAGGTCAGTATAGATGGACTAATAGAACAAGTCCCACACACTGCTAGAAGCCCAAATATTTTTTCAGAGCTAGATGCAGAAAAATATTATATTCAATTTGCAACCTGATGGAGGTCAGTATAGATGGACTAATAGAACAAGTCCCACACACAGCTAGAAGCCCAAATATTTTTTCAGAGCTAGATGCAGAAAAAAATTATATTCATTTTGCAACGTGATGGAGGTCAGTATAGATGGACTAATAGAACAAGTCCCACACACTGCTAGAAGGCCAAATATTTTTTCAGAGCTAGATGCAGAAAAATATTATATTCAATTTGCAACCTGATGGAGGTAAGTATAGATGGACTAATAGAACAAGTCCCACACACTGCTAGAAGGCCAAATATTTTTTCAGAGCTAGATGCAGAAAAATATTATATTCAATTTGCAACCTGATGGAGGTCAGTATAGTTGGACTAATAGAACATGTCCCACACACAGCTAGAAGCCCAAATATTTTTTCAGAGGTAGATGCAGAAAAAAATTATATTCAGTTTGCAACCTGATGGAGGTCAGTATAGATGCACTAATAGAACAAGTCCCACACACTGCTAAAGCCCAAATATTTTTTCAGAGCTAGATGCAGAAAAAAATTATATTCAATTTTCAACGTGATGGAGGTCAGTATAGAAGGACTAATAGAACAAGTCCCACACACAGCTAGAAGCCCAAATATTTTTTCAGAGCTAGATGCAGAAAAAAATTATATTCAATTTGCAACCTGATGGAGGTCAGTATAGATGGACTAATAGAACAAGTCCCACACACTGCTAGAAGGCCAAATATTTTTTCAGAGTTAGATGCAGAAAAATATTAGATTCAATTTGCAACCTGATGGAGGTAAGTATAGATGGACTAATAGAACAAGTCCCACACACTGCTAGAAGGCCAAATATTTTTTCAGAGCTAGATGCAGAAAAGTATTATATTCAATTTGCAACCTGATGGAGGTCAGTATAGATGGACTAATAGAACAAGTCCGACACACAGCTAGAAGCCCAAATAGTTTTTCAGAGCTAGATGCAGAAAAATATTATATTCAATTTGCAACCGGATGGAGGTCAGTATAGATGGACTAATAGAACAAGTCCCACACACTGCTAGAAGGCCAAATATTTTTTCAGTGCTAGATGCAGAAAAAAATTATATTCAATTTGCAACCTGATGGAGGTCAGTATAGATGGACTAATAGAACAAGTCCCACACAATGCTAGAAGCCCAAATATTTTTTCAGAGCTAGATGCAGAAAAATATTATATCCAATTTGCAACCTGATGGAGGTCAGTATAGATGGACTAATAGAACAAGTCCCACACACTGCTAAGAGGCCAAATATTTTTTCAGTGCTAGATGCAGAAAAAAATTATTTTCAATTTGAAACCTGATGGAGGTCAGTATAGATGGACTAATAGAACAAGTCCCACACACTGCTAGAAGGCCAAATATTTTTTCAGAGCTAGATGCAGAAAAATATTATATTCAATTTGCAACGTGATGGAGGTCAGTATAGATGGACTAATAGAACAAGTCCCACACACTGCCAGAAGCCCAAATATTTTTTCAGAGCTAGATGCAGAAAAATATTATATTCAATTTGCAACCTGATGGAGGTCAGTATAGATGGACTAATAGAACAAGTCCCACACACAGCTAGAAGCCCAAATATTTTTTCAGAGCTAGATGCAGAAAAAAATTATATTCAATTTTCAACGTGATGGAGGTCAGTATAGATGGACTAATAGAACAAGTCCCACACACAGCTAGAAGCCCAAATATTTTTTCAGAGCTAGATGCAGAAAAAAATTATATTCAGTTTGCAACCTGATGGAGGTCAGTATAGATGGACTAATAGAACAAGTCGCACACACTGCTAGAAGGCCAAATATTTTTTCAGAGCTAGATGAAGAAAAAAATTATATTCAATTTGCAACCTGATGGAGGTCAGTATAGATGGACTAATAGAACAAGTCCCACACACTGCTAGAAGGCCAAATATTTTTTCAGAGCTAGATGCAGAAAAATATTATATTCAATTTGCAACCTGATGGAGGTCAGTATAGATGGACTAATAGAACAAGTCCCACACACTGCTAGAAGCCCAAATATTTTTTCAGAGCTAGATGCAGAAAAATATTATATTCAATTTGCAACCTGATGGAGGTCAGTATAGATGGACTAATAAAACAAGTCCCACACACAGCTAGAAGCCCAAATATTTTTTCAGAGCTAGATGCAGAAAAAAATTATATTCAATTTGCAACGTGATGGAGGTCAGTATAGATGGACGAATAGAACAAGTCCCACACGCTGCTAGAAGGCCAAATATTTTTTCAGAGCTAGATGCAGAAAAATATTATATTCAATTTGCAACCTGATGGAGGTCAGTATAGATGGACTAATAGAACAAGTCCCACACACTGCTAGAAGGCCAAATATTCTTTCAGAGCTAGATGCAGAAAAATATTATATTCAATTTGCAACCTGATGGAGGTCAGTATAGATGTACTAATAGAACAAGTCCCACACACTGCTAGAAGCCCAAATATTTTTTCAGAGGTAGATGCAGAAAAATATTTTATTCAATTTGCAACCTGATGGAGGTCAGTATAGATGGACTAATAGAACAAGTCCCACACACAGCTAGAAGCCCAAATAATTTTTCAGAGGTAGATGCAGAAAAAAATGATATTCAATTTGCAACCTGATGGAGGTCAGTATAGATGGACTAATAGAACAAGTCCCACACACTGCTAGAAGGCCAAATATTTTTTCAGAGCTAGATGCAGAAAAATATTATATTCAATTTGCAACGTGATGGAGGTCAGTATAGATGGACTAATAGAACAAGTCCCACACACTGCTAGAAGCCCAAATATTTTTTTCAGAGGTAGATGCAGAAAAATATTATATTCAATTTGCAACCTTATGGAGGTCAGTATAGATGGACTAATAGAACAAGTCCGACACACAGCTAGAAGCCCAAATATTTTTTCAGAGCTAGATGCAGAAAAATATTATATCCAATTTGCAACCTGATGGAGGTCAGTATAGATGGACTAATAGAACAAGTCCCACACACTGCTAGAAGGCCAAATATTTTTTCAGTGCTAGATGCAGAAAAAAATTATATTCAATTTGCAACCTGATGGAGGTCAGTATAGATGGACTAATAGAACAAGTCCCACATACTGGTAGAAGCCCAAATATTTTTTCAGAGGTAGATGCAGAAAAAAATTATATTCAATTTGCAACCTGATGGAGGTCAGTATAGATGGACTAATAGAATAAGTCCCACACACACCTAGAAGCCCAAATATTTTTTCAGAGGTAGATGCAGAAAAAAATTATATTCAATTTGCAACCTGATGGAGGTCAGTATAGATGGACTAATAGAACAAGTCCCACACACTGCTAGAAGGCCAAATATTTTTTCAGAGCTAGATGCAGAAAAATATTATATTCAATTTGCAACGTGATGGAGGTCAGTATAGAGGGACTAATAGAACAAGTCCCACACACTGCTAGAAGCCCAAATATTTTTTCAGAGCTAGATGCAGAAAAATATTATATTCAATTTGCAACCTGATGGAGGTCAGTATAGATGGACTAATAGAACAAGTCCCACACACTGCTAGAAGCCCAAATATTTTTTCAGAAATAGATGCAGAAAAATATTATATTCAATTTGCAACCTGATGGAGGTCAGTATAGATGGACTAATAGAACAAGTCCCACACACTGCTAGAAGGCCAAATATTTTTTCAGTGCTAGATGCAGAAAAAAATTATATTCAATTTGCAACCTGATGGAGGTCAGTATAGATGGACTAATAGAACAAGTCCCACATACTGGTAGAAGCCCAAATATTTTTTCAGAGGTAGATGCAGAAAAAAATTATATTCAATTTGCAACCTGATGGAGGTCAGTATAGATGGACTAATAGAATAAGTCCCACACACACCTAGAAGCCCAAATATTTTTTCAGAGGTAGATGCAGAAAAAAATTATATTCAATTTGCAACCTGATGGAGGTCAGTATAGATGGACTAATAGAACAAGTCCCACACACTGCTAGAAGGCCAAATATTTTTTCAGAGCTAGATGCAGAAAAATATTATATTCAATTTGCAACGTGATGGAGGTCAGTATAGAGGGACTAATAGAACAAGTCCCACACACTGCTAGAAGCCCAAATATTTTTTCAGAGCTAGATGCAGAAAAATATTATATTCAATTTGCAACCTGATGGAGGTCAGTATAGATGGACTAATAGAACAAGTCCCACACACTGCTAGAAGCCCAAATATTTTTTCAGAAATAGATGCAGAAAAATATTATATTCAATTTGCAACCTGATGGAGGTCAGTATAGATGGACTAATAGAACAAGTCCCACACACTGCTAGAAGGCCAAATATTTTTTCAGAGCTAGATGCAGAAAAATATTATATTCAATTTGCAACCTGATGGAGGTCAGTATAGATGGACTAATAGAACAAGTCCCACACACTGCTAGAAGGACAAAATATTTTTTCAGAGCTAGATGCAGAAAAATAGTATATACAATTTGCAACCTGATGGAGGTCAGTATAGATGGACTAATAGAACAAGTCCCACACACTGCTAGAAGGCCAAATATTTTTTCAGAGGTAGATGCAGAAAAAAATTATATTCAGTTTGCAACCTGATGGAGGTCAGTATAGATGGACTAATAGAACAAGTCCGACACACAGCTAGAAGCCCAAATATTTTTTCAGAGCTAGATGCAGAAAAATATTATATTCAATTTGCAACCTGATGGAGGTCAGTATAGATGGACTAATAGAACAAGTCCCACACACTGCTAGAAGCCCAAATATTTTTTCAGAGCTAGATGCAGAAAAATATTATATTCAATTTGCAACCTGATGGAGGTCAGTATAGATGGACTAATAAAACAAGTCCCACACACAGCTAGAAGCCCAAATATTTTTTCAGAGCTAGATGCAGAAAAAAATTATATTCAATTTGCAACGTGATGGAGGTCAGTATAGATGGACTAATAGAACAAGTCCCACACACTGCTAGAAGGCCAAATATTTTTTCAGAGCTAGATGCAGAAAAATATTATATTCAATTTGCAACCTGATGGAGGTCAGTATAGATGAACTAATAGAACAAGTTCCACACACTGCTAGAAGGCCAAATATTTTTTCAGAGCTAGATGCAGAAAAATATTTTATTCAATTTGCAACCTGATGGAGGTAAGTATAGATGGACTAATAGAACAAGTCCCACACACTGCTAGAAGGCCAAATATTTTTTCAGAGCTAGATGCAGAAAAGTATTATATTCAATTTGCAACCTGATGGAGGTCAGTATAGATGGACTAATAGAACAAGTCCCACACACTGCTAGAAGCCCAAATATTTTTTCAGAGGTAGATGCAGAAAAAAATTATATTCAATTTGCAACCTGATGGAGGTCAGTATAGATGGACTAATAGAACAAGTCCCACACACTGCTAGAAGGCCAAATATTTTTTCAGAGCTAGATGCAGAAAAATATTATATTCAATTTGCAACCTGATGGAGGTCAGTATAGATGGACTAATAGAACAAGTCCCACACACTGCTAGAAGCACAAATATTTTTTCAGAGGTAGATGCAGAAAAATATTATATTCAATTTGCAACCTGATGGAGGTCAGTATAGATGGACTAATAGAACAAGTTCCACACACAGCTAGAAGCCCAAATATTTTTTCAGAGGTAGATGCAGAAAAAAATTATATTCAATTTGCAACCTGATGGAGGTCAGTATAGATGGACTAATAGAACAAGTCCCACACACTGCTAGAAGCCCAAATTTTTTTTCAGAGCTAGATGCAGAAAAATATTATATTCAATTTGCAACCTGATGGAGGTCAGTATAGATGGACTAATAGAACAAGTCCGACACACAGCTAGAAGCCCAAATATTTTTTCAGAGCTAGATGCAGAAAAATATTATATTCAATTTGCAACCTGATGGAGGTCAGTATAGATGGATTAATAGAACAAGTCCCACACACTGCTAGAAGGCCAAATATTTTTTCAGTGCTAGATGCAGAAAAAAATTATATTCAATTTGCAACCTGATGGAGGTCAGTATAGATGGACTAATAGAACAAGTCCCACATACTGGTAGAAGCCCAAATATTTTTTCAGAGGTAGATGCAGAAAAAAATTATATTCAATTTGCAACCTGATGGAGGTCAGTATAGATGGACTAATAGAACAAGTCCCACACACTGCTAGAAGGCCAAATATTTTTTCAGAGCTACATGCAAAAAAATATTATATTCAATTTGCAACCTGATGGAGGTCAGTATAGATGGACTAATAGAACAAGTCCCACACACTGCTAGAAGCCCAAATATTTTTTCAGAGCTAGATGCAGAAAAATATTATATTCAATTTGCAACCTGATGGAGGTCAGTATAGATGGACTAATAGAATAAGTCCCACACACACCTAGAAGCCCAAATATTTTTTCAGAGGTAGATGCAGAAAAAAATTATATTCAATTTGCAACCTGATGGAGGTCAGTATAGATGGACTAATAGAACAAGTCCCACACACTGCTAGAAGGCCAAATATTTTTTCAGAGCTAGATGCAGAAAAATATTATATTCAATTTGCAACGTGATGGAGGTCAGTATAGAGGGACTAATAGAACAAGTCCCACACACTGCTAGAAGCCCAAATATTTTTTCAGAGCTAGATGCAGAAAAATATTATATTCAATTTGCAACCTGATGGAGGTCAGTATAGATGGACTAATAGAACAAGTCCCACACACTGCTAGAAGCCCAAATATTTTTTCAGAAATAGATGCAGAAAAATATTATATTCAATTTGCAACCTGATGGAGGTCAGTATAGATGGACTAATAGAACAAGTCCCACACACTGCTAGAAGGCCAAATATTTTTTCAGAGCTAGATGCAGAAAAATATTATATTCAATTTGCAACCTGATGGAGGTCAGTATAGATGGACTAATAGAACAAGTCCCACACACTGCTAGAAGGACAAAATATTTTTTCAGAGCTAGATGTAGAAAAATAGTATATACAATTTGCAACCTGATGGAGGTCAGTATAGATGGACTAATAGAACAAGTCCCACACACTGCTAGAAGGCCAAATATTTTTTCAGAGGTAGATGCAGAAAAAAATTATATTCAGTTTGCAACCTGATGGAGGTCAGTATAGATGGACTAATAGAACAAGTCCGACACACAGCTAGAAGCCCAAATATTTTTTCAGAGCTAGATGCAGAAAAAAATTATATTCAATTTGGAATGTGATGGAGGTCAGTATAGATGGACTAATAGAGCAAGTCCCACACACTGCTAGAAGGCCAAATATTTTTTCAGAGCTAGATGCAGAAAAAAATTATATTCAATTTGCAACCTGATGGAGGTCAGTGTAGATGGACTAATAGAACAAGTCCCACACACTGCTAGAAGGCCAAATATATTTTCAGAGCTAGATGCAGAAAAAAATTATATTCAATTTGCAACCTGATGGAGGTCAGTATAGATGGACTAATAGAACAAGTCCCACACACTGCTAGAAGGCCAAATATTTTTTCAGAGCTAGATGCAGAAAAATATTATATTCAATTTGCAACCTGATGGAGGTCAGTATAGATGGACTAATAGAACAAGTCCCACACACTGCTAGAAGGCCAAATATTTTTCAGAGCTAGATGCAGAAAAATATTATATTCAATTTGCAACCTGATGGAGGTAAGTATAGATGGACTAATAGAACAAGTCCCACACACTGCTAGAAGGCCAAATATTTTTTCAGAGCTAGATGCAGAAAAGTATTATATTCAATTTGCAACCTGATGGAGGTCAGTATAGATGGACTAATAGAACCAGTCCGACACACAGCTAGAAGCCCAAATATTTTTTCAGAGCTAGATGCAGAAAAAAATTATATTCAATTTGCAACCTGATGGAGGTCAGTATAGATGGACTAATAGAACAAGTCCCACACACTGCTAGAAGGCCAAATATTTTTTCAGAGGTAGATGCAGAAAAAAATTATATTCAATTTGCAACCTGATGGAGGTCAGTATAGATGGACTAATAGAACAAGTCCCACACACTGCTGTAAGGCCAAATATTTTTTCAGAGCTAGATGCAGAAAAATATTATATTCAATTTGCAACCTGATGGAGGTCAGTATAGATGGACTAATAGAACAAGTCCCACACACTGCTAGAAGCCCAAATATTTTTTCAGAGGTAGATGCAGAAAAATATTATATTCAATTTGCAACCTGATGGAGGTCAGTATAGATGGACTAATAGAACAAGTCCCACACACTGCTAGAAGGCCAAATATTTTTTCAGTGCTAGATGCAGTAAAAAATTATATTCAATTTGCAACCTGATGGAGGTCAGTATAGATGGACTAATAGAACAAGTCCCACATACTGGTAGAAGCCCAAATATTTTTTCAGAGGTAGATGCAGAAAAAAATTATATTCAATTTGCAACCTGATGGAGGTCAGTATAGATGGACTAATAGAACAAGTCCCACACACTGCTAGAAGGCCAAATATTTTTTCAGAGCTAGATGCAGAAAAATATTATATTCAATTTGCAACCTGATGGAGGTCAGTATAGATGGACTAATAGAACAAGTCCCACACACTGCTAGAAGCCCAAATATTTTTTCAGAGGTAGATGCAGAAAAATATTATATTCAATTTGCAACCTGATGGAGGTCAGTATAGATGGACTAAAATAATAAGTCCCACACACACCTAGAAGCCCAAATATTTTTTCAGAGGTAGATGCAGAAAAATATTATATTCAATTTGCAACCTGATGGAGGTCAGTATAGATGGACTAATAGAACAAGTCCCACACACTGCTAGAAGCCCAAATATTTTTTTAGAGCTAGATGCAGAAAAATATTATATTCAATATGCAACCTGATGGAGGTCAGTATAGATGGACTAATAGAACAAGTCCCACACACTGTTAGAAGGCCAAATATTTTTTCAGAGCTAGATGCAGAAAAATATTATATTCAATTTGCAACCTGATGGAGGTCAGTATAGATGGACTAATAGAACAAGTCCCACACACTGCTAGAAGCCCAAATATTTTTTCAGAGCTAGATGCAGAAAAATATTATATTCAATTTGCAACCTGATGGAGGTCAGTATAGATGGACTAATAGCACAAGTCCCACACACTGCTAGAAGCCCAAATATTTTTTCAGAGCTAGATGCAGAAAAATATTATATTCAATTTGCAACCTGATGGAGGTCAGTATAGATGGACTAATAGAACAAGTCCCACACACTGCTAGAAGCCCAAATATTTTTTCAGAGCTAGATGCAGAAAAATATTATATTCAATTTGCAACCTGATGGAGGTCAGTATAGATGGGCTAATAGAACAAGTCCCACATACTGGTAGAAGCCCAAATATTTTTTCAGTGGTAGATGCAGAAAAAAATTATATTCAATTTGCAACCTGATGGAGGTCAGTATAGATGGACTAATAGAACAAGTCCCACACACTGCTAGAAGGCCAAATATTTTTTCAGAGCTAGATGCAGAAAAATATTATATTCAATTTGCAACCTGATGGAGGTCAGTATAGATGGACTAATAGAACAAGTCCCACACACTGCTAGAAGCCCAAATATTTTTTCAGAGGTAGATGCAGAAAAATATTATATTCAATTTGCAACCTGATGGAGATCAGTATAGATGGACTAAAAGAATAAGTCCCACACACACCTAGAAGCCCAAATATTTTTTCAGAGGTAGATGCAGAAAAAAATTATATTCAATTTGCAACCTGATGGAGGTCAGTATAGATGGACTAATAGAACAAGTCCCACACACTGCTAGAAGCCCAAATATTTTTTCAGAGCTAGATGCAGAAAAATATTATATTCAATTTGCAACCTGATGGAGGTCAGTATAGATGGACTAATAGAACAAGTCCCACACACTGCTAGAAGCCCAAATATTTTTTCAGAGGTAGATGCAGAAAAAAATTATATTCAATTTGCAACCTGATGGAGGTCAGTATAGATGGACTAATAGAACAAGTCCCACACACTGCTAGAAGGCCAAATATTTTTTCAGAGCTAGATGCAGAAAAATATTATATTCAATTTGCAACCTGATGGAGGTCAGTATAGATGGACTAATAGAACAAGTCCCACACACTGCTAGAAGCCCAAATATTTTTTCAGAGGTAGATGCAGAAAAAAATTATATTCAATTTGCAACCTGATGGAGGTCAGTATAGATGGACTAATAGAACAAGTCCCACACACTGCTAGAAGGCCAAATATTTTTTCAGAGCTAGATGCAGAAAAATATTATATTCAATTTGCAACCTGATGGAGGTCAGTATAGATGGACTAATAGAACAAGTCCCACACACTGCTAGAAGCCCAAATATTTTTTCAGAGGTAGATGCAGAAAAATATTATATTCAATTTGCAACCTGATGGAGGTCAGTATAGATGGACTAATAGAACAAGTTCCACAAACAGCTAGAAGCCCAAATATTTTTTCAGAGGTAGATGCAGAAAAAAATTATATTCAATTTGCAACCTGATGGAGGTCAGTATAGATGGACTAATAGAACAAGTCCCACACACTGCTAGAAGCCCAAATATTTTTTCAGAGCTAGATGCAGAAAAATATTATATTCAATTTGCAACCTGATGGAGGTCAGTATAGATGGACTAATAGAACAAGTCCGACACACAGCTAGAAGCCCAAATATTTTTTCAGAGCTAGATGCAGAAAAATATTATATTCAATTTGCAACCTGATGGAGGTCAGTATGGATGGACTAATAGAACAAGTCCCACACACTTCTAGAAGGCCAAATATTTTTTCAGTGCTAGATGCAGAAAAAAATTATATTCAATTTGCAACCTGATGGAGGTCAGTATAGATGGACTAATAGAACAAGTCCCACATACTGGTAGAAGCCCAAATATTTTTTCAGAGGTAGATGCAGAAAAAAATTATATTCAATTTGCAACCTGATGGAGGTCAATATAGATGGACTAATAGAACAAGTCCCACACACTGCTAGAAGGCCAAATATTTTTTCAGAGCTAGATGCAGAAAAATATTATATTCAATTTGCAACCTGATGGAGGTCAGTATAGATGGACTAATAGAACAAGTCCCACACACTGCTAGAAGCCCAAATATTTTTTCAGAGCTAGATGCAGAAAAATATTATATTCAATTTGCAACCTGATGGAGGTCAGTATAGATGGACTAATAGAATAAGTCCCACACACACCTAGAAGCCCAAATATTTTTTCAGAGGTAGATGCAGAAAAAAATTATATTCAATTTGCAACCTGATGGAGGTCAGTATAGATGGACTAATAGAACAAGTCCCACATACTGGTAGAAGCCCAAATATTTTTTCAGAGGTAGATGCAGAAAAAAATTATATTCAATTTGCAACCTGATGGAGGTCAGTATAGATGGACTAATAGAACAAGTCCCACACACTGCTAGAAGGGCAAATATTTTTTCAGAGCTAGATGCAGAAAAATATTATATTCAATTTGCAACCTGATGGAGGTCAGTATAGATGGACTAATAGAACAAGTCCCACACACTGCTAGAAGCCCAAATATTTTTTCAGAGGTAGATGCAGAAAAATATTATATTCAATTTGCAACCTGATGGAGGTCAGTATAGATGGACTAAAAGAATAAGTCCCACACACACCTAGAAGCCCAAATATTTTTTCAGAGGTAGATGCAGAAAAAAATTATATTCAATTTGCAACCTGATGGAGGTCAGTATAGATGGACTAATAGAACAAGTCCCACACACTGCTAGAAGCCCAAATATTTTTTCAGAGCTAGATGCAGAAAAATATTATATTCAATTTGCAACCTGATGGAGGTCAGTATAGATGGACTAATAGAACAAGTCCCACACACTGCTAGAAGGCCAAATATTTTTTCAGAGCTAGATGCAGAAAAATATTATATTCAATTTGCAACCTGATGGAGGTCAGTATAGATGAACTAATAGAACAAGTCCCACACACTGCTAGAAGCCCAAATATTTTTTCAGAGGTAGATGCAGAAAAAAATTATATTCAATTTGCAACCTGATGGAGGTCAGTATAGATGGACTAATAGAGCAAGTCCCACACACTGCTAGAAGGCCAAATATTTTTTCAGAGCTAGATGCAGAAAAATATTATATTCAATTTGCAACCTGATGGAGGTCAGTATAGATGGACTAATAGAACAAGTCCCACACACTGCTAGAAGCCCAAATATTTTTTCAGAGGTAGATGCAGAAAAAAATTATTTTCAATTTGCAACCTGATGGAGGTCAGTATAGATGGACTAATAGAACAAGTCCCACACACTGCTAGAAGGCCAAATATTTTTTCAGTGCTAGATGCAGTAAAAAATTATATTCAATTTGCAACCTGATGGAGGTCAGTATAGATGGACTAATAGAACAAGTCCCACACACTGCTAGAAGCCCAAATATTTTTTCAGAGCTAGATGCAGAAAAATATTATATTCAATTTGCAACCTGATGGAGGTCAGTATAGATGGACTAATAGAACAAGTCCCACACACTGCTAGAAGCCCAAATATTTTTTCAGAGGTAGATGCAGAAAAATATTATATTCAATTTGCAACCTGATGGAGGTCAGTATAGATGGACTAATAGAACAAGTCCCACACACTGCTAGAAGCCCAAATATTTTTTCAGAGCTAGATGCAGAAAAATATTATATTCAATTTGCAACCTGATGGAGGTCAGTATAGATGGGCTAATAGAACAAGTCCCACATACTGGTAGAAGCCCAAATATTTTTTCAGTGGTAGATGCAGAAAAAAATTATATTCAATTTGCAACCTGATGGAGGTCAGTATAGATGGACTAATAGAACACGTCCCACACACTGCTAGAAGGCCAAATATTTTTTCAGAGCTAGATGCAGAAAAATATTATATTCAATTTGCAACCTGATGGAGGTCAGTATAGATGGACTAATAGAACAAGTCCCACACACTGCTAGAAGCCCAAATATTTTTTCAGAGGTAGATGCAGAAAAATATTATATTCAATTTGCAACCTGATGGAGATCAGTATAGATGGACTAAAAGAATAAGTCCCACACACACCTAGAAGCCCAAATATTTTTTCAGAGGTAGATGCAGAAAAAAATTATATTCAATTTGCAACCTGATGGAGGTCAGTATAGATGGACTAATAGAACAAGTCCCACACACTGCTAGAAGCCCAAATATTTTTTCAGAGCTAGATGCAGAAAAATATTATATTCAATTTGCAACCTGATGGAGGTCAGTATAGATGGACTAATAGAACAAGTCCCACACACTGCTAGAAGCCCAAATATTTTTTCAGAGGTAGATGCAGAAAAAAATTATATTCAATTTGCAACCTGATGGAGGTCAGTATAGATGGACTAATAGAACAAGTCCCACACACTGCTAGAAGGCCAAATATTTTTTCAGAGCTAGATGCAGAAAAATATTATATTCAATTTGCAACCTGATGGAGGTCAGTATAGATGGACTAATAGAACAAGTCCCACACACTGCTAGAAGCCCAAATATTTTTTCAGAGGTAGATGCAGAAAAAAATTATATTCAATTTGCAACCTGATGGAGGTCAGTATAGATGGACTAATAGAACAAGTCCCACACACTGCTAGAAGGCCAAATATTTTTTCAGAGCTAGATGCAGAAAAATATTATATTCAATTTGCAACCTGATGGAGGTCAGTATAGATGGACTAATAGAACAAGTCCCACACACTGCTAGAAGCCCAAATATTTTTTCAGAGGTAGATGCAGAAAAATATTATATTCAATTTGCAACCTGATGGAGGTCAGTATAGATGGACTAATAGAACAAGTTCCACAAACAGCTAGAAGCCCAAATATTTTTTCAGAGGTAGATGCAGAAAAAAATTATATTCAATTTGCAACCTGATGGAGGTCAGTATAGATGGACTAATAGAACAAGTCCCACACACTGCTAGAAGCCCAAATATTTTTTCAGAGCTAGATGCAGAAAAATATTATATTCAATTTGCAACCTGATGGAGGTCAGTATAGATGGACTAATAGAACAAGTCCGACACACAGCTAGAAGCCCAAATATTTTTTCAGAGCTAGATGCAGAAAAATATTATATTCAATTTGCAACCTGATGGAGGTCAGTATAGATGGACTAATAGAACAAGTCCCACATACTGGTAGAAGCCCAAATATTTTTTCAGAGGTAGATGCAGAAAAAAATTATATTCAATTTGCAACCTGATGGAGGTCAATATAGATGGACTAATAGAACAAGTCCCACACACTGCTAGAAGGCCAAATATTTTTTCAGAGCTAGATGCAGAAAAATATTATATTCAATTTGCAACCTGATGGAGGTCAGTATAGATGGACTAATAGAACAAGTCCCACACACTGCTAGAAGCCCAAATATTTTTTCAGAGCTAGATGCAGAAAAATATTATATTCAATTTGCAACCTGATGGAGGTCAGTATAGATGGACTAATAGAATAAGTCCCACACACACCTAGAAGCCCAAATATTTTTTCAGAGGTAGATGCAGAAAAAAATTATATTCAATTTGCAACCTGATGGAGGTCAGTATAGATGGACTAATAGAACAAGTCCCACATACTGGAAGAAGCCCAAATATTTTTCCAGAGGTAGATGCAGAAAAAAATTATATTCAATTTGCAACCTGATGGAGGTCAGTATAGATGGACTAATAGAACAAGTCCCACACACTGCTAGAAGGCCAAATATTTTTTCAGAGCTAGATGCAGAAAAATATTATATTCAATTTGCAACCTGATGGAGGTCAGTATATATGGACTAATAGAACAAGTCCCACACACTGCTAGAAGCCCAAATATTTTTTCAGAGGTAGATGCAGAAAAATATTATATTCAATTTGCAACCTGATGGAGGTCAGTATAGATGGACTAAAAGAATAAGTCCCACACACACCTAGAAGCCCAAATATTTTTTCAGAGGTAGATGCAGAAAAAAATTATATTCAATTTGCAACCTGATGGAGGTCAGTATAGATGGACTAATAGAACAAGTCCCACACACTGCTAGAAGCCCAAATATTTTTTCAGAGCTAGATGCAGAAAAATATTATATTCAATTTGCAACCTGATGGAGGTCAGTATAGATGGACTAATAGAACAAGTCCCACACACTGCTAGAAGGCCAAATATTTTTTCAGAGCTAGATGCAGAAAAATATTATATTCAATTTGCAACCTGATGGAGGTCAGTATAGATGGACTAATAGAACAAGTCCCACACACTGCTAGAAGCCCAAATATTTTTTCAGAGGTAGATGCAGAAAAAAATTATTTTCAATTTGCAACCTGATGGAGGTCAGTATAGATGGACTAATAGAACAAGTCCCACACACTGCTAGAAGGCCAAATATTTTTTCAGAGCTAGATGCAGAAAAATATTATATTCAATTTGCAACCTGATGGAGGTCAGTATAGATGGACTAATAGAACAAGTCCCACACACTGCTAGAAGCCCAAATATTTTTTCAGAGGTAGATGCAGAAAAATATTATATTCAATTTGCAACCTGATGGAGGTCAGTATAGATGGACTAATAGAACCAGTTCCACAAACAGCTAGAAGCCCAAATATTTTTTCAGAGGTAGATGCAGAAAAAAATTATATTCAATTTGCAACCTGATGGAGGTCAGTATAGATGGACTAATAGAACAAGTCCCACACACTGCTAGAAGCCCAAATATTTTTTCAGAGCTAGATGCAGAAAAATATTATATTCAATTTGCAACCTGATGGAGGTCAGTATAGATGGACTAATAGAACAAGTCCGACACACAGCTAGAAGCCCAAATATTTTTTCAGAGCTAGATGCAGTAAAATATTATATTCAATTTGCAACCTGATGGAGGTCAGTATAGATGGACTAATAGAACAAGTCCCACACACTGCTAGAAGGCCAAATATTTTTTCAGTGCTAGGTGCAGAAAAAAATTATATTCAATTTGCAACCTGATGGAGGTCAGTATAGATGGACTAATAGAACAAGTCCCACACACTGCTAGAAGGCCAAATATTTTTTCAGAGGTAGATGCAGAAAAATATTATATTCAATTTGCAACCTGATGGAGGTCAGTATAGATGGACTAATAGAACAAGTCCCACACACTGCTTGAAGGCCAAATATTTTTTCAGAGCTAGATGCAGAAAAATATTATATTCAATTTGCAACCTGATGGAGGTCAGTATAGATGGACTAATAGAACAAGTCCCACACACTGCTAGAAGGCCAAATATTTTTTCAGAGCTAGATGCAGAAAAATAGTATATTCAATTTGCAACCTGATGGAGGTCAGTATAGATGGACTAATAGAACAAGTCCCACACACTGCTAGAAGGCCAAATATTTTTTCAGAGCTAGATGCAGAAAAATATTATATTCAATTTGCAACCTGATGGAGGTCAGTATAGATGGACTAATAGAACAAGTCCCACACACAGCTAGAAGCCCAAATATTTTTTCAGAGGTAGATGCAGAAAAAAATTATATTCAGTTTGCAACCTGATGGAGGTCAGTATAGATGGACTAATAGAACAAGTCCGACACACAGCTAGAAGCCCAAATATTTTTTAAGAGCTAGATGCAGAAAAAAATTATATTCAATTTGCAACGTGATGGAGGTCAGTATAGATGGACTAATAGAACAAGTCCCACACACTGCTAGAAGGCCAAATATTTTTTCAGAGCTGGATGCAGAAAAAAATTATATTCAATTTGCAACCTGAAGGAGGTCAGTATAGATGGACTAATAGAACAAGTCCCACACACTGCTAGAAGGCCAAATATATTTTCAGAGCTAGATGCAGAAAAAAATTATATTCAATTTGCAACCTGATGGAGGTCAGTATAGATGGACTAATAGAACAAGTCCCACACACTGCTAGAAGGCCAAATATTTTTTCAGAGCTAGATGCAGAAAAATATTATATTCAATTTGCAACCTGATGGAGGTCAGTATAGATGGACTAATAGAACAAGTCCCACACACTGCTAGAAGCCCAAATATTTTTTCAGAGGTAGATGCAGAAAAATATTATATTCAATTTGCAACCTGATGGAGGTAAGTATAGATGGACTAATAGAACAAGTCCGACACACAGCTGAAAGCCCAAATATTTTTTCAGAGCTAGATGCAGAAAAATATTATATTCAATTTGCAACCTGATGGAGGTCAGTATAGATGGACTAATAGAACAAGTCCCACACACTGCTAGAAGGCCAAATATTTTTTCAGTGCTAGATGCAGAAAAAAATTATATTCAATTTGCAACCTGATGGAGGTCAGTATAGATGGACTAATAGAACAAGTCCCACACACAGCTAGAAGCCCAAATATTTTTTCAGAGGTAGATGCAGAAAAAAATGATATTCAATTTGCAACCTGATGGAGGTCAGTATAGATGGACTAATAGAACAAGTCCCACACACTGCTAGAAGGCCAAATATTTTTTCAGAGGTAGATGCAGAAAAAAATTATATTCAATTTGCAACCTGATGGAGGTCAGTATAGATGGACTAATAGAACAAGTCCCACACACTGCTAGAAGGCCAAATATTTTTTCAGAGCTAGATGCAGAAAAATATTATATTCAATTTGCAACCTGATGGAGGTCAATATAGATGGACTAATAGAACAAGTCCCACACACTGCTAGAAGGCCAAATATTTTTTCAGAGCTAGATGCAGAAAAATATTATATTCAATTTGCAACCTGATGGAGGTCAGTATAGATGGACTAATTGAACAAGTCCCACACACTGCTAGAAGCTCAAATATTTTTTCAGAGCTAGATGCAGAAAAATATTATATTCAATTTGCAACCTGATGGAGGTCAGTATAGATGGACTAATAGAACAAGTCCCACACACTGCTAGAAACCCAAATATTTTTTCAGAGCTAGATGCAGAAAAATATTATATTCAATTTGCAACCTGATGGAGGTCAGTATAGATGGACTAATAGAACAAGTCCCACACACAGCTAGAAGCCCAAATATTTTTTAAGAGGTAGATGCAGAAAAATATTATATTCAATTTGCAACCTGATGGAGGTCAGTATAGATGGACTAATAGAACAAGTCCCACACACTGCTAGAAACCCAAATATTTTTTCAGAGCTAGATGCAGAAAAATATTATATTCAATTTGCAACCTGATGGAGGTCAGTATAGATGGACTAATAGAATAAGTTCCACACACACCTAGAAGCCCAAATATTTTTTCAGAGGTAGATGCAGAAAAAAATTATATTCAATTTGCAACCTGATGGAGGTCAGTATAGATGGACTAATAGAACAAGTCCCACACACTGCTACAAGCCCAAATATTTTTTCAGAGCTAGATGCAGAAAAATATTATATTCAATTTGCAACCTGATGGAGGTCAGTATAGATGGACTAATAGAACAAGTCCCACACACTGCTAGAAGGCCAAATATTTTTTCAGAGGTAGATGCAGAAAAATATTATATTCAATTTGCAACCTGATGGAGGTCAGTATAGATGGACTAATAGAACAAGTCCCACACACTGCTTGAAGGCCAAATATTTTTTCAGAGCTAGATGCAGAAAAATATTATATTCAATTTGCAACCTGATGGAGGTCAGTATAGATGGACTAATAGAACAAGTCCCACACACTGCTAGAAGGCCAAATATTTTTTCAGAGCTAGATGCAGAAAAATAGTATATTCAATTTGCAACCTGATGGAGGTCAGTATAGATGGACTAATAGAACAAGTCCCACACACTGCTAGAAGGCCAAATATTTTTTCAGAGCTAGATGCAGAAAAATATTATATTCAATTTGCAACCTGATGGAGGTCAGTATAGATGGACTAATAGAACAAGTCCCACACACAGCTAGAAGCCCAAATATTTTTTCAGAGGTAGATGCAGAAAAAAATTATATTCAGTTTGCAACCTGATGGAGGTCAGTATAGATGGACTAATAGAACAAGTCCGACACACAGCTAGAAGCCCAAATATTTTTTAAGAGCTAGATGCAGAAAAAAATTATATTCAATTTGCAACGTGATGGAGGTCAGTATAGATGGACTAATAGAACAAGTCCCACACACTGCTAGAAGGCCAAATATTTTTTCAGAGCTGGATGCAGAAAAAAATTATATTCAATTTGCAACCTGAAGGAGGTCAGTATAGATCGACTAATAGAACAAGTCCCACACACTGCTAGAAGGCCAAATATATTTTCAGAGCTAGATGCAGAAAAAAATTATATTCAATTTGCAACCTGATGGAGGTCAGTATAGATGGACTAATAGAACAAGTCCCACACACTGCTAGAAGGCCAAATATTTTTTCAGAGCTAGATGCAGAAAAATATTATATTCAATTTGCAACCTGATGGAGGTCAGTATAGATGGACTAATAGAACAAGTCCCACACACTGCTAGAAGCCCAAATATTTTTTCAGAGGTAGATGCAGAAAAATATTATATTCAATTTGCAACCTGATGGAGGTAAGTATAGATGGACTAATAGAACAAGTCCGACACACAGCTGAAAGCCCAAATATTTTTTCAGAGCTAGATGCAGAAAAATATTATATTCAATTTGCAACCTGATGGAGGTCAGTATAGATGGACTAATAGAACAAGTCCCACACACTGCTAGAAGGCCAAATATTTTTTCAGTGCTAGATGCAGAAAAAAATTATATTCAATTTGCAACCTGATGGAGGTCAGTATAGATGGACTAATAGAACAAGTCCCACACACAGCTAGAAGCCCAAATATTTTTTCAGAGGTAGATGCAGAAAAAAATGATATTCAATTTGCAACCTGATGGAGGTTAGTATAGATGGACTAATAGAACAAGTCCCACACACTGCTAGAAGGCCAAATATTTTTTCAGAGGTAGATGCAGAAAAAAATTATATTCAATTTGCAACCTGATGGAGGTCAGTATAGATGGACTAATAGAACAAGTCCCACACACTGCTAGAAGGCCAAATATTTTTTCAGAGCTAGATGCAGAAAAATATTATATTCAATTTGCAACCTGATGGAGGTCAATATAGATGGACTAATAGAACAAGTCCCACACACTGCTAGAAGGCCA
Source organism: Phyllobates terribilis (assembly GCF_046119375.1). Classification (NCBI taxonomy): domain Eukaryota; kingdom Metazoa; phylum Chordata; class Amphibia; order Anura; family Dendrobatidae; genus Phyllobates; species Phyllobates terribilis. Next base: position 178,235,367 of record NW_027362761.1, on the reverse strand, counting down.
AATATTTTTTCAGAGCTAGATGCAGAAAAATATTATATTCAATTTGCAACCTGATGGAGGTCAGTATAGATGGACTAATTGAACAAGTCCCACACACTGCTAGAAGCTCAAATATTTTTTCAGAGCTAGATGCAGAAAAATATTATATTCAATTTGCAACCTGATGGAGGTCAGTATAGATGGACTAATAGAACAAGTCCCACACACTGCTAGAAACCCAAATATTTTTTCAGAGCTAGATGCAGAAAAATATTATATTCAATTTGCAACCTGATGGAGGTCAGTATAGATGGACTAATAGAACAAGTCCCACACACAGCTAGAAGCCCAAATATTTTTTAAGAGGTAGATGCAGAAAAATATTATATTCAATTTGCAACCTGATGGAGGTCAGTATAGATGGACTAATAGAACAAGTCCCACACACAGCTAGAAGCCCAAATATTTTTTAAGAGGTAGATGCAGAAAAAAATTATATTCAATTTGCAACCTGATGGAGGTCAGTATAGATGGACTAATAGAACAAGTCCCACACACTGCTAGAAGGCCAAATATTTTTTCAGAGCTAGATGCAGAAAAAAATTATATTCAATTTGCAACCTGATGGAGGTCAGTATAGATGGACTAATAGAACAAGTCCCACACACAGCTAGAAGCCCAAATATTTTTTCAGAGGTAGATGCAGAAAACAATTATATTCAATTTGCAACCTTATGGAGGTCAGTATAGATGGACTAATAGAATGATGCTATGCCCAAAAAGTTTTACTTCACTAGGTGCAGTAAAAAATTGGTATTCTATACACAGGTGGTGTAGCTTGCAAAACAGATAGGCTACTCCACTGACTAACACACTCTGCAATAGGCCAAAAAGGATTAGCTTTGCTAGATTTAGCCAAATGCTGTGAAAAAAACTTGCACAGCACTGGCACAGACCTGCCTGGCAAAAACTGATAGGAACTGATCTAACTTAGTCCTGAAAAGGACTGCAATTACAATTAGTCTTTACTCCCAACCTATCTATTTAAGAGCACAGACCTGCCTGATAAAAGTCGTAGGAAATGCTGTAACCTAGTCCTTAAAAGGACTGCAATCACAGCTATTCCCTACTCCCAAGCTATCTGTAGATTTGTGCGAAAATTGGCTTGAAATTAACTAGGTATAGCGCACACAGCAACAGCGGTGCCGTCTAACACGCAGCTACAGCAGTGAGAAAATGGTGGCGACGGGGAAAATGGCTGGGTCTTATAGGGCAAGGACATGTGACATACACTGCCAATGACACATGCCCTTGCTTGTGTGAAAAAAAGCACTTCACTCCGTGTGTGCGCTGCTGATAGGCTGACAGATTGCACCTCCCCACTGTAAATGCGGGAAAGAGAAAAAAAAAATGGAGACCTTCATTATTCCTGCAGAGATCCATCCCCTGCCCCTCCCCCCGCCCCGCTGTACACTCAAACTGCGTATTAACATTAATTTTCATCATTACTGAGAAAAAATCCAGTTATGATTTTGGTGCACGAACAGTTATCGAACATAACCTCGAACAGCCAAATTTTTTTCAAATCGTTCGTGTTCGCCGAACGGCTCGAACACCGCCCAAAACAACTCGAATTTTAGATTGGCGAACAGTTCGAGTCGAACACCGCTCATCTCTATTAGTAACAATATAGACCTTGTGACCAGTGGCGTAACTAGAGTCTGATGGGCCCCGGTGCAAGGTTTTGACTGGTGCCCCTCCATCCTGATTATATATGTCCTCCATCCTGCTATATATATCCCTTATCCAGGTATATGTATATATATATATTTATATATATACAGTGCCTACAAGTAGTATTCAACCCCCTGCAGATTTAGCTGGTTGACACATGCGGAATTAACTTGGCATTGTGACATTTGTACTGTAGATCAGCCTGGAAGTGGGAAATGCACTGCAGCAAATTTTGTTTTTGTTTTTTTTTTTTTGTTTTTTTTAAAACGTTAAAAGTTAATTCAGAGTGTCATTTATTATTCAACCCCTCAAACCACAAGAATTCAGTTTGGTCCCCCTAAAGTATTAAGAAGTAGTTCAGGCACCAAGAATAATGAGCTTCACATGTGTGGATTAAAGATCTCTTTTGCCAGCCTTTTCTGACTATTTAAGACCCTCCCCAAACTTGTGAACAGCACTCAGACATGGTCAACATGGGAAAGACAAAGGAGCATTCCAAGGCCATCAGAGACAAGATCTTGGAGGGTCACAAGGCTGGCAAGGGGTACAAAACCCTTTCCAAGGAGTTGGGCCTACCTGTCTCCACTGTTGGGAGCATCATCCGTAAGTGGAAGGCTTATGGAACTACTGTTAGCCTTCCACGACCTGGACAGCCTTTGAAAGTGTCCTCCCGTGCCGAGGCCAGGCTTGTCCGAAGAGTCAAGGCTAACCCAAGGACAACAAGGAAGGAGCTCCGGGAAGATCTCATGGCAGTGGGGACATTGGTTTCAGTCAATACCATAAGTAACGTACTCCACCGCAATGGTCTCCGTTCCAGACGAACCTGTATGGTACCTTTACTTTCAAAGCGTCATGTCAAGGCTCATCTACAGTTTGCTCATGATCACTTGGAGGACTCTGAGACAGACTGGTTCAAGGTTCTATGGTCTGATGAGACAAAGATCGAGATCTTTGGTGCCAACCACACACGTGACGTTTGGAGACTGGGTGGCACTGCATACGACCCCAAGAATACCATCCCTACAGTCAAGCATGGTGGTGGCAGCATCATGCTGTGGGGCTGTTTCTCAGCCAAGGGGCCTGGCCATCTGGTCCGCATCCATGGGAAGATGGATAGCACGGCCTACCTGGAGATTTTGGCCAAGAATCTCCGCTCCTCCATCAAGGATCTTAAGATGGGTCGTAATTTCATCTTCCAACAAGACAACGACCCAAAGCACACAGCCAAGAAAACCAAGGCCTGGTTCAAGAGGGAAAAAGTCAAGGTGTTGGAGTGGCCTAGTCAGTCTCCTGACCTTAACCCAATTGAAAACTTGTGGAAGGAGCTCAAGAATAAAGTCCACATGAGACACCCAAAGAACCTAGATAACTTGGAGAAGATCTGCATGGAGGAGTGTGCCAAGATAACTCCACAGACCTGTGCCGGCCTGATCAGGTCTTAAAAAAGACGATTATTAGCTGTAATTGCAAACAAGGGTTATTCCACAAAATATTAAACATAGGGGTTGTATAACAATTGACCCACACTTTTATGTTTAAAATTTAATAAAATTCAACTGAGCAACATAACTTTTTGGTTTGCAAGATTTATGCTTCTGTTCATAAAACCTACTCTCGTTTGCAGTTTGAAGGCTCTAACTTATTTGCATCTTATCAAACCAGCTAAATCTGCAGGGGGTTGAATACTACTTGTAGGCACTGTATGTACAGTACAGACCAAAAGTTTGGACACACCTTCTCATTTAAAGATTTTTCTGTATTTTCATGACTATGAAAATTGTACATTCACACTGAAGGCATCCAAACTATGAATTAACACATGTGTAATTATATACTTAACAAAAAAGTGTGAAACAACTGAAAATATGTCTTATATTCTAGGTTCTTCAAAGTAGCCACCTTTTGCTTTGATGACTGCTTTGCACACTCTTGGCATTCTCTTGATGAGCTTCAAGAGGTAGTTCCCAGAGATGCTTAGCACTTGTTGGCCCTTTTGCCTTCACTCTGCGGTCCAGCTCACCCCAAACCATCTCGATTGGGTTCAGGTCTGGTGACTGTGGAGGCCAGGTCATCTGGCGTTGCACTCCATCACTCTCCCTCTTGGTCAAATAGCCCTTACACAGCCTGGAGGTGTGTTTGGGGTCATTGTCCTGTTGAAAAATAAATGATGGTCCAACTAAACGCAAACCGGATGGAATAGCATGCCGCTGAAAGATGCTGTGGTAGCCATGCTGGTTCAGTATGCCTTCAATTTTGAATAAATCCCCAACAGTGTCACCAGCAAAGCACCCCCACACCATCACACCTCCTCCTCCATGCTTCACGGTGGGAACCAGGCATGTAGAGTCCATCTGTTCACCTTTTCTGCGTCGCACAAAGACACGGTGGTTGGAACCACAGATCTCAGATTTGGACTCATCAGACCAAAGCACAGATTTCCACTGGTCTAATGTTCATTCCTTGTGTTCTTTAGCCCAAACAAGTCTCTTCTGCTTGTTGCCTGTCCTTAGCAGTGGTTTCCTAGCAGCTATTTGACTCGGATAAACTTCTCCTCAGAAGCAGAGGTGACTCTTGGTCTTCCTTTCCTGGGGCGGTCCTCATGTGAGCCAGTTTCTTTGTAGCGCTTGATGGTTTTTCGCACTGACTGACCTTCATTTCTTAAAGTAATGATGGCCACTCGTTTTTCTTTACTTAGCAGCTTTTTTCTTGCCATATTACAAATTCTAACAGTCTATTCAGTAGGATTATCAGCTGTGTATCCACCAGACTTCTGCACAACACAACTGATGGTCCCAACCCCATTTATAAGGCAAGAAATCCCACTTATTAAACCTGACAGGGCACACCTGTGAAGTGAAAACCATTTCCGGTGACTACCTCTTGAAGCTTATCAAGAGAATGCCAAGAGTGTGCAAAGCAGTCATCAAAGTAAAAGGTGGCTACTTTGAAGAACCTAGAATATAAGACATATTTTCAGTTGTTTCACACTTTTTTGTTAAGTATATAATTCCACATGTGTTAATTCATAGTTTTGATGCCTTCAGTGTGAATGTACAATTTTCATAGTCATGAAAATACAGAAAAATCTTTAAATGAGAAGGTGTGTTCAAACTTTTGGTCTGTACTGTATATAGTGGTATGAAAAAGTGTTTGCTCCCTTCCTTATTTCCTATTCCTTTGCATATTTGTCACACTTACAGTTGAAACCAGAAGTTTACATACACTACGTGTATAAAAAGCCACATATGCATGTTTTTCTCAATATCTGACATGAAATCAAAATAAACCTTTCCCGTTTTAAGTCAATTAGGATTACCATAATTTTTAATATCTGCCAAATGCCAAATGAGCGAGAGAATGTTTTAAGGCATTTATATTACTTACTGCAAAGTCAGAACTTTACATACACTAAGATGACTATGCCTTTAAACAATTCTGGACTGCCCATATTATGATGTCATGTGTTTGGAAGCTTCTGTCACGCAAGGTGTAGGAAAGACTGTAACATGAAAGGAAGGGGGAGAGGGAGCCCAGACTCTAGGGAAAGGGGGGAGTGGATACCTCCTAGGCTGATCTGATATCACCCTGTCTCCACTAACGTCCCTATATTGGTTCCTCACCAATTGCCGCACGCGAACCTAAAGCCTGTAATTCCCTAGCGCTTGGCTCTGTGTAGGGAAGGGGGGATGAGCGCTAATCAGTCCCCACTAAACACTAAAGACAGCAAGGGGAGACAGACATGGGGGAAGTAGCTTAGGTTGAGTCCCCTTCAGAGAGACTACAACACGTCCTCTCAGCTCCAGGATGAAATAAGCAGACAGCATCAGCTCCAAGCCTTCACAAGGGGTCATGTAAATATCACCGGCACCTCTGTGCAGCAACCAGGAAGTATTTAAACACCCAGGTCTTATTGTCAATTAGAGCAGGAGGAAGGTAGCCGCTGGGTCCTAGAGTGAGAGAGCTAAGAAGGTGCCTGTAATGCCAAATGAGGGACCATCTGGCTTGCCTAGGGTTGAGACGTTTAGCTGACTGGAGATATGACAGGTTCTTATGGTCAGTAATAACAGTAATAGAATGGACAGCCCCCTCCAACCAATATCGCCATTTTTCGAACGCCAATTTGATCCCCAAAAGTTCCCTATTACCCACGTCATAATTTCTCTCGGACAAATTTTTTTAGAAAAGAAGGCACACGGACGCCATTTACCAGGGGACGGACCCTGAGACAACACAGCCCCAACCCCCACATCCGACGCATCAACTTGCACAATAAAGGGTTGGGAAACATTGGGTTGATTGAGTATAGGTGCAGTGGCAAAATAATTCTTTAGCGAACAAAAAGCCTGGAGGGAGGCATCCGACCATTTGGAAAAATCAGACCCCTTCTTAGTCATGTCAGTGAGGGGTTTCACAATTACTGAGTAATTTTGGATGAATTTACGATAAAAATTAGTAAAGCCCAGTAAAAGTTGTAGAGCCTTTAGGTTCTCGGGACAGTCTCAATCAAGGACTGCATGTATCTTCTCTGGATCCATCCAAAAACCTTAAGATGACAACAAGTATCCCAAAAACTGCACCTCCTGAATGGCGAAAACACATTTTTCCAGTTTGGCATATAGTTTGTTATCCCTTTAATATCTGGAGCACCTGTTTAACATGCCCCCGATGTATCTCAAAATCAGGTGAGTAAACCAAAATATCATCCAGATAGACCACCACAAACCTCCCCACCAAATGATGGAAAATATCATTTATGAAATGCTGGTGCATTGGTCAAACCTAAAGGCATAACCAGACTCTCGAAATACCCTTCAGTGGTATTGAACGCTGTTTTCCATTCGTCCCCTTCTCTGATTCTATCCAGATTGTAGGCTCCCCTTAAATCCAACTTGGAGAATACTTTAGCTCCTACAACCTGGCTGAACAAATCAGAAATCGGAGGAAGAGGGTATGGATCTCGGATGGTAATTTGATTTAATTCCCGGAAATCTAAACACGAACGTAGATCGCCATTTTTTTCATCACAAAGAAGAACTCTGCCGCCACAGGCGAAGTTGAGGGCCTAATGTGTCCCCTTTCCAGACTTTCCACAATGAAATCCTTCATGGCTTGTCTCTCAGGGCCAGAAAAATTATACAGTCTGGACTTTGGTAGTTTAGCTCCGGGGGTCAGGTTATTAGGACAGTCATATGCATGATGAGGAGGCAAATCCTGACAACACCTCTCAGAAAAAATGTCCTCAAAACCAGACAGATAAGCAAGTAATATTTCAGTAGAGACAGTAGCAAGGGAAATATCTAAATAGTTCTCATGGCAGTAATCTCCCCATTCAATAATCTCCCCAGTTTGCCAATCCACCAACGGATTATGTTTTACCAGCCAGGGAAGACCCAAAACAATTGGGGTGGGAAGACTATCCAGGACATAGCAAAGGATTATTTCACAGTGAACCGACCCCACCCTCAGTTTTACATTATGTACAATGTGAGTAAATGCTTTCTGTGCAAGTGGCACCGAGTTGATGGCGAAGATAGAAATAAGTTTAACTAAAGTACAGCAAGCAAGACCATGAGTTTTCACAAACTCAGCATCAACCATGCTGACTCCGGTTCCACTGTCAACAAACACAGAAATTTTCTCGGTTTTGCTCTCTAGCACCACTTCTGCTGTCAGGACAAACCGGGAACTGCAGGTTGGCAAAACAACTGCACTCCTTGCTTATCAAACTCCAGACTACCAAGAGTTAATCGAGTCTCCTTTTGTTTAGGAATTGAAGGACAGGTCCCAGTAAAATGTCCCTTTTTCCCACAAAAAAAAATATCCCTTTTTTCTTGCAAATCTTTGGGGAAATGTATGATGTAAAGGCACCCCCTAATGACATGGGTTCCTCCACCTCCCCCAGTACTGGTTCAACCACAGACCGCTCCCCCGGCAGAGGAACATAACCCCGACAAGAAGGCCCGGAGAAGGTGGTCTCACCCGTCAATTCCGAAGGCGTCTATCAAGACGTATAGCCAAAGAAATGGCAGCCTCCAAGGACTGAGGGGTTTCATATACTGCCAAGGCATCTTTCAACCTTTCAGTAAGACCCTCACAAAATTTACTTCTAAGGGCTGAGTCATTACATTTAGAATCCGTTGCCCATCTACGGAATTCAGAACTGTAGGTCTCCACTGACCGATTTCCCTGCTGAAGGCGACGTAGCCTAGACTCAGCCAAGGCGACTCGGTCAGGGTCATCATAGATGAGGGCCAGAGCCCCATAAAACCCTTCTACAGACTGGAGACAAATCGAATCCTGCGGTAAAGAAAACGCCCACAATTGAGGATCTCCCTACAGTAGAGAGATCACAATCCCAACCCATTGCTTCTCATTTCCAGAGGAGTAAGGACGAAGTTTAAAATACAGTTTGCAGGCCTCCTTGAATACAAAAAACTTGTCCCTACCTTTTGGAAACCTGTCCGAGAGGGCAACCTTGGGTTCAGGCTGGACAGGCCTACCTGCAGAGACCCCCACATTAGCGACCTGTAGCCGCTGATGCTGTTGCTAAACCTCAGAGCGGAGGTCATTCACCTCCAGAGGCAGCCGGTGCAGCTGCTCTGCCAGCTCTGCAACGGAATCCATAAACCAAGGGAAAAGGAAAAAAAACACAACCGAAAAAAAAAACCACACAAATAAAACCAAGTGTGAGGTTTTTTTTTTCCTTATTAATGTACGGCCGGTAATAATGTCTCGCAAGGTGTGGGAAAGACTAAGTGCAACACGAAGGGAAGAGGGGGAGGAAGCCCAAACACTAGGGAAAGGGGGAGTGGAGACCCCTAGGCAGTTCTAATAATGCCCTGCCTACCCTACCATCCCTATATTGGTTTCACACCAATCGCCGAGCAAGACCCTAAGCCCTGGATGACCCTAGAGCTTGGCCCTAGATAGGGAGGGGGAGAGGTGAGAACTGATCAGGCCCCACTACAAACTAAAGACAACAAGGTAGACAAACAAAGGGGATTAACTTAGCTTGAGTAGACACCAGAGAAGTAATGCCAACTGTCCTCCAAGGGCACCAGAGAAGAAGCCAGACAACAGCTAGTGCTCCAAGGTAAATAGAAGTATCACCAGCGATCTCCTGCAGCAAGCTGAGCGTTTTTAACTCCCATGCAATGGTGTGTCAATAAACAGCAGGAGGGAGGTCACTGCTGGGTCATAAAGGAAGAAGGATTAAGAAGGCATCTGCAATGCCAAGCGCAGAGACCTTCTACAACCAGATCCAGAGCGACTGTCTATAACACCTGACACACCCATGACAATAGGTTTTTTGGCCATATCTGAGTTAATTAGAGACACACCTGTGGATGTATTTTAATGCACACCTAAAACACACTGCTTCTTTGTGTATCATCATGGGAAAGTCTAAAGAAATCAGCCAAGATATCAGGAAGAAAATTGTGGACTTGCACAAGTCTGGCTCATCCTTGGGTACAATTTCAAGATACCTGAAGGTGCCTCGTTCATCTATACAAACAATTATATGCAAGTACAAACAAGATGGGAATGTCCAGGAGACGGGTTCTGTGTCCCAGAGATGAACGTGCTTTGGTCCGACATGTGCATATCAACCCAAGGACAAAAGCAAAAGACCTTGTGAAGATGATGGAGGAACCTGGTAAGATTGTGGCAATATCCATAGTAAAACGAGAACTGTATCAACATGGGCTGAAAGGCCACTCTGCCAGGAAGAAGCCATTACTCCAAAAGAAACATAAAAAAAGCCAGAGTAATGTTTTCAAATGCACACAGGAACAAAGACCTTCATTTTTGGAGACATGTCTTGTGGTCTGATGAAACTAAAATTGAACTTTATGGGCATAATGACCATCGTTACTTTTGGAGGAAAAAGGGAGAAGCTTGGAAGCCTAAAAACACCATCCCAACTGTGAAACACAGGGGTGGCAGCATCATGTTGTAGGGTTGTTTTGCTGCAGGAGGGACTGGTGCACTTCACAAAATAGATGGCATCATGAGAAAAGAAGATTATGTGGCAATACTGAAGCAACATCTCAAGACATCAGACAGAAAGTTAAAGCTTGGGAGGAAATAGGTCTTCCAAATGGATAATGACCCGAAACATACTGCCAAAATGGTAACAAAGTGGCTTAAGGATAACAAAGTCAATGTTTTGGAGTGGCCATCACAAAGCCCTGATCTCAATCCTATTGAAAATTTATGAACAAAGTTGAAAAGGCAGGTGCGAGCAAGGCGACCTACAAACCTGGATCAGTTACACCAGTTTTGTCAGGAGGAATGGGCCCAAATTCCGACCAACTATTGTGAGATACTTGTGGAAGGATATCCCAAACGTTTGACCCGAGTCATTCAGTTTAAGGGCAATGGTACCTAATACTAATGAAATGTATGTAAACATTTGGCTTTGCAGTAAGTAATAAAAATGCCTTAAAACATTCTCTCTCTCTCTCTCTCTCTCTCATTATTCTGGCATTTGGCAAATATTAAAAATTATGGTAATCCTAATTGACCTAAAAAGGGAAAGGTTTATACTGCTTTCATGTCAGATATTGAGAAAAACATGCATATGTGTCTTTTTATATAGTGTATGTAAACTTCTGGTTTCAACTCTAAATGTTTCAGATCACCATACAAATTTAAATATTAGACAAAGATAACACAAGTAAACACAAAATGCAGTTTTTAAATTAAGGTCTTTATTATAAAGGGAAAAAGAAATCCAAACCTACAGTGCCCTGTGTGAAAAATTGATTGCCCCTCTCCACTTAAAACATGAATTAACTGTGGTTTATCACATATTTGAGTTCAATTTCCCTAGCGTCACACAGGCTTGATTACTGCCACACCTGTTCTCAAACAAGAAATCAATTTATTAGGACCTGCCTGACAAAGTGAAGTAGACCAAAAGATCCTCAAAAGCTGGACAACATGCTGCAATCCAGAGAAATTCTGAAACAAATAAGAAACAAAGTAATTGAGATCTATCAGTCTATAAAAGGTTATAAAACCAGTTCTAAAGCTTTGGGACTCCAGCGAACCACAGTGAGAGCCATTATCAACAAATGGTAAAAACATGGAACACTGGTGAACCTTCTCAAGAGTGGTAGAATGTGGGGGCAACCCTGATTGAACTAGGGCCCGCAATCCTCGGAGTCAGGAGGACAACACTGCTCCTTCCTGCCTGTTGTGATGCTACGCCTCCCTCCCCCTGTGTGCTGCTCTCCTCGCTCTGCATGTCCTCCTGCCAGGTTGGGTCAGTTACCATATCATCCACCACCTCGTCTTCCACTTCCGCACCTTGGGCCTCCTCCTGACTTTCTGGCAATTGTGTCTCATCATCATCATCCACCGTTGCCTTCATGTGACCGTGGTTGCTCCAATATTTGGGCATCGCTGCACACGTTCTCCTCTTGACTCGCTTGAAGCTGAAGTGGAAAAGTGAACAGCTCTTCTGAGTGTCTAAGTGTGGGATCAGTTGTCTCTGGGCACTCGGCATGGTGGGAGGAAGGAGGATCAGGTTGAGGAATATGCGGTCCAGACTCACGGCTACTGAGACTTGACCGTGTGGAAGACAGGGTGGTGATGGTAGCAAAGTCACTGGAAGCATTATCTGCTATCCAACCGACAACCTTTTGACACTGCTCTGGGTTCAATAGTGGTGTACTGCGATCCCCTAGAAACTGGGACAGGAAGGTTGAGCAGCAAGATGTGTGTGTTTGTTATGGCACAATTTCAGCTTGCCCGCGGCCACGTCCTCAGCATCATAACCATCACGTCCACTTCCCTGTCCCTTGCCACGCACCTTGCCCATTTTAAATGGAGGACAATATTTTCCACGTTCATGAGAAATGGTGAATTTTGGAATGCAATTATATGTGATACGTCTGACTGAGAACCATGGTTTTAAATAGCAGGCCTATAATTTACTAATATTATTCTACACAGAGACCTAGTGTGAATAGCTTGACCGACACACTGTAACCAAATGGAAGAAATGGCTGATTTTGGAACACTGTTATAGGTGATATGTCTGACAGAGAACCATGGTTTTAAATAGCAGGCCTGTAATTTACTAATACTATTCTTCACAGACACCTAGTGTGAATAGCTTGACCGATACATTACAACAAAATGGAAAAGGAGGCCAATATTTTCCACATTCAGTTCAAATTTCTGGATTTTTATCGCTGAAATATGGAACAGATCTGGCTTTATTCTGCAGTGCTAACAAGCAAATGGAGCAGAAAAATTGTGTACTCTGGATTGCTTTTTAAGCAAATAACCAGGATTAAGATAAAAAAAAAATTGCCCTGGCCCCTGATATCTGGGTCTATGTCTACAAATATCTGTAATTATTATAGCAGCAGCAGTCTGCCACACTGCCTGCCTGCCACTGATTATATGCAGCTGGATTAGTCCTCAGAAGGACTGTTAGTTCAGATGGATATATATATATATATATATATGTGTTATGGAATACCTCTACTAACAGGATATTCAATGGACCCTCTTGCACTATATGCACTGCCGTCTGCAACATACCCTGCCTCCCTGCCTAACTCCTGCTATCCCCACTGAATATATGCTGCTGTATTAGTCCTCAGAAGGACTTTTAGTTCAGATGGATATATATATATGTTGTGGAATACCTATACTAACTCTAAACAAGCAAATCTCTCCCTAGCTCAGCAGCACCTCTCCCTACTCTGCCTGATTCCGGGGTAGACTGTGACAAGCATAGCGGCACCAGGTATTATATAGACCTGATGCGACCAACCAATCACTGTAATGCCACAACCATCATGGCTACGGCATTACAGTGCGTGGCAGGCAATCCCTGCATGTTCATTGGCTCTCTAAAGAGTGCGAAACATGCAGGGAGGGGACCCGAGTTCCCGCCCGAGCAACCTGGAAATACTCGCCGAGAGCCGAGCTTGTCGCGCACAGCGATGCTCGGGCGAGTACCGAGCAGTGGTGAGCACGTTCACTCATCACTAATCAAAAAGTTACATCTATCCCAAAATGGTATTGATAAAACTACGTCTTGCCCTGCAAAAAATAAGCCATCACACGTCTCAATGGGCCACAAAATTAAAATGTTGCGGGTCTCGGAAAATGGCGACACAACGCCAGATATGTTTTTTTGCAAACTTCAGATTTTTTTTTCACCACTAAAATTATAAAAACTGGGTTTTTAGAATTTGGGTATCGCTGTAATCATATTCATGAGGAGAATCATATTGCAAGGTAATTTTTTCCACAAAATGTACACCCTAAAAACAATTCCCAAAAAACAATGTCAGAATTGTGTGTTTTTTTTTTCACAATTTCATCGCACTTGGATTTTTTTCCCCATTTTCCAGTACACTATATGGTAAAATGAATAGTGTCATTCAAAAGTACAACACGTCCTGCAAAAAACAAGCGCTCATATGTCTATGTGGACAGAAAAATAAAAGAATTATGGTTCTGGGAAAAAGGAAAGGAAAAAACGGAAATGGCCCACGTCGTGAAAGGGTTAAGCAATTTAAAGGCATTGTGTTACCCCACTTATTAACTGTTTTTAATAATGCGTTAGAGGACAGTATATTGCCACCTTCTATGAATGAAGCCACTATTGTGGTTATTCCCAAACAAGACAAAGATTCTCGGTTCCCAGAATCCTATCATCCAATTTCATTAATAATGGTAGACGTTAAAATACAAATCACCACCTCCAGTTTATATTCCAGTCAGATGGGATTCATGCCAAATTAAATCACCAGCAGTGAATATAAGATGCTGACTGTCTTTTAATATGCAATTACCTTTGGATGATAGTTGTGTTAAGGCAGTGGCATCGCTTGATGCAGCCAAAGTGTTATATAGTGTAGAATGGGAGTATCTATGTGCTGTGCTATCAAATATGGGTTTTGGTAAACTATTAATTTCCTGAATTCAATTACTATATTCAGCTCCGATGGCCAGGGTAAAGGCAAATGGTATGATGTTTGGACACCTCTCTTTACGTAGAGAAACAAGGCAAGGCTGCCCCTAATCCATGTTACTATTCTCAATAGTGTTATGGAGACCCTCTTTGTTTTAAGGAGAACTTTGGAATAGACAGCAAAGGGTCTTCACATTGCCAGTGAGATTCAAATTAAGATACTTCATCGATGAAGGAAGCGAGACAGAATACATGTGACATGCATTGTCAGCAGGTAGAGTCTTCTGGTGTGGCAACAAAGACTCGCCATATTTATTAGCTAGACAGAACAGAACTTCATTGTTACAGAAAACTGAAATAGACTTATTAGTAACAAATTTCCCTTGGCTCAGCGTAAACCTTCTTGTCAAGGACTTTACAGGAAACAAGTATTTTAGTCAGACATTCCACGATGTAAAATTAGAAAACACTCAAGCAGACTTCAGACATAGCAAAAATATAAATTGTCTTTTTCTAAATTAATAATGATATCTTGATATTAAAAAATTAACCACAACAATAGCGATTGAGGCCTTTGCAGCGGTGCTGAGAATGACCGCCATGGTGAATGACTTTCAATATGGTTTATTAAACGAAAAAGTTGCCTTATATATAGATGATATGCTGCTATTTCTTAGTGATTGGCCAAATTCATTGAAGGAGGTAATCATCATAATAAATCACTTTGGAACCCATTCAGGTCTTTCAATTAACTGGGACAAGTCCTCTCTGATGACCTTAGGCCCTAAGCCATTTCAACATGAAGGTTTTTAGGTCAATGAAAAGTGGTGATGTCGTTTAAGTACCTCGGAATTCAGATTAGTGAAAAAATAGTGGAATATGAAACATTAAATATTTTACCAATGCTAGACCAGTTCCAACAAAAAACAAATGCATGGTGCAAACTTCCATTATCTGTGATTGGGAAAGCTAATGTAACTAAAATGATTTCAATGCTGCAAGCCCTTTGAGTCTTTCACAATGCCCTAATTTGGCTGCCTCAGCGTATCTTTCACAAGATGTACAGTACATTCCGGGATTTGATATGGAAAAAAGGAATTTCTAGAATTAAGTTACAAACTTTGCAGAAACTCAAAATTAATGGCAGACTAGCGATACCTGATCCATTTCTATATTATATCTCCTCGCAACTACAGCACTTAAGAGGCTGGAGTGGGGAAGACGTAGCCTCTTCATCCTCAATGACCATGTTAAGACATGTGTTTAAAAGGGCACAACTTAACCAAAATGTTCGACTCTGGGAAATTTTCGACTGCACTGACACCTGCTCCTGTGATAATGCTCTGTATAGACAAATTCTGGAAAAAAGCCCAAAAACTTACTAAAAATTGTAGGCATCACTAAATATTCTTTAATCTGGGGCAATTTGGAATACCCAGAACTGGAGAAATGAACTGGATTTGAGTCTTGGGAAAGAAAGGGAATTAGTAGGTTAACTCAGCTATATAGTGAAGGACAAGTACTTTCAAGGAGCTCAGATGGGGATTGGATTTGACAAATAATAGGTTTTTCCCATATTTCCAACTTAGACTTGACTGTGCGGTACAAGCCAAAACTACCCCATTGACCCCTGCTCCTTTTATAGATATGGTGGTGATGGGAGGAGACACGAAAGGAGCAATCTCATTACAATACAAATGTCTCCTTGAACCTAGGCTTCAAAATGGATCTTGTCCTTTAAGTGAGAGATTGCACAAAGATATTGGCTCCTTAAATGATGATGTATGGGAGGAAAGAGAGCAGGATCTTCCAAGGTACAGTACAGACCAAAAGTTTGGACACACCTTCTCATTTAAAGATTTTTCTGTATATTCATGACTATGAAAATTGTATTCACACTGAAGGCATCAAAACTATGAATTAACATATGTGGAATTATATACTTAACAAAAAAGTGTGAAACAACTGAAAATATGTCTTATATTCTAGGTTCTTCAAAGTAGCCACCTTTTGCTTTGATGACTGCTTTGCACACTCTTGGCATTCTCTTGATGAGCTTCAAGAGGTAGTCACCAGAAATGGTCTTCCAACAATCTTGAAGGAGTTCCCAGCGATGCTTAGCACTTGTTGTCCCTTTTGCCTTCACTCTGTGGTCCAGCTCACCCCAAACCATCTCGATTGGGTTCAGGTCTGGTGACTGTGGAGGCCAGGTCATCTGGCGTAGCACCCCATCACTTTCCTTCTTGGTCAAATAGCCCTTACACAGCCTGGAGGTGTGTTTGGGGTCATTGTCCTGTTGAAAAATAAATGATGGTCCAACTAAACGCAAACCGGATGGAATAGCATGCCGCTGCAAGATGATGTGGTAGCCATGCTGGTTCAGTATGCCTTCAATTTTGAATAAATCCCCAACAGTGTCACCAGCAAAGCACTCCCACACCATCACACCTCCTCCTCTATGCTTCACGGTGGGAACCAGGCATGTAGAGTTCATCCGTTCATCTTTTCTGCGTCGCACAAAGACACGGTGGTTGGAACCAAAGATCTCAAATTTGGACTCATCAGACCAAAGCACAGATTTCCACTGGTCTAATGTCCATTCCTTGTGTTCTTTAGCCCAAACAAGTCTCTTCTGCTTGTTGCCTGTCCTTAACAGTGGTTTCCTAGCAGCTATTTTACCATGAAGGCCTGCTGCACAAAGTCTCCTCTTAACAGTTGTAGAAGAGATGTGTCTGCTGCTAGAACTCTGTGTGGCATTGACCTGGTCTCTAATCTGAGCTGCTGTTAACCTGCGATTTCTGAGGCTGGTGACTCGGATAAACTTATCCTCAGAAGCAGAGGTGACTCTTGGTCTTCCTTTCCTGGGGCGGTCCTCATGCGAGCCAGTTTCTTTGTAGCGCTTGATGGTTTTTGCAACTGCACTTGGGGACACTTTCAAAGTTTTCCCAATTTTTCGGACTGACTGACCTTCATTTCTTAAAGTAATGATGGCCACTCCTTTTTCTTTACTTAGCTGCTTTTTTCTTGCCATAATACAAATTCTAACAGTCAATTCAGTAGGACTATCAGCTGTTTATCCACCTGACTTCTGCACAACACAACTAATGGTCCCAACCCCATTTATAAGGCAAGAAATCCCACTTATTAAACCTGACAGGGCACACCTGTGAAGTGAAAACCATTTCCGGTGACTACCTCTTGAAGCTCATCAAGAGAATGCCAAGAGTGTGCAAAGCTGTCATCAAAGCAAAAGGTGGCTACTTTGAAGAACCTAGAATATAAGACATATTTTCAGTTGTTTCACACTTTTTTGTTAAGTATATAATTCCACATGTGTTAATTCGTAGTTTTGATTCCTTCAGTGTGAATGTACAATTTTCATAGTCATGAAAATACAGAAAATCTTTAAATGAGAAGGTGTGTCCAAACTTTTGGTCTGTACTGTATATGTTAGGGAATCACATAGATTCCCCCTACCTATTCCTAATACATAAAGTATAGAGGACACCTCTCCTCTTATTTAAAATAGGGGTTAAACCAGATTCGCGTTGTTCAAAATGTGACATGCCAAACACAGATTTAATAAATCTGATGTAGAACTATCCACGTCTCAGGAGATACTGGAGAGATGTGGTGCATCTTATAAATTCTGTTCAGAACTGTCAGATTTCTTCAGAACCCTTAATTTGGGTTCTTGGTTACACAGCTGAAATTCTGTGAAAGAGAGTCATCGACTTGCTATCTCACATATTGTATCAAGACCAGAGAGCTATAGCTTCATACTGGAAGAACCCTGACTCCACAGTCATTAGCAAAGTAATAACCATGATAAATAATACTATATGTCTTGAGAAATATGTCTACCAAAAAAGAGGGACATATCAGAAATTCGAGGATAGCTGGGTGCCCTGGCTGGACAGACCAAATTTGGCAGCCCTGACTTTAACATGGTCAAATGTTTTGGTACTAAGAGTAGAGTGGATATCGGATCCGTGACTCTCTAGTCAAGTTTGTCTTTGGAAGCACAAAGCCATTTGGATTACCTATATTGTCTTTATTTTGTGATCAGTAACCCACCTATGTATGGCGTTATTGGTCAATTCTGTAGGTAACAATTGGTAATGGGTTACAAACTGTCATCCACTTTTCATTTTCAGCAATGTATGGACATTGAGGCGGGATTGGGTGGTAGGGTGTGTTTTTGTCTAGGGTATAATTGTACTTTTTTTCTTAAAATGTTCAATAAAGAATTATCTGATTTTTAAAAAAAACTGCACTAAATACTTCAATTTCATAAGTATAGTCTATATAGCAGTAACAGATTTCAAAATTGGTATATTGAATGTTCACACATAACTTAGAGAGCAAAAAGTGCAGTACTACTGGCTTGTTTCTATGCTATAGATATGCAGTCACAGCAACCTGGACCTGTACATTTGTTTTATTAAGCCTACGAGGTGCTTGTCAATTTTGTTTTTCTGTTTTATTCACAGTTAATGCTGATGAAAAAAATCTTTTTTCGCAGCCATGGAAATTAAATTTTATTTGCCAGGTTAGTTACCAAGCAAAACAATTTCCACGGGAGGATATAATGGTTGTTTTTATGTAAGTAAATTGTTATCACTCAGTAAGAGATAACAGAGCCACAACCAGGATCATGGAGACGATAATCAAAGTTTTATTATGACCAAACAAGACCTTGGGGATTGGGCCGGGTAGTCGTTTAAGTTCCCCTCCTTGCTTATCCTTCTCAACCCCAATGTTACATCAGAATTCTGTCACTGAAACATTTTAATTTTCTAATCCAGTATTAGATTTGCTCTTTTCCTAAAACATCACACTGAACCCAGATTGCAATAACATGTCCCATAAACAATAGTAGTATTACATATACTATCAATTGTAGTTTTCTCTTTAGAGAGCCAATGAACATGCAGGGATTGCCTGACATGCACTGTAATGGCGTAGCCATGTTGGTTGTGGGCATTACAGTGATTGGCTGGCCGCACAGCATCATCAGGTCTATATCAGACCTGGCGCCGCCATGCTCGTCACAGTCACTCTGGAATCAGACAGTGTAGGGAGAGCTGCTGCTGGGTCAGGGAGAGATTTGCTTGTGTATTAGGTAGTGTAGGGAGAAAAAACGTACATTACACATATCCATCTTAACAAACAGTCCTTTTGAGGACTAACTAGTCCATCTGCAGAGATATCAGGCAGGCTGGGTATATAGGCAGGCAGGCAGTGTATATAGCACAAGAGGCTCCATTCCAGTTCTGCCTTCTGCTGCTGTTAGATATTTCTATACAAAGGCCCAGGTCTCAGGGGCCAGGAATACTTTTTTTGGATCTTGTTCCTCATTATTTGCTTAAAAAGCAATCCAGAGAACACAGATTTTCTGCGCCATTTGCTTGTTGGCACTGCAGAAAACAGCCAGGTCCTTTCCATATTACAGCGCTAGAAATTCAGCTATTTAAAACTGCGTTTTCTCCGTCACACGGATCACATATACGTTGTCAGAAAATACTGCCATTTCTGGCCTCCATTAAAAATTTCTTTCAGTGTGTCAGTGAAGCAATTTACACCAGTTTGCTGTTCAAACTAGCTACCTACAGGCCAGGTATTTAAAACTCTGTTTTCTCCGTCACACGGATCACATATAAGTTCGCTCCAAACTAAGTTATT
Source organism: Phyllobates terribilis (assembly GCF_046119375.1). Taxonomy (NCBI): domain Eukaryota; kingdom Metazoa; phylum Chordata; class Amphibia; order Anura; family Dendrobatidae; genus Phyllobates; species Phyllobates terribilis. Next base: position 178,216,025 of record NW_027362761.1, on the reverse strand, counting down.
TGTAGTGAGCGTGGAAGATACTGTCCTCCATTTAAAATGGGCAAGGCACGTGGCAAGGGACAGGGAACTGGACGAGATGGTGATGGTGCATGCAGAGGCCGAGGACAAGGCTGTGGGCAAGCTGAAATTGTGCCACAACAACCACCCACATCTTCTCGCCCGACTTTCCTGTCCCAATTTCTAGGGGACCGCAGCACACCACTAGTGAACCCAGAGCAGTGTCAAAAAGTTATTGGTTGGATAGCGGATAATGCTTCCAGTCACTTAGCCACCACCACCACCCTGTGTTCCACACAGTCAAGTCTCAGTAGCCGTGAGTCTGGACTGCATATTCCTCACCCTGATCCTCCTTCCTCCCACCATGCCGAGTCCCCGGAGGCAACTGATCCCACACTTGGACAATCTGTTCACTTTTCCATTTATAGATTCGGGCCTCTCGCCCGGTCCACTTGAAGCGGGGCAAGAGGAGATCGCATGTAGCGATGCCCAAATATTTGAGCAACCACGGTCACACGAAGGCGAAGGTGGGAAAGTGTCACAAGAGGTGGACAATGATGAGACACAATTGCCAGAAAGTCAGGAGGAGGACCAGGGTGCGGAAGTGGAAGACGAGGTGGTGGATGATATAGTGACTGACCAAACCTGGCAGGAGGACATGCAGAGCGAGGAGAGCAGCACACAGGGGGAGGGAGGCAGAGCACCCCAACAGGCAGGAAGAAGCGGTGTGGTGGCCGCAGACAGAAGGAAGGCAACCGTTCCCCGTAGCACCAACACGAAGGAAGTTGCCAGTACAAGTATTAGATCTTCCCGAGTCTGGTTGTTTTTTAATGACTCGGCCGATAACCCCAAAAAGGCCATTTGCACCACCTGCCAGGCCAGCATCAGCAGGGGTGGCAAAACGACCAGCCTGATCACCACCAGCATGATCAGGCACATGACAGCAAAGCACCCGACTTTGTAGGCTGAACCCCCAGGGTCCAGGAACAGTGCCTGTGGGTGGCACCATTGCTTCTTCCGCTGTTGTGCATGCAAGCCAATCCCCTGTCCATGGTGCATGTGAAGATGCCTCCTGCCCTGCACCTGTCGTTGCACACTCTCAAGTAGCAGCATCAGGAAGCACGTCCACGTCCTTGTCCCAGCGCAGCGTTCAGCTGTCCATACCCCAGTCCTTTGAACACAAGCGCAAATACACAGCAAACGCCCCACAGGCCACTCTACTAAATTCTCACATTTCACGACTGCTTGCTCTCGAAATGTTGCCTTTTAGGCTCGTGGAGACGGAAGGATTCTGCAACCTGATGGCGGCGGCCGTCCCTCGGTACTCGGTCCCCAACCGCCACTATTTTTCCAGGTGTGCCGTCCCTGCATTACACAAGCACGTGTCCCAAAACATTAGCCATGCCCTCAACAACGCAGTTACGGGGAAAGTCCACCTAACCATGGACACGTGGACAAGTGCTTGTGGGCAGGGACGGTACATCTCGCTGATGGCACACTGGGTTAACATAGTGGAAGCCGGGACCCAGTCAGACCTTGGAACGGAACACATCCTCCCGGGCCCTAGGTCAATCAGGGTTGCCCTCACGGTCTACAGCTCCTGCACATCCTCCTCCTCAGCCTTCTCCTCCTCTTCAGCCTCCATCTCCGAAATGACCACATCAGTCACAAGCTGGAAGCACTGCAGCACTGCCTCAGCCAAGCGGCAACAGGCTGTGCTGAAGCTACTAGGCTTAGGTGATAAACCGCACAATGCTGAAGAGTTGTGGACAGCTCTGAAAGAGCAGGCAGATCTGTGGCTCACACCGCTGAACCTACAGCCAGGTATGGTCCTGTGTGACAATGGCCGGAACCTGGTGGCGGCTCTGAGGCGAGGCGAGCTCACACAGGTACCATGCCTGGCCCATGTGCTTAACCTCGTGGTTCAGCGATTTCTCAAATCCTACCCGGATCTGCTTGTTAAAGTACGCCGCCTGTGTGCCCATTTTAGAAAGTCACCTACAGCTTCCGCGGCCCTTGCTGTGTTTCAGCAGTGTTTGCAGCTTCTGGCTCACAGACTGGTGTGTGATGTCCCCACGCATTGGAACTCTTCACTGCAGATGTTGAGAAGGATTTGTGAGCAGAAGAGGGCAGTTGCTGAGTACCAGCATCAATAAGGCCGTCGGTATTCAGTTCAGACTCCACACATAAGACCTCAGGAGTGGACATGGATGTCAGACATATGTACCATCCTCCAAAACTTTGAGGACTCCACCAAGATGGTGAGCAGCGATGACGCCATAATTAGTCTCACCATCCTGCTTCTCTGTCTTCTGAAACGCTCTCTGCTCACAATCAAAGAGGATGCATTGCAGGCGGAGCACGATCAGATGGAGCAGGAATCATACAGGGTGATTACACACAGCCAAGCCTCATGTCATTCCAACTTAGTTTGGGTGACAATGAGGAAGAGGAGGAGGAGGAAGGACAGGAGCTAGTTTCATGCGCTATAGATGGTAATACCTGCACAGCTGTCATATCGTCTGTTCAGCATGGATGGCAGAGGACAGAGAGGAGGAGGGCATGGTTGTCATCCTCTTGGTGAGGACACGGAAGTCTTGCCTGTTAGTAGTCTGGCACGCATGGTTGAGTTTATGTTACGCTGCCTTTCCCATGACCCTCGCGTTCTCAAAATTTCCGGTGACAGTCATTACTGGTTGGTGACACTTCTAGACCCACACTACAAGGAGAACTTTATATCTATTATTCCTGAGGCGGACAGGTCTACAAAAATGGGGCTGTACCAGAAGGCCCTTGTTGCGGAACCATTAAAAAAATTCCCATCTGAAAACGCGGGTGGCAGAGGGCACACTTCGTTGGACAACCAAGGAGTACAAGCGAGAGAAACACAACTTCAATCCAGAGGCAGAGGCAGGGGAACACTGTCAAAGTTCTGGGAGAGTTTTCTCAGACCCTCCCATCGCACAGACCCTGAGGCGCGGGGTACTATTACAAGTAGTGCAAAGTTTGGGAAGATGCTGAGGGAGTACTTTGCCGACCGTACCAACGTCCTCCATGATTCCTCTGTGCCTTATAATTATTGGTATCCAAGCTGGATACGTGGAATGAACTGGCTCTCTATGCCTTGGAGGTCCTGGCCTGCCCTGTCGCCAGCGTTTTATCAGAGTGGGTTTTTAGTGCCGCTGGTGGAATTATAACTGATAAGCGCATCCGCCTGTCAACTGAAAATGCTGACAGGCTAACTCTTATAAAAATGAACAAGGGCTCGATTGGGCCAGACTTCTCAACACCACCGAATGATAGCAGCACAACATAAACTCAAATACAGTGTCTTTTCTTGGGAGGTGTATTCCCATGCACCTTTTCAAACCCAGACATGGGTATACGCTTCCTGATTTTGGCTATTTGCTCCTGTCTTCCTTCTCCTCATCCTCCACCACCATATCACCAGGGTGACCGTAGTCCATGATGCAACACTCACATAATTTTTTTAAAAGGTGTTTATGATGCTCATAAAACTTTTTTTTATACAGTATGTTCATGTATACCCCCCAGGGGTAAATGTTTGTCAGCCCATACACTTAGTGCATGGGCATTACAAGTATAGGAGGCCCGCTCCTTTCTAATGGGAACATTTTTTTATGTGGCCCTCCTCCACGTCTCTTCCAAGGGGCATTGGAGTGCCTCCCAATTTTTGGCAGCCCTTGCATTCACTGCATAGGCCAACACTATGGGAGACCCACTTCCCAATAATGGGAATATTTTTTATGAGGCCCTCTACGTCTCTTCCAAGGGGCATTGGAGTGCCTCCAAATTTTGCGCAACCCTTGCATTCACTGCATAGGCAAACACAATGGGAGACCCATTTCCTAATAATGCAAACATTGTTTTCAGGAGGCCCTCTGACCTCCACCTCTCTTCCAAGGGGCATTGGAGTGCCTCCAAATTTTTGGCAACCCTTGCATTCACTGCATAGGCCAACAAAATGGGAGACCCACTTCCTAATAATGGGAACATTGTTTTCAGGTGGCCCTCTGACCTCCACGTCTCTTCCAAGGGGCATTGGAGTGCCTCCAAATTTTTGGCAACCCTTGCATTCACTGCATAGGCAAACACAATGGGAGACCTACTTCTTAATAATGGGAATATTGTTTTTAGGAGACCCTCCTCTAAGTCTCTTCAAAGGGGTATTAGGGTGCATCCAAATTTTCAAAGTGGTATTGGGGTGCGTCCAAATTTTGGGCAGCCCTGGCACTCACTACATACGCAATAACAGTATAGGAGACCCACTCTCTAGAAATGGGAACAATAAAACATAGCCGGCTGATTGCTCTCTAAGAATAGTGAGGGCCGACTGCTGGCCCTTTAAGAATAGTAAAGGCTGCCTGATGGCCCTATAAAAATAGGCTTTGTGACTCTCAGAGTCCCTCCTTCATAAATGAAACACAATGTGTCTGATAATATCTCACACACCACATGGCCAGATAAGGTTGTAAAATGTTAAAATGACATTTCCTGGTGAATGCATTTGTCACAGTTGAAAGCAATGCAAAAGTGAAAAAATGCATCAAAAACGCTACGTGTGAACATAGCCCAAGGTGTGGAGGAGCATTTTTGTTTTTGGTTATTTATTTTGCTTTATATACAAGTCATTACCCTGGAAAGGATGTTCCTTAACATATTTCCCAGGAAATTCAATTTTGGCTTCGTTTTGGTATGTTTTATTGTGAGTCCGTATAAGTGGCATAATACATATAACAACGTTGTTGACAGAAGTGACCTGGGAGTCAGAAATGCTTCCAGGGGTCTTCCCCATGCTGTTCCCATGTAATTTGAGCACTGTTCCCATCGATTTGGGCAATTTTTAGGCCCTCTGCAGACCGCCGGGGGGAGCCACCTGAAAAATGCTCGAGTTTCCCATAGACTTACAGTACAGACCAAAAGTTTGGACACACCTTCTCATTTAAAGATTTTTCTGTATTTTCATGACTATGAAAATTGTACATTCACACTGAAGGCATCAAAACTATGAATTAACACATGTGGAATTATTTATTTAACAAAAAAGTGTAAAACAACTGAAAATATGTCTTATATTCTAGGTTCTTCAAAGTAGCCACCTTTTGCTTTGATGACTGCTTTGCACACTCTTGGCATTCGCTTGATGAACTTCAAGAGGTAGTCACCGGAAATGGTCTTCCAACAATGTTGAAGGAGTTCCCAGAGATGCTTAGCACTTTTTGGCCCTTTTGCCTTCACTCTGTGGTCTAGCTCACCCCAAACCATCTCGATTGGGTTCAGGTCTGGTGACTGTGGAGGCCAGGTCATCTGGCGTAGCACCCTATCACTCTCCTTCTTGGTCAAATAGCCCTTACACAGCCTGGAGGTGTGTTTGGGGTCATTATCCTGTTGAAAAATAAATGATGGTCCAACTAAACGCAAACCGGATGGAATAGCATGCCGCTGCAAGATGCTGTGGTAGCCATGCTGGATCAGTATGCCTTCAATTTTGAATAAATCCCCAACATTGTCACCAGCAAAGCACCCCCACACCATCACACCTCCTCCTCAATGCTTCACGGTGGGAACCAGGCATGTAGAGTCCATCCGTTCACCTTTTCTGCGTTGCACAAAGACACGGTGGTTGGTACCAAAGATCTCAAATTTGGACTCATCAGACCAAAGCACAGATTTCCACGGGTCTAATGTCCATTCCTTGTGTTCTTTAGCCCAAACAAGTCTCTTCTGCTTGTTGCCTGTCCTTAGCAGTGGTTTCCTAGCAGCTATTTTACCATGAAGGCCTGCTGCACAAAGTCTCCTCTTAACAGTTGTTGTAGAGATGTGTCTGCTGCTAGAACTCTGTGTGGCATTGACCTGGTCTCTAATCTGAGCTGCTGTTAACCTGCGATTTCTGAGGCTGGTGACTCGGATAAACTTATCCTCAGAAGCAGAGGTGACTCTTGGTCTTCCTTTCCTGGGGCGGTCCTCATGTGAGCCAGTTTCGTTGTAGTGCTTGATGGTTTTTGCAACTGCACTTGGGGACACTTTCAAAGTTTTCCCAATTTTTCGGACTGACTGACCTTCATTTCTTAAAGTAATGAAGGCCACTCGTTTTTCTTAGCTGCTTTTTTCTTGCCATATAAATTCTAACAGTCAATTCAGTAAGACTATCAGCTGTGTATCCACCTGACTTCTGCACAACACAACTGATGGTCCCAACCCCATTTATAAGGCAAGAAATCCTACTTATTAAACCTAACAGGGCACTCCTGTGAAGTGAAAACCATTTCCTGTGACTACCTCTTGAAGCTCATCAAGAGAATGCCAGGAGTTGTGCAAAGAAGTCATCAAAGCAAAAGGTGGCTACTTTGAAGAACCTAGAATATAAGACATATTTTCAGTTGTTTCACACTTTTTTGTTAAGTATATAATTCCACATGTGTTAATTCATAGTTTTGATGCCTTCAGTGTGAATGTACAATCTTCAAAGTCATGAAAATACAGAAAAATCTTTAAATGAGAAGGTGTGTCCAAACTTTTGGTCTGTACTGTACATTGGGCTCGTTGCTCGGGTTGAGGACCCGAGTAATCCAATGTGCTCAACCCGAGCATTTTAGTGCTCAGTCGTCACTACTTACAACTGATTCTTCTCATCTTGTCAAAATCACATGATCACGAATCATAAAATCGCCCTGTACTTTGAGCACTGAAATCATTGCAATAATTGTATCTGAAAGTGGAAGTGGACCTTGCTACACCATGCTGTGGCTTGTCCTTTTATAGATCAGTGATGATATCACAGCTGATGTTGTCATCAGGTGAATTGTCATACACAGGGATTGGGTCCTTTTTTTATGTTTTTTTTTTCGAGAACCCCAAAAGTACTGCTACATACTAAAATCTGCCTCACTGTGACCTTAGAAATAATCTGCTTCACCATGGTTAATATGTACTTAAAATGAGCCTTTGACTTACAGAAAACACTATTTATGTCCAGATGGTAATAAAGCTCAAATCATGTTCGATGGGTTTACTTAAAAAACGGCTAAAGTGAGAAAATGAAGTTATATTCTCCCTGCAGCCACTCGCTTCCAGTAACTGGGGTGGTTCAGGGAGCCATAACAGTCACTAAACAACGAGTGCACTGTTATCATTCCCTCTGTACATTTAATGACAGCCTGACAGCAACATGCAGAGGGGGGTCGATGACAGCGTGCTCACTGTATAGTGAGCACTAAGTTTTACAGCTCCATGCACTGTCCCAATTACTGGAAGCCAGCGACTGCAGGGAGGATAAAGTGTCATTTTCTCCCTGTAGCCTCTCTTCCAGTAAACTAGCAGAACAAGATTAAAATGCTATATACCTGCAGAATTTCACTGCATCTGTAAGTAAATAGTGGTTTTGTAGGTGACAGGTTCTTTTTAAATCTTTTACTATAGTAAATTTATTCAATTTAAAGTCTCTTAAAAAAAATGTTATGCACTCATTTTTATACAATTTTTTTTATACATATAGGCCCCAATTCATCGTTGCCTTTGCGCCTGTTTTATGTCAAGTTTTGTGTGTTTTGCACCCTTTTTTTGTTTGCATACAATTCATTATTCTAACTGCTTCTCTTTTTAAGTCTATATTATAAGTGCTCGCCTTTTTTTTTTTTTCCACTTTCTGGTCGGAGTTTAGCGATTTTAGATGTTTTCGGCTGATTCATCAATTGACAATTTTTAAAAGTTCACAAAATTTGACACAACTTCTCTCAAGTCCCCCCTTATGCATTTTAGAGTCCGAAAACATTTTGGCACAATTTTGCGACCTTTGAAAACAAAAGTCGCAAAAAACTATTCAAGATTCATGAATCGCGTTCAATATTTTGATGAATTTGACAACCAAAATGACAACTAATGCGAAAAGACATAGTCTATAAAAGGATTTTCTTTGTGCCGACACTTTCTATGTGTCCTATTTGGATTCCTCATGGTAAGGGAATTACCAGCTCAAGACTTTTCAGAATAAGTTATACTACAAGTAGAAAAAGTTGTTATGAAGCAAAATTTTTTTTAAAAGGTGTTATTTGGATTTAAAAGATCTAAATGATTTCACCTAATTAGCAATGAATAATAGTACTATGATAAATTGATAATATTTGTATTTAATCACATAAATCAGTGGCTGACAGAAATATTTTTATTGTAGAAAATATTATGTATGGCTTCTTTGTAAGTCTAGCACAAGAGTATTTTACAAATTTGTCTGTAAAGAGTGGTACAGAATTACTACAATAGCTCTGCACCCAATGTTTAATGTATGAGCCCATAAGAAAAAACACAAAGATGTGGGTCTGTATCAGGCTTATATGAATAATTCATGCATATTCATCAACAATGTAATTCATACATAATAAATAATAATAAATAAGAAATGTTGCACGGCCTTCTATCATAATAACACATTGTGCTGTTGATTGTGTAATAATAACACAATTGTGCAGAAAGAGAGTGGTCATGTCAAAAGATCAACAATGCTGTGAAAAGTGGTGCCAGCACACGAGGCCCCTGTACAAGCACAGCGTGAGGGCCCCCTTCTGGCAGTATACCTGCAATTTACATATTCTCATATTATAACTGAACATGAAATGTAGCTATAAATGTGGTTATCTTTTTTTTTTTTAACCAGCACACGTTGATGGCTGTGGGTGACCTGGCATCCAATGTGACGTTATAATAACTAGGCAGGTAATTTTGTGCAGTTGTGTTAGATGACTCTAGAACCATTAGGTAATGCATTCATGGGATTAAAGGGAATCTGTCACCAGGTTGCTACTTAATCTGAGAGCAGCATAAATGTAGAGACAGAAACCCTTATTCCAGTGATGTGTCACTTACTAAGCTTATTTCTGTAGTTTCGCTAAAATCACTGTTTTATCAGCAGGAGATTATCACATTATCACTAGAGGACTAGTTAACTTGCTGCCAGGTAGTCCTCTATACTCATGAGCTCTCTATAATTCTGCCCACCAAGCAGGACAGCCTTGCAGATATACATGAAGCAGTCATTCTCGGGTAGAAACACCCGCAGCCAGTATGTGCATTAGTGGTCTGATCTTGGATCGATGTACATGGACATCTGAAAGAATCAGGAGCATCTGTCTCCTACACGCACCCTCATCATCGGTCTTGACCAAACAAGGCCTCAGAGTATATAGTAGTTGTTTATGGAGTATGTAATGAGACAGTAGAACAGCAAGAAGCGGTTCTATTATGTATGAGGAAAGGATAAAATATGGCTTTCAAACAAAGTGTCAAGTCAAATGTTACATTCAAGCAACAAGCTTTGGAGACAGGAGTAGTAGGGATTAGTGTAGCAGATGACAACACTGTTGTCAATTCAATGTTGAGTTTGAAGATACAAGAGAGCATGAAAATATGAAAAGCTGCTTGACAGTAAAGCTTTTAAGATATAGAAACTTTTTCTTGGGCCTAAAGGCGTTTTTTTTTTAACAAAGTTAAGTATAAAATTAAGTTTATACAGCAGTAGTGAAAGTTATTTTCTATATGCAGTTGGTTAGGAAAAATCGATCCCATAGAAATTATACACCTGCCCTTGCTAAAATAATGTTTATTTTATACATGGTAAAGGCATTTAAAGAATTTGTTAAAGAGAGAATAATATTGTTTTTTTTATTCTTAGAAATTCTCCAAATTTCTCAAATAATGTTTCAATGTCATCTGGATTTGTTAATTGAAAGCACATTGTGGCTAAAGAAATGTCCACCTTCTCTGGGCCTCTAGAAGGAGGGAGAGTTGTAAAAAGTATCCAATAAAATCATTCTACAGTGTAGATACTTGCAGCTTTGGCAGAGAAATTTGGCCGTTCCTTAAATCTTCTTATCAAAATTCCATAACTGACTGTACATTTTTTTCCCCCCAACATTTAATTGGAAACTGCAATAGCAGTAACCATTGCTTAAATAAATGTACAGCGGGTGGAATAAGTATTGAACACGTCACCAATTTTCTAAGTAAATATATTTCTAAGGGTGCTATTGACATGAAATTTTCACCAGATGTCGGTAACAACCCATCCAATCCACACAGGCAGATAAATCAAACCATAGATGTCCATAAATGAAGTTATTTTTTGGACCATAAGACACACCCCAAATTTTCAGGAGGAAAATAGGGGAAAAAAATGTAATGCATCAAATGGGGGTCCGTCTTACAGTCCGAATTCAGCTTACCGGTGAGGGGCGGCGGCGGTGATGGAGCGGGGACACAGGAGGTGTTCGGAGGTGGGACGCTGCGGGGTGGTGCTGGGAGTCTCATCCCAGGCTGGAAGAAGGGGCTGCTTAGCGGCAGGTGTCTGGCGATACTATGGGCGATGCTGTGGGTCCTGCGCTTGGAAGAGGGGATGTCTGGAGGTGCGACGCTGTGTTTCCCAGGGTGGTAAGAGGGGGTGTCTCATGGTCCTCGGCTGGCAGTTTGTTAAAGTCCGGAGCCCCTGCACTTCCATGTTCTCTATGCGGGGGACTCCGGAAAAATAACTGCCGGAGGCGGCGCCTGCACAGATCGAGATCTCGGTACTGAGCTCTCGTCTTCAGACATTCCCTCCTCCAAGTGCAGGACCTGCAGCATCGTCCGAAGTATCTGCCCACTCCTGCCGCTGCCTGCCCCGGTAAGCTACACTCGGTCTATAAGACGCACCCCAATTTTCCCCCAAGATTTGGGTGCAAAAAAGTGCGTCTTATAGTCCGAAAAATACGGTATGTGTAATAATGAGAAATGACACAAAAAAAAAAAAAAGTATTGAACACATGAAGAAAGAGAGGTGCAAAAAGCCATGGAAAATCTTGACACCAGCTGAAATCTATCAGCAATTAGAAAGCAATCCAGCCACTTAGTGACAAATAATATCAGCTGGTTCAACTGATGGCCTATAAAGAGGTATCTAATTACCAAGGTGCCACACAAAAAACATCTTAAGATGGGTAAAACCCTGCTTTAGCCTGTTATTTCAATTAGCTGTATTAAAGCAGCAGCGGTAAACAGAGCTTAATGTATACTGCAGATACAGGAACAGCACCAAGGTTACTACAGTACATAGATATGGGAGCAGAACCATGTTTACCACAAATGGGGGAACAGAATCCAGCTTGCTGTACAGATAATGCACAGAATCAAACTTACTACATATACTGTATATGGGATGAAAAAAAACTTAAATAACAATAAGCGCAATAGGGTTTTATCCAAGTAACAGTGGGGAGACCAAAGGCAATGGTACTCACCTGATATGGTTGTGTGACCACAACCACTAATAAGCTTAAGGCTGCTGCAGACGCACAATTAATTCAAATTAAAATGGAATGAAAGGCTTAATTCTGCGCCACCAGTATATCAAGAATGGAAGATAAATGGTATCCAGAAACGCAGTTTATATGTCAACTCGTTTCAAAGTTGCAACTTCTTTATTGTGGTTGTCCTGTTGAAGAAGTTTTGAACTTCGAAACGTGTTGACAAATAAACCGCATTTCTTGATACCATTTTTATCTTCGATTCTTGATCTACTGGTGGCAAAGAATTAACCCTTTGATTCAATTTTAGTTTACATAGATATGGGAACAGAGCCAAGCTTACTATATAAACATGGGTACAGAATGAAGCTGATTACATACAGTGAAGGAAATAATTATTCGATCCCTTGCTGTTTTTGTAAGTTTGCCCACTGACAAAGACATGAACAGTCTTTAATTTTAAGGGTAGATTAATTTTAACATTGAGAGATAGAATATCCCCCAAAAATCAAGAAAATCACATTGTATAAATTAGATACATTTATTTTCATTTTGCAGTGAGAAATAAGTATTTGATTCCTCTGGCAAACAACACTTAATACTTGGTGGCAAAACCCTTGTTGGCAATCACAGCAGTCAGATGATTTTTTAGTTTATGATGAGGTTTGCGCACATGTCGGGAAGAATTTTGGTCCACTCCTCTTTGCAGATCATCTCTAAATCATTAAGATTTTGAGGCTGTCGCTTGGCAACTCGGAGCTTCAACTCCCTCCATAAGTTTTCTATGGGATTAAGCTCTGGAGACTGGCTAGGCCACTCCGTGACCTTAATGTGCTTCTTTTTGAGCCACTCCTTTGTTGCCTTGGCTGTATGTTTTGGGTCGTTGTCTTGCTGTAAGACACAAGCACGACCCATTTTTAATGTCCTGGCGGAGGGAAGGAGGTTGTCACACAGGATTTTACAGTACATGGTTCCATCCATTCTCCCACTGATGTGGTGAAGTAGTCCTGTGCCCTTAGCAGAGCAACACCCCCAAAACATAATGTTTCCACCTCCATGCTTGATAGTGGGGACGGTGTTCTTTGGGTCATAGGCAGCATTTCTCTTCCTCCAAACACGGCGAGTTGAGTTAATACCAAAAAGCTACATTTTTGTCTCATCTGGCCACAGCACCTTTTCTATAACTCACAGAATCATCCAGGTGTCCATTGGCAAACTTCAGACGGGCCTGCACATGTGCCTTCTTGAGCAGGGGACCTTGCGGGCACTGCAGCATTTTAAACCCAGGCGTAATGTGTTACCAATGGTTTTCTTAGTGACTGTGGTCCCAGCTGCCTTGAGATCATCAAGTTCCCCCCGTGTAGTTTTAGGCTTATCTCTCACCTTCTTCATGATCAAGGATACCCCATGAGGTGAGATTTTGCATGGTGCCCCAGATCGATGTCGACTGACAGTCATTTTGTATTTCTTCCATTTTCTTACTATTGCACCAGCAGTTGTCTCCTTCTCACCCAGTGTCTTACTTACGGTTTTGTAGTCCATTCCAGCTTTGTGCAGGTCTATGATCTTGTCCCTGACATCCTTAGAAAGCTCTTTGGTCTTGCCCATGTTGTAGAGGTTAGAGTCTGACTGATTAATTGAGCCTGTGGACAGGAGTCTTTTATACAGATGACTATGTAAGACAGCTGTCTTTAATGCAGGTAACAAGTTCATTAGGAGCATCTAACTGGTCTGTAGGAGCCAGAACTCATAATGGTTTGTAGGGGATCAAATACTTATTTCTCACTGCAAAATGCAAATAAATTTATCTAATTTATACAATGTGATATTCTTGATTTTTTTGGATATTCTATCTCTCAATGTTAAAATTAACCTACCCTTAAAATTAAATTATAGACTGTTCATGTCTTTGTCAGTGGGCAAACTTACAAAAACAGCAAGAGATAAAATAATTATTTCCTTCACAGTAAATACTTGCATAGATATAGTAACAGAACTGAGTTTAAGATATATGTACAGTAATAGAACTGAGCTTACTACATAGATATGTGAACAGAACCAGTTGACGGCAAATAAAGTATGTTGTTTGAAAATTACATGTTAGCTTTATAGTTTTATCTACAGTAATTCATCAAACAGCATATTGTGTTGCCAAAAACTTTCACTGTTGGCACCATGCATTTTTACTCCATCATCACCTTTGCAACGCCTTACAGTTTTGAAGCCATCAATTCCAAAAACATTTATCTGGGTTCTCATCATTCCAGAGTATACGTAGAGTCCCAATAGTCTTCACATTTTTCAGCATGGGTTCTAACAAAATGTAAGTGTGTTTTTTGTGTATGGGCTTCAGAAGAGGCTTCTTTTGTGGACGATCCCAATGCAAGCCATTCCTCTGCCGGGTACGCCATATTATGTCACGAGAAACAGCCCAGTTTGGCTTTTTTCATCTTTATCTAAATGCAGTGAACTTGCATGTCTATTTTCTTCAACCCTTCACAAAAGATGCTCCTGTATAGGTGTTAACTTCCGTGGTCGGCCTTTTTTTAGTCATCTATCTGCTGGACACCTGTTTAATGAATATAATTAGACTTACCTGTGGTTGAATTCTTGATAATTTGTATTTTGCAGTCTAAACTTTAGCTTTGTTCCTTAGACTTTCTTTAGAATGTACTCTTTTTTGCAACGTGGTCTTGAATGATTTTATTAGGAAAATTACTTTTTAGGGTGTGCAAAATAAGAATTCTTGTTTGCAATCAATGGCCCCCATTTGTTGGAGTATTTTGTAGTTTGGTATCCCATAGAAAATGTTGATTCTGAAAGGAAACTAATGACAAATCTGTTGGGGTATACTCATTTATGCTGCTGAGCACTGTACATACATACGTATACAATCCAAATAAAAAAAAGTTGGTATGTTGTGTAAATTGTAAAGAAAACAAGAAAACAATGATTTGGAAAAGTCTTATAGAAATATGTTATTCACACTAGAACATATATCAGAAGTTGAAAGTTACACATGTCTCTTTCATTTGAAAATATAAACTCATTTAGAAATTGATGGCAGCAACAGATCTCAAAAAAGTTGTGACAAGGTCATATCTACCATAGTGTAGCATCACCACTTCTTTTTACAGCGTTCTGTAAATCTCTCGGAAGTGAGGAGACCAATTGCTGGAGTTTTGGGACATGAATGTTCTCTCTCTCCTGTCTGATGTAGGATTCAATTTGTTCAACTGTCCTGTGACTTCTTTGATGAATCTTTTTTTCATAATGAGTCAAATGTTTTCTGTTGATGAAAGGTCTGGACTGCAGGTAACCAGTTCATTACCTGAACTCTTCGTCTGTGATGCCATGTTGTTGTGGTGGATGCAGTATGAGGTTTTCCATTGTCTTGCTGAAATATGCGAGGCCTTCCCTATTTATACCCCGTGAAATGTTTCACATTTTTTTCATGTTACACCCACAAATTTAAATGTTTTTTATTGGCATTTTTTTGTGATACACAAAGTAGCAATTATTTGTGAAGTGTAAAGAAAATGCTACACGGTTTTCAAAATATTTTAAAAATATACATTTGAAAAGTGTTCCATGCATTTATATTCAGACCCTGTAGTCTGATACCCCTAACTAAAATTCTGAATGACCAATTGTCCCCAGAAGTTACTTAATTGGTATATTGAGTACACCCCTGTGGAATTTATTCTCAGTATAACTTCTGCTGTTCTGTGAAGGCCTCAGAGGTTTGTTTGAGAACATTAGGGATCAAACAGCATCATGAAAACCAAGGAGCACACCAGATAGGTCAGGGATAAAGTTGTGGAGAAGAGTAAAGCAGGGTTGGGTTCTAAAAAAAATAGCCCAAGCTCTGAACATCTCAAACCGTCATCCAAAAATGTAAGGAGTATGACACTACTAGAAACCTACCAAGACATGGCCATCCACCTAAACTGACATCCCTAGCAAAGCGAGCACTAATTAGAGAAGGAGCAAAGATGGCCATGGTCACTCCATAGGAGCTGCAGAGATTCGCAGCTCGGGGGGGGGGGGGTCTGTCCACAGGACAACTATTAGTCATATACTTCACAAATCTGGTCTTTATGAAAGGGAGGCAAAAAGAAAGGAATCTTTAAAAACAATCCATAAGAAGTCCAGTTTGCAGTTTTGGAATGTGGAAGAATGTGCTTTGGTCAGAAGAGACCAAAGTAGAACTTTTTGGGCTAAATACAAAACACTATGTGTGGAAGAAAACTAACACTGCACATCACCCTGAAAACACCATCCCCACTGTCAAACATGGACCAGTAATGAAGAAATAACAGTCCTGATAGACTATATTCAATAGGTCCATTTCACTATTTGGTAAAATTGCCTGAAGTTGTCCTTTAACCCCTTTACCCCCGAGAGTGGTTTGCATGTTAATGACCGGGCCAATTTTTACAATTCTGACCATTGTCACTTTATGAGGTAATTACTCTGGAACTCTTCAATGTATCCCCCTGATTCTGAGAATGTTTTTTCGTGACATATTGTACTTCATGATTGTGGTAAAATTTCTTCGATATCACTTGCGTTTATTTGTGAAAAAAACAGAAATTTGGCGAAAATTTAGAAAATTTTGCAATTTTCCAACTTTTAATTTTTATGCCCTTAAATCAGAGAGATATGTCACACAAAATAGAATCATAGAATCATAGAATGGTAGAGTTGGAAGGGACCTCCTGGGTCATCTGGTCCAACCCCCTGCTCAAAGCAGGTTTCACTAAATCATCTCAGACAGATGTCTGTCCAGCCTCTGTTTGAAGACGTCCATTGAAGGGGAACTCACCACCTCTCGTGGCAGCCTGTTCCACTCATTAATCACCCTAACTGTCAAAAAGTTTTTTCTAATATCTAATCTGTGTCTCCTCCCATTTAGTTTCATCCCATTGCTTCTAGTCTTTCCTTGTGCAAATGAGAATAAAGATGATCCTTCTACAATGTGACAGCCCTTGACATATTTGTATACAGCTATTAAGTCTCCTCTCAGTCTTCTTTTTTGCAAGCTAAACATTCCCAAATCCTGCAACCGTTCCTCATAGGACATGGTTTGCAGACCAGTCACCATTCTGGTCGCTCTTCTCTGAACTTGCTCCAGTTTGTCTATGTCTTTTTTAAAATGTGGTGCCCAAAACTGTACACAGTATTCCAGATGAGGTCTGACCAAAGAGGAGTAAAGACCGATAATGACTTCACGTGATCTAGACTGTATGCTTCTGTTAATACATCCCAGAATTGTATTTGCCTTTTTTGCTGCTGCATCACACTGTTGACTCATGTTCAGTCTATGATCTATTAGTATACCTAAGTCTTTTTCACATGTACTGTTGCTTAGCTCTATTCCTCCCATTCTGTATATGTTTTTTTCATTTTTATTGCCCAGATGTAGTACTTTGCATTTTTCCCTGTTAAAAACCATTCTGTTGGTTGCTGCCCACTGCTCCAGTTTATTTAGGTCTTTTTGAATCCTCTCTCTCTCTTCTCTAGTATTAGCTATCCCTCCTAGCTTTGTGTCATCAGCAAATTTAATCAGTTTACCCTCAATTCCTTCATCTAAATCATTGATAAAGATGTTGAACAATACAGGTCCCAGGACGGAGCCCTGTGGTACCCCACTTGAGACATTCATCCAGCTGGATGTGAAGCCATTTACAACCACCCTTTGAGTCCGATCACTAAGCCAGTTATGAATCCACCTAACAGTTGCCTGGTCCATTGCATACTTGGTCATTTTTTCAATAAGGATGGTGTGAGATACTTTGTCAAATGCTTTGCTGAAGTCAAGATATACTATATCTACAGCATTTCCCTGATCCACCCAGTCAGTGATTCTGTCATAGAAGAAAATTAAGTTAGTCTGACATGACTTGTTAGTTACAAACCCATGCTGACTCTGGTTAATCACTTCATTCTTATCCAGGTACTTACATACATGTTGTTTAATAATTTGTTCAAAGATCTTTCCTGGTATAGAAGTCAGACTCACCGGCCTATAGTTCCCTGGGTCCACCTTCTTCCCCTTTTTGAAGATAGGAACAACATTTGCTCTTCTCCAGTCTTCTGGGACTTCTCCTGTTCTCCAAGAATTTTCAAAGATTATGGAGAGTGGTTCTAAAATTTCTTCTACGATCTCCTTCAGTACTCTGGGGTGTAATTCATCTGGACCTGGAGACTTGAACTCATTTATGTTAGCTAAATATTCCCTCACAATCTTTCTGTTTACAGATAACTTGGATTCCTCTATTCCTTTAAAAGGACAGTGAAGATCAGTTGATGTTACATTTTCTTTCTGAGAGAAAACAGATGCAAAATAGGAATTAAAAAGTTCGGCCTTCTCAACATCCTCTCTTACCATTTCTCCATTTTCATCCTGTAAAAATCCTATAGCATCTTTGACTTTTCTTTTACTTTTGACATACCCCCAAAATCCTTTTTTATTGCTTTTGACATCTCTTGCAAGCCTTAATTCATTGTCAGCTTTAGCTAACCTGATACGTGCCCTGCAGGATCTGCAGACTGCATTATAATCTTCTTTAGATATGCCTCCCTCTTTCCATTTAATAAACATTTCTTTCTTTCTTTTTATCATGTGTTTAAGTTCTGTGTTCATCCATCCTGGTTTCCTTAAATGCTTCCCATTCTTCCTACTTTTCGGGATTGTTAACGATTGTGCTTTGAGAATCTCATTTTTAAAAATTTCCCATCCTTCCTGGACATTTTTGTCCTTAAGGACATCCAGCCATTGGATCCCTCCTATTCTCTTTCTGAGTCTCTTAAAATCTGCCTTTCTAAAATCTAACCTTGAAGTTTGAGTCTTCACATGTCTTCCTCCTCTAGTTATCCAAAATTCTATAATAGCATGATCGCTGCCTCCTAGGGTCCCAGCCACCTTTACCTCCTCAACCATTTCCTCCCTGTTTATAAGGATTAGATCCAAAGTAGCAGATCCCCTTGTTTTCTCCCCTACCTTTTGGAAGATAAAGTTGTCAGCAAGAGAGGATAAGAATTTGCTTGACCTGTTAGTTTTACTTGAGAGAGATTCCCAACAAATGTCTGGATAGTTGAAATCTCCCATGACCACTACGTCATATTTTTTGGAGAACTTGGTCATTTGATACATAAAGAGTTCATCCATATCTTCAGCTTGCCCAGGTGGCCTGTAGTAAATGCCTACAATGGTGTCCTTTCCGTTGTTCTCTCCTTGTATTCTTACCCAAACAGTTTCCACAGAACTCCCAGTCTCTGAAGCTTCAATCTCTGTGCAGATATACGCTTTTCTAACATACAATGCGACACCTCCTCCTCGTTTATCAAGTCTGTTTCTTGCAAATAAGTTGTATCCTTTTAGCCTTTTATTCCAATCATGTGTATCGTCCCACCAAGTTTCAGTGATTCCAATGACATCATATTTCTTTTCCTGCATTAGTAGTTCCAATTCTCCTTGTTTGTTGCCCATGCTTTGTGCATTTGTATAAAAACATTTTAGTTTGTGATTGGTTTCTCTTCCTCCCATATTTTTATTATTTAAATTGTTTTGTCTTTGTTCTTCCTTTCCACTTCCAGTAGCAGAGATCTCAATAGTATTTGTCAGCTGTATGGCTTTTTCTGGCCTTTTGCTTCCCTTCCCACATTGTTCTAGTTTAAAGCTCTCCTGATGAGTGTAGCAAGGCGACTTCCAAATAGTTCCAAATAGTTAATAAATAACATTTCCCACATTTCTACTTTACATCAGCACAATTTTGGAACCAATTTTTTTTTTTATTAGGGAGCTATAAGGGTTAAAAGTTGACCAGCGATTTCTCATTTTTCCAACAAAATTTACAAAACCATTTTTTTAGGGACCACATCACATTTGAAGTCACTTTGAGGGGCCTTTATGACAGAAAATTCCCAAAAGTGACACCATTCTAAAAACTGCACCCCTCAAGGTGCTCAAAACCACATTCAACAACTTTATTAACCCTTCAGGTGCTTCACAGGAATTTTTGGAATGTGGAAGAAAAAAATTAACATTTAACTTTTTTCACAAAAATATTACTTTAGACCCAATTTTTTTTATTTTTGCAGGGGTAACAGGAAAAAATAGACCCCAAAATTTGTTGTGCAATTTCTCCTGAGCACGCAGATACACCATACATGGGGAAAAAACACTGTTTGGGCGCACAGCAGGGTTTGGAAGGGAAGGAGCGCCATTTGACTTTTTGATTGTAAAATTTGCTTGAATAATTAGTGGACGCCATGTTGCGTTTGGAGAGCCCCTGATGTGCCTAAACAGTGGAAACCCCCCACAAGTGACATGATTTTGGAAACTAGACCCCCCAGGGAACTTATCTAGATGTGTGGTGAGCACCTTGAACCCCCAGGTGCTTCACAGAAGTTTAGAACATTGAGCCGTAAAATTAAAATTTTCACATTTTTGCAACAAAAATGTTTTTCAGCCTCCAATTTTTTTATTTTCACAAGGGTAAGAGGAGAAAATGGACCCCAAAAACTGTTGTGCAATTTCTCCTGAGTTTGCCAATACCCCATATGTGGGGAAAATGCAGTGTTTGGGGAAGGAGCACTGTGTGACTTTTTGAACGCAAAATTGGCTGGAATTGAGAGCGGACGCCATGTCTCGTTTGGAGAGCCCCTGATGTGCCTAAATAGTTGAAACCCCCCAAGTGACCCCATTTTGGAAACTACACCCCTCAAGGATTTTATCAAGGGGTACAGTAAACATTTTGAACCCAGAGGTATGACACAGAATTTGATAACATTAGATCATCATATTAAATAAGTTGTCATTAGTCTTGAGTGCAAGTGCTCGCTACTTGAGTTTGCATTGGGTGCTCGGGTATGCACCATGTATCGCGCGTGCTCGAGTGACATGCTCGAGTCCCCGCTCGCATGTTTCACGGTTATTAGACACCCCAAAAAAACATGTAGGGATCACTCGTGCATGGCAGGCAATCCCCGCAAGGTTTTTTTTTGACCACGAAGCATATGGGGCGGAGACTCGAGCATGTCACTCGAGCACCCGCGATATTCAGTGCATACCCGAGCACCCAATTCAAACTCAAGTAGAGAGCACTTGCGCTCAACACTAGTCGCCATATCGTCATCTTTTTTTTTTACTTTTGAAAAAAATCCCAACCCAAAACCCAACCCTAATACAACCCCAACCCTAACCCTATCCCAACCCTAACCCCAACCCCTAGCCCAACTCTAACCCTAGCCTAACCCCAACCATAATACAACCCTAACCCTAGCCCAACCCTAACCCCAACCCAAAACCCTAACCCTAGCCCAACCCTAACCCTAGCCCAACCCTAACCCTAACCCCAACCCTAGCCTATGCCTAGCCCAACCCTAACCCTAGCCCAACCCTAATCCCAACCCCATCCCTAACACAACCCTAGAGTTTATTTTTTACGCCGTTCCTCGTGCGGTATAAGTGATTATACGACTTTATTCATTGGGTCGGTGCGATTACAGCGATACCAGAATCATATCGAGTTTTTATGATTGACAGCTGTCACACACTAAAAGACGCATTTTTTTGTAAAATCTAATTTTTGCATCGCCATATTTTGAGAGCTATAATTTTTCCATATTTTGGCCGACAGAGTCATGTGACGGCTTGTTTATTGGGGGACGAGTTGACGTTTTTATTGGTGCCATTTTCAGGCACTTGACATTTTTTATCGCTTTCTATTCCGATTTTTGGGAGTAAGAATAAACAAAAACCAGCAATTCCGGAATTGTTTTTATGGGAGGTTTTTTATTCTGCTCCGCGTGTGGTAAAATTGATAAGGTAACTTTATTCTTCGGGTCAGTATGTTTACAGTGGTACCACATTTATATTTATATAGTTTTTCTATGTTTTGGCGCTTTTACACAATATAAGCTATTTTATAGAAAAAAATATTTTTTTGCATCGCTTTATTCTGAGAGCTATAACTTTTTTATTTTTCAGCTGATGGAGCTGTATGGCAGCTTGTTTTTTGCGGGACAAGATGATGTTTTCAGCG
Organism: Phyllobates terribilis; assembly: GCF_046119375.1. NCBI lineage: Eukaryota > Metazoa > Chordata > Amphibia > Anura > Dendrobatidae > Phyllobates > Phyllobates terribilis. Next base: position 178,194,688 of record NW_027362761.1, on the reverse strand, counting down.
GTACCATTTTTATTTGTATTTGTCTTTTTGATCGCGTGTTATTCCATTTTTTGTTTGGCGGTATGATGATAAAGCATTGTTTTTTGCTTCGTTTTTTTTTTTTTTTTTTTTTTTACCGTGTTCACTAAAGGGGTTAACTAGTGGGACAGTTTTATAGGTCAGGTCGTTCCAGACGCGGCGATACCAAATATGTGTACTTTTATTGTTCTTTTTTTTTTCTTCATAATAATATATATTGATGGGTACATTATATTTTTATTTTTGGTGGATTATATTTATTATTTTTTTTTTAGATTTTTACAATTTTTTTTATTTTTTTCACTTTCTGACACTTTTTTTTCTTTTACACCTTGTCCCACTATGGGACTTTCACATTTTATTTTCAGATCGCCTGTATAGCACAGGAATACAGCAGAATCCCTGTGCTATTCAGGCTGTCAGCGCTGCAGATGCAAAAGATACTTTGGTCATGCACTGCGCATGACCAAAATATTTTCTTGCTGTCTGGTGACCCAGATGTTGTCATGACGACATCGGGTCATCATGGCAACATCCGGGAAGCCGTGGCAGACAGCGCTGGAGGCCGGGAGAGGAGGTGAGTATTGCGATCACCTCCCTTTGCCCCTGCAATGCTACGATCAACTTCGATCGCAACATTGATGGGGTTAATGTGCCGGGAGCTGTGAGGGACCGCTCCCAGCACATAGCACCGGGTGTCAGCTGTGACAATCAACTGACACCTGGCGGCGATCGCCCTGCACCTTTTGTGTGTGGGCGCGATCGCCATATGACCTAATAGTACGTCATTGGTCCAATCGGCCCAGGTCACCATGACGTACTATTAGGTCACACGTCAGAAAAGGGTTAAACAATCTGAATAACAGAACTTTTAATATAATAACCAGTTTCAAATATATTATAATGTTACTACAAGCCACCTAAGCTATCTAAATCTTATGATGTATATTAGCATGATCAAAAATGATTCATGCATTGCTAATACTCTCCACTAATATATATATGCATAGAAGTGGAAAGAAGGAAAGAAAGTCTGTACTTTTCCAAGTTTCCCAGAGAATTATGCCAGCACAATGGAATAGGTCATTTTAATTACCAAGCTAATGTGCAGTCCCAAATTAAAAGTTAAATGGAGGGAATGAGAATAACCTTTTTATGGTTATAAGTCATTAGCATCTTGCAGTTCTCACAAATGGCCATGTGGATGGTTCTGTTGCTATGGCTACATATGAGAACGTACACTATTCTGAAAAGAGAGAATTGGAAAATGCCTTTGCCATTGGATAAGTTTTTGACTACCTGACAAGACTGATCTGAGTTGCTGTTTCACATTCCAGCAATGTAGGGTTAATTATTAGAATGAGACTATAGACATCTGCATATTTTTTCAGGTTTTTTTAAAGCAAAAACATGTAGAGAGCTCAGTTTTCTGCCACCGCACATTTATTTTACTTGAACTGATTTTTTATTGTATTGCCGTATAATACCATGACCTAAATTTGCTTGTATAATATAAAAATACTAAGGGCTAAATGTAGAATTGTGAAAAAGCCCCTTGTAAGTGAACAGTTATCAACTTAAAAATTCACTTCTGTAAAATTTTTTATTCCCTAAACTGTCTAAATGTTAGTACAGTGTGTGTTAATATACTTACTAATCACAATCTTCTACGGTATCCAGCACTGTTCCACCCCATAACATTGATTCAGACTATACAGATCACATCAGGGTCTAAGGATCAGCTTGAGGTCACTTTTACAATATAAGCCTATAGAGCCTCCTCCCTGACACTCCATAGGCTTACACTTACATGAAAACACAGCTTTAGTAGTGCAGGCACAACAAATCTGGATATGAGAAAACAGATGGCAACTGGTGGTAACTAACAGTTGGTTTAATAACACACAGCACAGATAAGTTTTTTAAGCTTTATAACATGAAAATAAAAATGTCCAAAAATTATCCCTGTTACTGTTTTATGATCAGTAACACAGCTCTTTTATTACCTGTAAGTTGATGAGAATAACTCAAATTTCCTGCATGGGACAAACTCATTTGCTAAGGCCTGTGGTCTACACCAAACCTGATTGACTTGCATTTTATAAACAATGCACTCAAGGCCTGACTAGCCATTCTTGAGGCAATGACATTGTGCCTATGTACCCTATAAATTTAGAATGGTACTTTCCATGTGTAACATGGTGTCCAGACCATGAGGAAACTGACATTCAGAGTTCTATTTGTCAAGTTTTCACTATCTCCATCAATGTGGCTTAGTGTCAACAAATTACATTGCTGAATGAAAAACCTGTATTGGATATTTGAGATGCATTTTACCACCAAAATGTTGTTTTAGCCCCAAATTTTACATTTTCACAAGAGGTAATGGGTAAAAATGTTATCAAAATGTGTCTCATAATTTCTGCTGAATGTAGAAATGTCCCATATGTGGCTGTACAGTATTGCTTAGCCACACGCCGAGACTCAGTAGCGACAGAGCGCTATTTGCCTCCTTGAGCGCAGATTTTCCTAGGATAGTTTGCAGACTCCATATACAGAACCCCTGCTAGAAGAGCAGAATCCCCCCTCAAGTGACCCCATTTTGGAAATTATACCCCTTTTGGGAATTTATCTACAGGTGTAGTGATTATTTTGACTACATGGGTGCTTTCCAAAAACAAGAAGTTGCTGAGTGAAAATTGCAAATTGCCATTGTAGTTACCAGTATGTTGTAGTGCTAAGTTCATGCTTCTGGAGACATGCACCTTAAATTAGGCGGGCTCTCATCGCTATAGAAATGCCAAACATGTGGATGCTAAATGTGGTTTAGGCACACTGAGGCACAGAAGGGAGGGGAGCATTTGGATTTGGGAGCGCAGAATTTCCGGAATTTCTTTTGGGGAGCCGTAGCGCTTTTCCAGAGCCTTTGGGATACCAGTAACATGGCTCCCAGGTGACGGACCTGAGTGGGAACTTGTTTTTTTGTGTGGATTGATTTGAAGCTTTTGTTGGGAACATTTTACATAACATTTTGGATCACATTAATCCTACGCTCTACGCTGAGCACTTACTTTGGGGTTTCCAACTAAATCTTCGAGTGACGTGATTCAGATGAAACCCCCAAGGGATCCATTCACTATAATGAGACCGCAGAGTTACTCTGGACTCCGTCTGGCCTCTGTTCAGCAGTGTCCTTCTTTTCAGGAGTGCACAAAACTGTGGAGGACCTCACTTTTATACACGGCTAAAAAGACGGACACTGCTGGATTACGTATTTCAGAGATTTACACGGAAACCCCGGAGTAAGCGTTCAGCGCCAAGCGCTGGATCAATGTGAGCCGAGCCTTACTGCGATCTTTGAGAGGCAGAATGAAAAAATCACCAGCAGGTCAAGAATTGGTTTTATTTATTTTTTACGCTGTTCATCATGCGGTATAAGTGATTAGATGACTTTATTCTTCGGATCAGATTACAGCGATACCAGATTTCTATATTTTTTTTCTGTTTGGCTACTGTCACACACTTTACCCTTTCATCCCCGGGCCATTTTCCATTTTTGCGCTTTCGTTTTTTGCTCCCCTTCTTCCCAGAGCCATAACTTTTTTATTTTTCCATCAATATGGCGGTGTGAGGGCTTGTTTTTCGCGGGACAAGTTGTACTTTTGATTAACACCATTGACTGTACCATATAATGTACTGGAAAATTGGAAAAAAATTCCAAGTGCAGTGAATTTGCAAAAAAGTGCAATTCCTCAATAGTTTTTTTATTTTTTTTATTTACAGTGTTCACTAAATGATAAAACTGACCTGCAATTATGATTCTCCAGGTCATTACAAGTTTGTAGATACCAAACATGTCTAAATTATTTTTTATTTAAGTGATGAAAAAAAAATCCAAAGTTTGTGAAAAAAAAAATGTCTCCATTTTAGATCTGGGCTGCGTGAGGGCTTATGTTTTGTGCTTCCGGACCCACTATTCATGCTTCCGGACTCACTATTCTGCTGGTTCAGCATACCACTGAACAAAGTGAAAATGCATATACACTGCTCAAAAAAATAAAGGGAACACTCAAATAACACATCCTAGATCTGAATGAATGAAATATTCTTATTGAATACTTTGTTCTGTACAAAGTTGAATGTGATGTGCTGACAACAAAATCACACAAAAATCATCAATGGAAATCAAATATATTAACCAATGGAGGCCTGGATTTGGAGTCACCCCCAAAATTAAAGTGGAAAAACACACTACAGGCTGATCCAACTTTGATGTAATGTCATTAAAACAAGTCAAAATGAGACTCAGTATTGTGTGTGGCCTCCACGTGCCTGTATGGCCTCCCTACAACGCCTGGGCATGCTACTGATAAGGTTGCAGATGGTCTCCTGTGGGATCTCCTCCCAGACCTGGACTAAAGCATCCGCCAACTCTTGGATAGTCTGTGGTGCAACGTGATGTTGGTGGATGGAGCGAGACATGCCGGGCCTTTTATGGATGCCGGTATGGGGAATATCATGGTGGCTGGCCCGATCCGTGACCCAGGGCGGTCAGTTAAAAGGGGGAATTAACTATAGGGGATTTGGAAAGTTCGTGACGCCACCTGTGGAATGCGGCAAAAGGGAGCCGCCGCTGCGGAGCAATCCTCTGGAGCTGGTGTTACGGCAGCAGGGATAGTGTGGCTCTCCACAGGTAGAGCTAGCTCCAGGGCAGTGTAGGTTGTGATGGTAGTGCAGGGGAGATGGGACCCAGCCGGGTCAGAGGAAGAACAGACACACACACCGGGGCTAGTTTCAGTACCTTTACTGCAGATGGTAGTCAGGTACGGTCCGGGGTACTTCCAGGTGGTGTGCACTTCTGGTCTTGCTCCCCAGTGAGCGGGTGTAAGGCCTCCTTTCTGTATCTTCCTGGCTCTCTCCCTGGAGCTTCTGACCTGCCTGGAACAGGGTCTAGCTCCCTTGATGTTTCTCTCACCCGAATGCTTGGCAGCGAGGGCTTTCCCACTGGTTACCACAATCCCTGGATGCTGGGGCCTGCGTGGTACCTAGTCCTCTGAGTGTACGCTATTCACGGGTGGACTGAGGGATATGAAATCCTCCTCAGTATGCCGGATTCCCTACTGGGCATAGAGATCCCAATAGGCTCGGGCTCAGTGCCCGGCTTGCAGCAGGGAACGAACCCTCAGTGGTTCCTCAGTCCCTCATGGCTCTTTTCTTCTCCTTGCCTTCTAGCCCACTCTAGGCTCTCACTGGCCAGACTAGCCCGCAGCTTGGGCCTAGCCTGGCTTTCAGCCACGCAGACTTCAGCTTGTCTGGTGCTGCAGCATCGTGTCACACTCACTGCTTCCCACTGACTGACTTCCTGAACTGCACCCCCCAGTATATATATACCTGACAGGGCTCCATCTAGTGGACTTGGGTCGAGGTGTCTGCATGTATTGAGGCCACTGGGGAGAATCCCATCTGTGCAACACCAAGGAGTTCTGTGACAGCCTGCAGCTGCAGGGCGTCACAGTAACCCGCAGCAAGGGTCCTTATGCTTATGAGTCCCTACACTAAATACAAAAAGCAAAGCCACAATAAGAATTAAAATTTGGCCAAAATATCGACTAATACCTCATAGATTACATATATGAATTTTTGCACTTTTTTTCCAGAGGGCAGCCAGCCCATCAGTGCTGGCATTGTAAACTGGGGTGTCTGTTCCCATGGGGTGCACTTGGATAGTACCGGGCAGCCTGCCTAATCTAATAGTATGGGCATAACTAATATGCTGTAAGCTGGATACTGTGCACTACCCAAGTGTGAACAGTACCCTATACAAGCCTTTTTGTGTGCAATTCAAATACTAAGCAGTCACCCACTCCATGAAATGATAGGTTGTGAGTGATTGTCATATCAGTATTTTGCATCTGTGTAGCCGCCATCTTTATATGGGTTTGCTGCACCCTGGTAGTGCATTTAGGTCTGAAGATCTGAGGAGGTAAATACTGCTGCTTATTTTGCTATGTTTTTTACTTGAATCTTGGGGGAATTTTAATTCTTCTTATTGTGGCTTTGATTTTGGACCTATCCTTTCTCTATATTATTCTATCACAGCATATTAAAACACGTTTTCATTATTTCAACATTAAGCATCTTCAACCAAACAATATACATTATATTAATCACATACTATACTTAAAACCTTTTCTATTGTCTGGTCATCACTCTCATAATAGTTCTACTGTTTTACCAGGAAGGGATGAAAAGCATGCGCAGGCATCCACAAACCCTTACAATAGCAAAAAAACAATGAGATCCAGCTACACCCATCTACTGACTCACCAGAAATGTTTTTTATGGAAGAATTGTGACCAAAAAATAAACTTTTAAAGTTAAAACAAGGCCAAGTTTTTGAAGCATGCATGGAAACATAGAAACTGATGTGAAAAAACAAAAGGTTGTTTGAACTGATGAGTCAATATTTGAAATGCAGTCATAAGTGTCTACAGGTAACAGTGAAGTGTGGCAGAAGTTCCTTTGGGGCTGCATTTCAGAAAATAGAGTTGGGAATTTGGTAAAAAAGAAAATGGTTCCTTCAATACTGAGAAAAATAGGAAGATACTTATCCATTATCCAATACCACAAAACCATCAGGGAGGTGTCTGATTGGCACCAAATTTATTCTGCAGCAGGACAACAACACCAATCATACAGCCATTTATTTAGAAGTATATTCAGTGTAAAGAAAAACAAGAGTCCTGGAATTCCTGGAATCAGGGCCGCCATCAGGGCATTACTGCCCTTACTTCTGTATGGGGCCCGGTGAGCAGCAGTACAGAAGGGGGGCCCCCATTCTTGTGCTTCTGCTCATCAGGCTCCATAGTGTAATAATGGGGCGAGTGCCGGGGCGCCGCCTTTAGCGGCGCACATCTCAGCAGGTGTGCTTTCCCAGAGCTCGCAGCTTCTGCTCCTTCATACTTCTCCTGACTTCTGGTCAGGTGATGGCGTGTACGCGATGACGTCATTGCGTACGCGCCGTCACCTAACCAGAAGTCCGGAGAAGTATGGGGGATATGGAGTTGAGCGGTTGCGAAGCTTCGGGAAAGCACCTAGAGCGTTGCCAGGACAGCAGAAGCCGAGCTGCACCTGCAGGTGATGGTAGGTATGATCAAACTTTTTTTTTTTCCTTTTTCTTTCTTAAATGAATTAAATAGGTGAGGGAGTGGACTGCAAGTCATGGAGTGAGGGGGGGGGCTGCAAGTCATGGAGTGGGGGCGCTGGAAGTCATGGAGTGAGGGGGGGCTACAAGTCATGAAGTGAGGGGGGGCTGCAAGTCATGGAGTGAGGGGGGATGCAAATTATGGAGAGGGGTGCTGCAAATTATGGAGTGAGGGGGCTGCAGACGATAGTGTAAGGGGAGGCTGCAAATTATGGAGTGAGGGGGGTGAGGAACTGCAAATGATGGAGTGAGGGGAGGGGTCTGCAAATGATGGAGTGAGGGGGAGCTGCAAGTGATGGTGTAAGGGGGGCTGCAAATGATCAAGTGAGGGGGGCTGCAAATGATGGACTGGGGGGGCAAGGAGCTGCAAATGGAGTGAGGGGGGTCAAGGAACTGCAAATGATGGAGTGAGAGGGCAACGAGGGACTGAAATTGATGGAGTAGGGGGGGGAGGGACTGCAAATGATGGAGTGGGGGGAGGAGGGACTGCAAATGATGGAGTGGGGGGGAAAGGAGCTGCAAATGATGGAGTGAGGGGGGACAAGGAACTGCAAATGATGGAGTGAGAGGGCAACGAGGGACTGCAAATGATGAAGTAGGGGGAGGAGGGACTGCAAATGATGGAGTGGAGCGAGGAGGGACTGCAAACGATGGAGTGGGGGACGAGGGACTGCAAATGATGAAGTAAGAGTGGGACAGCTAATGATGAAGTGAGAGGGAGACTGTAAATGATGACGTGAGGGGGGACTGCAAATTATGAAATGAGAGTGAGGGCATTGAGGTTGCAGGAGTGTGACTGAATTGGTGGAAAGAGTATGGGTGCTAACTAATTTATATATTAGGTGGGTAAAGAGGCTATTTATAGTTAGTGGGGGCACAGTGGTGGATTACAATTTATATTTGGAATGGTGGGTTGCATAATAACTAATGATATATTAATGATGGGTGCATGTCTATATTCAACTGAGAAGGGGAAAAAGTGGGGAATGTGCTCTGGAAGCGGTGCTCTAGATAACTATGTTATTTTATGCAGAGACGAGTCCTGGCTGGAAAAAGTGATGGCGGTCTGCGCTGAATGAAAAAGAAAAGCAAAGATGAAGGACTTCTACTAGAGACATCACTTCTGAGTGATTACCTGTACACTTACACTATACACTATATACAGAGCTCCTGTGTATAATATCACTGGTGTTCACTGTATTACCTGTACACTATACACTATAAACAGAGCTCCTGTGTATAATATCACTGGTGATCCCTGTATTACCTGAACACTATATACTATATACAGAGCTCCTGCGTATAATGTCACCGGTGATCTCTGTATTACCTGTACATACATATACCTGTGTATATTGGCACTTATGGTAATATTAGTATTGTGTTTTTTTAATTAATGATCAGTATTGTAATATTCGGTCACTATGTGGTGGTAATATGTGGTCTGATGATGGTGTGGCGGTATTTGTTCCTTGCATGTGGTATTATTCGGTTACTATGTGGTGGTAATATGTGATCTGGTTATGGTGTGGAGGTATTTCTCCCTTGTATGTGGTATTATTTGGTTACTATGTGGTGGTAATATGTGGTCCAGTCATGGTGTGACAGTATTTGTCCCTTGTATGTAGTATTATTTGATTACTATGTTGCGGTAATATGTGTTCTGGTAATGGTGCGGTGGTATTTGTTCCTTGTAAGTCGTATTATTTGGTTACTATGTGGTGTTAATATGAGATTTGTTCATGGTGTGGTGGTATTTTTTCCTTGTATGTGGTATTATTGGTCGTTATAAAAAAATTTACTTGACACATTCTCTTAAAGAAAAATAAATAAAAATATACCTAAAAAGAGTATTGGATATTTTAACAAATGTTTAATAGGTTAGAGTAGAGTAGGCTTCAAAAATCTTTTGGCTAAAACAAAAGCTGATGGCTATGTATGTGATATGGTGTTCGATGGGAACTGTTAATGTGTGATTGGTGAGGATGGGGTGCAGAAGTAGAGTTTTTCCAAGAGTGGCAGGTGGAACTGTGGAAGCTTCAAGGGGTAGAGGCGGAGCTGAGGTGGAGGAGGAGTTGGTGTGGAGCCTGGGCGGAGTCTCAAGGGGGCCCAAAAATTTTGCCAGTATGGGGCCCTGAAATTCCTGGTGGCAGCCATGCCTGGAATTATGTGGCCCCCACAGAACCCTGATCTGAACATCATCGAGTCTGTCTGGGATTACATGAAGATACTAAAGGATCTATACAAATCTTTGTCCACAAAAGATCTGTGGTTAGTTCTTCAAGACGATTGGATCAACCTCCCTGCCGAGTACTTTCAGCAACTATATATATGTGTACCTAGAAGAACTGATGCTTAGACAATGTTTTGATGTCAAAAGGTAGTCTTTTTTTAAAAACTTTATCTTTATTTATTCAATTTAAATAGTAATGAATAGGGATGAGCGGACCTGTGGAAGTTCGGGTTCAAAAAGACCTAAATAAACTGGAGCAGTGGGCAGCAACCAACAGAATGGTTTTTAACAGGGAAAAATGCAAAGTACTACATCTGGGCAATAAAAATGAAAAAAGCATATACAGAATGGGAGGAATAGAGCTAAGCAACAGTACATGTGAAAAAGACTTAGGTATACTAATAGATCATAGACTGAACATGAGTCAACAGTGTGATGCAGCAGCAAAAAAGGCAAATACAATTCTGGGATGTATTAACAGAAGCATACAGTCTAGATCACGTGAAGTCATTATCGGTCTTTACTCCTCTTTGGTCAGACCTCATCTGGAATACTGTGTACAGTTTTGGGCACCACATTTTAAAAAAGACATAGACAAACTGGAGCAAGTTCAGAGAAGAGCGACCAGAATGGTGACTGGTCTGCAAACCATGTCCTATGAGGAACGGTTGCAGGATTTGGGAATGTTTAGCTTGCAAAAAAGAAGACTGAGAGGAGATTTAATAGCTGTCTACAAATATGTCAAGGGCTGTCACATTGTAGAAGGATCATCTTTATTCTCATTTGCACAAGGAAAGACTAGAAGCAATGGGATGAAACTAAATGGGAGGAGACACAGATTAGATATTAGAAAAAACTTTTTGACAGTTAGGGTGATTAATGAGTGGAACAGGCTGCCACGAGAGGTGGTGAGTTCCCCTTCAATGGACGTCTTCAAACAGAGGCTGGACAGACATCTGTCTGAGATGATCTAGTGAATCCTGCTTTGAGCAGGGGGTTGGACCAGATGACCCAGGAGGTCCCTTCCAACTCTACCATTCTATGATTCTATGATTCTACCCAACCCAATCTTTAGTTCAAAGTTCAGTTCAGGTACCTGAACTTGAACCAGAACGCTATTGAAAACAATGGAGACCTGAACTTTGGATCTGCAAAAAAAATCTCTCACTCTCTGTCTCTTTCTGTCTCTCTCTCTGCAATGGACTTCTGGGAGAAGTCTGTGTTCGGCGTTTAGCACCAGACACTAACTCATCTCTAGAAATGAACAAATACAATCACAAGGCACTAACTGTGCCAAAATATCAGACAATCATTGAGGGAAGGTAAATACCAATAGAAGTTATTGACATGTTACTCAAATCCTGAGCATTGTGCAGGACCGTAACATAAAATGAACATTAATGACCAGGGTATGAACATACAGTGGGTACGTAAAGTATTCAGACCCATTTACATTTTTTCACTCTTTGTTTCATTGCAGCCATTTGGCAAATTCTAAAAAGTTCATTTTTTTTCTCATTAATGTACACTCTGCACCCCATCTTGACTGAAAACCCCTCCAGAAATGTAGACATTTTTGCAAATTTATTAAAAGAGAAAACCTGAAATATCACATGGTCATAAGTATTCAGACCCTTTGCTCAGTATTGAGTAGAAGCATCCTTTTGAGCTAGTACAGCCATGAGTCTTCTTGGGAATGATGCAACAAGTTTTTCACACCTGGATTTGGGGATCCCCTGCCATTCTCCTTGCAGATCCTCTCCAGTTCTGTCAGGTTGGATGGTGAACATTGGTGGACAGCCATTCTCAGGTCTCTCTAGATGCTCAATTGGGTTTAGGGCAGGGCTTTGGCTGGGCCAGTCAAGAATGGTCACAGAGTTGTTCTGAAGCCACTCCTTTGTTATTTTAGCTGTGTGCTTAGGGTCATTGTGTGGCACCCCTGAGGGTTCAGTCGCCACAGAGGTACTGCACCTCACCCAGAGGTATGGTGTCTCCTTCTCTCAGGTAAGGAGGGAGTGCTGCCCGGAACCCCAACACCTGCATCCAACACTACACTGCTCCAGGCCGGCTGGAAGGGCAAGATGCAATGTGTTTTCCTGCTGAGCCCTGTCCCTGGCTGGAGTGGGGGGAACCCAAAGGTAGGGGGAACCAGTAGTGGGTGTGGGTGGAGGAAGCAGTTTAGGGGAGCACCATCATAGGAGATATATAATGGGAAGCCATCTTAGGGTGGCAGATTAGTCAGTGGGAGAAGTCAGTTAGGGAGCAGAGTCTCCCGAGGAGCTCTGCTCCACAAGTTGGGGCCCAGTCCTAGAGGCCCAGGAGGGGAGTAGAGGAGTAGGCTCCGATCTAAAGAAGGGATCCCAGGGGGTACGGCGAGTGCGGGACAGCACCCGTATGCCCCGAATCTGTCAGAAGACAGAGGGATCGTAGGCCACAAGAAGGGGACCGGCCCCTGGACCAGTCGTGTAACTCCAAGTCTCGGCTGGAAAAACCGGAGGCTTCTGGCTTTCATAGTCCAGTTGCCGAAGCCTTATTCTAATCTCCGTGAGGGTCAAGCAGGTCTGGGAACTCCAGTGAGAAAGGAGGGACCTCAGAGCACCCGAGCGGGATTGAGAGTGGGGAAGCGCAGGGCAGGAGGGAGAAAGACCCAGCGTGAAGACGGTCTAGCTAGGAACACAAGAAAGTGGGGTTCCTTCAAGTGCTCCTAATCTGCCTGAGTAAGGGCTGAACCCCTACCTGTTGAACGCAGCGTGACGTGGGAGGCTAGCACCCGTACAGTGCACCAGTGGAACTGTCATAAGAACTGTGAGTAAAGACTCGGATGACTGCACCGTACTGCCTCCGTCCATTCTTTCATCTGCGCCCTCTTGCCTCCCGGCACTACAACGCCCAGCGCAACCCACACTCTCTTTACACTGCCCTGAGGCCCGCTCCACCTGTGGAGAGCCGTTCCATCATAAGCTGCCCTAACATCTGCCTCAGAGGACTGCTCTGCAGCGGCGGCTCCCCTTTGGTCGCACTCCACAGGTGGCGTCACGAACTTTACAAATCCCCTATAAATAATCCCCCTTTTTGGTGACTGCCCTGGGCCACGGACCGGGCCAGCCACCGTGATATCCCCCACCGGCATCCAGAGGCCCGGCTGCCGAGTACCCCATGGCTCTGGGGGCGCGTCAATTGTCTTGTTGGAAAGTGAACCTTCGGCCAAGTCTGAGGTCCAGAGCAGTCTGGAAGAGGTTTTCATCCAGGATATCTCTGTTGTTGGCCGCTTTCATGTTTCCTTCAATTGCAACCAGTCGTCCTGTCTCTGCAGCTGAAAAACACCCCCATAGCATGATGCTGCCACCACCATGTTTCACTGTTGGGATTGTATTGGGCAGGTGATGAGCAGTGCCTGGTTTTCTCCACACATACCGCTTAGAATTATCACCAAAAAGTTCTATCTTCGTCTCATCAGACCAGAGAATCTTATTTCTTATAGTCTGAGAGTCCTTCATGTGTTTTTGAGCAAACTCTATGTGGGCTTTCATATGTCTTACACTGAGGAGAGGCTTCCGTCTGGCCACACTGTCATAAAGGCCCAACTGGTGGAGAGCTGCAGTGATAGTTGACTTTGTGGAACTTTCTCCCATCTTCCTACTGCATCTCTGGAGCTCAGCCACAGTGATCTTGGGGTTCTTCTTTGCCTCTCTCACCAAGGCTCTTCTCCCACAATTGCTCAGTTTGGCTGGACGGTAAGGTCTAGGAAGACTTCTGGTGGTCCCAAACTTCTTCCATTTAAGGATTATGGAGTCCACTGTGCTCTAAAGAACCTTGAGTAATGCAGAAATTCTTTTGTAACCTTGGCCAGATCTGTGTCTTGCCACAATTCTGTCTCTGAGCTCCTTGGGCAGTTCCTTTGAGCTCATGATTCTCATTTGGTCTGACATGCACTGTGAGCTGTGAGGTCTTGTATAGACAGGTGTGTGCCTTTCCAAATCAAGTCCTATCAGTTTAACTAAACACAGCTGGACTCCAATGAAGGAGTAGAACCATCTCAAGGAGGATCACAAGGAAATGGACAGCATGTGACTTAAATATGAGTGTCTGAGCAAAGGGTCTGAATACTTATGACCATGTGATATTTCAGTTTTTCTTTTTTAATAAATTTGCAAAAATTTCTACATTTCTGTTCTTTTTTCAGTCAAGATGGGGTGCAGAGTGTACATTAATGAGAAAAAAAATTAACTTTTTAGAATTTACCAAATGGCTGCAATGAAACAAAGAGTGAAAAATTTAAAGGGGTCTGAATACTTTCCATACTCACTGTACATATCCATAGTTGCCTCGACTGAGTGGAATGGACCAGTCATAAGAGTAGTCAAAGAAAGAGGAAGAAAAAATAAAAAATCAGAAAAGTAGAAAAGAAGGAGAAACGTACAGAGAAGAGAGGGGTGTCGGAGGGAGGAAGGGCAATAAGGAGAGGTGCTCAGAGCGGGGCTCCAAGAGTACAGGTTCAGTTTTCTTCGAAAAGGGTCAGATAGTCAGTCGAAGATCTAAATTCCAGCCACAGAAGATGGTCTTATCAAATTTTGATTTGGTTTAGAGTCCTATTTTATTCATTCAATTTACATTTTGTTACTTGGTAGAAATAAACTATCACTTTTTGAAAGCATTCATGCTGTATTGGATTTTTTCCACACCTGCCTAAAAGTTTTGCACAGATTGTATATACCTTTCCGCATATAGAAAAATACAACTAGACTTGGCCTACAATAAAAAAACAATCCAAATATTATATTTTTTACTATTATTTTATTAGCCTGAAAAAAAGATTAAGCCTATAGACCACCACATGTGTAAACTCACTAAACAATGCCATGTCATTATTCTAAACATTAAGGGGTTGTTCACTATATGACCCTCTACAATCTCTAATATATGGTTGCCTTCAACAGGACTGTAAATCTTCTGCTGGTGGTATTTTAACTTCCCAAAATTCTAGTTTTATTGAGAATATATTTGAGTGCCTGAATAGTATCCCTATATGTGATAATATGTGATAACAACTTTGTATAAATCTACATGTATGTTAGGAGTTGTAGTCCTCTCACAGCATTTCTCATACATTTGACCACAATGAAAAGAAACTTAAACATGTTCTTATATACACCTAAACTTCAGCAGAGGGCAGTGTAGCCTTATACTGTCTGACATGCTGCAAGAATCCATTAGGGACACATACTTCACACAACATGCTCATTTATATTTCATAACTAATCTTTTATTGAAAAGTCTGCTGCTAACGGATGAATGGAGGTGATATAGCTCACTAAAGAGTCGAGTAGAAGAAAATAATTGAAGAAACGGTAGTTTTAAGTATAATGAAATATCACAATTCCTCGTGTTTAACAGAGTAAAGGTCACATTATCTTTTAGAAAAATGAGTTACTTGCAGCATTGGGAAACATATTTTCAGAGCCAAATAAATTAACCCAAAAGAAAAGTACATTTTTCAAATCTCCCCAGTGTCTATACTGTTATACAGTATATATTATATATGTTTATTTTTGATAGAACCGCTATGACCAACTCGAACTAAGTTACCTTAAGGCTACATTCCCACAATGAGTAATTGGAGAGTTTTTGATGTTGCAGAATTTCTGAACCTTTTACCTAAATTACCGTAGATTTCTTGCAATTTTTCATTGCATTTTTTAATGCATTTTTTTTACATGTGTTTTTGACGCTGCATTTTTTTGTCTCTTGTTGGAACGTCATGTTGTAAATAAAGCCAATTTGTTTTTGATACTTCATGGCATTTACTGATGCAGTCTTATGCATTTTTAAAGCATTTCTGCAGCGGAAATGCACTAAAAATGCATACACATTTTTTACCTGCAGATTTTAAAAAAATACAATACAATTATATTGAGAAAATCTGCACAAAAAACACTATGTACTCACAAGAGAAATTGATATGTTGTGGATTTGAAACACTCAATGCAGGTCAGTTTATTCTGCGGACAAAAGCACAGTGGGCATGAGATTTCTCGAAATCACATCCACTTTGCTGGAACTGTAACATGCTGTGTTTTTGGTGCAGCAAAAAGACGTAGCATCAAAAACTCACGTTTTCCAGGTTTCATTTCATTTTATTTTTATTGCACTGGCTTGCACTATGTATAAGTGAGAATATCTGCCTTATGTACTGTCGTGTTCCTACCCCTGAAGACAACAGTTACGTAATGTGAATACGGTCAAGCGTTTTCTTACAGGTACAGTGACATGTAAAAGTTTGGGTGCCTCTGGTCAAAATTACTGTTATAGTGAACAGTTAAGCAAGTTGATGATGAAGTGATCTCTAAAAGGCCTAAAGTTAAAGATGACACATTTTTAACATTTTAAAAATTGCGAAAAGGAAAATGAGTTGATGCCAAAGTTTGGGCACCCTTGGAGATTTGTGTGCTCAGATAACTTTGACCAAGGTTTCAGACATGAGCCAGTTAGAGTTATGGCTTGTTCACTATCATCGTTAGGAAAGGTCAGGTGATGCAAATTTCCCAGCTTTATAAAAACCCAGCCTCCTCTAACCTTGTGCCAAAAAACAGCAGCCATGGGTTCTTCTAAGCAGCTGCCTAGTGTGATAACCTCATGAGGGTTGTGCTCCCGGTAGTGTATAATGTGCCTCACGGTGGCCGAGCTTTCTGTCACGATGAGCCTCTTTCCCTCTCAGATTACACGCACACAAAGTTCCACAATATAATATTTGCACAGTAGCTGCCTCTTTAAGTAGAGGATGATGATGAAGATGGTAGTTTGTGCAACCAAGCTCCAATCATGAAGAAGCCATATGAACTTCAACAGAAGTCTCTTTATTAATGATAAAGGGGGCAAGTAATTATATACAAACAGTAGGGGATGGTGTTCAGGTTTACACCCACAGTTGAAGATTGCTTTGTACCTGCAGACAGGCAGATCTCTGTGGGACACTTGTTTCATCAAATCAGAATATTTCTTCCTTAGAGATGAGCTATGCTTCTGCCCTGAGGTAGATTTTCCTCCTAGAGGTGCAATAGGAATCTTCCTAATATGAAGGCTGTTAGCTCCCCTTGTTTTATTAGTCCCTTCTAGACCCAGCAGTCAGGGGGGAGAAAACTCCTTCTACAAAATGGCTTCCTCTTCTCACTACTCTCACAAAATGTCTGACCTTCAACTGCCACCTCAATTCTTAACTACTAATTCACAGGATTTAGCTCCTCCCACTCTCATGTGACTCTTACAGCTGCAGTCATTGGCTGACCGCCTGGGGGTGTTTGTTCCAGAAACTTCTCCATACTAAGCAGAGATGGGTCCCATGATCAAGTCCATGAGGGGAAGATGAACCCTTTTTGTGCTGCCTGTCAGCAAGTCTCACAATGTGTTTACACTGTACAGTTTATACACAAATCACAGCATTTGTATGGAGCACACTATACATCCGGTATCCCATGTCTCCCTTCTTGAAGTGTGTCATCCCCGACACATCTGCATCTGTAAAGTAGAACGAAACAGCATGCATGTATTTACACACATCCAATCCATACTGTTGCATAAAATATTCTTGGTTTCCTGAATACCTGTGAAAAAATAAAACTATGCAACATCTCAATACAACAGCATATAAACATAATAAAAGAGTCCTTTTGGTCTCGGAGTAGGTTCTTGTAGGAACAACCCCCACTAGGTGAGGAACGGGATAACAGCTAACCCGCTATAACTTCTTTGCTTGGTCCCTGGGTGCAGTCGCGGCACACAGACAATAAATAAACTTTCTGCACCATGCTGTTTTTAGGAGGGCTAGGAAACAGTGGGGCAGTAATAAAGCTCTTGTAAGTCTCTTATTAAGTAGTACAAGTACGTCTCTATCAAAGCCACATGTGAAGAATATTGGAGATATAATCCCATGTCAATCATTGTATCCTATTTGGCAGGGGATTATAAAGATCTAGAGTGTACAGTTGTAACTGGACACTTCTGCAGCTTAGGAGGAGGGAGGGGGCAAGAGATAGAGAGTGACAAAAATCTCACCTAGCAGCTCCAAGCCAAGGAGTTATCCCCCACCAGCTAGCTGGTGGGCTACAACAGGAAAACCCCCTGTGGATCCAAGCCATGCGGTCTTCCCTTTGTGTCAGACAACTATAATTCAATACCGAGTTATGGAAATACTGTATGTCCTAGCCATTCATAACATAAATTTTCAAGATCCCAAGAGAATGGAGAATGTCAGCCTGTCTCCTAGCCCAGTGTACTGCGTAGATTTCGGGAGATACTCGGCACAGCCTCTTGGGAACCCCTAGGTAGGTAGGTAGGAGTATTTAAAACAAGAAGATGATAAGGGTGCCCATACTTATGCACCTGTCAAATTTTGTTTGAATGCAGATTGCACATTTTCTGTTAGTACAATAAACCTCATTTCAAGGCAGAAACATTACTGTGTCCAACAGTTATTACATATATCAAACTGAAATAGCTGTTGCAAAAACACCAATTTTTATAAAACATTAAGCTTAAGATTAATAGGGGTGCCCAAACTTTTTCATATAACTGTATCTGTACGCGTGAAACCAGCCATATAGTCAGTATTCCATCAGTATTTTTAGTTAAGAGTGTGAGTCAAAACCAAGAGTGGATGATAAATGCAGAATTGGTGACGGGTTTCTATTTAATTTCTCGCATTGTTCCTCACCTGGTTTTGTATCCAACTCCACAGCAAATATACTGGGCGAATACTGAGAAAATATTTGGGGAGGTGACAGCATATGTTGATTAAGCTTTATAAAATATTAATATATACATACATGTAGACATAGATTTAAAATGTTCAACTTACCGCAAGGTGATGAGCAGCCTTTCCTCAGCAGAGATGGCCCTCCTCATTATGGTGTCTGTATAGTCAAGGTCGGGAGCAAGAAGACCCAGCAGCCGATCAAAGGCAGCAATTGTGAGCCGACAAAATTTTTGAAATTTTTCTGGATATCTGTAAAATTCAAAAAAAATATTAGGTTCACACCGATTAAAATATATTATTTGACAAAAAAAATCATTTAAAATATAAATTAGGTACACACGGATGACGAGATCCTCCTTAAATCCTGGTACAGCACATTGAAGTGCCCCTTCTCCGCCCGCTCCTGCACAATAGGGTGCACCCACAGCTTTTTGGGTCTTCTCCTCGTCCTCCTAGACCGCTCCTATGGGAGAATAATAGGTTAGTGCACACTATATGCAATAAACGAAACCTTCTACTTAAATTTATCTTACCTGATCGCTGTAGTGATGCATGAGATTTATTGCAGTCGCCAGCAGAACAAACAAATATGGTTCACTGAGACGCAGGGGCTGCAGTTGTTGTGGCATCCTGAATACTTCCAAAATGGTGGAAAGGGGTTGTACTAGGAAATGACATCAAATTGTAATTTTTTTATTTTTTTTTTTCCCACTAACTTTATTTGTCTTCAAAAACGCTTCCAAAACGCTTCAAAAAACGCATCAAAAAATGCGTGAAAAATGCATGGAAAACCGCGCCAAAAACACACAAAATCCACGCCAATAATCTGCATGCGTTTTTCTGCCAGGGAGATGCAGAAATGGTCAGGAAATTTTCTGCTTCATTTCTGCATGGTGTGCACATACCCTAAATGTTGCTGGAAAAAATAGAAATTGCTGGTCAACTTTTAACCCTTAGGCTATGTGCACACGATGCGTATTTGAAGTAGAAATTTCCTGAGTGTTTCTGCATCTCCTTGGCAGGAAAAACGCATGCGGATTTCACATGCATCTTTGATGCGTTTTGACGCATTTTTTCATGCGTTTTTTTAAGCGTTTTTGTACATCAATGAATGCTTTTATGAGCTAAATAAAGTTATTTGGTGGGACATTGCTTAAACCTTGGATTACCATCAGAACTGGGGTGAGTATATTGGTTAATTTGAATAATTAAAGAATGTGTCTGTTGCATTTCAAATAAAGTGTTTACTCTGTGTCTGTGTGTTTATTTAACTCTTTAATTTACTTTAATTAAGTTTGGTCATGAAAAGGTCTGATTAACACCTTGTCATAACCAAACAAAAGAGCTAGGTGTCAGCTAGTTCCATTCACCCAATCTTGATTAGCATTTCTATTCATGTAATTTATGCGGCTGCTGTAAGCTGGTATTTTTAGCCTGGAAAGGTGCCATTTGCAAACATTTTCCCTGGCCATAATTAACATCTCACAACTGATTCGTTAGCCACTACGTCCCCACGAACAGCAACAAGCAGCGCTTTGGACGCAGCATATTTTTGTTGCGTCCAAAACACGGTGTTCTAATGCCGCACTTTTGTTGTCGGTACATGTGAATCCACCGCATATAATGACGCTTCAATCGGCCAAAATCTGCAGCAGCGACTAGCGTGTCCGTTACAGAAATTGACACGCTGCGGGTGAGTTTGGGTACGTGGCCACGGTCAGGAGCCGCTGCAGGTTTGACGCTGCATGTTTATACGGCGTCAAACCCGCAGCGTCCAGATGTTACAGCATAGTGGATGGGGTCTCTAGAAATCCCATATCCACTATGCGTCCACGGGTTGAGAATCACCCGTGGACACTGATATGCAGCGCGTCTTTCAGGACCGCAGCATGTCAAATTCTCTTGTGGAGTTGCTAGTCTCCTCAACAGAAATTTGACTACTAGAATGTATAGAATGCTGTAAATATGCATGGATCAGTGAACACATGTTGATTTACCTGCATTCAATAGAATGCAACATTTTGGACGCAGCAAAAAATATGCGTCCAAAACGCTTCTATGTCCGGATAGTGGGCACAGAGCCTAAAATAAAAAAAAATAATGGTGTGGGCTCCCGCATCATTTTTATAACCAGCAGAGGGAAAGCTGACCACTGGGGGCTGATATTAGTAGCCGGGGAAGGGGCCATTAGCCAACAATGTTCCCTGGCTATTAATATCAGCCCACAGCTGTTTGTTTAGCCTTTACTGCATAGATTACAGGGGGACCCCAGAAAAAAATTGATGTGGGGTCCCCCTATAAAATCTAACCAGCAAAGGCTAAACTAGACAGCTGCGGACTGATATTAATAGCCAGGGAAGGGGCCATGGATACTAGCCCTCTCTGCGGCTATTAATATCACCCCTCAGCAGTCCCAGAAATGGCGCATCCATAAGATGCGCCAAATGTGGCGCTTAGCCTCCGCTCTTCCCACTGCCCTGTAGCGGTGGCGAGTGGGGTAATGGGGTAATGGGGTTCACGTGAGCCTTGTAGTGAAGTGAAGCCCATGTTAGTAATGGAGGGCGTCTATAAGATGCCCCCATTACTAACTGCGTAGTAAAATGGTTGCTGCTTTTTCAACAAAAGACACGGCCAGAATAAAGTATTTTAATGAAATAAAAAAACACATGGTTCTACCATTTTTTTATTACACTCCATCTGCGAAGCCATCGATCGTCTGAAAAAAATGTAAAATAACAAACAACCATATCCCTCACCTGTCCACCGTCAACGACATAGTCCACGTACCGCCAACAATTGTCGCACAACGATCCGGGTTGCTTCTACAGCAGTGACATCAGCCATCACTGATGTCACTGCTGTAGAAGACAGCATTGTATACTGCCAGGGGTGTAAAATCACTCCTGTCAGTATACATGCTGCAGGAGGTCACTGGGGTTGATCAGCTGACATCACCGATCAGCTGATGGTCACGTGACCAATCAGCTGATCGCTGACGTCAGCGATCAGCTGATGATCACGAGACCGCTCAGCTGATCGGTGATGTCAGCGCAGGTCCTGGAAGCACAGTATACTGCGGGGAGTGAGCCCGGGGGCCGCCAGACAGGTGAGTATAGAGGTTTATTTTTATATTTTTACTTTTTTTTACTTTTTCTTATAGCGGGCACGAGGGCTGGGCAGAGCGGACTACTGCTCCTCCCATCCACACCGCTCTCGCTGATAGCAGCGAGAGCGGCGGTTGGATGAGTGGATAGTTGGATGAGAGGATATGTAGTTCTCCTCTCCCGACTCGGGAATTGCGCCCATTGACTTTCATTGAAACGCAACATATCCGCAGGTATAGATATTATACCTGCAGGTTTGCTGCGATTCAATGCAAGTCAGTGGGTGTGAATTAGCGGAGGAAACGCCAAAACAATGGCCATGCTTGGTTTTTACCGCAATGCGAATTCGGAGTGGAAATTTCCGCATCATATGCACAGCACATCTGGATTCACATTGCTATACCTGGCAGACCTATTAACAAGCATTTTCGCAGTGTTTCCGCAGCGGTTTTCCGCATCAAAAACGCACCGTGTGAACTTAACCTTATAACTTCTTACGAAAAAAAAAATGTTTCCATAATTGTGCTGATGTAAAGTAGATGTGAGAAATTTTATTTTTTAATTATTTTGTGTGACATATCTCTCTGATTTAAGTGCAGAAAAATTAAAAGTTTGAAAATTGCAAAATTTTCGCCAAATTTCATTTTTTTTTCCATAAATAAACGCAAGTCATATCGAAGAAATTTTACCACTATCATGAAGTACAATTTGTCACGAAAAAGCAGTCTCAGAATCATTGGGATCTGTTGAAGCGTTCCAGAGTAATTACCTCATAAAGTGACAGTGGTCAGAATTGTAAAATTTGATCTGGTCATGAAGGTGAAAACAGGATTAGGGGTAAGGGGTTAATCCGAGATAAAATGCTAAATAGAAAACTGATACGATGTAAATGTGGTTGGCTATTGGATATTAAAAGGAAAATATTACCTACCTTTATTATACTGTAATTGGCAGCTCAGACATTGTTGTAAAAAGATATTTGCAGTTTTTTTTCCACCGAAACACCTTTGCCAGGAAATAATTAAACAAACTGAGTATTACTTGCATTGGGCATAGCAGACCAAAATGGTTTCTTTTGAGATCTCTAAGCGCTCATTTAAGATCTATGGTGTTAAAACAAACACAATTCTGTAAGAGATCAAATATTTATCATCTATGCTGTGGATAAATATTGAACTCTGCTGGTAGGAAATGCCCTTTTTGTAGAATTCTACTGTTAACTAAAAATAACTGTTTGAATAAATGTTTTTCATAAATATGAGTGTGGTTATTTTGTACGCAAGCACATGGATTTCTACAAGCTCTGTCCAGCTGAAGTAACAATCTCAGAAGTTTCTATAACAAATCTGTCACATGTCAATAGACCAATATGCAGACCAACAAGAAAACCTCTTGTAGATCACTGACAGCTCTCTTGTTTGGCAGCTTCCATATTTTGAAATTCAAAATACACTTTTTAGCAAGAAAAAAACTTGCTAAAAAGTGTGCATGTTATAGCCCGGAGGCAACTTCCTGTGATCAAGAAGAACTCTGCCACCACGTCCTTCCTAATCACTCAGAGAACTGCTCTCCCTCCTCCTGCCCAACACTAATCTGTTTGATCTGCGGAGGGCAGGAGAGAAAGCTACTAGGACCTGCGCAACACTAAAGTTGCACAGTTGCTGCAGGACCTGACTAGCAGTGGGAGCTTTCACATGCCAGAAAGGAATGTGATAATGTATATACAATGTGCAGCAGAGCTGTGTGTGATGTTGTAGCAATGCTGTGAGTGTATATGTATTGTATACAGTATGTAGCAGAGCTGTGTCTGTGTACGCATATGCAGCAGAGTTGTTTGTGTGCACATGTTGCAGAACTGGGTGTGTGACTGTTGCAAAGCTGTGTGTCAGCAAAGATGGGTGTTTATATGTGTATGCAGCAGAGCTGTGTGTTTATGTAGCTGAGCTGTGTGTGTACACACTCAGCATTGCTGTATATACGCACTGTGCATGTAGCAGTGTTGTACAGTGCCTACAAGTAGTATTCAACCCCCTGCAGATTTAGCTGGTTGACACATGCAGAATTAACTTGGCATTGTGACATTTGTACTGTAGATCAGCCTGGAAGTGGGAAATGCACTGCAGCAAATTTTTTTTTTTTTTTTTTTTTTTTTTTTTTTTAAAACGTTAAAAGTTAATTCAGAGTGTCATTTATTATTCAACCCCTCAAACCACAAGAATTCTGTTTGGTCCCCCTAAAGTATTAAGAAGTAGTTCAGGCACCAAGAATAATGAGCTTCACATGTGTGTATTAAAGATCTCTTTTGCCAGCCTTTTCTGACTATTTAAGACCCTCCCCAAACTTGTGAACAGCACTCAGACATGGTCAACATGGGAAAGACAAAGGAGCATTCCAAGGCCATCAGAGACAAGATCGTGGAGGGTCACAAGGCTGGCAAGGGGTACAAAACCCTTTCCAAGGAGTTGGGCCTACCTGTCTCCACTGTTGGGAGCATCATCCGTAAGTGGAAGGCTTATGGAACTACTGTTAGCCTTCCACGGCCTGGACAGCCTTTGAAAGTGTCCTCCCGTGCCGAGGCCAGGCTTGTCCGAAGAGTCAAGGCTAACCCAAGGACAACAAGGAAGGAGCTCTGGGAAGATCTCATGGCAGTGGGGACATTGGTTTCAGTCAATACCATAAGTAACGTACTCCACCGCAATGGTCTCCGTTCCAGACGAGCCCGTAAGGTACCTTTACTTTCAAAGCGTCATGTCAAGGCTCGTCTACAGTTTGCTCATGATCACTTGGAGGACTCTGAGACAGACTGGTTCAAGGTTCTATGGTCTGATGAGACCAAGATCGAGATCTTTGGTGCCAACCACACACGTGACGTTTGGAGACTGGATGGCACTGCATACGACCCCAAGAATACCATCCCTACAGTCAAGCATGGTGGTGGCAACATCATGCTGTGGGGCTGTTTCTCAGCCAAGGGGACTGGCCATCTGGTCCGCATCCATGGGAAGATGGATAGCACGGCCTACCTGGAGATTTTGGCCAAGAACCTCCGCTCCTTCATCAAGGATCTTAAGATGGGTCGTAATTTTATCTTCCAACAAGACAACGACCCAAAGCACACAGCCAAGAAAACCAAGGCCTGGTTCAAGAGGGAAAAAGTCAAGGTGTTGGAGTGGCCTAGTCAGTCTCCTGACCTTAACCCAATTGAAAACTTGTGGAAGGAGCTCAAGAATAAAGTCCACATGAGACACCCAAAGAACCTAGATAACTTGGAGAAGATCTACATGGAGGAGTGGGCCAAGATAACTCCACAGACCTGTGCCGGCCTGATCAGGTCTTATAAAAGACGATTATTAGCTGTAATTGCAAACAAGGGTTATTCCACAAAATATTAAACATAGGGGTTGAATAATAATTGACCCACACTTTTATGTTTAAAATTTAATAAAATTCAACTGAGCAACATAACTTTTTGGTTTGTAAGATTTATGCTTCTGTTCATAAAACCTACTCTCGTTTGCAGTTTGAAGGCTCTAACTTATTTGCATCTTATCAAACCAGCTAAATCTGCAGGGGGTTGAATACTACTTGTAGGCACTGTATATATTTACTGTAGTGAGTGTACATAACGTGAGTACTGTAAATCTTGCATGTACGCCAATAAGTATATAGAGGCAATACAAATCAACATGAATTCTTTCAAGTCAGTTCTCTTCACTCACACACGGTGTTTGTACACAGAGCCACATTTTACCTTCTATGCTGAGGGTTAGGGATGGGGGGAGAACAGAAGGATTAATCCAGCCCATGGTCTTGGTATTCACTCCTTCCTCTGCTTCAAAACAGTTTGCTCCCACTTCTGCTCTCCACTTAAGGTAGTCACTTTTCACAACTAGCTGGCAGTCACAGCCAGGGAGGCTCAGCACCCCCATTAGCCTGGGGTCCAGGTTTGTATCCTTCCAGCAGACTCTGCTACCCAACACTAACTTACCAGTCTTTTTGGGGCAGGGCTGACCACTCCCCCTGACTGCAACTCAGTAGTTCCTCTAGTTGCTGGATGCTTTTAAAGACACCCCTACAGTTCCTACCCATCACATGTGTATAATTCACATGCTGCAGAGAAACACTAACAATCGATCTATTACCTCCCAATTCTACCATAATGCATTAAAATTAATGGTATTTACGCCTCCACTTCTTTGCAAAGCCACGGAAGTCTTAATTAGAAGGAAATATGACTTTCCTATTTTCTGCTGTCTAAATCTGAGCTGCGCTTTATAGTAAGGTGCGTCCAATAGCCGGAAAAATAAGGTGATTACAGGCAAAGTGATAACCAATAAAGATTTTACCCTGTAGAACTAAAAATCCAGCAGGGTCTTCAACACAATGCAATAGTCCCCCAGCCATCGCTAGATTGAACAACTGTTTCCTCCTAGTTTAAATATGTGTAGCAAGAGAGCAATTAGCGATAATATGCTATTATTGTTAACTTTTTTTTTGGCCTAAAAATCCCAATTTATTAGTAGTACATCTACATTATGTGGACAGGCATCTGACAGTTGTTTGTATGAAAATGGCATGAAAAGAGGAAAGACAGGTAATCACACAATCACAATTCTAAAATAAGAATCAGAAATTTTGTAACACATAAATTAGAGTCTTGCATGTATCCGTGATGGACATCTTTTGTTGCAATTATGTAACGCTAGTCACTAATCACCAAAAAGCCATGAGGCTGGGTAGTCAAGAGGTCCGAGGTTAAAAGCCAAAGGAGTATGTCATAGACAGGGTGAGTCAAAGGTGTAGTCAGGAAACTGTCCGAGGTCAACATTCCAAAAAAGGTAGTGGATCATGTCAAAAGGGCTAGACAAACGGATGGTCAGGACAAATCCTAGGTTGAGCAGGAAAGATCAGAATACCAGACAAGGAGCACAGAGCAAGCACACACCTCATGAACAAATCTACAATTGGTAGCAATAAAAGGAGAAATAAAGAGAGCAGAGAGCTGGTTAAGTAGCCAGGTAATTACTCTGGACAAGAGTCATATGGATGAAGCCCCACCCTGGTCCAGATTGAAAGGATAAACTGTCACTGCAGACACTGACAACCCAGCATGCCCCAGCATCCGATTAGACGGCTGAGCTGTCCATCACCATACTGACAGCTCAGCATGCCCCATTCCTAGATTGGACGGCAGAACTGTCATTCACAGCGTCCAGGCACTCAGGAGCAATCATGACAAATTTATTGTTCTGCGCAAAAGAACATTAAACGCTTGTGTACAATTATTAAAAGTGTGCTGAAATTTGTGATCTACCTATCTGGGCACACCTGTTAGGGCCAATATCATAGTTAGCCATTTAAAGTGAATCTATCATCATTCACCACTGGCAGTCTGACAGCAGGATAAGGTAAGGACAGAGACCCTGATTCCAGCAATGTTTACTGTATGTGTGAGGATGTGGACTGTCTTACCCCATCCCTAACCTGAAGACAGTCGCTGTATGTGACGCGCCCCCTGGGACATATTCCTTTTTGAGGGGAATACCCGGCACCGGATCAGATGGGGGGTTGTAGTCTCCGAGCGGCTGAGACCCGGTCCCGTGCCCAGGGCGTCAAGCTATGTGTTATGTGGCAGTCCTTACTGATGTTATAAGAGTTCTTTTGTGTCGACTACGCCACCCGTTGTAATGCGGTCACTGTGGCCGCCGCTGCAGCAGGGTCCGCTGAGGCTGATGGTGGATGTGCAGCTTGGTGGAATAACCCCCAACGGGAGGGGTATAGCCTCAGAGGGGACAGGCGCAGAGGATGGGGGTTGTGGTGGTGCGGTGCAGCCGGCAATGAAGACAGACTCGGGTTGTGCAGTTAAGGGAGTTTACTTACTGCTGATGTTTCGGTCACTCCAGCTGTTAGTGACCACCCGAGCCGTGCTGCGTCCACCAGGTCCTGGATCCGGCCAACCCCCAAACAAGTCCGGAGCGTGGCCCTGAGCTCTCCCTCTGTCCTTTCTTCAGCCGTCCCCACCAGTGATCCACCTAGGTCCAGCTCCCTCGGGCCTTCTGTTGGGCAACCCTTGGCCTTAGGTTCCCTGACCCTCCATGTGGTATGCCTTCAGGGTGGATGTAGTGGGTGGCCGTGGCAGATGCTGCCCACAGCCTCCGGTCTCTGGCTAGGGATGTTTTTGCCCCCACCAGCTTGGGTTCCGGTACCCTTGTGCTGACTCCTCACCCGGTGCTCTAATTTGGGTTCTTGGGTCCCTTCAGTCTTCCCCCTCTGGGTCTTTCTCTTTCTTTCTCCTCTCTCTCTCTCCAGGGCCGCTGTTTCCTTCTCTCTCCTCTCCAACTGACTTGTTCCCAGCGTCTGACCCTGATCTAAGTTGGTGCCCTCCTTATATATCCCTCTATGTGTGAGCTCAGGTGACCAGCACCCAATGAGCTCCTATCACTACCCAGACTGCTCCCCCTATCTGCCCCTACACTACATGGGATGTACCACCCCCCTCCCACTCCAGCCAGGAACAGGCTCGGTTGTACCTGCACATTTCTAAGTGGGAGTACCGTCGGCCTGCTCCTCTGGAATGGGATGTATGTAGTGCATGCAGTCTATCTGAGCTCAGTTCCACACTCCTTCCTTACCCGGGAGTGGAATATCACACCTCTGGGTTGAGGTGCAATACCCCTGTAGCAGCCGAATCCTCAGGGTGCTACATTCCCCCCTGGTAAATCACAGCACGTCCTCGGGCTGTAAAGACAAAAACACCAAAACATACAAAATTTTATATGAACATATAAAACATATAAAACATTATATATATATAAAACTTTTTCATATAAACATTCTCGTCGTCTCTGGTTTCAGGTTCCTCCTCCGGACACTGTGCAACGTGTGTCCGGGAAAAGTGCGACAGTCTTTCTAGAAAAATGGTTTCTCCTATAAAACCGGTAGGGGGCGCTTTAGGACGCGCAACTATTTACAGGGGAATTTGGCCGTTCTCAGTCCCCGGCCAAGTAAAGGGAAAGGGATGGCTGCTCACAGTCCTCAGCCTGGTTTGGGTAGGGGACACACGGGTTGAACTGTTCACTGGTCCCAACGGGGACTAAACTTTAAAGCAGCCACGGTTACTTGGGTACCCCGACAGGTAACTATATACAGTCCTTTGTACTATCTCAGTCATAGTACCTTCTAGCCTTGAACCCGTTTGGGTCTTCTGGCTCCTCCTCCCTACACCGCAACTCCTCCTCTGTCAGGCGATGCACGTGGAGGGCGTAAGGTCCCTTGGCACACTTGTGCCGGGTGAACGTTACCTCGTCACCGACGTAGAGGTCACGGCCTTTGTGACCCTCTGGCAGGTGGGACTCGACGTCCCGTCGGGTAACGAAGACGTCACCCATGGTGTTCCGGTCCTTTATGAAGCCCCACCCATGCTGCGCATTAAACTTTATTACCGTCCCGATGGTACGGGGACGATTTGCTGCACAGGGGTCCCTTCTGGTCCGACTCTTTTGCTCCGCGCTGCGGGTCTGGGCCCATTGCTCTCTGACCCGCCTCTCCTCCCGTTCTCTCTTAAACTCTGCCAGCTGTTGACGGCAACACTCTGTGCGTTCAGCTGCAGCTGCCCGAGTCTCTCCGGTGAACCCCATCAAATCTTCTCCCGTGGGGTCCCACACGAATTGGGCTTCTTCTAGTGGAGGCGAGACCCGAGTCACGGGCTTTGGAGCCGGAATCAGGGGCTCACACAGGGGACCTAACTTCTTTTGTCGCTCCAGTTCCAAGAATTCTTCGGGCCAGATGAAAGGCCGCCCGTCCGGCCACGCTAGCTGGCTGAAGGGGTCCTCTCCCAGATATGGCACCCTTGGTGTTTCGGGTGCGGGCGCGATGGTGGGGGCGCCCAGGTTACCCAGGCCTTGCGGCCAGGCCGGGGGCATCTGGAAGGTAAATGGAACTGTTAACACGGCGGCGCCCTGGGCTACCTGGCCTTGCGACCAGGCCGGAGGCTCCGCGGAGGTAGATGGCTCTGCTGGGGATGCGGCGCCCGGAAACGCTAGGCCCTGCGACCAGGCCGGAGGCTCCTCTTCCTTCGCCACGCTCCGGGTCACGACGCGTGACGTCACCGGGGTCGCGACGGCGGCTTCCGGTCGGGGCCTAGTCGGTGGCGGTGTCATGGCGGTCTCGGGTACGGCCGGGGGACCTTCGGGCTCTGCGACGGGGAGCTGGGGCAGATAAGCGGTCTTCCGGTATGGGGTATAGGCGTCCCCCTTACCTGCTGCCATGCGTCTCGCTCCCTCTTCTGCGCCGTCTCCGGCCTTGGGTCCTCCCGCGTCATCCGCAGAGGCAGTCGGTGTCTTCTTCCAAGGGAGCGGGTTCCGTGGACGGGTTCCAGCTTGCTGGGCCATCTCCCGGCCCCACTCCGCCAGGATCTCCCTCTGCACTCGGGCCATCCTTCCCGCGAGGCCCTCCAGGGCACTCCGCGCGCACTCCCGATCTCGGGGAAGCTGCGCCAGGATCTCCGCTAAGCCTAGCGGGGTTGTTGACTCCAGCAGGCTCCTGACCATCGGGTCGGTGCTGCTCTGCTCTCCTCTTTCTTCCTTTTGCAGGCTCCTGGCCAGCGGGCCGGTGCTGCGCTGCTGCCGCTCCATTCCCGGGTCTATTCTTCCTCTCCTCGACTCCGGGTGCTCTCGCTCTGGACACCTTGCCTCCGGGTGCGCTCGTTCTAGACTGCTCCAAGCGACACCCATCTTTTCTCTTCTCTTTCGTCTCCTCCCACTTCGAGGGCGGTCCCGGGGCAACTCGGTGACTGTCAGCTCCAGGGGGAGTTCTTTCACGCTGACAGACACCTCCAGCATCACAGTCTCCGTTGGTGGGGGCGGTTTCCACTTTTGGCGCCATTTTCTGTCCCGGCCCACGATGGGATGTGGCCTCTTGCCCTCCTTTGGCACGCCCATAATGGCGTCCGCTGCTCTTCCAAGGCGGGAAATCTGCGGTTTTGGCGGGAAGCGTCGCCCAGTGGCGGGAAACTCTGCAGATGGCGGGAACAAGCTGGAAATGGCGGACAATCGGCGGGAAACGACTGGTGATGGAGTCCGATGGCGTGGACCCTCCGGAACCGGCGGGAGACTTCTTTCTGAGGTAAACTTGCACTTTTCTTCAGGCACGCAGTACCCGGGTGTTGCGGGCACGTAATCCTGCCGACTACGCCAAAGTTGACGCGCCCCCTGGGACATATTCCTTTTTGAGGGGAATACCCGGCACCGGATCAGATGGGGGGTTGTAGTCTCCGAGCGGCTGAGACCCGGTCCCGTGCCCAGGGCGTCAAGCTATGTGTTATGTGGCAGTCCTTACTGATGTTATAAGAGTTCTTTTGTGTCGACTACGCCACCCGTTGTAATGCGGTCACTGTGGCCGCCGCTGCAGCAGGGTCCGCTGAGGCTGATGGTGGATGTGCAGCTTGGTGGAATAACCCCCAACGGGAGGGGTATAGCCTCAGAGGGGACAGGCGCAGAGGATGGGGGTTGTGGTGGTGCGGTGCAGCCGGCAATGAAGACAGACTCGGGTTGTGCAGTTAAGGGAGTTTACTTACTGCTGATGTTTCGGTCACTCCAGCTGTTAGTGACCACCCGAGCCGTGCTGCGTCCACCAGGTCCTGGATCCGGCCAACCCCCAAACAAGTCCGGAGCGTGGCCCTGAGCTCTCCCTCTGTCCTTTCTTCAGCCGTCCCCACCAGTGATCCACCTAGGTCCAGCTCCCTCGGGCCTTCTGTTGGGCAACCCTTGGCCTTAGGTTCCCTGACCCTCCATGTGGTATGCCTTCAGGGTGGATGTAGTGGGTGGCCGTGGCAGATGCTGCCCACAGCCTCCGGTCTCTGGCTAGGGATGTTTTTGCCCCCACCAGCTTGGGTTCCGGTACCCTTGTGCTGACTCCTCACCCGGTGCTCTAATTTGGGTTCTTGGGTCCCTTCAGTCTTCCCCCTCTGGGTCTTTCTCTTTCTTTCTCCTCTCTCTCTCTCCAGGGCCGCTGTTTCCTTCTCTCTCCTCTCCAACTGACTTGTTCCCAGCGTCTGACCCTGATCTAAGTTGGTGCCCTCCTTATATATCCCTCTATGTGTGAGCTCAGGTGACCAGCACCCAATGAGCTCCTATCACTACCCAGACTGCTCCCCCTATCTGCCCCTACACTACATGGGATGTACCACCCCCCTCCCACTCCAGCCAGGAACAGGCTCGGTTGTACCTGCACATTTCTAAGTGGGAGTACCGTCGGCCTGCTCCTCTGGAATGGGATGTATGTAGTGCATGCAGTCTATCTGAGCTCAGTTCCACACTCCTTCCTTACCCGGGAGTGGAATATCACACCTCTGGGTTGAGGTGCAATACCCCTGTAGCAGCCGAATCCTCAGGGTGCTACATATGCATGTGTAATGTCAACAGTGTTATGTGTTTTATACATTTAATGTGTGTCACGCCCGCAGGTGGCGCACGTGGTTTGTGGACTCACTGCACCACGGAGCGGACTTGCCCTGGAGGGGCATAACTAAGCAGTTACCTTGGTGTTAACTGGAGCCTCTAGTGGTGAAGTCAGGCTTGTATGGCAGGTAGCTGCCAGGTGCCACTCCAGGGTGGCATGCGGCAGTAGCAGCTGACCCCAAGGGTCCGATTAGTTGATAAGAGGGAAGGTGACCAAGGTCACTGACTAGCAGGATACGGAGACTGATGGACTGTGCAGTTTCTGGATAGCAGGCAGGATGGCCACTTGGTACAGGTACAGACACACAGGTCTCAGGAAACAGTTCAAGTACCGCCGATGCGGCCACGGGGTACAGATACCACAGACAAGGCTTCAGGGTTACGTAACCTACTCAGGAATACTATACAGGGACAGAACAGGATAGGGTAACACTATCATAGACTATGGGAACAAAGGATACAGGAATAACTTTAACAGACTAGGGACAGGGGACCTGGCAACTAGTGTTGAGCATTCCGATACTGTAATATCGGGTATCGGCCGATATTCGCGGTATCGGAATTCCGATACTTAATTCCGATACTTTTACAATATCGAATACCGGAATCGGAAGTTCCCATAATGCCTGCGCTCTGCAGTGTCTGTGAAGGATGACAAGTTGGATGGCAGCGCGATCCAGCCTGTCATCAGAATGCCATCCCAGCGGGGGAGAATTCTCCTGATTGTTTAAAAGCCGGCGCGCGGTAAAAAGCCGCCGGCTTTTAAACAATCACACAGCCCCATACTGCTTCCCCGCAGCCTCCCACCCCGATCCTCCGCTCCCCTCGCCACCTCCAATCCCAATCATAAATTAGGAACGGGCGGGGAGCGCAGCACCAAGGAGCGAAGGACCCGGGCGGGGAAGCCGGCAGTGAAAAGACTTCACCGCCGGCTTTCCCGTTCTGTGCTGCGCTTTCCCGCCGGTTATTTCAAATGAACAGCTGAGGTATCAGCTGATGCCGATCAGCTGTTCATTTGAAGTAGCCGCGGTGCCCTCAGAGGGTTCATGTGAGTTCATGCTTGACTGCATGAACTCACATGAACTTTCCCACGGCCGCACAGGTCAGCCTCACCTCCCAGACCATCAGACCCGTCATGATTAGTGTGTGTGCGGGTGTGTGTGCGGGGTGTGTGTGCGGGGTGTGTGTGCGGGGTGTGTGTGCGGGGTGTGTGTGCGGGTGTGTGTGCGGGGTGTGTGTGCGGGGTGTGTGTGCGGGGTGTGTGTGCGGGGTGTGTGTGCGGGGTGTCTGTGCGGGGTGTCTGTGCGATGTTTGTGCGGGTGTGCGCGGTGTCTGTGCGTGCAGGCAGACATAGGCCGATGTGACACTACTACTCCCATCGGCCTATGTCTGTCCCCCGTCCACTCGTGCCAGCAGGATCAGCTCGATGGGAGCAGTAGTTCCCATCAGCCTGATCCTGCTATTTAAATTGCCCTACTGTGTCCCCAATAAATGTTAGATACATGTCATTGGTGGCCAGTGGTTACCTAAAAGAAATTAGTTCATACATTACCTGTCCCCGCCGAACGCCACCTAAAATAAAGTAAAAAATAAAAAACTACACCTATACTCACCTAGACACCTAATTCCCCGAAGCCATCGATCTCCTGTAATAAAATATAAAATAATAAACCACAACCTTATCCTTACCCCTCCGGAGTAGTCCACGAGTGTCCCACGAAGATCTCCAGTTCAGAGCAGCCACATAGAATGTGACCGCTCTGAACCGCTGCCGCCGCTAGAATGACGGGGCCGTAAGGGTTCACCGGAGTTCAGGCAGCGCTGCTCCGGTTAGCTGCTTTACGGCCCCGCTGTATCGTGAGAAATTCCCACGGTACAGCAGTGCCGCAAAGGAGGTCTCCGGAGCTGCGCTGCCTGAATGCACTCCGGTGACCTCAGTCAGTGGCTCCCGCTGCCGGGAGCGGACGTGTTCCCGGCAGTGTGAGCTTACAGCAGCCATGCACAGCTGTCACCATCTCCAGATGTGACAGCTGTGCATGGGAGATCAGCGCAGGAACGTGGACAGGTAACTATTATTTTTAGTAAACTAAGAATTAAATAAAATGGTCTGTTTTATTTCAAATAAATTATTTTTTTCTGGGTGTAGTGTGTTTTTTCTTTTTAACACTTTGTAGGTTAGTAATGGGGGTGTCTTATAGACGCCCATCATTACTAACCTGGGCTTCATGGCAGCTGGCGCTGACATGAACCCCAGCCCCATTACCCCCTGCCACCGCACCAGGGCAGCGTGGAAGAGCGAGGCTAAGTGCCAGAATTGGCGCATCCTATGGATGCGCCATTTCTGGGGCGGCTGACGGCTGGTGTTTCTAGCCTGGGAGGGGGCCAATATTCATGGCACCCTTCCTGGGCTATTAATATCAGCCCCCAGCTGTCTGCCTAGCCTTTGCTAGCTATTAAAATAGGGGGGACCCCACGTCATTTTTTTGGGGGGGGTCCCCCATTTTAATAGCTAGTAAAGGCTAGGTATTCAGCTGGGGGCTGATATTAGTAGCCTGGGAAGCTCCGTGGGTTTTACCCCCTTCCCAGGCTTCAAACATCTGCCCCAGCCGTCTGCTTAACCTCCGCTAGAGACTAAAATTATGGGGGATCCCACGCCATTTTTTTTTAAATAAATCCTTTATTTTAACACTAAATGACATTTGAGGAGTTAATAAAGATGCAGTCCCTAAATTATTATTTATTTTTTAATTAATTTTTCCCAAAACTTTTGACGTGGGCTTCGCCATATTTTTGTATGCCAGCCAGGTACAGCATCCAGCTTCTATGAACGCGCCATTTTCCGGGGCGGCTGCGGACTGCAATTTTCAGCGGGGGGGGCAGAAAGCTTGGGCCTCCCTGCGCTGCAGATTCCATCCCCCAGCTGCCTAGTTGTACCTGGCTGGACACAAAAATAGGGAGAAGCTCCACGTTTTTTTTTTTTTTAATTATTTCATGAAATTCATGGAATAATTAAGAAAAAAAGGGCTTCCCTATATTGTTGTGTCCAACCAGGTACAAATAGGCAGCTGGTGGTTGGGGGCAGCCCGTTCCTGCCTGCTGTACCTGGCTGGACACAAATATAGTGCAAAGCCCCACGTCAATTTTTTTTTAATTATTTCAGGAAATTCATGAAATAATTAAAAAAAAATTATGTGGGGCTTCGCCCTATATTTGTGTCCAGTCAGGTACAGCAGGCAGGAACGGGCTGCCCCCAACCACCAGCTGCCTATTTGTACCTAGCCGGACACAACAATATAGGGAAGCCCTTTTTTTCTTAATTATTCCATGAATTTCATGAAATAATTAAAAAAAAAAATACGTGGGGCTTCGCCCTATTTTTGTGTCCAGCCAGGTACAACAAGGCAGCTGGGGGCTGGAATCCGCAGCGCAGGGAGGCCCAAGCTTTCTGGGCCCCACCCGCTGCAAATTGCAGTCCGCAGCCGCCCCGGAAAATGGCGCGTTCATAGAAGCGCCATCTTCTGGCGCTGTACCCAACTCATCCAGGGCCCTGGTGCGGTGGCTCACTGGGTAATAAAGGGGTTAAGGCCAGCTTGGCATTATCAGCTGGCCCTAAGCCCGAAATTCATGGGGTCACGCCAATATTAGACATGACCGCCATGAATTTCTAGTAAAGTATCATATTAATAATATATTGAATGTACTTTTCATTTTGTTAATTACTGCAAGCATTCTCACTTACAGTATATCCTAGCTGATAAATGTAGAAAGTCTGTAAACTACTATTTGGTAAGTTACAAAATAACAGTAGGAAACAAACTGTTCTAGCAGATCATAGCGGTTCACCTTCCATGACACCACTTCTATCTGCTGTGCTTTAAAGCTCCGTGTTTCCTTTCATGCACCCTACAGGTCATTTAGCAATGTGTTTGGCTCATAACGGAGGGATGTTGAAAGTTCTGTACTTGGAATTAATAGAGGATGTTTTTCAGATGCTTTACTAGGGGCTTCACAGTCTGTGACACATGAAAATATCACCACAATGTGATAATGGCTTAATCATGAGTCACCACCATTGACAAACAGGTTATTTTCCTCTCATGAGCTCATATAACAGTTTAATTATTAGTAGTGATGAGCGAGCACTAAAATGTTTGGGTACTCGTTGCTCGGGTCGAGCAAATTGGAATGCTCGCGTGCTCAGTCTGAGTAACGAGCCCAATGTAAGTCTATGGAAAACTCTATGAAAAATCGATGGGAACAGTGCTCAAATGGCATGGGAACAGCATGGGGAAGACCCCTGGAAGCATTTCTGACTCCCAGGTTACTGCTGTCAACAACGTTGTCAGAGGTATTACGCCACTTTTACGGACTCACAATAAAACATACAAAAACGAAACCAAAATGGATTTTCCTGGGAAATATGTTAAGGAACATCTTTTCCAGGGTAATGATCTGTATATAAGGCAAAATAAATAACCAAAAACAAAAATGCTCCTCCACACCTTGGGCTATGTTCACACGTAGCGTTTTTGTTGTGTTTTTGCACTTTTGCATTGCTTTCAACCAAGACAAATGCATTCACTGGGAAATGTCATTTTAACACTTTACAACCTTATCTGGCCATGTGGTGTGTGACATATCATCAGACACATCCTATTTCATTTATGATGGAGAGACTGAAAGTCACAAAGCCTATTTTTATAGGGCCATCAGGCAGCCCTTACTACTCTTAAAGTCGGCCCTCGCTATTGTTAGAAAGCCATCAGCCGTCTATGCTTTGTTGTTCCCATTATTAACGAGTATGTATCCTATACTAATATTGCGTATGCAGTGACTGCAAGGGCTGCCAAAAATTTGGACGCAACCCAATACCCCTTTGAAGAGACATATAGGAGGGTGTCAGTGAAAAAAAATGTTCCCATTATAAAGGAGCGGGTCTCCTATAGTGGTAATGCCCATGCTGTGA
This sequence comes from Phyllobates terribilis, assembly GCF_046119375.1. NCBI lineage: Eukaryota > Metazoa > Chordata > Amphibia > Anura > Dendrobatidae > Phyllobates > Phyllobates terribilis. The sequence continues at coordinate 178,157,957 of NW_027362761.1, read as the reverse complement.
CTGCAAGGGCTGACAAAATTTAGGTAAAACCCCACTATCAATTTAAACACAAATAGAGCTGGGCCACAGTAACGACATGTTCCCATTAGAAAGGAGAGGGTCGGCTATACAGTTATAGGGTATGCAGTGAGTCCAACGGCTGTCAAAATTTAGGAAAAACCCCACTAACAATTTAAACACAAATAGAGCTGGGCCACAGTAACGACATGTTCCCATTAGAAAGGAGAGGGTCTGCTATACAGTAATAGGGTATGCCATGAGTCCAACGACTGCCAATAGGAAAAACCCCACTAACAATATAAACACACATAGAGCTAGGCCAAAGTAACGACATGTTCCCATTAGAGAGGAGAGGGTCTGCTATACAGTTATAGGGTATGCAGTGAGTCCAACGGCTGCCAAAATTTAGGAAAAACCCCATTAACAATTTAAACACACCTAGAGCTGGGCCAAAGTAACGCCATGTTCCCATTAGAATGGAGAGGGTCTGCTATACAGTTATAGGGTATGCAGTGAGTCCAACGGCTGGCAAAATTTAGGAAAAAACCAACTAACAAATTAAACACACATAGAGCTGGGCCACAGTAACGAGTACGACATGTTCCCATTAGAAAGGAGAGTGTCTGCTATTCAGTTATAGGATATGCAGTGAGTCCAATAGCTGCCAAAATTTAGGAAAAACCCCAATAACAATTTAAAGACACATAGAGGTGGGCCTCAATAATGACATATTTCCATTAGAAAGGAAAGGGTCTGCTATTCAGTTATAGGGTATGCAGTGAGTCCAATGGCTGTCAAAAATTTGGAGGCACTCCATTGCCCCTTGCAAAAGAAGTAGAGGTTGGAGGGCTCCTGAAAACAATGTTCCCATTATTAGGAAGTGGGTCTCCCATACTGTTTGCCTATGAAGTGAAGCAACTAGGCATGAGCGAACATTTCATTGTTTGGTTCTGAAAATTTCGCCGAACAAATTGATATTCGCTGAATTTATTTGCCGAATGTTCGTCGAACATTTCCGAATCCCATAGGAGTTAATGGGGGGACGCAAAAAAATGCATATGCAACACAAATTAGGTGTAGATGTGGCGCCCCTGAGGGTTCGGTCGCCACAGAGTTATCGCATCTCATCCAGAGATGTGGTACCTCACTCTAAGGTAAGGAAGGAGTATGGCTCAGGACCCTAACTCTACATCCACTACACCACATTTCCGGGGGACAGGGCGAGATTGCTCCTACGGGAGAGCACAGTCCCTGATCCCTGGCTGGAGTGGGGAGGAACCACTTAGAGAGGGGGAACTATGTAGTGGATTGGTGGAGGACGTAGATCCTGGGAGCACCGGAGTAGGAGTATAAGTACGGGAGCCATCTTAGATCAGTGTGGAGTCAGTGTTCAGTTCCAGTCAGACAGACTGAGGTGAAGACAGGAGCAGAGGCTCTGCATGAGCTCTGCTCCAGAGGTGGGCCTAGCCAGGAGGCCTGAGCCTGGAAGGAGAAAAGAGGAGTGGGAGCAGGAAGGCTCCAGGAACCGAAGGGACCCTAGGGGTACGGGCCGTGCAGCAAGCCACCCGTACGCCCTCCGCTACTAGAAAGTAGGGGGGTCAGGCCAGATAAAGGGAACCGGTCCCTCAACTAGCACGGAGCTACAAGGCCCAACTAGGAAACTGGAGGCTGCAGCACTTCAAGTACTGCAGGCCACAAGTCCACACCAGTACACTAAGAAGGTAGCCACATAGGACCCAGGGGACAAACACACATCGCCCGCCAAGGCCCGAGGAGACCAGGTAGAAGTGCCACTGGGTGTGAGGTGCAGGGAGCAGGCCAGAGAGAGGACACACAGAAGGGGGTCCCTTTAAGTACTCCGGAGTTACCTGAGGGTCGGCTGAACCCCTCACTGCGTGAACACAGGACGCCGTGGGCTTTACACTGGCGCCTGTATCTGGAACTGCTACAGTTGTGAGTAAAAGACCTGAGACTGCATCATACGGACTCTGTGTTCATTACTGACTCCCTGCACTATAACCACCAACATCCACGCACGCTGCCCTGAAGCTACACTCTTCCTGTGGGGAGTTACACTACCTTAGCTGCTATACCACCAGCTTCAGAGGACTGTTCCGCAGCGGCGGTTCCTATTGACCGCATTCCACAGGTGGCGTAGTCGGAAATTAACACTTATACCCAAATACTACCCCTTTGGTTTGACCACCTGGGTCACGGACCGGGTCACAGCCACTGTGACTACAACCCCCATCATCTACCGGCCCGGCCCAGGGAAGTGCCATGAATTGACCCAGAGTACAAGTACTATAATTATTATTACTGTGACAGCGACATTTATTCAGTTGCGTTTTACATGTCAAAAGGGGTCACTGACTGCTACAACAGGAGAGAGGACCCTGCCTGCGAGGGTGCACTGTCACGAACGTCGTTTGTGGAACCACTGTGCCACGGACCCTGGAGAGCCTGGAGTGGCGTGACTAAGCGAGCACCGGACTGTTCACTAGAACTTCTGATGGTGAGATTAGACTTGGCTCCCGATAAACGTCAGGTGCCACTCCAGGACAGACCAACTGACGCACAGCAGATGGACCCAGTAGGACAGACTAGATGGTGCAGCAGGCAGAGTCTGTATCAGAGTGCAGCAGGCAGAGTCTGTATGAGAGTGCAGCAGGCAGAGTCCGTATAAGAGTGCAGCCGGCAGAGTCTGTATCAGAGTGCAGCAGGCAGAGTCTGTATTAGAGTGCAGCAGGCAGAGTCTGTATGAGAGTGCAGCAGGCAGAGTCTGTATGAGAGTGCAGCAGGCAGAGTCTGTATCAGGAGTGCAGCAGGCAGAGTCTGTATCAGGAGTGCAGCAGGCAGAGTCTGTATGAGAGTGCAGCAGGCAGAGTCTGTATCAGGAGTGCAGCAGGCAGAGTCTGTATCAGGAGTACAGCAGGCAGAGTCTGTATCAGGAGTACAGCAGGCAGAGTCTGTATCAGGAGTGAAGCAGGCAGAGTCTGTATCAGAGTGCAGCAGGCAGAGTCTGTATCAGAGTGCAGCAGGCAGAGTCTGTATCAGGAGTGCAGCAGGCAGTCTGTATCAGAGTGCAGCAGGCAGAGTCTGTATCAGGAGTGCAGCAAGGACTGGTACGCAGCCTTACACAACTTAGACTGCAGAACAGGAAGGTTCCACTACAGCCAACCCAATAGATGGAGACCCAATCAGGATTCCCCACATTTAAAAAAAAATGTTTCAGATGCCAGCAAAGTGGCATCAATTTCACTACTGTACAAATAGTGTAAATAAGACCCACACCTCTTCCAGTAGAGCCAACCCAGGAGATAGAGACCTAACCAGGAGTGTACACATTGCCCTAAATGAGGGCCTAACACCACCAAAGTGTCATTAATGTCATCAGACTACAAGTAGTTTAACGCAGACCCATACCTGTCCCACTACAGCCAACCCAATGGATGGAGACAAAATCAGAATTCTCCACATTTCCCAAAATTAGGGCCTAAAACCTGCAGCAGCAGCAAGAGCAAGTACAGAAGCCATATCACAGACTGAAATTTCAAAAAATCAATGCAGCACACTCAAAACGACAACATCGCCTACTCTGTACAGTCTGCAATTGGGGTGAAAAAGTCCTTGAAGATCCATGACTTGTTCATCTTGATGAAAGTTAGGCAACACTTTCAGGGGACAGCCAGGTGCGCTTATCCGTCAAGACACTACCAGCAGCGCTGAAGACACTTTGAGAGAGAACGCTGGCTGCTGGGTATGATAAACCCTCCAAGACGTGAGAGGCGAGCTCAGGCCATTCATCCATTTTTGAAGACCAAAATGTAAAAGGGTCATAACCCCCCCTGATGGTAATGATATTAAACTCTAGATACTCCTGCACCATCCTCTCCAGTCGTTCACCAGGTGTCATACTTTGTACTCTGTTGTGCTGGTGCACGAGCTGGTGCAAAAAATGTGTGAAAGGACTCCCAGAAATTGCTTCTGCCACTTACTCTGCTGCTGCTGCTAATGTTTTGGCGTTGACGAACTGACGTGCCGGAGGTTGAAAGACTACAGCTGCGATGCACACTGTGTGCCTCACTGTTATCTTGGGGAAAACCTCTATTAAGGTTGCTTAAAAGCTTGTTTCGATACTCCAACATAAGCAGGTCCCTTTCCAGGGCGGGAAGCATCTGGAAAAATTGACTCTTATAACGTGGATCTAACAGAGTGGCAACCCAGTAGTCAGCATTATTTCGAATCCTAACTATACGGGGATCATGTTGCAGATAGTGCATCAAGAAGGCAATCATATGTCGGGCTCTTCCAGGGGGTCCAAAGCCAGGCTGTATTGTGGGCTACGTAACACTGATGCTTGTTTCCTCCATCCCCTCCTGCCAACCACGTTCAAACGAGAGGGGATGATTATCCTCTTCATCCTCTGACAGCTGCTCACCCATCACCTCTTCCTCCTCCATTAGTTCCTCGGCTCTTGCACCTTCACTAACAGTTTGCCTGGTATCACCAAGCCTCCTCGATCGCTGTAATCCACCGTCACTTGGCATCCGCCTGTGTGATGACAGTCTGGAAATTTGAGACATTGGTATCCCGTCCGTATCCTCCTTTTCTTCTGGGGCCACCACCTCCTGCCGCAGGTTATTCAAAGTTTGCTCCAGCATGTATATGACCGGAATAGTGATGCTGATGATGACATCATCAGCGCTAACCAGTTTAGTAGCCATTTCAAAACCGTGCAGAAGGGTGCAGAGGTCCTTAATCTGTTCCCACTCCGCAAACATGATATGCCCCAAGTCCGTACTGCGTTGCCCCAAGCTATACATCATGACATACTGCATCAGAGCTCGTTGCTGCAGGCACAGTCGCTGCAACATGTGCAGAGTGGAATTCCACTGCTTCGGCACATCGCAGATCAGCCTGTTAACTGGCACGGACAAAGACCTCTGTATCGATGCTGCTTTGTGAAGCAGCTCATCTAGGCCAGGATAATGGCGGAGAAATCGTTGTACCACCAGGTTGAGGACGTGAGCCATGCAAGGCACGTGTGCGAGCTTGCCTCGGCCTAGGGCCGCTAACAGGTTCACAACGTTATCACACACGGCCTTCCCTGTCTCTAGGTTCAGCGGAGCCAGCCATTGCTCAAACTGAGCCTGGAGAGCTGCCCACAACTCTTCAACTGTATGACTGCGATCTCCAAGGCATATTAATTTGAAGACTGCCTGATTACGGTGAGCCCTGACTGCACAGTACGAAGGTGGTGTGTATTCGCTCCGCACCCTTGGAACGTGTGTCTCGTTAAGGCAGAGGTTGAGTGTGCAGGTGGAGGCCCTAGATGAGGTGGAGGACGCCGAAGCAGCGGAGGAAGTGGAAAATACAGAGGTTTCTTCTTAAAGCCTCGGGGATTCCAAGATTTGTGGAGCAGCCCCTTCCTCGCCTGCCCCCACAGCCACCAGAGTCACCAAGTGCCCAGTCAGCAAGATGTAACGCCCTTGGCCATGCTTACTCGTCCAGGTGTCTGTGGTGAAATGCACCCTGGCACATGTAGATTTAGACAAGGAACGGGTGATGTTGTTTGTGACATGCTGGTGTAGCACAGGCACAGCTTTCTTAGAGAAGTAATAGCAACTGGGCAACTGGTACTGGGGGACTGTGACGGCCATCAGTTTTCGGAAACCGTCTGTATCTACCAGGCGGAAAGGCAGCATTTCCGTGGTCAACAGATTGGAGATCTACCTCTTATCTTTGTCATGCGTAGGATGAAACAATCTTTTACGTGACCACAACTGCTGGACCGAGGGCTGGCTAAGGTGCTGAGAGAGGGTGGAGTATGGTGAACCGGAAAAACTGGTGGAGCGTGAGTGAGGTGCAGATGTTACAGTGGATTGAGAAACATGTGGTGTGCTCGGTGAAACAAACACAGCAGGCGTGTCCGGTTCCGTTACAGCTGACGGGTTGTCACTTAGCCTGACTGGAGCGAGTAAAGAACCAGAGTTTCTGCGATGGGAGACTTGTGTGACAATACTTAGCATGATAACAGAGGAGGAGGAAGAAGCAGCGGATGCGTTTGATGGGGCAGCTGATGGTTGTTGAGGTGCGCTGGTCCGCATTTCAGCGTGGTAAGATTCTTAGCGTAAAGAATGTGGTTAGAGCATGTGAACGTTCATGCATGTAGTAGTCAAATTATTGCAGTTTTTCCCTCTACTGTGTTTTTTATCACAAAGTTTGCAGATAACGTGAGTTGGCTCATCCTTTGCAGTGACAAAAAAGGCCCATGCTAGGCAACCCTTGCTGCCCCTACGAGCTGCAGACCCGTGACCGCTGCTGGCCACAGCCACGGTTGTGGCTAAGGATGCAGTGCTCCTCGTACTTGCATCACTCCGTGTCTGCACCGTAGGGCGAAATGTAACCTCCTCGTCTTCCTCCTCCACCTCCTCAGATGAGCTACTCGGCTGCGTGACTCTGGGTTCACACCAAGTAGGATCTTCAACCTCGTCATCATCCAATGTGTTATCCCATTCCTCGCCCTCAGAGTGACCCCTCTCCTCTTGTTGCCCTGACAGCACAGTACTGTCCGCATGAGCCTCAGGTATCTGAGTCTCATCGGGATCACCTCCCTCCCCTGCGGTTAATGTCTGGTGATGAGGGTCAGGAACCTGCTCAGACCCTACTACGTCCTGCCCCGAATCCAAGCTAAAAAAATTTTGGGCATCGGTGCAGATGCTTTCCTCCACTTGACTCTGTGACTGTTTGGAGTACACTTCTGATGCCCATGGTGTAGAATGGGTGAAGAGTTCTACAGACTCGCCCATCTGTGGTTCGCTACAGTCAGTTGGGCAGTTGGCCAGTTGTGATGCGGGAGGAAGCATGGGTAATTGGGGTGCCAACTCTGTGGACTGTACTGCGTGTGATGTTGAGGTGGAGGAAGAAGAGGAGAGGCCACTGAAAGCAGAGCTTGCCATGCACTGGAGCATCTGCTCTTTCTGGGCCTTATCAACAAGGCGTATCGCTGTGCGGCTGCCAAGGGAAGGGAGTGCAGTAGGTCGTCCACTAACATAAGTTGTCAGTTGTCTTTGGATAGGACCTGTTTGTGTTGGTTCACTAGTGCTTTCACTAACATTACCACGTACCCCACGTACATCTTGAACACCAAGCCTATTCCCCCTTCCACCATACCCTCTCTTTTTCCCACTCATGTTGGTCAGATACAGTGGTAGGAGCACGCAATTAACTAAAGAAAAATATGTTTTTTTCCTATGCAATAGCTCAACCCACACCTGAATTTCCGTAACACTAAATGACAAGGTAAGATATGGCCTGCCGTATAACATTACTAACAGACAAAAGAAAAATTTGATAGTGTGCATGAGGCCGATAAAACCTACGAGATATTCTCCAAACAATTTCAAACTGAGATGTCCCCTGCTGTATTACTTTAGGAACAGAAGAATTTTATTTTTTGAATGTGGATGAGGCCAGTATGACATAGATTATATTTTCAAAAATGCTTCAAACTCAGATCTAGCCAGCTGTATCACTTTACTCAGAGCAAAAAATATTTTTGGGTTACTCTGCATAAGCTCTGCGTCCAGCTGACTTTGACCGCCACTAACGTAGTAGCTGGCTTATAGCACTGTATGACTTTTGGCACAGGAAAAAATATTTTTTGGACTGGGCCTAGTAAGAGAAGTTTTTTTACTGTGAAACCAGGACAAGTTCAACGCCACTAAAATAGGATCTGCCTTTTAGTAGACTGGATCAACTTTACCACAGTAAAAAACCTTTGGTGGACTCTGCCTGCCAACCAAAAATATATATAGGTTTGACTGTGTGTGCAAGCTAAATTTGACCGTCACTGACGTAGTAGCTGGCTTAAAGCACTGCCTGACTTTTGGCACAGGAAAAAATATTTTTTGGACTGGGCCTAGTAAGAGAAAAAATGTATTTTTTTTCACTCTGAAACCACCTGAAGTTCAACTCCACGAAAATAGCATCTGACACTAAAGAAAACTTTAGTGCACATAACTTTCAATATCGCAATAGCAACAGAAAAAAAAACTGAGTTTGTGCAATTAGAAGCTCTGCAGACTGTGCAGAGCACAATTTCAACCCCACTAAATGAAAAGGTGCACTGCGCTTGCTTGATCACATTAGCAAGTGCAAAAAAAGATTCAAGGTATACTGAGACATGGAGCTCTATACCAGCGGTGCACAGCACTATTGTATGGAATTGTCCCTCTGTTTCTGTCAGAATCTCAGTACTTGCACAAGAACACCAAAAATGTGCTGCACCATCGGTTGCAGAGGTACACAGGCCAGGAATTATCTACACTATCTGACTACCACACAAGCGCCCATCTATCTAGCTAATATCTCTCATTACAAAGGAGAACACTGAGCTGCGTCAGTCTCCAGCAGTGACATGGATATAATGGCGCTGAGGTAACATGGCCGCTTTTTATATAGGGAGGACATGTGATTTCTGCAGCCAATTGCAGAAGCCCTTATGTCTGGACAGTGTAGATGCTTCCTGCGCAATGATTGGCTGGCCGCGCTTTCCTCAGTTTATGTTACCACCCTCAGGAAAAAAAACAACAAAAAAAAAAGTGTGCCTCTGATCTGACCTGTTCTATGTTCTCCACAGCCCCCGCACTCACCTGGCACATGTCACCACTCCTCATACATTTGCACTATGCTAACAAAACTGTTCAAAATGCTGTGGTTGCCCTGTATTCGCGGTCCCGCACAAATTTATCAAACTTTTCAGATTTTAAGAAAATTTGCTCGCCTTTGCGATCATGAATCCGAATGTGCCATATTTGTGCCGAATTTGAAACTTTCGAACACTAGAAGCAATGGCTGACAAAAATTTGGAGGAACTCCAATGCCCCCTGCAAGACACGTAGAGGTCGGAGGGCCTCCTGAAAAAAACTTTCCCATTATTAGGAAGTGGGTCTCCAATACTGTTTGCCTATCCAGTGAAGCAACAGCTGCCAAAAATTTGGAGGAACTCCAATGTCCCTTGCAAGAGACGTCGATATGTTGATATGGTACATATGGTGGTGATATGGTGGTGGAGGATGAGGATGCGGAGAAGGGACAAGAGCAAATAAACAAAATCAGAAAGCGTATACCCATGGCTGGGTGTGAAAACAAAGGTGCATGGGAATAAAGTTAGACCTCCCCAAAAAAAGACACTGTATCTGAGTCTATGTTACGCTGCTATCATTCGGTGTTGTTGAGAAATCTGGTCCAATCCAGCTCTTGTTCATTTTTACAAGTGTCAGCCTGTCAGCATTTTCAGTTGACAGGCGGATGCGCCTATCGGTTATAATTCCACCAACGGCACTAAAAGTCCTCTCTGACAAAACGCTAGCGGCAGGGCAGGCCAGTACCTCCAAGGCATAGAGAGCCAGTTCATGCCACGTGTCCAGCTTGGATACCCAATAACTATAAAGCACAGAGGAATCACGGAGGACGTTGGTAAGGTCAGCAAGGTACTCCCTCAGCATCTTCCGAAACTTTTCCCTCCTTGTGAGAGTACCCCGCACATCAGGGCTTGAGTGATGGGAGGGTCTGAGAAAACTGTCCCAGAACTTTGACAGTGTTCCCCTGCCTCTGCTGGATTGCATTTGTGTCTCTCAGGCCTGTAATCCTTGCTTGTCCAACGAACTGTGACCTCTTCCGCCAGTGTTTTCAGATGGAAATTTTTTTAATAATTCCGCAACAAGGGCCTTCTCGTACTGCCCCATTTTATTAGGCCTGTCCTGCACAGGAATAAGAGACAGAAAGTTCTCCTTGTAGCGTGGGTCTAGAAGTGTCACCAACCAATAATTACTGTAACCCAAAATTTGGACAACGCGAGGGTCACGGGAAAGGCAGCGTAACATAAACTCAGCCACGTGTGCCAGACTGTAAAGAGGCAAGACGTCTGTGTCCTCACCAAGTCTGACCATGCTCCCCTCCTCATCCACCTCCTCTTCCTCCTCCTCCCTGTCCTCAGGCCATCCACGCTGAACAGACGGTATGACAGTTCTGCAGGTAGTACTGTCTATAGCGCAGGAAACTAGCTCCTGTTCTTCCTCCTCCTCCTCTTCCTCATTGTCACCCAATCCACGTTGGGATGAGATGAGGCTGGGCTGTGTGTAATCACCCTGTATGGTTCCTTGCTCCATCTCATTGTGCTCCGCCTGCAATGCATCCTCTTTAACCCCTTTCTGACCCAGGGCGTATTAGTATGTATCTGTGCCCTGGGCCTTATGGGCCTGATACGTATTAATACGCCCTATCTTTAATGTGGAACCGCGACCGAAGTCGCGGTGATAGCATTAAAATTCCGGTGCCATCTTACCTTAGGGTAGATGGCGCCGGCATCTCGGGGGATGTTGCCACCCCCCGCACCCACAATCGCTGTGATTGGCTGTTCTATTCTCTTTTAAGGGGCGGCTTGATTTCCGGCAGTACCTACCCAGTAAGAGGTCCAGGTACGGGATCAAGCTGTATAAACTTTGTGAGAGTACCTCAGGGTACACTCACAAACTTAGAGTTTATGAAGGGAAGGACTCCCGGATTGAACCCCTTGAATGCCCCCCTGTTCTGGGAGTGAGTGGGAAAATTGTGTGGGACTTGGTGCACCCACTGCTGGATAAAGGTTATCACCTGTACGTGGATAACTTTTATACAAGTATCCCACTCTTCACGTCCCTCTCTGCGCGACGTACCACAGCTTGCGTTACTGTCCGCAAAAATCAGAGAGGCCTCCCAAAGATGCTAATTGGGCAGCTGCTCAGAAGGGGTGAGAGCAGAGCCCAATGTAGCGACCACCTGTTGGTGGTCAAGTACAAGGACAAGAGGGATGTCCTTCTCTTGACCACCATACAAGGTGATGGCAGCACCCTCAGCACTGTACGAGGTTCCACTACACAGGTCGCCAAACCAGACTGTGTAGTGGGGTACAACAAGTACATGGGGGAAGTTGATCTCTCTGATCAAGTCCTCCAGCCGTACAGTGCTTTGAGAAAGGCCAAGGTATGGTATAAGAAGCTGGGGGTGCACCTTGTACGGATGGCAATGCACAACGCTTTCCTTCTGTCACAATGTGCAGGCCAGACTTCTGCGTCATATCTTCACTTTCAGGAGACAGTTATCAAGGCCCTGATATTTGGCAGTGGTGACGGATCGGGCCCCACTACTTCTGGAACTGAAGGACCTCGAATTGTACAGGGCCAGCATTTCCCAGGGCAGATCCCTCACAGCGGGAAAAAAGGTAAGTCACAAAAGAAGTGCCGAGTATGTTACCAAAGGGGAATACGCAATGACACCATTTACTAATGTGACACCTGCCCCCACAAACCTGGCCTGTGCATGAAAGACTGCTTCAAAAGGTACCATACTTCCATGGACTATTAAATTAATTTCTGACATATGACAACCTGACGAACACTACACAGCTGACGTAGTGTTCGTCAGGTTGTCATATGTCAGTTGTGTAGTGTTTGTCAGGTTGTCCTACACAACTGACATATAACACTACATTATAAAGTTGACAAATCAGGTATCAGTTCCAAAAAGGGGGCATTTGTTGTGCATTTCCACTGTTTAGGCACATCAAAGTCTGCATTCCAAAGCGTCACTCCTTCCCTTCCGAGCCCTGACATGCTCCCAAACAGTAGTTTTCTCCAACACATGGGGTATCAGCGTACTCAGGAGAAATTGCACAACAACTTATGGGGGACAATTTCTCCTGGTACCCTTGCAAAAATAATTTTTTTAGCATTTTTGTGGAAAAAATGTTGTTGTTTTTATTTTCACAAGTCAACATTATAATTTTCTGTGAAGCACCTGGGGGTTCAATAGGCTCACCACACATCTAGATAAATTCATTGGGGGTCTAGTTTCCAAAAAGGGGGCACTTATTGGGCATTTCCACTGTTTAGGCACATCAGGGGCTTCTGAGAACGTGACATGACGCCCGCAGACCATTCCATCAAAGTCTGCATTCCAAAGCGTCACTCCTTCCCTTCCAAGCCCTGACATGTAGTTTTCTCCAACACATGGGGTATCAGCGTACTCAGGAGAAATTGTACAACAACTTTTGGGGTCCAATTTCTCCTAGTACTCTTGTGAAAATAAAAATATTGCGGCTAAAAGATCGTTTTTGTGGAAAAATGTTTTTTTTTTTTTTTCACGGCTCTACGTCATAAACCTTTGCAAAACACTTGGGGGTTCAAAGTGCTCACCACACATCTAAATAAATTCCTTAAGGGATCTAGTTTCTAAAATGGGGTCACTTGTGGGGGGTTTCCACTGTTTAGGCACATCAGGGGCTCTCCAAACGCGACATGGGGTCCGCTGTGAATTCCAGCAAGTTTTGCATTGAAAACGTTAAATGGTGCTCCTTCCCTTCCGAGCCCTGCCGTGCGCCCAAACAATGGCTTTCCCCCACATATGAGGTATCAGCGTACTCAGAAGAATTTGCACAACAACTTTTGGGGTCCAATTTCTCCTAGTACCCTCGTGAAAATAAAAATATTGCGGCTAAAAGATCTTTTTTGTGGAAAAAAAATGATTTTTTTTTTCACGGCTCTACGTCATAAACCTTTGCAAAACACTTGGGGGTTCAAAGTGCTCACCACACATCTAAATTAATTCCTTAAGGGGTCTAGTTTCCAAAATGGGGGTCACTTGTGCGGGGTTTCCACTGTTTAGACACATCAGGGGCTCTCCAAACGCGACATGGGGTCCGCTGTGAATTCCAGCGAGTTTTGCATTGAAAACGTCAAATGGCGCTCCTTCCCTTCCGAGCCCTGCCGTGCAACCAAACAATGGCTTTCCCCCACATGTAAGGTATCAGCATACTCAGGAGAAATTGCACAATAACTTTTTGGGTCCAATTTCTCCTAGTACCCTCGTGAAAATAAAAAATTGGGGTCTAAAATAAAATTTTAGTGAAAAAAAGTTCAATGCTCATTTTTTCCCTTCACGTTCAATTAATTGGTGTGAAGTACGTGAAGGGTTAATAAACTTCTTGAATGTGGTTTTGAGTACCTTGAGGGGTGCAGTTTTTAGAATGGTGTCACTTTTGGGCATTTTCTATCATAAGGGCCCCTCAAAGTGACTTCAAGTGTGATGTGGTCCCTAAAAAAATGGTTTTGTAAATTTTGTTGTAAAAATGAGAAATCGCTGATCAACTTTTAACCCTTATAGCTCCCTACCCCCAAAAATTTTGGCTCCAAAATTGTACTGATGTAAAGTAGACATGTGGGATATGTTATTTATTAACTCTTTTGTGTGACAAATCTCTCTGATTTAAGGACATAAAAATTAAAATTTTGAAAATTGCGAAATTTTCAAAATTTTTGCCAAATTTCCATTTTTTTCACAAATAAACGCAAGTGATGTCGAAGAAATTTTACCACTATCATGAAGTGCAATATGTCATGAAAAAACAGTCTCAGAATCAGCGGCCTGGTCATTAACGTGCAAACCACCCTCGGGGATAAAGGGGTTAATTGTGAGCAGAGAGCATTTCAGAAGACAGAAAAGCGGGATGGTGACGCTAATTATGGCGTCATCGTCGCTCACCATCTTGGTGGAGTCCTCAAAGTTTTGGAGGGTGGTACATCTGTCTGACATCCATGTCCACTCCTGAGGTCTTATGCGTGGAGTCTGAACTGAATATCGACGGCCTTGTTGATGCTAGTAGTCAACAACTGCCCTCTTCTTCTCACAAATGCTTCCCAACATCTGCAATGTAGAGTTCCAATGCGTGGAGACGTCACAGATCAGTCGGTGAGCTGGAAGCTGCAAATGCTGCTGAAGCACGGCAAGGGCGGCGGAAGCTGTAGCTGACTTTCTAAAATGGGCACACAGGCAGCATACTTTGACAAGCAGATCCGACAGATCTGGGTAGGTTTTGAGAAACCGCTGAACCAAGAGGTTAAGCACATGGGCCAGGCAAGGCCTCACCTCAGAGCCGCCACCAGGTTCCGCCCATTGTCACACATGATCATGCCTGGCTGTAGGGTCAGCAGTGTCAGCAACAGATCTGCCTGCTCTTTCAGAGCTGTCTACAACTCTTCAGCATTTTGCCGTTTGTCACCTAAGCATATTAACTTCAGCCCAGCCTGTTGCCTCTTGGCCGAGGCAGTGCTGCACTGCTTCCAGCTTGCGACTGATGTGGTCATTTTGGAGATGGAGGCTGAAGAGGACAAGGAGGAGGTGCAGGAGCTGTAGAATGTGGGGGCAACCCTGATTGACCCAGAGCCTGCAATCCTCGGCGTCGGGAGGACGTGTTCCGTCTCAAGGTCCAACTGGGTCCCGGCTTCCACTATATTAACCCAGTGTGCCATCAGCGAGATGTACCGTTCCTGCCCACAAGCACTTGTCCACGTGTCCGTGGTTAGGTGGACTTTCCCAGTAACTTGAGTTGTTGAGGGCACGGCTAATGTTGTGGGACACATGCTCGTGTAATGCAGGGATGGCACACCAGGAGAAACAGTGGCAGCTGGGGACCAAGTACCAAGGGACGGCCACCGCCATCAGGTTGCGGTAAGCTTCCGTCTCCATCAGCCTAAAAGGCAACATTTTGAGCGCAAGCAGTCACGAAATGTGTGAATTTAGTAGTGTGGCCTGTGGGGCATTGGCTGCATATTTGCGCTTGCGTTCCAGGGACTGGGGTAGGGACAACTGAATGCTGCGCTGGGACAAGGACGTGGACATGCTTGCTGATGATGCTACTTGAGAGTCTACAATGACAAGTGCAGGGTGGGAGGCATCTTGGCATGTGCCATGGACAGTGGATTGGCGTGCATGCACAACAGCGTAACAAGCAGTGGTGTCACCCACAGACACTGTTGCTAAACCCTGGGGTTCGGCCCACTTAGTCGGGTGGTTTGCTGCCATGTGCCTGATCATGCCGGTGGTGGTCAGGTTGCTAGTTTTGCTACCCCTGCTGATGCTGGCCTGGCAGGTGGTGCAAATGGCCTTTTTGGGGTTATCTGCAGTCTTTAAAAAACAACCAGACTCGGGAAGACCTAACAGTTGTACTGGTAACTTCCGTAGTGTTGATGTTACGAGGAACGCTTTACCGCCTGTGGCAACCACACTGCTTCTTCCTGCCTGTTGTGGTGCTACACCTCCCTCCCCCTGTGTGCTGCTGTCCTTGCTCTGTAAGTCCCCCTGCCAGGTTGCGTCAGTTACTATATCATCTACCACCTCGTCTTCCACTTCCGCACCCTGGTCCTCGTCCTGACTTTCTGGCAATTGTATCTCATCATCATCCACCTCTTGCAACAGTAATTGCACTTACCCACAGTTGAGTTTGTGTGACCGTGGGTGCTCCAATGATATGTCTGATAGAGAACCACGGTTTTAAATAGCAGGCCTGTAATTTACTAATATTATTCTACACAGAGACCTATTGTGAATAGCTTGACCCACACACTGCAACTGAATGGAAATAGAAGAAATGGATGATTTTTTAACAGTCTTATAGGTGATATGTCTGACAGAGAACCACGGTTTTAAATAGCAGGCCTGCAATTTACTAATATTATTCTACACAGAGATCTAGTGTGAATAGCTTGACCGACACACTGCTACAAAATGGAAAAGGAGGCCAATATTTTCCACGTTCAGTTCAAATTTCTGGATTTTTATCGCTGAAATGTGGAACAGATCTGGCTTTATTCTGCAGTGCTAACAAGCAAATAGAGCAGAAAAATGGTGTACTCTGGATTGCTTTTTAAGCAATTAACCAGGATTAAGCTAAAAAAAAATTGCCCTGGCCCCTGATATCTGGGACTATGTCTACAAATATCTGTAATTATTACAGCAGCAGCAGACAGGACGTTCAATGGATCCTCTTGTGCTGTATCATACACTGCAGTCTGCCACATACATTGCCTGCCTGCCTAGCACTGATTATATGCAGTTGGATTAGTCCTCAGAAGGACTGTTAGTTCAGATGGATATATATGTATATGTTGTGGAATGAAGAAAGAAGAAAGGAGCTCCAGCCACAGGTAAGTCCAAAAGAGTCTTCTTTATTAGATAAAATACAGATGCATCAGCACATGTCCAAGAAAATTTTGTAAGAGCAACGCGTTTTGAACGCTAGTGGTGCGTTCTTTGTCCAAGCTACATACATATGGCGGTACCTGGTATATATATATGGCCCGACCAATAAAAGAAAGATATACAAATCACGTGACAATTAAAACCACACACTGCAATGGGGTGTTAACCTTAACAGAAAAAGGGATGGAGTAACGCAGAAAGAAACATATGATGTTAATTAAACACGGAAAAACACAATAAAAAACCCATGTATACAACAATTATTCGTGATAGTGGAAAAGAAGCTCCCTTCGCATGTTTAGTCCAGCCGGATAACACGTGTCAAGGAAATACATCCAAAAAGCTTCACGATCTAGGAGGCGTCTCCGGTTGTCACCTCCTCTTGGATTCAATTCCAAATATTTGAAGAGAGGAAATGTTTCTATTGTGGGACTGTATAAAATGCCTGGAGGCACAAGATATATTACGGTTAGTAACATTAGTAATATCTCTGATATGCTCCGCAATGCGTTTTTTCAGTTTTCGTATTGTTGAACCCACATAGAATAAATTACAGGTTGTACATTCTATTACATATACCAAATATTCACTATTACAATTAATAAATTGTTTTATTTCATGTGTTTGTGTTTTATCTGTGTTAAAAAATTATTTTGTGACTTTGGCATACCGTCATATTCCACATCGATTTTGACCACATTTAAAGAAACCTTTACAGTTAAGCCACGTATGGCATTGTTTTTTTGGGTTAGTGAAACTGGGAGCCAATAAATTACCCAAAGTTTGAGCCCGTTTGGCCACTACTCTACATCCTGGTTGTAAAATATTAGCCAATATGGCATCATCATACAACATTGGTATATGTTTTAAGATGATTTGCTTGATTTGAAAAAATTGAGGACTAAACTTTAATGAAATAATTGGTTTGTTAACCTGTTTGGTGACAGAAACAGGTTCAGATGAAATGTTCCTATGTAATGGTTGGATCAGATTAGCTCTAGATTTATTTTTAACTATAGCTTCAGCTCTCTTGAGTGTACATGAGGGATACCCCCTTTTAGTGAGTTTACTTTTACATGCCTCAATTTCACTATGTAGTTTGGCTGTATTTCCACAATTTCTTTTTATGCGAGTGAATTCCCCCACTGGGATGGCTTTGATTGTGGAAAGTGGATGGCCACTGTTGGCATGTAAAATACTGTTACCTGCCATCGGTTTCACAAAAGTAGATGTAGTAATTTTACCCTCAATAATTTCCAATTTAAGATCTAAAAAAGAAATACAGACAGAATCAAAAGAATAAGTGAAAGACAAATTAAAAGTATTATTGTTAAGGTATGCCACAAATTCCAGTATGGCAGACACATCGCCCCTCCAAACAAACATCAGATCGTCGATGTATCTGCCATACCAGAAAAGGTGACCAGACCAAGGGTTAGTGACAGCATACAACATTTCATATTCCCAGAAAGACATGACCAAGTTGGCAATAGACGGGGAATATTTCGCTCCCATGGACACTCCCCTGGATTGAAGATAATAATACTGTCCATACATAAAAAAATTATGAGTCATTAGAAATTGTGTGACAATGAGTAAATAATTAGAAAGTTCAGGGGTATAATTACTGTATTTCTGCAGATGGAACTCTAATGCTTGCATTGCGATGTGGTAAGGTATACAAGTGTACAATGAAACCACATCACAACTAAGCCATGTATATTCATCTCTCCACTTTATTTGTGCCAACTGATCTAATACATCCCTCGAATCCTTGAGGAAACCGGCAGATCTTTGTACTAACGGTTGTAGCAGTGAGTCAAGCCACTCTCCCAGGTGTTCTGTGACTGATTGAATACTGGAAATAATAGGTCTCATAGGTGGGGGTATAATTCCCTTATGAATTTTAGGTAACCCATATAGACAAGGTAGCATGGGGTGATCCACTATTAAAAATTCTTTTTGTTTCTGTGAAGTAACTCCTAAAGCAAATCCTTCTAGAATAATGGCATGTGTAGCTCACCTGTAGTTAGTTTATCAGCAAAAGATTTTTTGATATGAACGTGTCATGTTGACTATAGATTTTGAATATACATTATTGCTGCTATAGCGTGTCCAGTCTTTTAGAAGTTGAGGATGTCGGATATAATACAAGACCGTATTCGCAAAGCTGCACAGGTCTTCACAACTGATGAACAGAGCTGTTCCACAGCTGCTGAAATCTCACAGGCTGACTTTCACATGTTGGAAAAACTTCTCATTAATGAAAATAAAACGTGGTGGGACCATAAAACATTGGAGAACTATGTAGACAAAAATATGATCCCAAGAGGATTGAGATTGAAAAAAATCCCTACTCTCCGATATTTGTTACAAAATGGAACCAAATACTCACCAATTGTTCATTGGAACTTATTAAACTAATTATAGCTGAGGAGGATCTTAAACTTTCTAAATTAAATACAGAAATAGAAAGTTTAAAACAAGCATTGAAAGAACAACATGATCAAAGCACCTTTGACAACATGTTAACACAGATTAACACTACTGTCTCTAAACCTGGAAAACACTATCATCTCCAGAAAAAGGAGTAAATTTATTCGTGACAGTAAAGACTATCAATTAAATCAGGTGTATGAGTGGGGCAGATGGGAGTTGTCGTCCCACACACCTAGATCCATTCTCAAACGAACCCCGGTTTATAATAGATCCTCCCACAACTTACATGTGAATTTTAGGTTTCAAAAACATAACAGAGATAACAATTTAGTAATTTTAACAACAGAAGTTTTTGGAATGAGCAGTCGCTCAGCTTAAAAGCAGCCTACTCCTCAGTACTGTGATTGGAAGCAGCAAATCAGGTCAAGTCATTGATGTATCTTAAAAATTAAGTTGTCAAAAAAAAATATCCCTCTCTTCATTGAGTATAGTTAATTATTATTTTAGTAATAGCTTTGGCCTTTATCTGAACAGCCATCCAATTAAATTTAGTATTTATATATAAAAACAGTGATTATTAAAACAGACATTTATGCACAACATTTATTGCTATTGCTACTGGTTATTTAAAAATTGTATGCACAGGTTTCCAAATACAAAGTGTGAAACAAAGCAATTATTGCTCCTTAGTGACTAAAACGTAAATACTGCATCCCATTTTTATTTGACACTAGTTATTATCACAGAGCAGTCTTCAGCTCCAAACTGGTCCACAGATCCAATTGACTGGAATAAATTACAGTAATTTGCCCATGATCTTCTTTTGCTCAGGAAGCATAATTTTCTCAGTTGGCATTTACAGGTAATTAGGTGTGAACAGCGGGGCAAAACAGCTATCATCACTGGCAGATAAACCATTAATGAAACATAATGCTTTGTTTCTTAATTACCAGATAGTGAGGAGAATTGCACCTAACAGGTCTGTTATTACAGTTTCAATTTGTTATATATAAATACATAAAATCTATCTAACTATGAAACCTGCCAATAACCTTCATAGTATACCCCTATAATACCAACAGTCCTACATATTACTAAAACATTATTGTAGCAGCCAAATAATATGGGTATTAGAGTATGAAGGGAGCTTTTGAAATTCGATTTCCCCATCTTTGCTGAATTTTCCCCCAAAATAATACTGGAAAGCTTGTAATTGCTCAAAAAATACATGTAGGGGAAAGGAGAGTGAGAGAACTCTGTTGACCATAAGAACTAACACTTTACAGGTGAAAGAGAGACAGAGAGGACCTGCTGACCTTGAGAACTTAAATTCTACAGGAGAGAAAGAGAGAGAGAGGACCCTGCTGATCATAAGAGCTTGCACTCTATAGGAGATTGAGAGGACCCCACTGGTCACAAGCACTTACACTCTACAGTAGAGAGAGAGGACCCTACTGACCATAAGAGCCATAGGCGGATTATAATGAGGGCAATCCGGGCTACTGCCCGGGGCCCCGAGCCTGCAGGGGGCCCGCGGCTCCGGGTGGGGTGTCTAATGCCGGATTGCCCTCATTATATGTGCGGGCCGCAGTGGCACATACCAGTAGCAGTGGCGGGAGGGGGGACCCCGGACCACTCCCCCAGCAGCGGCCGCCGCTACTTCTTCATCGGCCGGGCCAGCACTGCAGCAGTTAACTTCCCTGTGCTGGCCCGGCCACATCACTGCTAGGAGACACGGCCCTGTGCGCGGCCGTGTCTCCTAGCTGTGACGTCACGCAGTGCGCGCCCGGCCTGCACTGCTGCAACGGAGAAGAGAGAGCAGGCAGGAGGAATGGAGCCGGGGGATGGTGAGTCTGAGTGTGTGTGTGTATATGTGTGTGTGTATGTGTGTGTATATGTGTGTGTGTGTGTATGTGTGTGTATATATGTGTATGTATGTATGTGTGTGTGTATGTGTATGTATGTGTGTGTATGTATGTATGTGTGTGTGTGTGTGTGTGTGTGCAGGCAGATATCATTGTGTGATGTCTGTTTATATGTATTTTTGTGTTTCAAATGTGTTTATGCGTGTATGTATATGTCTGTATATGTTTGTGTGTGTGCGTGACTGCATGCGTGACTGCGTGCGGCCTCCTGCTGAGTATAGTTGGCGCCGTGTGGCCTCCTGCTGTCTCTGGGGGTGCGCCGTGCGGCCTCCCACTATGTATAGATGGCGCCGTGCGGCCTCCCACTATGTATAGATGGCGCCGTGCGGCCTCCTGCTGTGTATAGATGGCGCCGTGCGGCCTCCTGCTGTGTATAGATGGCGCCGTGGGGCCTTCCGCTGTGTATAGATGGTGCCGTGCGGCCTCCTGCTGTGTATAGATGGCGCCGTGCGGCCTCCTGCTGTCTCTGGGGGGGGCGCCGTGCGGCCTCCCGCTGTGTATAGATGGCGCCGTGCGGCCTCCTGCTGTGTATAGATGGCTACGTGCGGCCTTCTTCCTGAGTATAGATGGCTCCGTGCGGCCTCCTGCTGTCTCTGGGGGGGGCGCCGTGCGGCCTCCCGCTGTGTACAGATGGCGCCGTGCGGCCACCTGCTGTGTATAGATGGCTACGTGCGGCCTCCTGCTGAGTATAGATGGCACCGTGCGGCCTCCTGCTGACTCTGGGGGGGGCGCCCTGCGGCCTCCCGCTGTGTATAGATGGCGCCGTGCGGCCTCCTGCTGTGTATAGATGGCGCCGTGCGGCCTCCCGCTGTGTATAGATGGCTACGTGCAGCTTCCCGCTGTGTATAGATGGCTACGTGCAGCCTCCCGCTGTGTATAGATGGCTACGTGTGCTCAATATTGAGTCATACAATTAATACAATACAATTAATTGAGTCATACAATTAATGTAAGGCTATGTGCCCACGATACAGAAATGTTCTGGATTTTTTTTGAGCGTTTCTGCATCTCCCTGGCAGAAAAAACGCATGTAGATTTTACATGTGGATTGTACATGTGGATTTTACATGCGTTTTCCTGCCATGGACATGCGAATGTGAAGCGTTCTTCACTTGCTTTTAAAGGGCATGAACATTCAACCTCTCTCCACACC
Organism: Phyllobates terribilis; assembly: GCF_046119375.1. Taxonomy (NCBI): domain Eukaryota; kingdom Metazoa; phylum Chordata; class Amphibia; order Anura; family Dendrobatidae; genus Phyllobates; species Phyllobates terribilis. Next base: position 178,136,360 of record NW_027362761.1, on the reverse strand, counting down.
CATGGGCATGGGGAGGGGGTGAATATTCATGCCCTTTAATGAGCGGGCACACGAGATAGCCGGCAGCAGCAGGAGCCGCAGCGCAGCTACGCTGTGTGCCGGCTATGAAGGAGAGTGAAGTCACTGCTCCCCGCGCACACAGACCCGGCGTGGGGAGCAGTGACTTCCGGCAGCTGATCTCTCCTTGTGAGCCGCGCATGGCAGTGACGTCATGCGCGTCTCACATGACGAGATTAGTGCAGGCAGACAGGATGCAGCGCTGGAGGAGAGAAGAGAGGTGAGTAGGGTTGTTTATTTTTTTTATGTGCAGCATGATGGGGATTAGGGGGACCATGCATACTAGGACAGGGATGAGGGGTGCCATGCATACCAGGATAGGGATTAGGGGTGCCATGCATACCAGGATAGGGATTAGGGGTGCCATGCATACCAGGATAGGGATTAGGGGTGCCATGCATACCAGGATAGGGATGAGAGGTGCCATGCATACCAGGACAGGGATGAGGGGTGCCATGCATACCAGGAAAGGGATGAGGGGTGCCATGCATACCAGGATAGGGATTAGAGGTGCCATGCATACCAGGATAGGGATTAGGGGTGCCATGCATATCAGGATAGGGATGAGGGGTGCCATGCATACCACGACAGGGATGAGTGGTGCCATGCATATCAGGACAGGGATGAGGGGTGCCATGCATACCAGGATAGGGATGAGGGGTGCCATGCATACCAGGATGGAGGGGTGCCATGCATACCAGGATGGAGGGGTGCCATGCATACCAGGATAGGGATGAGGGGTGCCGTGCATACCAGGATGGAGGGATGCCAGGCATACCAGGATGGGGATGGGGACCACGTATAAAAGGAAGGGAGGGGGCATATATACCAGGATGGGGGATATTGTCAGAATTGGGGAACATTACCCCTATACCAGTGTCAGCAGAAGACCCCCTCCCCCTTAAAAATGCATCATGACCACATTTTTTGCTTAAATTTTTTTTTTTATTTTTCTCCTCTAAAACCTAGGTGCGTCTTATGGTCCGGTGCTTCTTATAGTCCGAAAAATACGGTAACTTGTAGGTGCTACACTCTTAAATGAGTTGTCTAATGTTCTGTCTTCAAGAGTGCACTTCTGCACTCTTTACCTAGAAGACCGGCCAAGGGTGATAGACTGCAGAGGTGGCTGTTAACATAGACAGGGAGTGGAACAATAAAATGAATTAATTAATAAGAGGTAAATTGCAAGGCTGCTTATTTCTTTTACAAGCACATACAGTGGGGTGAAAAATTATTTGCCCCCTTCCTGATTTCTTAGTCTTTTGCATGTTTCATACACCTAAATGTTTCAGATAGTAAAACAAATTTAAATATTAAATATTAAAATATTCAGCCTCATTAGAGGGTTTTCTGAGCACGAACCGCCTTTTTAAGGTCATGCCACAACATCTCAATCGGATTGAGGTCAAGACTTTGACTAGGCCATTCCAAAGTCTTAATTTGTTTTTCTATTCAGAGGTGGACTTGCTGGTGTGTTTTGGATCATTGTCCTGCTGCATAACCCATGTGCGCTTCAGCTTGAGGTCAAAAACAAATGGCCGGGCATTCTCCTTCAGGATTTTTTGGTAGACAGCAGAATTCATGGTTCCATTTACCACAGCAAGTCTTCCAGGTCCTGAAGCAGCAAAACAGAACCAGACCATCAAACTACCACCACCATATTTTACTGTTGGTATGATGTTCCTTTTCTGAAATGCTGTTTTACTTCTATGCCAGATGTAATGGGACAGACACCTTCCAAAAAGTTAACCTTTTATCTCTCTCGTCAGTCCACAGAGTATTGTCCCAAAAGTCTTGGCGATCATCAAGATGTTTTCTGGCAAAACTGAGACGAGCCTTTATGTTCTTTTTGCTCAGCAGAGGTTTTCGTCTCGGAACTCTGCCATGCATGCCATTTTTGCTCTTTCTCTTTCTCATGAACACTGACCTTAACTGAGGCAAGTGAGGTCTGCAGTTGTTTGAATGTTGTTGTGGGGACTTTTGTGACCTCTTGGATAAGTGGTCGCTGCGCTCTTGGGATAAATTTGGTCGGCCTCCTGGGAAAGTTCAACACTGTTTCATTTTTTTGCCATTTGTGGGTAGTGGCTTTCACTATGGTTCGCTGGAGTCCCAAAGCTTTAGAAAAGGCTTAATAACCTTCTCCAGACTGATAGATCTCAATTACTTTGTTTCTCATTTATTCCTGGATTTCTTTGGATTTCGGTAAACAGTAGAATGATGTGCTTTACCAAAAAGCTCTATCTTAGTCTCATCTGTTCATAAGACACTTTCCCAGTAGAAATTTTACTTACATTTTGGCAAACTGCAGTCTAGCTTTTTTATGTCTCTGTGTCACCAGTGGGGTCAACCTGGATCTCCTGCCATAGCGTTTCATTTCATTCAAGTGTCGATGGATAGTTTGCTCCTAAATTTCTTTGGAACTTGATTGGGGCTGCTTATCCACCATCCGGGCTATCCTGCATTGCAATCAACAATATTTCTCTGCTGTCCATGCCCAGGGAGATTAGCTACAGTGCCATGGGTTGTAAACTTCTTCAATATTGCTAGCCTGGATAGTGGATAAGCAGCCCCAATTAGTGGTCAAAGAAACATCAAGATCTCTGGAGATGGACTTGTATCATTGAGATTGTTGATATTATTCAACAATTTTGGTTCTCAAGTCCTCAGAAAGTTCTCTTCTCCTCTTTCTTTTCTCCATGCTTAGTGAGACACACACAGACACACAATAACATTTTTTAGTAAACTTCTCTCCTTTTCATCTGGTTTGTGGTGTGATTTTCATATTTCCCAAACCTGCTACTTGCCATAGGTGAGTTTGAACGATCATCACATGCTTGAAATAAGGTTGTTTACTCACAATTTTGGAAAGGTGCCAGATGCCAGCAATTTTGTCCAGCCTATTTTGGGGGTTTTGTGTGAAATTATTTGCCTTTTTTCTATGTTTTTTGTGTTGTTCCAATACAAACAAATGAAATAAACATGTGTATAATGTAAGGCAGCGCTAGTCATCATACTGGGGGTTACTCGCTTCGCTGCGTCAATCAATGCACACGTGCAATGTCTTTACGTTTTTCTCACAATGTTGCAGTTTATTACATCATAAGCCACAGTTCACCGGGTCCAACTCCGTGGCACGCCAACACACATATCTACAATATTCATGAGACAAGTGGCACACAGGCCCACTTGCTCCAGGTTACAGCCTACAGCAAGGTAATAAATTATCAATGACCATAACATAGTACATGTAACAAAGTGTATTACCTTTGCCGGGTTTAGTTGCTGCAGTCCATTTAATCCGCCACCACTGTGGCTTTGTGGCTTTCCCAGGTGGGGGTCTCTAGCCGTCGTCCCCTCGTAGGCTACTGGTATGTCTTCCACACTTGACATCCAGCCTGCGCCTTTCAGGGTTCTTCACCAAGCCGGCTCTCCCTCAAAGGCCACTGACATCCACGCACAGGATCCAGGCTCGGCCTTTCAGGCTGCCAGGCTTCACTCTCGGCCTCCCTAGGACTCTCACAACGGTGTCCCACACACACGGAGCACAGGCCTCACGCCTCACACCGAACACACCTGTCTCAAATTACCAGGGTTTATATATCCTGTGCGCACACACACAAACTGACAGGACCTTGCTGATGTCACAGTCATGTGATCAGTCAGCTGTGTGTAAAGGTCCTGTGTGCTGTCCCAGTCATGTGTACAGACCTTTACTGTGCATACAGGACCTGTGTGATGTCACAGTCATGTGACCAGTCACCTGAGGGGACAGGTATATGGTCAGGTAAAACAAATCCTAGACCATTACCGTAATGCAAGCACGTCGCTGCATTACAATAACAAAACATGTGTAATTGCAATAATTTTCTGGGAGAAATACTTATTTTTCTGGAATAATTTCAAGGGTGCCAACACTTTCAGCCATGTCTGTGTCTATCTATCTATCTATCTATCTAGTAGGGTTTCATTCCCTCTGCTAGGCATTAGGCCTTAGGTAGCATTCACACAAGCACTGTAGTTTTTGGTCCAAACACGTGCAGTTTTCATTGCTTTCCGCAGGTTGCACAGCACCCAAAAAAATCATAATTCAGTCCACTGGTCCCCGGAATTGTGGACTCTGGTTCTCCTCCTCACAGTTCCATTTAAAGAGACAGCTCCCAGCACTCCAGCTCTGTAGAGATTCATCTCTATCTCTAATCTCTATCTCTAATCTCTATCTCTAATACCAATCTCTATCTCTACAGATAAATCTCTAATCTACAGTTAGGTCCATATATATTTGGACAGAGACAACATTTTTCTAATTTTGGTTCTAGACATTACCACAATGAATTTTAAACAAAACCAAAACAATTCAGATGCAGTTGAAGTTCAGACTTTCAGCTTGAGGGTATCCACATTAAAACTGGATGAAGGGTTTAGGAGTTTCAGCTCCTTAACATGTGCCACCCTGCTTTTAAAGGGACCAAAAGTAATTGGACAAATTAAATAATTGTAAATAAAATGTTCATTTCTAGTACTTGGTTGAAAACCATTTGTTGGCAATGACTGCCTGAAGTCTTGAACTCATGGACATCACCAGACGCTGTGTTTCCTCCTTTTTGATGCTCTGCCAGGCCTTCACTGCGGTGGTTTTTAGTTGCTGTTTGTTTGTGGGCCTTTCTGTCTGAAATTTAGTCTTTAACAAGTGAAATGCATGCTCAATTGGGTTGAGATCAGGTGACTGACTTGACCATTCAAGAATATTCCACTTCTTTGCTTTAATAAACTCCTGGGTTCCTTTGGCTTTATGTTTTGGGTCATTGTCCATCTGTAGTATGAAACGACGACCAATCAGTTTGGCTGCATTTGGCTGGATCTGAGCACACAGTATGGCTCTGAATACATCAGAATTCATTCGGATGCTTCTGTCCTGTGTCACATCATCAATAAACACTAGTGACCCAGTGCCACTGGCAGCCATGCATGCCCAAGCCATCACACTGCCTCTGCCGTGTTTTATAGATGATGTGGTATGCTTTGGATCATGAGCTGTACCATGCCTTCGCCATACTTTTCTCTTTCAATCATTCTGGTAGAGGTTGATCTTGGTTTCATCTATCCAAAGAATGTTCTTCCAGAACTGTGCTGGCTTTTTTAGATGTTTTTTATCAAAGCCCAGTCTAGCCTTTTTCTTCTTGATGCTTATGAGTGGCTTGCACCGTGCAGTGAACTATCTGTATTTACTTTCATGCAGTCTTCTCTTTATGGTAGATTTGGATATTGATATGCCTTCCTCCTGGAGAGTGTTGTTCACTTGGTTGGCTGTTGCGAAGGGGTTTCTCTTCACCATGGAGATTATTCTGCGATCATCCACCACTGTTGTCTTCCGTTGGCGCCCAGGTCTTTTTGCATTGATGAGTTCACCAGTGCTTTCTTTCTTTCTCAGGATGTACCAAACTGTAGATTTTGCCAGTCCTAATATTGTAGCAATTTCTCAGATGTTTTTTTTTTGCAGCTTAAGGATGGCTTGCTTCACCAGCATGGAGAGCTCCTTTGACCGCATGTTTACTTCACAGCAAAACCTTCCAAATGCAAGCACCACACGTCAAATCAACTCCAGGCCTTTTATCTGCTTAATTGAGAATGACGTAACGAAGGGATTGCCCACACCTGTCCATGAAATAGCCTTGAGTCAATTGTCCAATTAGTTTTGGTCCCTCTAAAAACAGGGTGGCACATGTTAAGGAGCTGAAACTCCTAAACCCTTCATCCAATTTTAATGTGGATACCCTCAAATGAAAGCTGAAAGTCTGAACTTCAACTGCATCTGAATTGTTATGTTTAAAATTCATTGTGGTAATGTCTAGAACCAAAATTAGAAAAATGTTGTCTCTGTCCAAATATATATGGACCTAACTGCATATCTCTTATCTCTAGAGATTAATATCTATTTCTAATCTCAATCTCTAATCTCAATCTTTACAGATTAATCTCTAATCTCTCTATCTCTAATCTCTATCGATTAATCTTTAATCTCTTTTATTTCCTTTTTATTACTGTGCTAGTAATGGGGGTGTCTGATAAACGCTTCTCCATTACTAATACCAAGGCTTGATGTTAGCTGATATTACACAGCTGACATCAACCCCAAAAAATATTACCCCGATTGCTAAAGCACCAGGGCAATCGAGAAGAGCCAGGTAAAATGCCAGAGTTGGCGCATCTCATGTATTCTGCCAATTCTGGGGCAGCTGCGTGCTAGTATTTTTAGTCTGGGAAGGGTCCAATAATCAGGGACCTTCCCTGCCAGATAATATCAGCTCACAGCTGTCTGCTTTACCTTGGCTGGTTATCAGTAATAGGGGGGACTCCACGCCATTTTTTTCTACTTATTTTTTTATTTGGTTAATACAAAGCTGGACAATAAACTCCACATGCCAGTCAGGTGCAATTTTATACTATCTTGTGTAGTTGTGAAGTTATATATCTTCCGGATATCTATTATCTATCTATTTATCAATGCATTATTATCTTTGCACATCTTTTAAATGGAACCTATTGCCAGAAATAACGCTAATAACCGGCAGATACAGTGGGGAAAATAAGTATTTGATACACTGCCGATTTTGCAAGTTTTCCCACCTACAAAGAATGGAGAGGTCTATAATTTTTATTGTAGGTACACTTCAACTGTGAGAGACATAATCTAAAAATAAAAATCAGAAAATCACATTGCATGATTTTGACATAATTAATTTGCATTTTATTGCATATAATAAGTATTTAATACAATAGAAAAACAGAACTTAATATTTGGAACAGAAACCTTTGTTTGCAATTAAAGAGGTCAGGCATTTCCTGTAGTTCTTGACCAAGTTTGCACACACTGTAGCAGGTATTTTGGCCCACTGCTCCATACACATCTTCTCCAGATCTTTCAGGTTTTGGGGCTGTCGTTCGGCAACATTTAGTTTCAGCTCCCTCCAAAGATTTTCTATTGGGCTCAGTTCTGAAGACTGGCTAGGCCACTCCAGGACCTTGAAATGCTTCTTACGGAGCCATTTCTTAGTAGCCCTGGCTGTGTTTTTCAGATCATTGTCATGCTGGAAGACCCAGCTATGACCCATCTTCAATGCTCTTACTGAGGGAAGGAGGTTGTTGGCCAAAATCTTGTGATACATGACCCCATCCATCCTCTCTTCAATACAGTGCAGTCGTCCTGTACCCTTTACAGAAAAGCACCCCCAAAGTATTATGTTTCACCCACCATGCTTTATGGTTGGGACGATGCTCCTGGGGTTGTACTCATCCTTCTTCCTCCAAACACGGCGAGTGGAGTTGATACCAAAAAGTTCTATTTTGTTCTCATCTGATCACATAATCTTCTCCCATGCCTCCTCTAGATCATCCTGATGGTAATTGGCGAGCTTCAAATGGGCCTGGACATGCACTGGCGTGAGCAGGGGCACCTTGTGTGCCATGCAGGATTTTAGTGTCATGACTTTGTAGTGTGTTACTAATAGTAATGTTTAAGACTGTGGTCCCAGCTTTCTGCAGGTCATTGACCAGGTCCTCTCATGTAGTTCTTGGCTAATTCTTGACCTTTCTCAGAATCATTCTGACCCCAAGAGGCGAGATTTTGCATGGAGCCCCATATCGAGGAAGATTGACAGTTATCTTGTGTTTCTTCCATTTTCTAATAGTTGTACCAACAGTTGTTGCCTTCTCAACAAGCTGCCTGCCTATTGTCTTGTAGCCCATCCCAGCCTTGTGCAGGTCTACAATTTTTGCCCCTGGTGTCCTTAGACTGCTCTTTGTTCTTGGCCATGGTGGAGAGATTGGAGTGCGATTGATTGAGTGTGTGGACAGGTGTATTTTATACAGGTAATGAGTTCAAACACATGCAATTAATACAGAGTGCAGAGTAGGAGGGTTTCTTAAAGAAAAACTAGGTCTGTGAGAGACAGAATTCTTGCTAGTTGGTAGGGGATTAAATATTTATTTCATGCAATAAAATGCAAATTAATGATGTAAAAATCATACAATGTGATTTTCTGCTTTTTATTTTTAGATTCTGTTCCTCACAGTTGAAGTGTACCTACAATAAAAATTACAGACATCTCCATTCTTTTTAGATGGGAAGACTTGCAAAATAGGCAATAGTGTATCAAATACTTATTTTTCCCATTGTATGTGGTTAATCTGCAGGTTAACGGTGCTATGCTGCCCGGCATCTGCACATAGCCGAATGCTGCGGGGAGAAAATGAACTTTATTCCCCCTGCAGAGTTCCGGTTTTGGTCATGGGGGGAGTCGCCGGAGCGGTTCAGTCTTGGCTCTGAGTATACAGAATGGTGGATATAACCGCACCTCCAGCCCTAACTGATAGCTGGCCCCAATGCAGAGTTACCTGCGCCGCTCTGTTCTCAGAGCCAAGACTGAACCAGCGCCGCCCCCATGACTGAAACTGGGACTCTGCGGGAAGAATAAAGTTAATTTTCTCCTTGCAGCGTTTGGCTAAGTGCGGTCACCGGGCAAGTTAATAACACTATTAATCTGCAGATTAACCCATATCTGCAGGTTAAAAGTGTTTTTTCTTGTGATAGGTTCCCTTTAACACATAAAAATGAGTAATGAGTGAGCGTGTTCTGTTAACCCTTGTTTTCTGAGTATCTTCGGAATGCTCGAATGTTATGTTTGAGTCACTGTGTGTGCATGTTTTGTGACTGTTTGACAGCTTTAATTCATGTGAGGAATGCCTAACAAACAGGCATTCCTCACATGTATTAAAGCTGTCAAACAGTCGCAAATCATGCGCACAGAGTGACTCAAACATAACATTCGAGCACGCCGAAGATACTTGAATTTCTTGAATGCATTTTATTCCGGTATGTGTTACACGGATGGAACATGTGGCGTCAACTGCTTGTCCAGTTGCCACAGAGGTACTGCATCTCACCCAGAGATGTGGTACCCCACTCTCAGGTAAGGAGGGAGTACTACCCGGGACCCACACACGCACATCCAATACACTCCACTTCAGTAGGGAAGGGCGAGATTGCTCCTAAGGAAGAGCACAGTCCCTGGTCCCTAGCTGGAGGGTGGAACTAGGTAGAGGAGGTGGGTGGAGGAAGAATATCAGTGGAGCACAGACAGAAAGGGTATAAAAGACAGAGAGAAACATTTAGAAGGTCCATTCCTGCTCAGGAGAGCAGTGCAGAAGGGTCCATGCTCCTGGCTCCAGTGCTTGGAGCAGGAGTTCAGGAGAGAGAGGAGAGGAGAGGGGAGCAGTGAGGAGGGCTCCAGGAAGACAGAAAGGATCCCAGGGATACGGCGAGTGCAGAGGCCACCCGTGTGCCCGAATTCACGCTGACGTGGAGGGAACAGGTCGCAGAAGGGGACCAGCCCCAAAACTAGTGGAGAACAACCAGGCTCAGCTAGCCAACCGGGGGCTGCAGCATTTTAAAGGTGTTGCAGCCAAAACCCACAATTACATCGCTGAAAAGGTGGCCACATAGGGTCCAGGGGACTGCATGTCGCCCAACAAGGCCTGAGGCCACTGGCTTGGGACACTGATTGTGAGGCGCAGGGCAGGAGGGTGAGAGCCAGCGCAGTGAGACGACCGGGAAAGGTACATACAACGGGGTCCCGTTTAAGTGCTCCTGAGGTACCTGAGAGATTGCTGGACCCCTACCCCGGAGGACACAGGACGACGTGGGCGGTTACACACCGGTAAGTGTAACCTGGAGTCTTGAACAACTGTGAGTAAAACCTGAAGACTGCACCCCACTGTGTCCTTGAATAATTGCTGCGCCATAACCTGCCCTGCACTACACTGCACCAACATCTACCTCATAAAATCATCATATACTGCACTGGAGCTTAGCTATACCTGTGGAGAGCTGAACCAACTCTGCTGCGGCACCATCAGCTCCAGTGGATCTGCACCGCAGCGGAGGCCCTATATAGCCGCATACCACAGGTGGCGTCACGAACATTATCCCCAAAAACTTTATTCCCCTTTTCTTTATCTTTATTTGACTGCCCGGGGCCATGGACCGGGTCACCGCAACCGTGACTACCCTGATAAAGGACCGGCCCGGCTACCGAGTACCCCACGGCCCCAGGGGCTTGTCACACACATGTACACACAGATAGTAAAAATTAACTGGGCCACACTTTCACATGTACATGTGAAGGAGGCCTAAGATATATTGTGAGGTTCTGCAGCAGCTGATGTGTATTACGAGGTTATTAGGAGGTATATATGTAGATATACACACACACACATATACTTACACTCATGCACACACACATCACTATAGACTGAGGTTCTACAGCAGCCGTGGTGTATTATGAGGTTCTGCAGCAGACCAGGTGTATTGTGAGATTCTGCAGTGGCTAAGATGTATTGTGAGCTTCTGTAGCAGCTGAGATGTATTGTGAGCTTCTGTAGCAGCTGAAATGTATTATGAGATTCTGTAGCAGCTGAGGTGTATTATGAGGTTCTGCAGCAGATGAGATATATTATGAGGTTCTGCAGCAGATGAGGTGTATTATGAGGTTCAGCAGCATCCCTGGTGTATTATGAGGTTCTGCAGCAGCTGAGGTGTATTATGAGGTTCTGCAGCAGACAAGGTGTATTATGAGGTTCTGCAGCAGCTGTGTATTTTTCTTCACATTTTGTAAAGTTACTGTAGATAATACAGCAAAGGGAGCTGTCAAGTTTGGTAGAGCTGCAGGTAAACAAACTGGGTGCAGGGAACGAAGTGAAATTCAGGAGGAATGAAAGGCAGAAACAAAAAATTATAGGGGTGTTGTATATTACAACACAGCACAGATTATCTTAAAACCAAAATTTGGATTTTGTGGTCAGGCAAGTTATTTAATTCCACAACGTTTTACAGACGTTCTTACTTCTGTGTCATATTTGTTGAAGCAAATATTTCTTTGCTTTGAATGTTACTGCAGCCCTTTATTTCACTACTCTCTACCTTGGTGATTGATGATTGATTTATGATAAAAAAGCATAACCATTCACTAATTTTAGAACTTGGCACGTCTGATATAATTAATGCTGAGTGAAAATTTACACCAAAATGACACTCTCCATAATTATACCTGTACCTGTTTCTTTGTGAAGCATGAATAAAAATGCATACTGAGAAGTTGGATCTTGCTGTCACTTTGATTATGCCACACACTCATTCAAATAGAAGTAAATAGGGACAAAGGTAGTTATTTAACTTATAGGCAACATTACCTATTCCCATGAAATGACAGACAAATACTAGCTTGTCATCTTAAAAATAAAGAATTACCTATCGCAGAGGTGGGCATGGGCAATTAATTTTACTTTGGGGCCACATGAGAGACTGTAATTGTTGTGGAGGGCCGAACCACACGCTTTCCCTCTCTGCATTTATTGGGAAAGCGAGCGGTGGATGCTGGGCTGTGACGTGCCGTGAAACCTCACCTACAGCCCATCAATCAGGGGGTTGCGTGTCACTAGGTCATGCCTGGCTGCAGCCAAAACTTGACGTGACATCAGCGGATGTCAAAGCAGGCTGCAGCCGAGTCACGTGATGCCTAGTGCGCAGTCAGCGATAACGCCGCTCACAGGCAAGAATGACAGTGCAAGGCACTTACAAAAAATCTTATTTCCACTGTTTACATCGATGGGGGCATTCTGTATAGTAGGGGACAACCTCTTTAAGTCTGATGACTAGTTCTTACTAGAGATGAGCAAACATTTCAATGTTCGGCTCGGAAATGTTTGCCAAATAATTAAACATTCGCCGAATTTATTCGTCGATTGATTTGACAAACATTTCCAAACACCATAGGATTCAATGGGGGGACAAAAAAAACGCATATACAACACCTTCAAATGGTCCCAAAAGCTGCCAAAACACACCAAATTAGGGATAGACACCAGGAAAGTGCCATCAATTGACCCAGAGTACAAGTACTATAATTATTATTACTATTACAACGACATTTATTCCGTGGCACGTTACATGTGAAAAGGGGTCACTCACTGGTACAAGAGGAGAGAGGACCCTGCCCATGAGGGCGTACAAACAATGTACAAGGGATGGGTGAAGGTACAGTAGGTCAGGGTACAGCTAGTCGTGCAGCGGTATGCTGGAGCAAGGCTTACCGCAGATTGCATGCTTGTCACAAGAAGTGGGTCTTCAGCTTCCTTTTCAAGGTTTCCACGGTAGGCGACAGTCTGATGTGCTGGTGTACAGCGTTATCACAGTACGGGAGATGCACGGGACAAATCTGCTGAGAGCCTAAATCACGGTAAGCTTCCAGGAGCTCACAACTGAGCAGATTAACCCCAGCACCGATTAATATGAAGGCGAAAGGCTTATGATTACTGCAGGAGTGTGAGGAATCAGATGCTGCTGTCTTCTGGCTCCTCTCTGTCACGGTAAACCCGTGACACCTTGCAAGCTTCAACACAATGTTCACAAGGTAGACAGCAGCGGTGGTCGGTCTCCTAGACAACAAGCTAACTCCTTTATGATGATAGAGGACAACATCTGCAAGTAGTTTGTATGTTCTCCCCGTGCTTGCGGGGGTTTCCCCCAGGTTCTCTGGTTACCCCCTCCGTAAAGAAGCAGCCATACAGGAGTGTTCACTGTTCAAAAGATTAGGGCCTGACACCACCATTTCTGTGGCCAACAGAATGGAGATGGTGGAGTTCCACCTCTTAGCTTTGTCATGTGTGGGAGGAAACAATCTTTTACGTGATTACAACTGTGGGACAGAGAGCTGGCTGCAGTGCTGAGAGAGGGCGGAGTACGGTGAAAAGGACAAACTGCTGGACTGTGAGTGATGTGCAGGTGCAGATGTTACGGTGGATTGACAAACATGTGGTGTGCTCGGTGAAACAAACACAGCAGGCATGTCCGCTTCCATTGCAGCTGACGGGCTCTCAATCAGCTTGACTGGAGTGGGTAGAGAACCAGAAGTTCTGCGGTGGGAGACCGGCATGCCAATACTTGGCCCAGTAACAGAGGAGGAGGAAGAAGCAGCAGATGCGGTTGATGGGGCGGCTGATGGTTGTTGAGGTCCGCATTTTATCGCAGTGAGATTGCCAGAGAAACGCATGTTGATTGCGCATGTGAAGGTTCATGCATGCAGTAGTCAAATTATTGCACTTTTTCCCTCTACTGAGTTTTTTATCGCAAAGTTTGCAGATAACGTGAGCTGGCTCATCTTTTGTGGTCTCAAAAAAGGCCCACGCTAGGCAACCATTGTTGCCCCTGCGAGCTGCAGACCCGCGACTGCTGCTGGTCACTGCCACGGTTGTGGCTAAGAATGCAGTGCTCCTCGTGCTTGCATCACTCCGTGTATGCGCCGTAGGGTGAAAGGTAAATTCCCCGTCTTCCTTCTCCACCTCCTCAGATGAGCTACTTGGCTGCGTGACACTGGGTTCACACCAAGTAGGATCTTCAACCTCCTCATAATCCAATATGTTATCCCATTCCTCAACCTCAGAGTGACCCTTCTCCTCTTGTTGCCCTGACAGCACAGTACAGTCTGCATGAGCCTCAGGTATCTGAGTCCGATCCGGATCACCTCCTTCCCCAGTGGTTTACGTCTGGTGACGAGGGTCGGGAGCCTGCTCAGACCCTACTCCGTCCTGCCCCGAATCCAACCTAAAAAAAATTTGGGCATCAGTGCAGATGCTTTCCTCCTCTTCTTGACTTTGTGAAAATTTGGAGTACACTTCTGATGCCCATGGTAAAGAATGGGTGAACAGTTCTACAGACTCACCCATCTGTGGTTCGCTACAGTCAGTTTGACACTTGGATAATTGTGATGCGGGGGGAAAGCAAGAGTAATTGGGGTGCCAGCTCTATGGACTGTACTGTGTGTGATGTTGAGGTGGAGAAAGAAGAGGAGAGGCCACTTGAAGCAGCGCTTGCCGTCCACTGGAGCACCTGCTCTTTCCGACCCTTATGAACAAGGCGTATCCCTGTGCGGCTGCCTAAGAAAGGGAGTGGAGTAGCCCGTCCACTAACAGAAGTTGTCAGTTGTCTTCGGATAGGAAATGACAGTGTTGGTTCACTAGTGCTTTCACTAACATTACCACCTACCCCACGTATACCTTGAACACAAAACCTATTCTCCCTTCCACCACGACCTCTCTTTTCCCACTCATGTTGATCAGATACTGTGGCAGGAGCACGCTATTAGCAAAACAAATTTCAATTTTTTTCCTCTGCAACAGCTCTGCATACACCTGAATTTCAGCGGCACTAAATGACAAGGTAAGATATGGCTTGCTGTATAACGTTAAGAACCGAACAAAGTATTTTTTTACTGTGGATGAGGCCTGTATAACATAGGAGATATCCTCCAAACTATTTCAAAATGAGATGTCCCTGTTGTATAACGTTAGGAACCGAACAAAGTATTTTTTTTTTTACTGTGGATGAGGCCTGTATAACATAGGAGATATTCTCCAAACTATTTCAAACTGTGATGTCCCTGCTGTATAACGTTAGGAACTGAATAAAGTATTTTTTTTTAGAGTGGATGAGACCTGTATAACATAGGAGATATTCTCCAAACTATTTCAAACTGAGATGTCCCTGCTGTATAACGTTAGGAACCGAACAAAGTATTTTTTTTACTGTGGATGAGGCCTGTATAATATAGGAGATATTCTCGAAACGATTTCAAACTGAGATGTCCCTGCTGTATAACATTAGGAACCGAACAAAGTATTTTTTTTACTGTGGATGAGGCCTGTATAAGATAGGAGATATTGTCCAAACTATTTCAAACTGAGATGTCCCTGCTGTATAACGTTAGGAACCGAACAAAGTATTTTTTTTACTGTGGATGAGGCCTGTATAACATACGAGATATTCTCCAAACTATTTGAAACTCAGATCTAGCCTGCTGTATCACGTTAGGAAGGGCAAACAATTTATTTTTTTACTCTGCACAAGCTCTGAATACAGCTGAATTTCATCGCCACTAAAAGGACTAGGTGGCTTATAGCAGAGTGTAGCACGTTTGCGACAGAAAAAAATATTTTTTGGACTCGCCTAGAAGCAGAAAAAAAATCATTTTTTTGCTCTGAAAACAGTTGAGGTTCACCGCCACTAATATGGTAGGTGTCTTTTGGCAGAGTGTATCACGTTTTCCACACAAAAAAATCTTTGGTGGACTCTGGCTAGCAACAGGAAAAATATTTTTGTTTACTCTGAAAACAGCTGAAGTTCACCAACACTAACGTAGTAGCTGACGTATAGCAGAGTGTATGATGTTTGCTACACAAAAAATCTTTGGTGGACTGCCTAGCAAGACAAAAAAATTTGACTTCGGAATGTATGACTATACTGCCTACTATACGCAGCCAACTGAAAACCCCCCACTTACTATAAATAAAAACCACCACACTGTGACATTGGATATATTGGCCACAGCAGCCTCATTTATTATATAACAGCATGTAAACATAAATAACATTAATTAACATTAAGTTAACTCTGAAAAAGGAGGAGGGGAATTGAAGGCTCCACCATTTCGGAGAAAAACTGCAACAAACAGCTCCACCATGCCACCCCCAGCCGCACCACAACCGGCCCAGGGGGACCCAGCTGACTGTTGCCCATCCAGAAATGTCCCGCTGAGACCTCGCTCAGTAGGGACCCGTTTTAAATTTTAACACCCGCTTAACACCGATGGGAGTCACCCATCCCTGCAGTGGGCTCCCCCGTCCTCCTTCGATGTAAGCAACCGCCTTCAAAACCCTCCTCCTTTTCCGCCAACCGCTGTGACAATTTAATAAGGAACAATATGCAAAATTGCAAAGCAAATAGGGTGGGTGGGCGGGAGATTCAGGTACGTTAAACTTTCCCGAATGGACTACCCCCACCGCCCCTCACCTTATATACCCCCCCACAGAGATACCCCCCACTAGCCAATCAGATAACCCCGTACTATCCCCCTGCCCCTATACTCCTCCCCTACAAATTCGCGCCCAAAACTCTATTCCTTACATTAACCCCTTACCACCCCAAATTACGGCCTAGCAGACCTCCTGAGTCATGCGGCCCTCCCCTTAAGCCCCCTATGGGGGGATGCAGTCCGGGCCATACTATTTTTTTACTCTGAAAACAGCTGAGGTTCACCGTCGCTAAGATAGTAGGTGGCTTTTAGCAGAGTGTATCACGTTTGCGACACAAAAAATCTCAACTCTGCCTGCCAACAGAAAAAATATATTTTTTTACTGTGCATACACCTGAAGTTCACCCATCAAAAAAATGACAAACTGGGCTAACACAGCTTGCACTATCACATTAGCAAATGAAAAAAAAATGGTTTTTGTGCTCTGCACTCAGAAGCTCTGCACTGACAAGCTCTGCAGATAGCTGAATTTCAACCCCACAAAATCAAAAAGTGGCCTACAAGGGCTTGCTTGCTTTATCACATTAGCAAGTGCAAAAATAGATTGAAAGTATATTTCTGCATGGAGTGCAGTACAACCGGTGCACAACACTGTTCTATTGCATGGGCCCTGCTCTTTCTGTCAGAATCTCAGTAATTGCACAAGAAAAAAAAAAGTGCTGCAAGGTTGATTGAACAGGTACACAGCACAGGACTTATCTACACTATCTGACTTCCAAACAAGTGCCCATTTATCTAGCTAATATCTCTCAGTACACAGGACAGAGCACACTGAGTAGCGTCTGTCTCCTTCAATGACATGGGTAAAATGGCGCTGAGGAAACATGGCCGATTTTTATATAAAGACGACATGTGATTTCAGCAGCCAATTGCAGAAGCCCTTGTGTCTGGACAGTGTGGATGCTTCCAGCACTCTGATTGGCTAGCCGCGCTTTCCTGACTTAAAGTTTAAAGTTACAAGAAGAAAAAAAACACAGACAATGAGGAGACAGTGATACACTTAAACCAACAACTATCTATTCGATTAACACAAAGTGGTGCCTTTGGCACAATCGCAGGGGATAGTGCAAATGGTGAAAATGAATAAAATTTTGTTACAAGAAAAATGCAGTGATTCAGATGAACAGGACATTGACACAATGCTATTTACACATTATCGTTCTATTATTACCATTAAATAACTGTTATCATCAGTGATGTCTTAGTCCAAATATCCCAAACTAAAGGGCGTCACTGTCACTACTTGGCCCGTCACCGTCTCAATCTCTAGGCAACACAAATCGTCAAACAGGCCCTAATGGGAGTCGACGATACTACATGCTAAGGAGCAAGTTTCAGATTGGTGAGTTACTCGGATCTGGTCTCTTATAATGGTGGCTATAAGCCAGCTCACTGTATCGCACATCCGTCCTGCCACAGGTTCGGGCGCCAACTCCTCCCCTTTACTGCCCTTTTGGCTTTTTATCATTACAAACTACGCCCCAGCTGTCACTGGACCTGGTGTCTCTTCCAATCTCTTCCTCAAGGGAACATGCACTTCACTCTTGAGTTAATATGAATGCAATTCTTTCTGATTTCACTTTCTCTATTGTTTTGACCAGCAGATGGTGGTGTTCGCTTGCAGCCACTCTGTTAGGCATTAACGGTGTGCGTCATCTCACTTGTCTATCTCCACAGATTACGATAGGGCTGATTGTAACATGTATTCTTACCTGTAGCAGCTAATTATCAAAACCATATAATTTACTCCATTTCATAAAGTTTATATAAAGATGTAAGTCACACTGCTTCTGCCATTGTATTTTGATCAACAGCTCTCAATACAATATGATGCTTCACGGTCCCCACACACAGTATGATGTCATCGCACTGCCTCTCAAACAGAATTTTGTTGCTACAAAGCCTCACTACAAAGTATTATATCCCCCCCATGCAGAATGATATCCCCACAAAGCCCCCTACACAGTATTATTTCACCACACAGCCCCCACACTCTGAATGATGTTCCCACACAGCCCCTCCATTCAGAATGATGTCCCTACAAAGACTCCTTACACAGTATTAGGTCCTCAAACAGCTCCTCATTCAGAATGAAGTCCCTATACAGCCCCCTTACATAGTATTATGTCTCCACACAGCCCCAATGCAGAATGATATCCCCATGCTGCTCCTTGCACAGTATTATGTCCCCACACAGCCCCCCATGCAGAATGACATCCTTACACAGCCACCTGCACAGTATTATGTCCCCACACAGCCCCCCACAAAGAATGATGTTCTCACACAGTCCTTTTAACACAGTATGATGTCTTCACACAACCACCATGCAGAAAGATGTATTACAATGCTCACTTACATCTATAATATAACCGGGGATGCGTGTCTCTGTCTGAAGCCTTTATAGAGCGACGTGCAGTCTGGCTCCAGACAGAAGCACGCATCCAGCCGTTAAAGGCAAGAGGAGTCTATGGTGCCGGAGATCGCGGTATGCATAGACACTGAATGCATACCAAGATCTCCGGTGCCATACTTACATACTCACTTGACCGGGAGGAGCGTTGCCGCGGCGCCTCTCTTCGCCAGAGACCGGGGAAGGAGTGAGGCGTCGGATCAGCGCATGCGCATAGCGCTATCCGTCGCCATTTTACTGAAGACACATTTGCAGTGTGTCTTCAGAAAAATGGCGCCGGACTCCTCCCTCGCCTCTGGCAGAACAGGACACAGCAGCGCTGGAGCACAGGGAAGAAAGGTGAGTATAAGTGTTTATTTTTTTGTATGTGTGTACAGCGTGAAAGGGATGAAGGGGTCCCACATACCAGGATTGGGGGGTGAGGGGTCCATGCATACCAGGATTGGGGGGTGAGTGGACCATGCATACCAGGATTGGGGGGTGAGGGGACCATGCATACCAGGATTGGGTGGTGAGGGGACCATGCATATCAGGATTGGGGGGCGAGGGAACCATGCATACCAGGATTGGGGGGTGAGGGGTGCCATGAATACCAGAATATGGATGAGGGGTGCCATGCATACTAGGATGAGGGATTGGGTGCCATGCATACCAGGTTTCTGGGATGAGGAGGCCATACATACCAGGATTGGGGATGAGGGAGCCATGCATACCTGGATTGGGGATGAGGGGTGCCATGCATACCAGGATTGGGGATGAGGGGTGCCATGCATACCAGGATTGGGGATGAGCGAGCCATGCATACCAGGATTTGGGATGAGGGAGCCATGCATACCAGGACTGGGGATGAGGGGTGCCATGCATACCAGGATTGGGGATGAGGGGTGCCATGCATACCAGGATTGGGGATGAGGGGTACCATGCATACGGGGATTGGGGATGAGAGGTGCCATGCATACAGGGATTGGGGATAAGGGGTGCCATGCATACCAGGATTGGGGATGAGGGGTGCCATGCATACCGGAATTGGGGATGAGGGGTGCCATGCATACCAAGATTGGGGATGAGGGCAGCCATGCATACCGGGATTGGGGATGAGGGGTGCCATGCATACCGGGATTGGGGATGAGGGGTGCCATGCATACCGGGATTGGGGATGAGGGGTGCCATGCATACAAGGATGAGGGATACCATACATACCAGTATAGGGATGAGGGATGGGGTACCACGCAAACCAGGATAGGGATGAGAAGTACCATACATACCAGGATAGGGATGAGGAGTACCACACATACCAGGATTGGGGGTGAGGAGTGCCATGCATACCAGGATTGGGGATGAGGGGTGCCATGCATACCAGGATTGGGGGTGAGGGTGCGATGCATACCAGGATTGGGGGTGAGGGGTGCATGCATACCAGGATTGGGGGTGAGGGTGTCATGCATAGCAGGATTGGGGGTGAGGGGTGCCATGCATACCAGGATGGGGATGAGGGGTGCAATGCATACCAGGATAGGATGGTGGGGACAGGATGGGGGCAGCACAAATACCAGGAAGGGGACAGCCCATACCAACATGGGAGACCATATACCAATAAAAATGCTCGCTACCCGGGAGTAGAACGGGTTCAATAGCTAGTTTTATTATATCCCCACATAGTCCGCTGCACATTATTATGGCCCCCACACAGGATCAATAATGAATGAGGCCTGTTCCATAATTGTATTCACTAATATCTTCATCCCTAGGATGCAGATAATAGTGAAAGTGAGACGCTGCAGACGGCAGCTTTATAGTGCGGGACACCACTGCATAAAACCCTTTGGCAGTCCTTGTCCGTGGGCTGCACCGGAACAACCAAAGGGCCGTATTTGTCCTGCAGACCGCACTTTGCCCAGGTCTGACCTACAGACAAACTATAGACAAACTATTGTGACATCATCACAATGGGTTATAGCCTATTAATTAAACTACAAGCCTATTGATTAAACTAATCAGATTGAGGAAAAAATTGCAACACGCTGCGATTGATATTGCGTATATTGGACGGAACATGCCAATGTAAGTTTATGGGTACAAGAAAAAAATTGGACGACACACAGACCATGCGTATGCCACCCGATTTTTACGCACACATCTCAAATGAAACCCTACATTTCATCAGCCAAGTACAGTAAATTCACAGCCCCAACCGTCAGAATAGAGATAGATGATAGATATATAGAATAGATAGATGTCCTATAGCAATTGAATGTTACAAGCCCCTACATAGAATAAACTAGCACCCTTTCGTGCCTTTCATGTGGCACTGAAGGGTGTGTAGCCTTATTTAACCTACTAAATAAATAAATATTTTTTTTTAAAAAATGACGTGCCCCCCCCCATTTTTGATAACCAGTGTGAGGAGCTGGCCTTTTGGACTAATGGAAGTAAAGTGGAGTCCACAGCTCTAAGGCTATGTGCCCACGATGCAGAAATGCTCCGGACTTTTCCTGAGCGTTTCTGCATCTCCCTGGCAGAAAAAACGCATGCGCATTTTACATACGTTTTTTCTGCCAGGGACAAGCATTTGTCAAGTGTTTTTAGCATGCGATTTCGCATGCTTTTGTCAAGCGCTTTTCCAAGCGATTTTAGCATCACTTGGAAAAGTGCTTGAAAGTTGGTCACACTATATAAATCCATGCAACTGGCATGGATTTATATTGTGTGACCAACATAATGTTAAAAAAAAGAATTAGAACGTAAAAAATAAAAAATAACATTATACTCACCTTCTGATGGCCCCCCGCTCTGCTCCCGGCATCGTTTGAGTTTTTTATTTTTTTTTTAAATATACTGTTATCATAGGCAATTTGTACAAAAACCTTTCAATTGTACTCTAATAGTTATTTGACTGGAAAATTACAATGACTGCAATTCATATAGGTAATTTGGGAAAATCTGAGAAAATATTATTTGCATAATAATTTGGAACACAGTGTAATGTAAAAGGACCTTCCATGATGTCAGCGGTCATGTGACAGGTCACGCGACCACCAACGTCAGTGATCGCGTGACCTGTCACATGACCGCTGACGTCATGAAAGGTCCTTTTACATTACCGGTACCCGCCATGGAGCCAGCAGCAACGCCGGGAGCAGATCGGGAGCCATCAAAAGGTGAGTATAAGGTTATTTTCTATTTTAATTCTTTTTTTACTTACAGGTACTATGGTACCCAGGTGTGGAGGAGAATCACCTCTTCTCCAGACCCGGGTACCATCCGCGCATTAATCACATGTAGTAATGCGGATCTTATGCGATCCAATGCAAGTCAATTGCGAAATCGCACTAGAATTGGTCTTGCTGCGGGTTTTTCCGCAATGCGAATTCGCAGCGGAAATTTCCGCATGATGTGCACAGCACATGCGGATTTGCATTGCAGTAAATGGCAGACCTATTACAAGCAATTTTAATGCATTTTTGTGGCGTTTTCGCAGCGAAAATAAGCCGCAAAAATGCATTATAATTGCTTTGTGTGCACATAGCCTTACAGCTAAAAGCAAATTATCTAAGGGGTAGGGGACTCATCCCAGAGAGGGAGAAAAGATAAGACATGTGTTTAGTCAAGGAGTTGTGTGGAATGACAGCGAAGGAATAAGATTGAGACTGAGGACCTGGAAAGATGGATGCATGACATATGGAGTGTTGGAGGTCAGTTACCGTCTGGACTGGACAAACATGTTACCGTTGTGGGATCTGTCGTTTGTATTTAAATCTTTTCAAAGGATTGTTGCTACTGGATACCTGTCGTCTGGAGGATCAAGGACTGTGACTATAGACTATACTGGCACAAAAGCAGTGGAACTGGCATCTTATGGACTTAGACAATTGTATTTTGTACATTTACCTGGAATTGCTGTATGACCATGGATGTAAGGAATAAAATATTGTTGCATCGTTAACCTACCTAGGTGATTATTAAAACCCACAATCTCAGATCTTCACACCCAGCAAAGGTAAAGCATACAGCTATGGGCTTATATTATCAGGCTGAGAAGGTCCCTGGTTATTGGGCCCCTCTCAGCCTAAAATACAAGCCTACAACCACCCCAGAATTGACGCATCCATTAGATGCCCTGGTGCAGTGGCAATCGGGATAATGGTATACTTGGGGTACATGACAGCTGCGATTTGTCAAAAATCACAGGTGCCATCAACCCTTGGGGTTAGTAATGGAGAGCTGTCTATCAGACATCCCCATTAAAAGCCCAGTAATAAAAAAAACACAGAAAAAAATAGTTTATTTGAATAAAGAATTGCCTAACACACTATCCCTCGTTCACCAATTGGTTGAAAAAAAAATCCCATATTCCAGAAAAGGAAACCTGAAAAACATAAAAAGACAAAAATAGAAACAAGAGACACTCCCTTGTTCACCAATTTATTATTAAAATGTTCCCACGAAGCGCAGATGTAGTCCACGCTCCCCACATCTGGCTAAAGGAACAGTGAATAGCAGTAAAGTGACTGCTATTCACAGGTGTTGGGTATTCACAACAACGCTCATCATTGTCGCTGGCTCCCACTGCTCTGAGTGAGACTGGCGGCACTGATGAGGGTTGAAGTCACTACCCAGCGCCTGTGAATAACAGGAACTTTTCTGCTCTTCACAGTCGCTGGAGATAGATTCGGGGAACGTGGATTACATTTTGGGTAATAAATTGGTTGTTTTCATTTCTGTCTTTTTATGTTTTTCAGGTATCCTTTTCTGGACTACTTCAGATTCGGTGGATTACGGCGCAGCTGCATGGGATTATTATTATTTTTTTTTTTCAATAAATTGGAGAATGAGGGATTGTGTGGGGGAGTCTTTATTCAAATATAGTATTTTTTTCTGCGACTGTATTTTTTTAATACTGTGCTAGCTATGGGCTGATAGACACCACTGCATTACTAACCGCAGGGGATGATGGCAGCTATGATTTTTGACAAATCTCTTCTGTCATCAACCTCAACTATCATTACCCTGATTGCACCGCACCAGGGCAATTGGGAAGAGCCAGGCAAAGTGCAGAATTGGTGCATCTCATATGATGTGCCAATTCTGGGGCAGCTGCAGGTTTGTATTTTTATGCTGGCAAGGACCCATAACCAGGGACCTTCTCAGACTGATAGTATAAGCCCGCAGCTGTCTGCTTTACTTTTGCTGGTTATCAAAAATAGGGGGACCCCATGCAATTTTTTTTTATTATTTTTATTATTAAATAGGTTAAATAAGGTTAAACACCCTTTAGTGCTACATGAAAGGTACTAAAGGGTGAAAGTTTATTATATGTAGGGGCTTGTGAAATTATATGTCTACAGGATGTCTATATATTCTATCCATCTATCTAGCTCTAAAATATCTAATATCTTTCTCTCATCTATCTATCTATCTATCTATCTATCTATCTATCTATCTATCTACAGTATCTATCTATCTCTAATATATTTAATATCTTTTTCTCATCTACAAGTGCTTCTCACTAAATTAGGATATCATCAAAAAGTTAATTTATTTCAGATCTTCAATATAAAAAGTGAAACTCATATATTATATAGAGTCATTACAAACAGTGATCGATTTCAACTGTTTATCTCTGTTAATGTTGATGATTATGGCTTACAGCCAATGAAAACACAAAAGTCATTATCTCAGTAAATTAGAATGCTTTATAACACCAGCTTGAAAAATTATTTTAAAATCCAAAATGTAGGCCTACTGAAATGTATGTTCAGTAAATGCACTCAATACTTGGTTGGGGCTCCTTTTGCATCAATTACTACATCAATGCGGCAATGTGGCATGGAGGCGATCAGCCTGTGGCACTGCTGAGGTGTTATGGAAGCCCAGGTTGCTTTGATAGCAGCCTTCAGCTCGTCTGCATTGTTAGGTCTGGTGTCTCTCATCTTCCTCTTGACAATACCCCATAGATTCTCTATGGGGTTAAGGTCAAGCGAGTCTGCTGGCCAATCAAGCACAGTGATACTGTTGTTTTTAAACCATGTATTGGTACTTTTGACAGTGTGCCTAGGTGCCAAGTCCAGCTGGAGAATGAAATTTCCATCTCCAAAAAGCTTGTCAGCAGAGGAAAGCATGAAGTGCTCTAAAATTACCTGGTAGATGGCTGCACTGACTTTGGGCTTGATAAAACACTGTGGACCTACACCAGTAGATGACATGGCTCCCCAAACCATCACTGATTGTGGAAACTTCACATTAGACTTCAAGCAGCTTGGATTGTGTGCCTCTCCACTCTTCCTCCAGACTCTGGGACCTTGTGGAGTGTGTCAATGACTGCCTTCTGGACATCTGCCAAGTCAGCAGTCTTCCCCATGATTGTGGAGCCTGCTGAAACAGACTAAGGGACCTTTTTAAATGCTTAGGAAGCCTTTGCAGGTGTTTTTTTTGTCAATTATTCTAATTTACTGAGATAATGACTTTTGTGTTTTCATTGGCTGTAAGCCATAATCATCAGCATTAACAGAAATAAACACTTGATCACTCTGTTTGTAATGACTCTATATAATATGAGTTTCACTTTTTGTATTTAAGATGATATTCTAATTTAGTGAGAAGCACTTGTATCTATCTACAGTATCTATCTATCTATCTATCTATCTATCTATCTATCTATCTATCTATCTATCTATGAAGATAGAGAAGTTATGCTACAGCACCATTTAGAATTTACTCACAGTGGGTGCCAGGCTTCCAGAAAATTGTCCAATATGTTCTATAATAGATATTCTAAAAAGAAGGCAGCACTCCAAGACAAACAAAATTTGGAAAAAAGTGGACTTTATTAAACCCAAATGGCAACGTTTCGGTTCATAGAACCTTTCTCCAACAAGGTAAAAGTGCAAACGGTGAGGTACCTGTATATCTAGTCACAAGCAATGATTTGTGCAATTACATCTCATTAAATATATTTACATTTCCATGATTGATCATAGTTAATACATTCATATATAGTTCATTATAGTGAAAATATAATAGTAATGCATATATTTGAAACATAAAATACAATAATGCGATACACATCTCACATAAAGTGCTTTATAGATAAGTGATCATAACTGATATCAGGTGCATGTTTTAATTGGAGATGCGACTCACCCACCAATAATTGTATTCACAGTATTCACATAATATTACCGCGCCATCCTCGGCATCCTGTGTTTCCCATTGTGCATGTCTGCAATAGTACAAGTGTGTTACAATCAATTAACCTATGGGAAGGCCTGCTCATATCCATCCGAACTGCGCATGTGTGTTAAGCTCGCGATGCTGGGGTCGCCATCTTTAAAAATGGATTTATATTGCTTTCAATGCTGGCATACATTTTCTCCCTTTTGAAGCCGTCAGCACCATATTACATAATGGAAAAAGCCGAGTATTTACGGGTTGCTTGGGCGGGAACTCAGGTCCCCTCCCTGCATGTTTGGCGCTCTTTAGAGAGCCAATGCACATGCAGGGATTGCCTGCCATGCACTGTAATGCTGTAGCCATGTTGTTTGTGAGCATTACAGTGATTGGCTGGCCGCACAGCTTCATCAGGTCTATATCAGACCTGGCGCCACCATGCTCGTCACAGTCACTCCGGATCAGACAGTGTAGGGAGAGCTGCTGCTGTGTCAGGGAGAGATTTGATCGTGTATTAGGTAGTGTAGGGAGAAAAACCGTACATTACACATATCCATCTTAACAAACAGTCCTTTTGAGGACTAACTAATCCATCTGCAGAGATATCAGGCAGGCAGGGTGTATAGGCAGGCAGTGTATATAGCAGACTGCAGTGCATATAGCACAAGAGGCTCCATTCCAATTCTGCCTTCTGCTGCTGTTTGATATTTCTATACAAAGGCCCAGGTCTCAGGGGCCAGGAATACTTTTCTTTGGATCTTAATCCTCATTATTTGCTTAAAAAGCAATCCAGAGAAAACAATTTTTTCTGCGCCATTTGCTTGTTGGCACTGCAGAATACAGCCAGGTCCTTTCCATATTACAGCGCTAGAAATCCAGCTATTCAAAACAGTGTTTTCTCCGTCAAACGGATCACATATACGTTGTCAGAAAATACTGCCATTTCTGGCCTCCATTAAAAATTTCCTTTAGTGTGTCATTGAAGCGATTGACACCAGATTGCTGTTCAAAATAGTTACATACAGGCCAGGTATTTAAAACTCTGTTTTCTCTATCACATGGATCACATATAAGTTCGCTCCAAACTCAGTCATTTGTAGTGAGCGTGGAAGATACTGTCCTCCATTTAAAATGGGCAAGGCACGTGGCAAGGGACGGGGAACTGGACGTGATGGTAATGGAGCACGCAGAGGCCGAGGACAAGGGCAAGCCGAAATTGTGCCACAACAAACATCCACATCTTCTCGCCTGACCTTCCTGTCCCAATTTCTAGGGGATCGCAGCACACCACTATTGAACCCAGAGCAGTGTCAAAAGGTTGTTGGTTGGATAGCGGATAATGCTTCCAGTCACTTAGCCACCACCACCACCACCACCCTGTCTTCCACACGGTCAAGTCTCAGTAGCCGTGAGTCTGGACCGCATATTCCTCACCCTGATCCTCCTTCCTCCCACCATGCCGAGTACCCAGAGACAACTGATCCCACACTTGGACACTCTGAAGAGCTGTTCACTTTTCCATTTATAGATTCGGGCCTCTCGCCCGGTCCACTTGAAGCGGGGCAAGAGGAGATCGCGTGAAGCGATGCCCAAATATTTGAGCAGCCACGGTCACACGAAGGCGACGGTGGGAAAGTGTCACAAGAGGTGGACGATGATGAGACACAATTGCCAGAAAGTCAGGAGGAGGACCAGGGTGCGTAAGTGGAAGACGAGGTGGTGGATGATATAGTAACTGACCTAACCTGGCAGGAGGACATACAGAGTGAGGAGAGCAGCACACAGGGGGATGGAGGCAGAGCACCCCAACAGGCAGGAAGAAGCAGTGTGGTGGCCGCAGACAGAAGGCAGGAAACCGTTCCCCGTAACACCAACACGAAGGAAGTTGCCAGTACAACTTTTAGGTCTTCCCGAGTCTGGTTGTTTTTTGAAGACTCTGCCGATAACCCCAAAAAGGCCATTTGCACCACCTGCCAGGCCACCATCAGCAGGGATGGCAAAAAGACCAGCCTGGCCACCACCTGCATGATCAGGAACATGGCAACAAAGCACCCGACTTTGTGGGCCGAACCCCAGTGTCCAGATACAGTGTCTGCAGGTGGCACCATTGCTTCTTCCGCTGTTGTGCATGCAAGCCAATCCCCTGTCCATGGTGCATGCGAAGACGCCTCCTGCCCTGCACCTGTCGTTGCACACTCTCTAGTAGCAGCATCAGGAAGCACTTCCATGTTCTTGTCCCAGCGCAGCGTTCAGTTGTCCATACCCCAGTCCTTGGAAAGCAAGCGCAAATATGCAGCCAACGCCCCACAGGCCACACCACTAAATTCTCACATTTCACGACCGCTTGCGCTCGAAATGTTGCCTTTTAGGCTCTTGTAGAAGGAAGCATTCCTCAACCTGATGGCGGCGGCCGTCCTTCGGTACTCGGTCCCCAGCCGCAACTATTTCTCCCTGTGTGCCGACCCCGCATTACACAAGCATGTGTCCCAAAACATTAGCCGTGCTTTCAAAAACGCAGTTACCAGTAAAGCCCACCTAACCACGGACACGTGGACAAGTGCGTGTGGGCAGGGATGGTACATCTCGCTGACGGCACACTGTGTTAACATAGTGGAAGCTGGGACCCAGTCGGAGCTTGGGACGGAACACGTCCTCCCGACGCCAAGGATTGCGGGCCTTAGGTCAATCAGGGTTGCCCCCATGGTCAACAGCTCCTGCACCTCATCCTCCTCAGCCTCCCCCTCCTCTTCAACCTCCATCTCCGAAATGACCACATCAGTCACAAGCTGGAAGCATTGCAGCACAGCCTCGGCCAATCGGCAACAGGCTGTGCTGAAGCTAATATGCTTAGGTGAAAAACCACACAATGTTAAAGAGTTGTGGACAGCTCTGAAAGAGCAGGCAGATCTGTGGCTCACAGCGCTAATCCTACAACCAGGCATGGTTGTGTGTGACAATGGCCGGAACCTGGTGGCGGCTCCGAGGCAAGGCGAGCTCACACACGTACCATGCCTGGCCCATGTGCTTAACCTCGTCGTTCAGCAGTTTCTCAAATCCTACCCGGAGCTGCCGGATCTGCTTGTTAAAGTACGCCGCCTGTGTGCCCATTTTAGAAAGTCAGCTACAGCTTCCGCCGCCCTTGCAGTGTTTCAGCAGCGTTTGCAGCTTCCGGCTCACAGACTGGTGTGTGATGTCCACACGCATTGGATTTCTACATTGCAGATGTTGGGAAGGATTTGTGAGCAGAAGAGGGCAGTTGTTGAGTACCAGCATCAACAAGGCCGTCGGTATTCAGTTCAGACTCCACACATAAGACCTCAGGAGTGGACATGGATGTCAGACATATGTACCATCCTCCAAAACTTTGAGGACTCCACCAAGATGGTGAGCGGC
Organism: Phyllobates terribilis; assembly: GCF_046119375.1. Lineage (NCBI taxonomy): Eukaryota > Metazoa > Chordata > Amphibia > Anura > Dendrobatidae > Phyllobates > Phyllobates terribilis. The sequence continues at coordinate 178,107,413 of NW_027362761.1, read as the reverse complement.
GATGACGCCATAATTAGCGTCACCATCCCGCTTCTCTGTCTTCTGAAACGCTCTCTGCTCACAATCAAAGAGGATGCATTGCAGGCGGCGCATGATGAGATGGAGCAAGGAACCATACAGGGTGATTACACATAGCCAAGCCTCATCTCTTCCCAACATGGATTGGGTGACAATGAGGAAAAGGAGGAGGAGGAGGAGGAAGGACAGGAGCTAGTTTCATGCACTATAGATGGTACTACCTGCACAGCTGTCATACTGTCTGTTCAGCGTGTATGGCCAGAGGACAGAGAGGAGGAGGAGGAGGACAGCATGGTCAGTCATCATCTTGGTGAGGACACGGAAGTCTTGCCTGTTAGCAGTCTGGCACGCATGGCTGAGTTTATGTTACGCTGCCTTTCCCATGACCCTCGCGTTGTCAAAATTTTGGGTGACAGTCATTACTGGTTGGTGCCACTTCTAGACCCACGCTACAAGGAGAACTTTATATCTATTATTCCTGAGGCGGACAGGTCTACAAAAATGGGGCAGTACCAGAAGGCCCTTGTTGAGAGGGTACAATTCGTTGGACAACCAAGGAGTACAGGCAAGAGAGACACAACTTCAATCCAGCAGAGGCAGGGGAACACTGTCAAAGTTCTGGGAGAGTTTTCTCAGCCCCTCCCATCGCACAGGCCCTGAGGCGCGGGGTACTCTCACAAGGAGTGCAAAGTTTGGGAAGATGCTGAGGGAGTACCTTGCCGACCGTACCAATGTCCTCCGTGATTCCTCTGTGCCTTACAATTATTGGGTATCCAAGCTGGATACGTGGAATGAACTGGCTCTCTATGCCTTGGAGGTCCGGGCTTGCCCTACCACCAGCGTTTTATCAGAGCGAGTTTTTAGTGCCACTGGTGGAATTATAACTGATAAGTGCATCCGCCTGTCAACTGAAAATGCTGACAGGCTGACTCTTATAAAAATGAACAAGGGCTGGATTGGGCCAGACTTCTCAACACCACCGAATGATAGCAGCGTAACATAAACTCAAATCCAGTGTCTTTTCTTGGGAGGTGTATTCCCATGCACCTTTTCACACCCACACATGGGTATACGCTTCCTGATTTTGTCTATTTGCTCTTGTCCTCCTCCTTCTCCTCATCCTCCACCACCATGTCACCAGGGTGACCGTGGTCCGTGATGCAACACCCACATAATTTTTTTAAAGGGTGTTTATGATGTCTGTGAAAATTTTTTTTATACAGTTTGTTCATGTATATCCCCCAGGGGTAAATGTTTGTCAGCCCATACACTTAGTGTATGGGCATTACAAGTATAGGAGGCCCGCTCCTTTCTAATGGGAATATTTTTTATGAGGCCCTCCTCCACGTCTCTTCCAAGGGCCAACACTATGGGAGACTCTCTCCTTTCTAATGGGAATTTGTCGTTAATGGGGCCCTGCTCTGTCTGTCTTTAAATTCTTAGTGGGGTTTTTCCTAAAATTGGTCAGCCGTTGGACTCACTGCATACCCTATAACTGTATAACAGACCCTCTCCTTTCTAATGGGAACATGTCGTACCTTGTTACTGTTGCCCTGCTCCGTGTGTCTTTAAATTCTTAGTGGGGGTTTTCCTAAAATTGGTCAGCCGTTGGACTCACTGCATACCCTATAACTGTATAGCAGACCCTCTCCTTTCTAATGGGAACATGTCATACTTGTTACTGTGGCCCTGCTCTATGTGTCTTTAAATTCTTAGTGGGGTTTTTCCTAAAATTGGTCAGCCGTTGGACTCACTGCATACCCTATAACTGTATAGCAGACCCTCTCCTTTCTAATGGGAACAAGTCGTACCTTGTTACTGTGGCCCTGCTCCGTGTGTCTTTAAATTCTTAGTGGAGTTTTTCCTAAAATTGGTCAGCCGTTGTAATCACTGCATACCCTATAACTGTATAGCAGACCCTCTCCTTTCTAATGGGAACATGTCGTACCTTGTTACTGTTGCCCTGCTCCGTGTGTCTTTAAATTCTTAGTGGGGTTTTTCCTAAAATTGGTCAGCCGTTGGACTCACTGCATACCCTATAACTGTATAGCAGACCCTCTCCTTTCTAATGGGAACATGTCATACTTGTTACTGTGGCCCTGCTCTATGTGTCTTTAAATTCTTAGTGGGGTTTTTCCTAAAATTGGTCAGCCGTTGGACTCACTGCATACCCTATAACTATATAGCAGACCCTCTCCTTTCTAATGGGAACATGTCGTACCTTGTTACTGTTGCCCTGCTCCGTGTGTCTTTAAATTCTTAGTGGGGTTTTTCCTAAAATTGGTCAGTCGTTGGACTCACTGCATACCCTATAACTGTATAGCAGACCCTCTCCTTACTAATGGGAACATGTCGTACTTGTTACTGTGGCCCTGCTCTATGTGTCTTTAAATTCTTAGTGGGTTTTTTCCTAAAATTGGTCAGCCGTTGGACTCACTGCATACGCTATAACTGTATAGCAGACCCTCTCCTTTCTAATGGGAACAAGTCGTACCTTGTTACTGTGGCCCTGCTCCGTTTGTCTTTAAATTCTTAGTGGGGTTTTTCCCAAATTTTGGCAGCCCTTGCATTCACAGCATGGGCATTACCACTATAGGAGACCCTCTCCTTTATAATGGGAACATTTTTTTTACTGAGACCCTCCTCTATGTCTCTTCAAAGGGGTATTGAGTTGCGTCCAAATTTTTGGCAGCCCTTGCAGTCACTGGATACGCAATAACAGTATAGGAGACCCACTTGTTAATAATGGGAACAACAAAGTATAGCCGGCTGATGGCTGTCTAACAATAGCTACGGCCGACTGCTGGCCTTTTAAGAATAGTAAGGGCCGTCTGATGTACCTATAAAAATAGGCTTTATGACTTTCAGAGTCCCTCCATCATGAATAAAAAAGGATGTGTCTGATGATGTGTCACACACCACATTGCCAGATAAGGTTGTAAAATGTTAAAATGACATTTCCCGGTGAATGCATTTGTCTTAAAAAATAACGTAAAAAAAACATAACAGTAGGATGTTTCTTTAGTATAAAAAACAGCGTCACCAATTTAACCTCAATGTAATCACATTGTTCAGCTCATGCACCTCCTCCTCCATCTCCGAAATGATCACATCAGTCACAAGCTGACAGCACTGCAGCACTGCCTTGGCCAAGCGGCAACAGGCTGTGCTGAAGATAACATGCTTAATGCTTAATTGACAAACCGCCCAGCGCTGCAGAGTTGTTGAAAGCTGTAACATAGCAGCCTGATCTGTGGCTCTCACCGCTGAACATACAGCCAGGCATGGTCGTGTGTGACAATGGGCGGATCCTGGTAATGGAGAAATGACAGCCGGGGTAGATACGGTTTCCCTCTATGCCAGCCCTTACACCGAGCTAAAGAATATGGCTGTGGTGAAATACAACTCCCACAGAGAAGCTGTTTCAGATTGAAAAACATTGTGCCCACCAGAGGATTTGATTCTGAGGGCTAACCTTTCTCACCCGCTCAAGAGCCCAATAGCAGCTGCAAAGTAAGCGCTATCATGAACTCTTCTGAGGTAGAAGACAAGGCACACCAGAGGATTCTCTGGTGGGACCGTCCAACCTTGATGAGAAGCAGTCCTGGCTAAGAAAAGTGTGTGGGAAGGTTCCCGGACACTCCATTTCTGCTTTTTTACTGAGGAAGAAACACACGCAAACACGAGGAGAACATACAAAGTCCTTGCAGATGTTGTCCTTGCTGGGATTTGAACCGTCGCCGGCATGAGGTTGTGAAAATCTTCCACCTTCACGAGCTTAAAAGGCCATATTTCAAGTGGAAAGAGCTGCCCAGAAATCTGGCAGTTTAGTGTTGCGGCCTGAGGGTGGGTGGGTGGCTGACTGCATACTTGTACTTGCATTCCAAGTAACAGAAAACTAAGCAGATGGTGGCCTCTATCATCATCATGGCCTCACCTCAACACTATGAACTCTCCTGAAGGAGAAGCCAGGGCCCGCCGGAGGAGTCTCCGGTTCTCTGGTGGCCCCGTCCAACCCCGAAAAGCAGCCCTGGTTAAGAAAAGTGTAGGGGAAGGTTCCCGGACACTCTATCGCTGCTTTTTTAATGTGGATCGGCCATGCTTATGCATGTTATTTCTCAAAACGCATTACAGATCAGGCCATTGTCCAACTCTGTATTCAAGAAATTAAATGCGCAAAGAAAGATGTGTGTGTGTGTCAAAGCAGCACCGACAAGTGCGAGTTGATGTTGGACAGGCTGCCATTGCTTCTGCAACAAGCTCAATTACAGGACTTCCTGGGAGAAATGACACGCAGGGTAGATACGGTTTCCCTCTATGCCAGTCCTTTGTGGTTAGGTGGTCCTTCCCAGTAAGTGCACTGGAGAGGGCACGGGTAATGTTGTGGGACCCGTGCTTGTGGAAGGCAAAGGCGATACCGGGAAATATAGTGGCGGCTGGGGACCGAGTATGAACTGAACACTCGGCCGCCGCCGGCATGAGGTTGTGAAAACCTTCCGCCTCCACAAGCCTAAAAGGCCACATTTCAAGTTCAAGCAGCTGTCAAAAATTTGGCAGTATAGTATTGCAGCCTGTGGGTGGGTGGGTGGCTGCCTGCATACTTGCGCTTGCATTCTAAGGAATGGGGTAGGGACAACTGAACACTGCAGTGGGACAAGGACATGGACGGTGATAGTTGCAAGTCTGCAACGACAGGTTCATGGAGGCATCTTCGCATGCGCCAAGGATCACTTCTGATGGGCACACTTTTAGGCAGTGACCTGGGAGTCAGAGATGCTTCCAGAGGTCTTCCCCATGCTGTTCCCATGTCTTTTCAGCACTGTATGCATGTGTCTGATGATGTGTCACACACCGCATGGTCAGATAAGGTTGTAAAATGTTAAAATGACATTTCCTGGTGAATGCATTTGTCTTGGTTGAAAGTAATTCAAAAGTGCAAAACCGCATCAAAAACGCTACGTGTGAACATAGCCCAAGTTGTGGAGGAATATTTTTGGTTTTGGTTATTTATTTTGTCTTATACACAAGTCATTACCCTGGAAAGGATGCTCCTTAACATATTTCCCAGGGAAATCAATTTTGGTTTCGTTTTTGTATGTTTTATTGGGAGTCCGTAAAAGTGGTGTAATACTCTGACCACGTTGCTGACAGCAGTGATCTGGGAATCAGAGATGCTTCCAGGGGTCTTCCCCATGCTGCTCCCATGTCATTTGAGCACTGTTCCCATCGATTTGGGCAATTGTTAGGTCCTCTGCAGACCGCCGGGGGGGGCGCCGGAAAAATGCTCGAGTTTCCCATAGACTTACATTGGGCTCGTTGCTCGGGTCGAGCACCCGAGTATTCCAATGTGCTCGACCTGAGCAACGAGTACCCGAGCATTTTAGTGCTTGCTCATCACTAGTCTTAACGTATTTAATCTATATATCCACTCAAACTCTATTTCTTTAATCATTTTACCCTATCACCTCCGCTACTTTGTATTGGGACTGTATCTATAATTTTGAATCTCAACTGTTTCTCCATATGGCCTGCTTCTAGGTTTATTCAGGCCTCATAAACTGTACTTGCAAGGTAAACAAAAAACAGCCTTGTCTGGCACAAAGTATCCTAACAGGAAAATAACTAGTCCATACAATATGGGGGGTTCGCCCGCTCACAGTCAGTGTCCTGTAGCACAGACACGCTGGAGGTCTCCACACCTCCAGCCACAGACACCGAATGAGACACTCTGTCTCCATTTTATACACAAGCCCTGGGGTTGGGATATATGAGCAGCCAATCCCTCCCGTTTCTTATAACTGCTTGCAAAAACCGGCCCTGATACACCCTATTAACCCTCTCAGCACTATGTGTGCTGGAGCATGCTTTCCCGGTTTAACATCATTGAAGCTACCATCCTCAGCGATACATATCTCCCCTCAAAGACCTGTCCGGCAGCCATCTTACACTGTATATAAGATTGCTTTATTAGTTTGTAAACTAGCTTTAAATGACATAGAGAATTACAGTATGTAAAAGATGATGTTATAAAAAGATTGCATACGGATTGCATATGCTAGTCATATGGATGTCATATGGATGCTAGGTGGATCAACATCAGACTGATTTTTTATGCGCTAGTGTGACCCCAGCCTAACAGTTTTGTTCAGTACTGCATACATAAAATGATAATGAAAATGTGAGAGACTTTAATGTTCCTGGCTACAAAAATAATGTCTTTTTATAACAAAATGTTACCTGATTTGCTTTTTTACGAGAATCTTATTTTTCACTAGATACTTTTCCAACATTCTTTGATACTAATTATAAGAAATTTCCTTATCATCCATACAAAGAGGTTATTACTTTAGTAAAGTACTCTTTTCCTGTTATTATCTCTAAAGAAAACCTAGATAAAAGGGGAGACATAATTCCACTAGGAAAATTATACATTATATGGGATTTTAGGATTTATTTACTGAGTACATTAATAAAAATATCTAGTCATGCATTTTTTATGTTACTTTGTTTAGGAATTGTTGTTTTATACTGCTGACCTTGGACTTTAGAGAACCTCCATATATATTAATATGGTTTGTTTGTTACATAAAGGGGCATAATTATTAAGACTGGCGTTGCATTCATGAAGGGGCTTGCCAGAGTATGATGCACCTAACTCACTAAGAGGCGCATGCTCCCTAATGAATTATGCACATGTGTTGAATGGTGTGCTCCGCCATCAGAAATGTACTCCAGTCAGAGACTGGAGTACATTTCTGGAGTAAGTTACGCCACTAAAATGATGTAACTTTTCATGAATTTAATGGATGGGTGTAAGTTCCATGTCCCATCCTGCCCATCCCATGCCCATATTGGTGCAGGTGGCTTACACTACAATGTAGATGCCAAATGCAGCAATATTTTTGATCAACTTCTGAGTTGCGCAATAGTTGCGACTTATTAAGGTTTTTTACTCCAAAATTTTGCCATAAACACCTTAATGAATTAGGCCCATCGTGCCATGCTGATATGAGCAAGTGGTGAGATTTCACCCATAAATGTCGACATCTGGTTGGCAAATTCTAACAAATGAACATTACTTATGTAATTCACTGCTGAATTTCATCAGTGTCTATGATTCTGTGTATTACACCTGCATTTTCATGGTTCTTATTTTTACCAATACTACCATATGAGTGGCTGTTGCTTCTTTAGTTTTCCATAAGCTGTTTCGTGCTATTGTTAAAGGGGTTGTCTGGCCCAAACTGATAAGTCTGCAGTTACTTTGTTTGACTACAGACTTATGAATCCCCCAGTGTGTGAACTGTTCGCTATGGGGATTTTCCGGTTTCTGAGTCGGGACTGGAGGGTATATATGAGTTATACATACAAAACAGAAAACGGCACAACAATTTGTTGTTCATAATAACTTATCCAATAATATTTCATCCAGTATATATACAAGTAATAGAAATAACTTTGCAGTATATTCACCACCGTGAACAAATCATCCAGACTGCGGAACGGGCTTGAACAAGCTTCAGACTTATAGTCAGTTGGTGGGATCAACTGCTATGTGGCTATTATAGGTGTGGAACTTTAGTATTAAATAAGCCATTTTTTAAATTTTTGAGTTATACATAATCCCGGCCTCGCTCTCCATACAAGAGCTACACCCTCTAGTCCGCCATACCCACTAGACGGCCACTAGACATGGGCACGGCCTCGCTCAATACAAGTGTATGGAACGAGCCCACACCCACTGGTCAGGAGTATGTATAAGAACATACATACCCTCCGGTCCCGACGAATCCCCACAGCGCACAATGCATGCATGCTAGGGGAATTCATAAATCTGCAGTCACACAGAGTGCCTGCAGACTTATCATTTAGGACTGGACAACCCCTTTAAAGCATTATCTCTACGGCAATGTTTTTTTAAAGTGACAAGATTTATGCCATTATTATCCCAGCAGTATATTTGGGCGGAATATCAGCCACATTGTTAGGGGTAGGAGCATGATGGCACTGCTATTGCATAAGGATGAACAGCTTGTGTTTTGTGTGGTGGGGATAATAGATAAGTGAAGAACTAAAGTAATCTGGGCAACAAAATGCAGAGATGAGCTGTGGCTGAAAGAAACATTAATGGTAGAACAGTGAAGAAAAGCAAAGAGAACATCTACGATCAGAGCAGATGTCATCTGTGAGTCACTGGACTGCATGGGACCAATGCAATGTTGTACTCTCCTGTATCTTCTGTAGTGCTAAAATAAATGGCAAAGTAGTGATGAGCAAACTTGCTCGGATAAGGGGTTAACTGAGCATGCTCGAGTCCTAACCGAGTATCTTCGGCGTGCTCGTATATTATGTTCTGTGTCTGCATTATTTGTGTCTGTTAGACAGCCTCAAAACATGCAGGGATTGCCTATTTGTTAGGGAATCCTCACGTGTTGAGGCTGTCTATCAGCCGCAAATCATGCAGGCACAGAACATAATATACGAGCACGCCGAAGATACTTGGATAGCACCCGAGCATGCTCAGTTAACCCTTTATCTGAACACGTTCGCTCATCACCAGTCTGAAGCAGGTTCCAAGAACAGCTCACTCCTGATCTAGTACATTTGGGCATAGTATGTAAAATTTGATTTTGGCTATGGGAACAGGGATTTGGTACATTTGCCTTGGCAGTGACCCTGCAATAAAGGAAATATTATACAAACACAATGCATTGTAATTAGTGATGATTGAGCACTAAAATGCTCGAGTGCTTGGTATTCAAATTGAGCAGGTCAGAGTCTTAGACATGCTCGACTCGAGTAAGAAGTATAATGGAAGTCAATTGGAAACTTGAGCATTTTTCTGGAAAACCCTAATAGGAGGACTGGGGGGCAGGAAAATTGCTGAAATGGATAGAAACAGCGCTCAAATGTAGTGGGAACAGCATGGGGAAGACCCCTGGAAGCATCTCTGACTCCTAGGTTGCTGGTGGGAACAATGTTGTCAGAGTATTATGCCACTTTTTCCTGACTGACAATAAAACATACAAAACCAAAGTTGAAATGGATTTTTTCAGGAAAAAATGTTAGGAAACATTCTTTCCTGTATAATGACTTGTATATAAGGCAAAATTAAAAAGAGAGAAAAAAACTCACCTCCTCTGCCCCTTAATAGCCATCTCTCACCACTTTCCCCATTGCCTATGACTTCAGCAGATGACATAGTAGAGGGGGAAATAAAATTACACCCACCAGTAGTCACAGGTAAATGTAATTTTAACATTTTACTACCTTATCTGTCCATGTGGTGTGTGAGACATGATCAGACACATCCTGTTTAATTTATGAAGGAAGGACTCTGAAAGTCACAAAGCCTATGTGGACAATGAAAGAACTGCCAAAAATTAGAAGGAAGATAAACCCTGTATTAGACATAAAGGAGGGCCTCGTACACATTCTGTTAAAATTGTTAGGTAGTGGGACTCCTAGACTCATAAAACCTATGCACTAAGTGCAAGGGCTGCCAAAAATAAAAAAATAAAAGGAGGGACTGCAATACACCCTGGAAGCGACGTAGAGAAGGGCCACAGAAAACATTTTTTTTCCATTTTTAAGGAATGGGACTCCTAGACTGGTAAAGATTATGCACTAAATGCAAGGGCTGCCAAAAATTAGAAGGAGGGACTGCAATTCACCCTGGAAGACACATAGAGGAGGGCTTCAGAAAACATTTTTCCCCCATTTTTAAGGAGTGGGACTCCTAGACTGGTAAAGCCTGTGCACTAAGGAAAAAACATTTACCCCTGGGAGGTATTCATATTTATATGTAAGAGAATTGTAGAGGTAGGCCTTATATACATTCTGTAAAAAGTATGAAGGATGGCATGATACACAACCGGGAAAAATTATGAGCGAGAGTTGCATGATGACCCTCTAAAAATTATGAGCGAGAGCCACCTGATGACCTTACAGAGATTTTGAGTGAGGCCCATCTGATGACCCTTTAAAGACTTTGAGTGAGGGCCGCCTGATGAACCTACATTTGAATTGGCTTTATGTTCTGCTGCGGTGGGGTTGAGAAGTGTGGGCCAATCCAGGCCTTGTTCATTTTGAGTGAGGGCCGCGTGATGACCCTATAAAGATTTTGAGTGAGGGCTGCCTGATGACTCTATAAAGATTTTGAGTGAGGGATGTCTGATGACCCTGTCAGTATTTTCAGTTTACAGGCAGATGTGCCTATCAGTTATTATGCACTAGCGGCAGGGCAAGCCAGCACCTCCAAGGTGTAGAGGGACAGTACATGCCACATGTCCAGTTTGGATACCCAATATTTGTATGGCACAGAGGAATTGTGGAGGAAGCTGGTACAATCGACTAGGTACTCCTTCACCATGTTCAAAAACTTTTCAATCCTTGTCAGATTAACCTGCACATCAGGGCCTGGGCGGTGGGAGGGTCTAATGAAACTGTCCCAGACCTTTGATAGTGTTTTCCTGCATCTGTTGTACCTGCTGCGTGTCTCCCTCATCTCTCCTTCTTGGTTGCCCCAGGATCTATGACCGCCAGCGTTGTCAGATGGGAACTTTTGTAATAATTGTTCAACTAGGGCCTTCTGGTATTGCACCATTTTACTAGCCCTCTACGTGGCAGGAAGAAGGAAAGTTCTCCTTGTAGCATGGATCGAGAAGGGTGAACAACCAGGATTCAGTGTTGGCCTCTTCCTCCTCTTCAGCCCATCCATGGTGAACAGACAGCATGAAGCTGGTGTGGATTGTACCCTCTGTAGCGCAGGCAACCATCTCCTGTTCCTCTTCCTCCTCAGCCTCCTCCTCCTCATTATTATCCAATTCGATGATGAGGTGATGATGAGGTGATTAGGTGAGGCTAGGCTGGGTAGTATCACCCTGTGTACTTCCTCTTTAATTGTGAGCAGCGAGCGGTTGTGTAGACACAGAAGCAGGATGGTTAAGCTGATTATTACGTCATTGCTGCTCACTATCTTGATTGATTCCTCAGAGTTTTGTAGTACCTCACAGATGTCAGACACCCATGTCCACTCGTCGTTTCTTATGTGTGGAGGCTGACCGGAATAAAGATGGGCTTGTTGTACCTTGTATTCAACTACTGCCCTCTGCTGGTCACAAAGCCTTGCAACATATATAATGTAGAGTTCCAGCGCATAGTCACGTCACACACCAGTCGGTCAACTGACATTTGCAAGTGCTCCTGCATCAGCACTGCCAAACCGGTGGCAGCTGTAGCTGACTTGCAAAAATGGATGCATATGCGACAAACCTTCACATTCAGGCCAGTGCCTAAGAACGTGAAAGCCGCCGCATTATCTCGTAGTCTCGATTCATTTTTTCCTACAGAACCCCCATCCTCCATTATTCCTCGGACTATTGTGGTTTCTATGGTAACCTCGGAGTTGGAAGATGAGATCCGTAAAGTCTAGTCTTTGGCTCCTTCCGCTACTCCAGGGTCCAAGTTACTTGTGCCTGTATACCTAAGATTGCGTCTGTTACAGGAGTTTCATGATTCAATCATGAGTGGTCATTCTGAGGTTACTGCTGCAAGGAAAGTCATTGCTAGACTTCTTTGGTGGCCGTCCATGCATAATGATATAAATAATTTTGTATCTGTCATTTTGGTTTTCATCCCCATTTTGGTGAATTTTCTAGTATTAGTTCTGAATGTCGTGGGGTGGAGGTCACCGTGCAGAGTCTTGGGGATGTCTGGAGGAAGGCTCAAAATAATATTGAGACTGCTCACATTTGCCAAAAATGGAAGGCCAATAGACATTTTGTGGGTCCTATTTATAAGATTGGGGATAAGGTTTGGCTGTCATATAGGAATATTAAACTTAAAGTGCTGCCGGCGAAGTTAGGTCCAAAGTTTATTGGTCCATATGAGATCCTGGAGGTGGTCAATCCAGTGTCATTCAGATTAAAGCTTCCTCCATCCCTTCGCATCCCTAATGTGTTCCATAAATTCCTATTAAAGGAGTTTGTACCTTCAGGAGTGTCACCCTCATCCAGCATCCCCCGGTTTCTGTCGACGGTGGCTTGGAGTATGAAAAGAAAAATAATTACGTAGGGTCCCCCTATAAAATCTAACCAGCAAGGGCTAAACAGACAGCTGTGGACTGATATTAATAGCCAGGGAAGGGGCCATGGATACAAGCCCCCTCTGAGGCTAATAATATCAGCTCTCAGCTGCCCCAGAAAAGGTGCATCCAAAAGATGCGCCAAATCTGGCACTTAGCCTTCCCTCTTCCCACTGCCATGTAGCGGTGGTGAGTGGGATAATAGGGTTGGGCTTCATGTCTGTCTTGTACTGGCGGCTGACATGAAGCCCAGGTTAGTAATGTTGTGGCGTCTATAAGCTACTAATCCTATAGTAAAATTTGAGAAATAAAGACACGGCCAGAAAAAAAGTCCTTTATTTGAAATAAAAAGCACACACAATTTTATTTGATTCTTAATTAACAAAAAAATACTTACCTAATGCCCATTCTATTGAAGCATTTGTCTCCTGTAACAAAAAAAAACAAAAAAAACATATCCCTCACCTGTCTGATGTGATGACACTCCAGATTGTCTCGCGGCGTTCCGAGGGGTCACCTCTAGAACAGTCACATCAGCTGTCACTGATGTGACTGTTCTAGAGGACAGCAGGCTATACACTGACACAGGAGTATAATCACTTCTGTGTCAGTGTATAGGCTGAGCTGCGGGCAGAGAGGTCAGATCAATTCATCAGCTGATGAACTCGTGTGACCTCACTTACAGCACTAATGCTGAGTGAGAAAATTCCCATGCAGCAGTAGTGCTGTGAGGTCACACAAGTTCATCAGCTAATGAACTCATGTGATTTCTCTGCTGGCAGCTCATCGTGATACACTGCGAGAGAGATCACACTCCTGTCAGTGTATCGCTGCTGCTGAATAGAGCGGTCACATTTTCTGATGTGGCCGCTCTATTCATGAGATCGACGTGGGACACTTGGATTATATGGAATATGGCAAACAGATGAGGATTATGGTGGTTTATTATTTTTTATTTATTTTAGAAGACATGGGCATCGGGGATTAGGTGTTAAGGTGAGTATATGGTGTTTTCTAGTTTTTTATTTTTTGCAGGGGACGAGGGCATTGGGGACAAGGTGTAAGTGAGTATAATGTGTTTTTTTATTTGAATATTTTTTATTAATTTAAAAATTTTTTTTGTTTACTTTAAGCACAGGCGTCGCTGACGAGAGACTACTGCTTACATCCAGCGGCGCCTGTGCTCGTTATTTCCAATGACAGCAGGCGCCAGCTGATGGTGGTTGTCCCATCAGCCAGCACCTATGACCCGCGGTAAGCTTTTTACCACAAGTCACAGTCACAGCTGTGGGATCATGCTGACACCTGACAGCATGATCCCACAGCTCTCTGACCATGGGAACGATGCTACTGCCGATCAGAGCCTGTGTTTCCTGCTCTGGCACGAAGATGACAGCGTGGAAAACCAGGTAAGTTTGGGTCCCCCATTCATATGAATGGAGACCGTATTCGGGTTCGGGTTCCAGTACCCGAACCCGAACTTTTAACAAACTGTTTGGCGTTTGGCTGAATTAGCCAAACCCGAACAGTCATGGGTTCGCCCATCACTAAAACCTAACCGAGACTTGTTCATGCCAGTGTTGATGAGGGGGATTGCTGGAATGGCGTGCACCTCTGTGCGCTCTTCGCCACAAATCCCACTTCAGCCCCTGCTGTAGTAAAATTTGTGGCATAGTGAATGCTGCCGCTCATCATGAATTTGACAAACGGAGGTCACCACGCCCCCATCTCACCACAGCTTCCCCCATTTAGGCAGACCTAGGAGAAATTGGTATAAAGATGGCAGAGGTTGCAAAATTTAGATGCAGCTCCGAGTTGTGCTTAAATTTTGCTACTTTTCAAATCTTTTATGCCAGAATTCTGATGTGAAAGGTTTAATAAATTGGACCTATTGTGTATTACATAGTGATTTTACTTCAACTGTGAAAGAATGGCTTCAGGAAATCTTGTAGGTGGGCATTCTGTCGGCAATATTAAATAATAAATAATTCATCTTTTTAGCCTAAATATTCAATTTCCATGCCATTTCCAAAGCTCATATGGAGTACTTTTCTCTTTCCCTATGCCCTATTGTTGCAAAGATAGATTCCCTGATCGATCGCTTTTCTGCATGGTTAGATCAGTTGTTACAACCATTGGTTCAATACACAACAGTCCAATCCATGGCACAAAACAACTGCTCTCTACCTCTACAACTACAGGATGTCACATGCAGTAAAACCTTTTATTCTAAGTTAGTGGTAATTGGATAAACACACACGTTAATGGCAAACTTATGAGTTACAGTGTTATGCGTTACTCATGGTCTGGTAGCAAACTGTCTTGAATGCACGCAATTATGAAACAGCTCCTTAAACAGGGATAATTTTTTTCTTAGCTTCTTGACAAGCCATTGCTTCTTCACTTTAAAAACAGCTAACCTATTCAAGCTCCCTAAAAAAGGGATCATTTTTGGATAGTTTGATAAAAAGCCCTTGTATTTGTTTAATTATTTTGAGAAGAGCACACCTGTTATAGATCCCAAAAATGAATAATTTATTTACTCGTAGTGGAGAAGCCATTCCTTCTTCACTTTCAAAACACCTTACCTGTTCATGCTCCCTAAAGAAAAAAAGCACCTGATATTCTCCAAAAAGGGATCAATTTTGCCCCACCATGTGTGAAAAAGAAATGGACCACTTGTTTATAAACACCAGCCAGGTAGGCATCCGCCCCTCCAAAAGGATAATTTTGGAACCCAAAAAGAAGGTTAAAAAGTAGTCTAAAAAGTTTATTTGTGCAGTGTGGTGTTCAATAAGCTGTTGGTTACCACCAGTTACCGACTGTTTTCCCCTAGTCATATAGGTTATCGTCACTTGGAAATTATTAAAATTATTTTGGCATTAAGGAGCTCAAAAGGGGTTCAAAACCTTTGAAAACCTATGAGTGTTGTACACGTCTTTTCCGTGGAATTAGAGGCTTTGTTGTATTTAGAGAAAATTTTCCTAAATGTAATTTTGGAATATTCACTCAACTATAATGTATAGTTGATTATCAACTGATCATACAAGACTTGATCAACATGTGATATTGCATAAAACAAGTCTAAAGAATGGTAGCAACACACCTCCCCTCATCCAGAAAGAATATAAAATTGATTTTCTGTACTTTTAGCATTACCTCCCTCTTGAAGAATTGATTGAACCACATAAACTTATGTAAACCAGATGTGTGTTCTGAGAGTGACTGTCTTGAGAACATTTATTCCCCAGCATGTGTTGAAGGCCTCTTAAACGGCTTGTATGTAGGACGAATTAAAAGTGTCAATTCTATTTCACATAGTGTAACTGATTCCAAGACACAACATGTGCATAGTAAATTCAATTTTTTCCTGGAAATACTTTTTGCGGAGGATGGTTCAGTGCAATATGAGAAAAATGTTATATAGTAAACAGTTTGTTAGAGTATTACTAGTACTACTGTAATAAAAAAAAAGCTAGTATAATTAGGAAAATGCCATATAAATGCTTGGGCCACACTCTGATAACATGTAAGCAGAGATTTTATGAGATTTTCATGTCATGTCATGTAAAGTTGAACACTTTGCATAGAGGGCACTATGAAATAGGAGCTCTGTTAAAAGTCTGTGAAGAATACAATGTTTCCATTATATTTTGAATGTCCTTATTGTGAGGCAGTGACCGGGATCGTATACAAGGGACGTTATATATCCCCCAGAATGTGTACAGAGACCTATTAAATCCATTGGAGTGCATTGCAGTCACAGACACAGCTGCGGCTGCAGTGCAGGAATGAAGGTGAGCATTGACCTGGTCAGACTACCTGGCTAAAGCAGATTAAGTAAAACCCGGCAGGGCCTTCATTTCTTGGAGGAGGTCACAGGAGGCAGTGGGGCGGCCTCCTCCCTCCAACCCGGGTTTTCCAGTGGCTCTTGCCACAGGTCCTTTAAATACCTTGCACTAAGGATTAGTGTGGTTCTATGTTGGAACCTGCTAGGAGCTTAGCAGGAAAGCTCAGCAGGATTGAGGGTGGCTGAACCCACGCCTGGGAAGCCTCTGCACCTATCAGGCTCTGAGCGGCCTGGCGCGGCCGTTGCCCACGGCAACCGTTGTTTAAGGACTCGTGTTAACCCGGCTGCGAACCAGAGGACTGTCCTGTTTACCCGTGAGTTGCTGAATAAAGCTGTTTATGTTGGACTTGCTTGGGTCACTGCCTCAGTTACTGCACGGTGTGAACACCGCCGCCTTACAGCTTGGTGGAGAATGTGGGCATTGTGACTGAGGCATACCCCACCGGCAGCTGCATGACGACAATCCGGCCTGCCACCTTTCAGTTCCACCCCGTGGACAAAATGGATGAGGAATGCCAAGGAGAGGAATGCGCGAGTCACCAGGTGGTTCCTGTCACTGCAAAATTTCAGTTTCTCTGCAGAACATCGCCCTGGGAAGTTGCAAGCAAATGCGGATGCCCTGTCCCGGGCACCCTGTACGGTGGCAAATGTTCAACCCCAGAAGTTTGAACAGAGGGGGGGGATATGTGAGGCAGTGACCGGAATCGTATACGAGGGACGTTGTATATCCCCCAGAATGTGTACAGAGACCTATTAAATCCATTGGAGTGCATTGCAGTCACAAACTCACCTGCGGCTGCAATGCAGGAATGAAGGTGAGCAATGACCTGGTCAGACTACCTGGCTAAAGCAGATTAAGTAAAACCCGGCAGGGCCTTCATTTCTTGGTGGAGGTCACAGGAGGCAGTGGGGCGGCCTCCTCCCTCCAACCCGGGTTTTCCAGTGGCTCTTGCCACAGGTCCTTTAAAATCCCTGCACTAAGGATTAGTGGTGTTCTATGTTGGAACCTGCTAGGAGCACAGCAGGGAAGCTCAGCTGGATTGAGGGTGGCTGAACCCACACCTCGGAAACCTCTGCACCTATCAGGCTCTGAGTGGCCCGGCGCGGCCGTTGCCCACGGCAACCGTTGTTTAAGGACTCGTGTTTACCCGGCTGCGAACTGGAGGACTGTCCTGTTTACCCGTGAGTTGCTGAATAAAGCTGTTTATGTTGGACTTGCTTGGGTCACTGCCTCAGTTACTGCATGGTGTGAACACCGCCGCCTTACATTATGCATGTTATATATTTTTCAAAGAATGGCATCTTTATTATATTAGAGACACCTGCTCTTTAGACACATATGGTCTGTCCCCTTTTTTTTTGTTTCACCAGCATTTCTTCCATTTGCCCAGGCCTTTTTAATTAGCAGGAGACTACAAGAATGGTTCCACCTATTTTTGCTCTCAGTTTACAGTGTAAGAACATGTGGGAGGTGAATTTTTCAGCTTCTTCCACTTCCGTTGTGTGGCGGCCATTGTTGCTGTGGTTTTGTGCCTGTGGGGCGATGTGGACTCGAGTCATGGGGACTCAGCCTTAGGCTCGCAGAAGGGGTGCTTTGAGGTACCAGGTCACCGACCGTGCTGGTGCCCTATTGCTGCATCAGTGGTTTTGCACAGCTCCACACCATAAAGGCTAGGAAAAAGTTAGGGACCCACTGAGAGGTTCGTCGTGATCTGGCAATGGGTTTCATACAGTCTGATCAGAATGTTAAACTAAGAACCTCATGTTCGGTTTTGTAAATTTTTGCCTAGGTGCAATAGATCAATATATGATTTTTGGATGTGCTGTCCATGTCATTCTTTACAGTTATGGTACATAAGAATGGGATTATCAAGTGAATTAAGCGATTTAATGTCATAGGTGCTGGACTACCTGGATCCGGCATTTCAAATATTGACAGACACATACAGTATGGTTTTCCATGTGTAAAGGTATTAAGAATATTCCTTGAAAAATTTTAACTAGGAAAAACATCTTGCAAAATGGGATTTTGTAGATACATAGGGTCTGATACATCAAGAACAGTGGTTGTCCCACTGACATTTTTGAGGAGATGGTTTGGATTAAAACACTCCTGATTTATAAAGAGCACATGCCTCTTCCTGAATTAGAAGTGTCGGACAAGTGGCGTACACCTGTGTACAACTCACCACAAATCCTACATCAGTCCCAGCTGAAGTAAGATTTGTGTTCAAGTGAACGCCACCGCTCGTCATGAATTTGATGAGTGACAGTCGCCACGCTCCCATCCTGCCCAGCTCCTTAATTGGAGCTGGGTGAAAATGGCACAAGAACGCGAGAAGTAGCATCATTTTAGCACAGCTGCCAGTTGCGCAAAAATTGTTTGACTTTTCAAAGCTTTTTATGCCAGAATACTGGCATAAAGGCTTTGGTCAATCGTGCCCATAGTGTATTATAATTACTGGGTATTATCAATAATAAGAAAAATAGCTAATGATTACCTGTATACATGATGAATCCAATTACCTTACTTTCTTTTCTTGTTTCTAATTTCTTATGATAAGTGGTTATTCAGGACAACATTTTATGCTATTTGAGGAGTTTCATGACCAAAGACGGCAATTTGCACATGCTATAATAATTGCCAATATGAGGGTTTTATGAATATGTGAAGCCCAGCTGTGCTTGGTATCACAAATCCCAGAAGGGTGTATTGAAGGATTCCTCCACAAGAGGCCCCCATAACCATTCACACATCTCCACCTTCCACCTCATACCACCAGAGGGAGCCCGTTAGGGATATAAAAGGGAAGGTGGAGCCAGGCAGCCGTTAGTCTAGACTGGAATTGACAGAGAGCAAACCTGTTCAGAGAGTTCCTGCAGTAGAAGCCTGAGAGAGGTCAGCCTGCAGTGGAGCTTCCAGATCAAGACTCCGTGTAGCTCAGAGAGGTGAGCTTTTGGTGTGCCGGCGCCATAAGATCGGTGAAGAGCGGCACGCTGCCGTTAGTGTGAGTAGCCTATTGAGGGTCCGAGTAGGCCGAAGGCGAAGGAGTAGAGAGTTAGTTCACAGGGGGCAGAGGAGCTTAATTAGCTCACCCCGAAGAAGAAGCAGTTACCGGACACCGGGTCCGAAGCTTGCCGGGATCTCCACGACCCAGTAAGATAAACCGAAATCCCTGGAGAACTACAGGTCCCAGGATCGCTAAAGTGCTGATACATACCAGAGCCAGGAGACACATAGGCCCCGTAGGTCGGGAGCGTGCACTCCAAGAGAAGGCCCTACCACAAGGTCAGCCAGCGCAGGACAGAGACAAAGTTAGGCCTAGCTTATTACGCAGCAGCAAGAACCAGGAGGCCCAAAACCTGCTCATTGGGGAGGATCCGGACATACACCCTTCACCCTACAGTGCTCCGGGGAGTGCCTGAATTTCCATCAGTAAAAGGTACTGAAGTGACTTTTGTGTCCGTCCCTGTTCTTGCTCCGACTCGGCTGAGTCTCCTTGTCCTGCATCCCCGTTCTTATACTGCCCTGAGGCCCAGCTCCACCTGTGGGGAGCCATACCATCTAGCTGCCTTATCACCGGCCTCAGTGGACTGCGCAGCGCTGGTGAATATCATCAGAAACCATAGGTGGCGTCACAAACTTTTTAATAAAACTTAACATCTATCAACGCCTTTTTAAAGAGAGACCCCAGAGTACGGGCCCGGGAGCCGACCACTGCGACCTCCTTAAGGCTAAATGCCCGGGAAACCGAGTCATCCCCCATCCCCTGGGCTAGTCATCTTTTCTGGCGTCACGAACAGGATTGCGTGCCCGCTGCAACGACGCCGTGTTTTGCCCGTTGCCACCGGGTACTGTGCGCCTTTATTCTGAACTGTGTATGTAAAGTTGTGGTGCAGGTTGCCGCCATTGTTGGGCCGCTGAGCGAGAAGAAGGGCATAACCGCGGGAAAATAAGGGGCGTACCTGCAAAAGAGCGCGAAGTCCCGGACACGCCCCACGCCTTGACGTCAAAGCTAGAAGTGCCAGGTCCTGAAAGGAGCATCGCTGAACGCTCTGACGTAGGACGCAAGCGACGCAAGGTCCTGAAGACAACCGTCACCTGCGGAGCTGCAGCCTACCGGTAGAAAAACCAAAAGGTAGGCCACAGTTAACTAGGGGGGCTCTAAGATGTCCGTCGAACAGCAGAACGCCGACCTGCCGGTCAACGTCCCTGAAGTTCAGCCCGCACCCGATAATGATCAAGCCGAAGCCGCCTCTCCACCGGCAGCTCCTGTAACACTTGTAGTTCCTATGACTTTACCGTACATTCCTGGAGCAAAGTGGCTCCCCCAGTACAACGGCAAACCAGATACCCTGTCTGGATTCAAGCGGAAGATATGTGGTATTTTGGACATGTACTCTATGACCGGCAAACAAAGAGCTGCCGTTGTATTAGGACAACTGACCGGTGCTGCGGAACGGGAAGTGGAAACATGGTCAGCCGCAGACCAGGAGTCAGTGTCCGCAATATTCCAAAAACTACAGACTGTATTTGAGGACCTTACTGAGGCGGACCTCCGGATGAGGTTTTACAGCTGCTCCCAACAACCAGAGGACAATGTTCGGGACTACGCCTGGCGTCTCCAAGGGGCCCTGCAGGCTCTGAACCAGGTTAGTCCAACCAGCGCTGAGAATGAGAACAAAATGCTGAAGGAACAGTTTGTCCGGGGACTGAGGTCTCCAGAGGAGAGCAGGACTGTGCGTTGGTGGTCCCTGGATCATCCAGATGCCACCTTTGACAATCTTAAGGACATGGCTATAAAAGGACTGCAGCCCCTGGAATCAAATCCATGCCATCCAACGTTACCAGGGTGGGGCTACTCCAGTGCCTGCTAAACCTACCTTATCCCTAGTGGCTGCTGAAGTTAAAGTCCCAGCAACGTCCCCTAAAGAACTGGACAGTCTGCGCTCTGAGGTGCGTCAGTTGAGCAAAACTCTGACAACCGTGCTGAGTGCTCTGCAGCTGCGGACGGAGCCCGAGGAAGGAGGGAAGATCCTGCTAGCCGATAGCCCTGAGGATGTCCCCTGGATGTAGAGGAGGAGGAGACCAACACCGCCCTCGCCAAGGACCAGTGACCAACGCCGTCCACCGAGAGAACCAATCTGCTACCGATGCCGTAAGACCGGACACCTCGCCCAGAAGTGTCCTTTAAACGAGAAAACCCTGGGTCCGAGGGCCGCCACCCAGGAGTAGACTCACCTGGCCCATCAGACTGGTACAACAGGTTCGTCGGAGGAAGACCTTTCCTGTCCATTGTATTGGACGGGATCCCGACGCATGCCCTGCTGGACACAGGATCTCAGGTAACCATCATGCCTGAAGTCCTCTACAAGAGGTTCTGGTCCATGGACGATCTACGTCCGCCAGCTCCAAATTTGTCTGTATATGCCTCAAATGGACTCCCCCTTAACCTACTCGGGGTTAAGAATGTGACTGTAAAAGTGGGGAGAGTGGAGCTGAAGGACCAGGGACTAATTGTAGTGGAGACTAACCCTGATGACAGCAACCCATATATGGTACTTGGCACTAACATTATTGGTAACTGTTTGGGAGAGGTTGTGTTCTTACTCCAACAGATCGCTGACACTGCCAGACCGAGACAAAGGAGGCCGCTACAGAAGGAGATCCGCGTCCTGATGTATCAACAGCAAGTAATGTTGACAGATGGTGAAATCGGTAACGTGAGGGTAACAGACCCCATACCCTTTGTCATCCCCCCAATGAGTGAAATGCTCATCTGGTGTAGAGCTGCCATAGGTCTCAGAGGACAGAGCTACCAGGCGGTAGTAGAACCCCTTGGCTCTGAGCACAGACCCACGCTCTTAACCGCCAGGGGAGTGGTAGATGTACGTAATGGGAGGGTGCCTGTCCGTCTCCTCAATTTAGGGGAAGATGAGGTCAAACTGCCACGTTATGCCACTGTTGCCAAATTACATGCTGTCAATAACAACTGCATCCATGAGGCGGAGTCCTTAACCTCACCAGATGAAGTAGAGGATAATGACCCTGCAACCCAGGTGGAGGATTGGTGTCAACAGCTCCACGTTGGGACGGACACCACTCCTGCCCATCAAAAACAGGGTGTACACCGGGTGGTTCAAGAGTGCTCGCAGGTGTTTAGTAAACATCCACTAGACTTCGGGAGGATTAAGGGGGTTCCATATCATATCCCCACAGGCAGCCATTCCCCAATCAAAGAACGCTATAGGCCTATACCCCCAGCTCACTACCAGAAGGCAAAAGAAATGCTGCATGACATGAGGAAGGCGGGAGTGATAAGGGATAGTTGTAGTCCCTGGGCGGCTCCCCTAGTGCTGGTTAGGAAAAAGGATGGGAGCATGAGAATGTGTGTAGATTACCGTCAAGTAAATCGCATTACACATAAAGATGCATACCCTTTACCACGCATAGAGGAGTCCCTAGCTGCCTTAAAGTCTGCAAATTAATTTTCCACCCTTGACCTCACTAGTGGATACTGGCAAGTAGCTGTGGCTGAGGAGGATCGGGAGAAGATGGCCTTCACCACCCCGATGGGACTCTGCGAGTTCAACAGCATGCCGTTTGGACTCTGCAATGCCCCCGGAACGTTCCAGAGATTGATGGAGTGCTGCCTGGGACACCGCAACTTCGAGACTGTGCTACTTTACCTGGATGACGTAATTGTGTACTCCAGAATGTACGAGGACCACTTGAAACACCTGGCAGAGGTATTTGAGTCACTGTCCCGGTACGGGATGAAGTTGAAGCCCTCAAAGTGCCACCTGCTCAAGAAGAAGGTACAGTACCTGGGACACATTGTCAGTCCGGAAGGGGTAGCACCAGGCCCGGAGAAAGTCACAGCCATCCAGAAGTGGGTGGAGCCGAAGAACCTCAAGGAGGTGCGTCAGTTCTTGGGACTAGTAGGATACTACCGGAGGTTCGTAAAGGACTACACAAAGAAAGCAGCTCCTCTGAAAGACCTCCTGGTAGGGCAGTCCCCCAAAGGCAAAAACCCTCCATTCCACTGGGGTAAGGAGCAAGCAGAGTCGTTTCAGGAGATGAAGGAGATCCTGACAGGTGATGAGATCCTAGCCTACCCTGACTACAGCCAACCGTTCCTGCTGTATACGGATGCCAGTAACAAAGGCCTGGGTGCTGTCTTAAGTCAGAAGCAGAATGAGCAAGAGAAAGTCATCGCATACGCAAGCAGGATGCTCCGTCCGACTGAGAGGAACCCAGAGAACTATAGCAGCTTCAAGTTGGAGTTCCTGCCCTTGGTCTAGGCCATCACTGAAAGATTCAAGCACTATCTGGCTTCCAGCAAGTTTACTGCCTATACTGATAACAACCCCTTGACCCATCTTGGAACAGCTAAGTTGGGGGCTCTGGAACAACGATGGATGGCTCGGCTGTCAAACTACCAATTTACAATCAAATACCGGGCGGGCCGCAAGAACGCCAACGCCGATGCCCTGTCTAGGATGCCTCACCAGTCAGACACAGAAGAAGAAGTGGATGACTTGGAAGAGATAGAGCTACCTGCCTTTCACCGGAGTGGGATGATCCATGAGCAACGAGCCTCCAGGAAGCCGTGTGAAAAGATGTTAAACCCCCTTCCTCACCATAGCTGGAAAGAGACCCAGGACAGCGACCCGGTTGTCAGCCGCATCAAACAGCTGATAACCCAAGAAGGTGCCTCCCTGGAGAAAGATGTGTCTCTGCAAGCAAAGCAGCTGTGGAACGAGAGAAGCCGGCTGTTTATCTACCGTGAGAAGCTGTACCGGAGGTACGTTAATCCAAGAACCCACGAGATGGTGTGGCAGATAGTGGTCCCCAAGACAGACATCCAGATGGTATTGGAAGCTTACCACGATCAGGCGGGGCACTTTGGCTGGAAAAAGCTAGAGACCCTGCTGAAGTGTCGATTCTATTGGGTAGGAATGCGCAGCTCCATTGAAAGGTGGTGCCGGGACTGTGGACCCTGTGGCCTAAGAAGGAAAGACTTCAGCAGCCAGAAGGCACCGATGCAACCCATCAAGATGACTCGGCCCCTGGAGATCGTGGCCCTGGACCATGTCAAGCTCTCCCCCAGCAGGTCAGGGTACTCCTATGCTCTGACCATGGTGGATCACTACTCCAGGTTCCTGGTGGTCGCCCCTGTCAAAGACCTGACAGCAGAGACAGCAGCTAAGACGTTCCAAGCGTACTTCTGCAGGCCCCATGGAAACCCTGAGCAGGTACTGACTGACCAAGGCCCGGCCTTTGAGGCTGAATTGTTCAAGGAGTTCTGCCATCTCTACGGGTGTAAAAAGATCAGGACTACACCGTACCACCCACAAACCAACGGTCTCTGCGAAAAGATGAACAATATCATCATCGACCTGCTAAAGACCATACCACTTGAGGAGAGAAACCAGTGGCCAGACCTACTACCAGACCTAGTGGATCTGTACAATCATATACCAGTCAGTTCCACCAATTGCACTACGGCATATCTCATGCGGGCAAGGCCAGGAAAGCTGCCCATGGATCTGGAGCTTGGTGTTGTTAAACCTGAAGTTGATATGACCACTGAGGACTGGGACACCACCAGACAAGAGCAGTACAGAAGGGTACAAGCTTGTGTCAAGGACAGTCTTACTCGGGTGAGAGAAAAGCAGGAAATGCACTACAACAAAAACGCACAAGCAGAACCTTTCACACCAGGTGAAACAGTACTAAAAAGGAAAAGACGCAACCACAAACTCGACGACCAGTGGGAGAAAGACCCCCTACACTGTGTTACCGTCAAGGTTTGACAACAAAAAGACCTGTATAATTAGTCGTGGTGGAGGAAGAACATCTGCTACAGTGTCCAGGGACCATCTAAAATTGTGTCCACTTCTACTAAGAACTCAGGAAGAATTGTCTCTCACAATCCAGGAAGAACCTAAAGAAGCGGTGATACACACTGATCTTGGAGACTTCCCAGCTGATTGGCCTCAAGTAGGAGGTGCAGTGATCATTCCAGCACTCCAATTCTATGCACAGCCAGAAAACCCTCCACAGCAAGTTGTACCTGTAAATGCTGCAGAAGAGCCAGCTCAAGAAGTATCCCCGGATGAAGGATCCCCGGCAGGAGCAGAGCAAGAGGGCCCAGCCAATGGTAGACTTGCCAGTCCAAGAGAGAGGTTAAGGCAGTTTTACAATATGGTCACACGTAGAACTGATAGAGTAACTGAGGATACAGACACTGACACTCCACCAACCACAGCACTACGCAGATCAGTACGCAGCACGAGAGGTAAACCCCCTGCTTGGTTCATGCAGTAGATAGTCAAAGTTTCTGAAAAATATATATAGTTACCCCTGTGGTATTGTATGTTAAATTGTAATGTACTGCATAATTGCGTATTCTCCATGCAAATGTACATTATTTTGTGTTTTGCTTATTTTTGAACAGTTTAAGTGATATGGACACTTTGCCTATTTAAATCTTTATTTGCATAATGAACTTCGTGGCTGAGGACTGTGTGCAGCCCAAAAACTCTTATTGTATATAATTGCGCTCCTTGGAGTGCCCTTTTAGGTGACCTCAGAAGGAAAACCTGTCTGGAGTGGCACGTGTGGAGGTCCAACACGGGATCTTCATGCCCTGCAGCCACCCCAGGGCCTACGTAGAGGGTTTAGGACAGGTCCCTCAAACCACCAAGTACTCTACCTTGTGAGATGGACATCCTTCTTGGGAACCTCACCACCAGAGACTTGGATTCTGAGGACACTCTGTAATTATTTTGTTATGCAACGTTTTAAGATTTGTGCCTCCAATAAAGGGAAGATTGTTCTTGTATTGCTTATGTTCCTATTGTTACTCTTTTATAAAATGTACTTCAGCCCGGGAGTGCTGAGTTTAACTAGGGGGGAATGTGAAGCCCAGCTCTGCTTGGTATCACAAATCCCAGAAGGGTGTATTGAGGGTTCAGAGTATGTATCCAGCCAATTGAGCGCTCCCAGGGTCACAAGGAATGATTATCCAAAAAAAGGATTTAATTCTTCAGAAGATTTATTCAAGTTAGTAAATAGATAAAACTTATAAATAAAACAACGCGTTTCGGCTATTAAAATTAAAGATATATAGCCTTCCTCAGGCCTAATGTAAGAGAGTCAATAGTGGTGGTTATATAGTCACTATAAAAACCTACCTAGTGAAATAATTATCCTAATCACATGTAAATTGGTTTGAGTTGGAACGCCCAAATCCCATTCTATAGAGACTCAGCTTTCTCAGAGTTAGGATTTTCCAGCTTTTTCCTCTGATTATAGAATAAACAAATTATAGAGCAGCTAAACTTGTCATAATAAAATTTGTCATAATAAAATTTTCCATAATAAAATTTTGGTAATGAAGATATTATACTTTCTCCTTCTCTTTCTTTCCTTTCTTTTTCTATCCCTTTAAGAGGAGAAAATAAGTGCATTAGTAGAAAAATCTATACCATGAACCTGAATTTAAGAAGATTTTCATTCAATAGGTATATCAATGAAATTCAGATAAGGGGAGTTTAATTCACATGGATATATATGCCAAAGGTAGTAAAACGGAGAGAGAGAAAAAAAACAACAACAAAAAAAAACGCATAAAAACGCATCAAAAAACGCAAGAGGAAAAAAAAAAAACGCTTAAAAACGCATCAAAAAACGCAACAAAAAACGCAAGAGAAAAAAAAAAAAAACACATAAAAACGCATCAAAAAACGCAACAAAAAACGCAAGAGAAAAAAAAAAAAACACATAAAAACGCATCAAAAACCGCAACAAAAAACGTAAGAGAAAAAAAAAAAAAAACGCATAAAAACGCATAAACGCTACAAAAAACGCAAGAGAAAAAAAAAAAAAAAAACGCATAAAAACGCATCAAAAAACGCAACAAAAAACGCAAGAGAAAAAAAAAAAAGTGAGAGGTTATTATTATACATAGTGAATGAAACATTAATTGTGGAGATATCTCCGTGAACGCTATACATTCTCCAATTTATCATTGAGGACATCAGGATACAAACAACGTAGTCTATATATCCAGAAGGCCTCCTTCTTGTTAAGTTGTTGGATCCTGTCAGGAATATCAGCTGGGATCTGCTCCACCGGTGTAAGTCTCACTTTAAATTTTTTGTTATGGGTAGTAAGAAGATGTCTGGAGAGGCTGTGTGTTAATAAGCCATTTTTGGCATTGTATCTGTGGGCATTGAGTCGGGATCTCACCATTTGTGTGGTCCTACCCACGTACTGGAGACCGCAATCACATGTAATAACATAGATTACATAGTCACTAGTACAGGTCAGGTGATCCTTGATATTAAAAGTCTCTCCTGTGCTATTCG
Organism: Phyllobates terribilis; assembly: GCF_046119375.1. Classification (NCBI taxonomy): domain Eukaryota; kingdom Metazoa; phylum Chordata; class Amphibia; order Anura; family Dendrobatidae; genus Phyllobates; species Phyllobates terribilis. Next base: position 178,080,081 of record NW_027362761.1, on the reverse strand, counting down.
ATGTAATGGAATGGGACCCATGAGTAATTATATGACAGCACTGACATTTTTTCTGAGAGCACCTATAAGTGCCATTCTGTGTGAGTCTATTTGTACTAATCAAGGGACAAATGTTTTTAGATTGAGAGAACACTGGTTGGCCTCCTGGTTTCCGTTTTTTTAAATGGCTAGGTGCGAGGAGGTTTCTTAGAGTTTTTCCTCTCCTAAATGTAATGGCAGGTATTTTTGGCAATATATCTCGTAGGAGAGGATCTTGTTTCAAGATATGCCAATGCTTTTGCAAAATATTCCTAATCAATTGGTTCCCCTTATTATAAGAGGTGTTAAAATTATGATTCCATTTATTCATATTCCTAGTGTCACTATCCCTGGATTCCTTATGGGGCAATTCATCCCCATTCCCCAAACAATCAGTTTGGGTTTTAGTCAAATTTATACGGTATGCCTCATCGATAATTTGCTTGGGGTACTTTTTCTCTTTAAATCTCTTCTTGAGTATATCCGATTGTCTGATATGATCCGAATCCTTAGTATTATTTTTTCTGATTCGATGAAATTGGCTGAAAGGGATGTTATTTTTCCATTTGATGTAATGGGCACTTTGATAGTCTAAGTAGCCATTCACATCAACAGATTTGAAATGAGTTTTCGTTATTATTTTTTTTTTCTTCATGTGAAATTTCTAAATCAAGAAAAACAGCTATTTTTGGTTCGATACTAGAAGAAAAAGTAATGCCCCAGGTGTTCTCATTCAATTCATTGACTAGAAACTGAGCATCCTCTCTACTGCCCCTCCATATCACAAATAGATCATCTATATAGCGCTTGTACAGTACTATACTATAAATATAGCAATAATAGCGCTTGTACAGTACTATACTATAAATATAGCAATAATAGCGCTTGTACAGTACTATACTATAAATATAGCAATAATATAGTACTGTACAAGCGCTATATAGATGATCTATTTGTGATATGGAGGGGCAGTAGAGAGGATGCTCAGTCTCTAGTCAATGAATTGAATGAGAACACCTGGGGCATTACTTTTTCTTCTAGTATCGAACCAAAAATAGCTGTTTTTCTTGATTTAGAAATTTCACATGAAGAAAAAAAAATAATAACGAAAACTCATTTCAAATCTATTGATGTGAATGGCTACTTAGACTATCAAAGTGCCCATTACATCAAATGGAAAAATAACATCCCTTTCAGCCAATTTCATCGAATCAGAAAAAATAATACTAAGGATTCGGATCATATCAGACAATCGGATATACTCAAGAAGAGATTTAAAGAGAAAAAGTACCCCAAGCAAATTATCGATGAGGCATACCGTATAAATTTGACTAAAACCCAAACTGATTGTTTGGGGAATGGGGATGAATTGCCCCATAAGGAATCCAGGGATAGTGACACTAGGAATATGAATAAATGGAATCATAATTTTAACACCTCTTATAATAAGGGGAACCAATTGATTAGGAATATTTTGCAAAAGCATTGGCATATCTTGAAACAAGATCCTCTCCTACGAGATATATTGCCAAAAATACCTGGCATTACATTTAGGAGAGGAAAAACTCTAAGAAACCTCCTCGCACCTAGCCGTTTAAAAAAACGGAAACCAGGAGGCCAACCAGTGTTCTCTCAATCTAAAAACATTTGTCCCTTGATTAGTACAAATAGACTCACACAGAATGGCACTTATAGGTGCTCTCAGAAAAAATGTCAGTGCTGTCATATAATTACTCATGGGTCCCATTCCATTACATCGAATAGCACAGGAGAGACTTTTAATATCAAGGATCACCTGACCTGTACTAGTGACTATGTAATCTATGTTATTACATGTGATTGCGGTCTCCAGTACGTGGGTAGGACCACACAAATGGTGAGATCCCGACTCAATGCCCACAGATACAATGCCAAAAATGGCTTATTAACACACAGCCTCTCCAGACATCTTCTTACTACCCATAACAAAAAATTTAAAGTGAGACTTACACCGGTGGAGCAGATCCCAGCTGATATTCCTGACAGGATCCAACAACTTAACAAGAAGGAGGCCTTCTGGATATATAGACTACGTTGTTTGTATCCTGATGGCCTCAATGATAAATTGGAGAATGTATAGCGTTCACGGAGATATCTCCACAATTAATGTTTCATTCACTATGTATAATAATAACCTCTCACTTTTTTTTTTTTTTTTCATGCGTTTTTGTTGCGTTTTTTGATGCGTTTTTATGCATTTTTTTTCTCTTACGTTTTTTGATGCGTTTTTATGCGTTTTTTTTTTTCCTCTTGCGTTTTTTGTTGCGTTTTTTGATGCGTTTTTATGCGGTTTTTTTTTGTTTTTTTTTCTCTTACGTTTTTTGTTGCGTTTTTTGATGCGTTTTTATGCGTTTTTTTTTTTTTTTCTCTCTCTCTCCGTTTTACTACCTTTGGCATATATATCCATGTGAATTAAACTCCCCTTATTTGAATTTCATTGATATACCTATTGAATGAAAATCTTCTGAAATTCAGGTTCATGGTATAGATTTTTCTACTAATGCACTTATTTTCTCCTCTTAAAGGGATAGAAAAAGAAAGGAAAGAAAGAGAAGGAGAAAGTATAATATCTTCATTACCAAAATTTTATTATGGAAAATTTTATTATGACAAATTTTATTATGACAAGTTTAGCTGCTCTATAATTTGTTTATTCTATAATCAGAGGAAAAAGCTGGAAAATCCTAACTCTGAGAAAGCCGAGTCTCTATAGAATGGGATTTGGGCGTTCCAACTCAAACCAATTTACATGTGATTAGGATAATAGCCGAAACGCGTTATGTTATATATATATATAGCCGAAACGCGTTGTTTTATTTATAAGTTTTATCTATTTACTAACTTGAATAAATCTTCTGAAGAATTAAATCCTTTTTTTGGATAATCATTCCTTGTGACCCTGGGAGCGCTCAATTGGCTGGATACATACTCTGAACCCTATTCTTACGGACTCCAGCTGGGAGATCCGTTTAATGCAGATAGAAGCTGCATACCAGTGGACCAGCTACCCACATTAGACCAGAATTGGTCGATAAGCCTTGGTACAAGATCTGCTAAAGGTGAGCAGTTCATTTTTCTTCTGTTTCTATATATATATATACATCTACACTTAGATCTGCGCCTGTTTTTTGTTTCTCCCCCCACCAGACCTACAGCCTTGGGGTCGAACACATTGAAGAAGGGTGTATTGAAGGATTCCTCCACAAGAGGCCCCCATAACCATTCACACATCTCCACCTTCCACCTCAGACCACCAGAGGGAGCCCGTTAGGGATATAAAAGGGAAGGTGGAGCCAGGCAGCCGTTAGTCTAGACTGGAATTGACAGAGAGCAAACCTGTTGAGAGAGTTCCTGCAGTAGAAGTCTGAGAGAGGTCAGCCTGCAGTGGAGCTTCCAGATCAAGACTCCGTGTAGCTCAGAGAGGTGAGCTTTTGGTGTGCCGGACCATAAGATCGGTGAAGAGCGGCACGCTGCCGTTAGTGTGAGTAGCCTATTGAGGGTCCGAGTAGGCCGAAGTCGAAGGAGTAGAGAGTTAGTTCATAGGGGGCAGAGGAGCTTAATTAGCTCACCCCGAAAAAGAAGCAGTTACTGGACACCGGGTCCGAAGCTTGCCGGGATCTCCACAACCCAGTAAGATAAACCGGAATCCCTGGAGAACTACAGGTCCCAGGATCGCTAAAGTGCTGATACGTACCAGAGCCAGGAGACACATAGGCCCCGTAGGTCAGGAGCGTGCACTCCAAGAGAAGGCCCTACCACAAGGTCAGCCAGCGCAGGACAGAGACAAAGTTAGGCCTAACTCCAGGCAGGTCAGAAACTTATTACGCAGCAGCAAGAACCAGGAGGCCCAAAACCTGCTCATTGGGGAGGATCCGGACATACACCCTTCACCCTACAGTGCTCCGGGGAGTGCCTGAATTTCCATCAGTAAAAGGTACTGAAGTGACTTTTGTGTCCGTCCCTGTTCTTGCTCCGACTCGGCTGAGTCTCCTTGTCCTGCATCCCCGTTCTTATACTGCCCTGAGGCCCAGCTCCACCTGTGGGGAGCTATACCATCAAGCTGCCTTATCATCAGCCTCAGTGGACTGCGCAGCGCTGGTGATCATCACCAGAAGCCACAGGTGGCGTTACGAACTCTTTTATAAACTTAACACATCTATCAACGCCTTTTCAAAGAGCGACCCCAGAGTACGGGCCCGGGAGCCGACCACCGCGACCTCCTTAAGGCTAAAGGCCCGGGAAACCGAGTCATCCCCATCCCCTGGGCTTGTCAAATATGTGAAAAAGCAGCACAAAAAGACTGATTTAAATCAGACACAATGAATACCCAGTCAGATAAATTATTACAGCAAGGGTAAATTCGACGATTAATACTTAATATTTAATAGACTCCGTTAAAAGGAATAATATTTCAAAAAACAATAGAGAGGAGACAGAAATGGTCTGTACCCAAATAGAATTAAAACCATGTCAGGTCAAGGACCCAGATCTCCAAAATAGCAAGCAGGAAGTGGTCGACCGGGGATGTGAGGAATGCCCCAACCAGAACAGTGCCTGCCAACAGTGTCCAACCAACCTTGGATGTGACGCGCCCCCTGGGTCAGTGTTGTTAGGGGGATACCCGGAGCCGGATCAGATGGGGGTTGTAGTCTCCGAGTGGCTGTGACCCGGTCCGTGCCCAGGGTGTCAAGCTCAGTGTGTGGCAGTCTTTACAGATGTTATTAGTTCTTAGTGTCGACTACGCCACCCGTTGATTTGCGGTCAATAGGCCGCCGCTGCAACAGGGTCCGCTGAGGCTGATGGTAGATGTGCAGCTGTGGTAGTATAACCCCCAACGGGAGGGGTATAGCCTCAGGGGGTCAGGTGTAGAGGATGGTGGTTGTGGTGGAGGTGCAGTGTGGATGGTAAAAAGACTCAGAGTCGGGCTGTGCAGTTCAGGGTTTTTACTTACTGCTGTTCTTGTGGTCACTCTGGCCTTAAGTGACCGCCCGAGCCGTGCTGCGTCCACCAGGTCCTGGACTCGGCCAACCCCCAAGCAATTCTGGAGCGTGGTCCTGAGCTCCCTTTCTGACTGTCCTCTCTACTGGCCTTCTCACCAGGGGTCCACTTATATCCGGCTCCCTCGGGCCTCTTGGTGGGTGCACCTCTTCGGGGTTCCCTGACCCTATGCCTGGTGTGCCTTCTTAGTGGACTTAGTGAGGGGCTGCTCCACATGCAATGTCGCAGCCTCCGGTTCTTAGCTGAGGGTTGTTTCTCTCCTCCACTAATTTGGGATCCGGTTCCCTTGCGTGCCAACCCTTCACCCTTCTGGTCTGTTTCTGGGTTCTTGGGGTTCCTTCTTCTCCCCCTCTGGGTCCTTCTCTTCTCCTCTCTCTCTTCTCTCTGCAGGCGCTCCTGGACCTCTCTCAGGACTGACTAACCCTCTACAGAAGACTGACTGACCCTGATCTAAGATGGTTCCCACCTTATATACTCCCTCTATGTGTGAGCTCAGGTGACCAGCACCCAATGAGCTCCTAGCATTACCCAGACTGCTCCCCCTATCTGCCCCTACACTACTGGGATGTTCCACCCCCCTCCCACTCCAGCCAGGGACAGACACTGTCGTACCTGCACATTTTCCTAGTGGGAGTACCATCGGTCTGTCCCTCGGAAATGGGATGTGTGTAGTGTATGCAGCTAACTGAGCTCAGTTCCACACTCCATCCTTACCCGGGAGTGGAATATCACACCTCTGGCTTGAGGTGCAATACCCCTGTAGCAGCCGAATCCTCAGGGTGCTACATTCCCCCCTGGTAAATCACAGCACGTCCTCGGGCTGTAAGAAAACAAAACATCCACAAACATACAAATTTTTTTTTTTTTCATAAACATCGTAAACATATAAAACAATATATATATTATCAGCAAAAACTTTTTATATAAAACTTTCTTGTGCCTCCGGCCACGGTGCTACTTGTGACCGGGTAAAGTGCGACAGTCTCTTGTAACTCAGCTTTCCTATAAAACCAGTAGGGGGCGCCTTAAAAAGCGCAACTATATACAAGGGGAAATATGGCCGCTCTCAGTCCTCGGCCAGGTATTAGGAAAGGAATGACCGCTCTCAGTCCTCGGTCAGTGGGAATAGGGACACACGGGTTTCAGTTCAATTTGCTGGTCCCAACGGGGACTATATTTTAACTAGCAGCAGTAACAGTTCTTATACCCTGACGGGTAACTATGTACAGTCTCTTTACCGTACTTTAATGACGGCGTCCTCCTGCTCCTTCTTCAGACCCGTCCGGGTCCTCTTGCTCCTCCTCACACCGCAGCTCCTCCTCCGTCAGGCGATGCACATGGAGGGCGTAGGGTCCTTTGGCACACTTGTGCCGGGTGAACGTGACCTCGTCCCCTACATATAGGTCACGACCTCTGTGTCCCTCCGGCAGATGACTTTCAACGTCTCTGCGGGTGACAAAGACGTCGCCGGGGGTCTGATGATCCCTGATGAAACCCCAACCGTGCTGCAGTTGGAATTTAATCACAGTCCCGGTGGCACGGGGACAATGAGCTGCACGGGGGTTCCTCCGGGTCCGGCTCTTCTGTTCAGCGCTCTGTATTTGCAGCCGCTGCTCACGGACCCGCCTCTCTCTCCTTTCTTGCTCGAAGGCTGCCAACTGCTGGCGGCAGCACTCCACTCGCTCTGCTGCAGCTGCCCGCGTTTCTTGAGTGAACCCCATGAGGTCTCCTCCGTTGGGGTCCCACTCGAATTGTGCTTCTTCTAGCGGGAGCGGGGTTCTTTTAACGGGCTTCGGAGCCGGAATCAGGGGCTCGCACAGGGGCCTTGCTTTTTGGAGTTCCAGTTGGTAGTACTCCTGGGGCCATACAAAGGGCTGCCCATCCGGGCACGTGTGCTGGGCAAATAGATCTTCGCCCAGGTGCGGCACTCTAGATGTTGAGGGCGCGGTGGTGGAAGCGGCGCCCGGATTGACCAGGCCTTGCGACCAGGCCTGGGGCACCCTAAAGGTAAAGGGCACCGTGAAGACGGCGGCGCCCGGGTGTTCCTGGCCTTGCGACCAGGCCGGTGGCTCGGCAGAGGTAGAGGGCGCTGTTGGTACTGCGGCGCCCGGGGGCACTCGGCCTTGCGACCAGGCCGGTGGCTCCGCGGAGGTAGAGGGCGCTGTTGGAATTGCGGCGCCCGGAGGTACTAGGCCTTGCGACCAGGCCGATGGTATTTCCTGCTTCGCCGCGCTCAGGATTGAGGCGCGTGACGTCACAGGGGTCGCGGCCGCGGCTTCTGCTTGAGGCCTAGTCTGGCACGGTGACGATGCAGCGACGGGCACGGCAGGGGGAATTTCGGGCTCTGCGATGGGGAGCTGGGACAGGTACTCGGTTTCTCGGTTCGGGGTAGAGACGTCCCCTTTACCTGCCTCCGTCCGTTCAGCTCCCTTCTCGGCGCCGTCTCCTGCCTTCATTCTTCCTGCGCCATCCTCAGAGGCGGTCTGTCTCCTCGTCTCGGGCGGCGTGCTCCGCTGACGGGTTTCGGTCTGCTGGGCCATCTCACGGCTCCACTCCGTCAGCGTGTCTTGCTGCACCTGGGCCATCCTCCGTGCGAGGCCCTCCAGCGCGTTCTGTGCACACTCCCGGTCTCGGGGGAGCTGTGCTAGGATCTCCACTAAGCCTAGTGGGGTTGTTGCTTGCAGCAGGCTCCTGACCACTGGGTCGGTGCTGCCTGTCTCTCCCTCCATCTCCGGGTACGCTTTCTCTGGACTCCTCTCCAGACTTCTTGTCTCCGGGTGCGCTCTCTCCAGACTCCTCCAGGCTGCACCCATCTTCGCTCCTTTGTTCTGTCTCCGCCCACATTGAGGGTGGTCCCGGGGCAACTTAGTGATTGTCAGTTCCAGGGGCAGTTCTCTCACGCTGATGGACACTTCCAGCATCACAGTCTCTGTTGGTGGGCGCGGTTTCCGCTTTTGGCGCCATTCTTCGACCTGGCCCACGATGGGAGGTGGCCTTTTGCCACCCTCTGGCACGCCCATAATGGCGTCCGCTCTTCCAAGGCGGGAAATCTTTGGAAATGGCGGGAATCGTCTCCCAGTGGCGGGAAACTCCATGGATGGCGGGAAAAAGCTGCAAATGGCGGACAACCGGCGGGAAACGACCTGTGATGGGGTCCGTTGGCGGGGACCCTCCGGAACCGGTGGGAGACTTCTTTTTGAGGTAACGGTGAACTTTTCTTCAGGCACGCAGTACCCGGTTGTTGCGGGCACGTTATCCTGCCGACTACGCCAAAGTTGACGCGCCCCCTGGGTCAGTGTTGTTAGGGGGATACCCGGAGCCGGATCAGATGGGGGTTGTAGTCTCCGAGTGGCTGTGACCCGGTCCGTGCCCAGGGTGTCAAGCTCAGTGTGTGGCAGTCTTTACAGATGTTATTAGTTCTTAGTGTCGACTACGCCACCCGTTGATTTGCGGTCAATAGGCCGCCGCTGCAGCAGGGTCCGCTGAGGCTGATGGTAGATGTGCAGCTGTGGTAGTATAACCCCCAACGGGAGGGGTATAGCCTCAGGGGGTCAGGTGTAGAGGATGGTGGTTGTGGTGGAGGTGCAGTGTGGATGGTAAAAAGACTCAGAGGTGGGCTGTGCAGTTCAGGGTTTTTACTTACTGCTGTTCTTGTGGTCACTCTGGCCTTAAGTGACCGCCCGAGCCGTGCTGCGTCCACCAGGTCCTGGACTCGGCCAACCCCCAAGCAATTCTGGAGCGTGGTCCTGAGCTCCCTTTCTGACTGTCCTCTCTACTGGCCTTCTCACCAGGGGTCCACTTATATCCGGCTCCCTCGGGCCTCTTGGTGGGTGCACCTCTTCGGGGTTCCCTGACCCTATGCCTGGTGTGCCTTCTTAGTGGACTTAGTGAGGGGCTGCTCCACATGCAATGTCGCAGCCTCCGGTTCTTAGCTGAGGGTTGTTTCTCTCCTCCACTAATTTGGGATCCGGTTCCCTTGCGTGCCAACCCTTCACCCTTCTGGTCTGTTTCTGGGTTCTTGGGGTTCCTTCTTCTCCCCCTCTGGGTCCTTCTCTTCTCCTCTCTCTCTTCTCTCTGCAGGCGCTCCTGGACCTCTCTCAGGACTGACTAACCCTCTACAGAAGACTGACTGACCCTGATCTAAGATGGTTCCCACCTTATATACTCCCTCTATGTGTGAGCTCAGGTGACCAGCACCCAATGAGCTCCTAGCATTACCCAGACTGCTCCCCCTATCTGCCCCTACACTACTGGGATGTTCCACCCCCCTCCCACTCCAGCCAGGGACAGACACTGTCGTACCTGCACATTTTCCTAGTGGGAGTACCATCGGTCTGTCCCTCGGAAATGGGATGTGTGTAGTGTATGCAGCTAACTGAGCTCAGTTCCACACTCCATCCTTACCCGGGAGTGGAATATCACACCTCTGGGTTGAGGTGCAATACCCCTGTAGCAGCCGAATCCTCAGGGTGCTACATTCCCCCCTGGTAAATCACAGCACGTCCTCGGGCTGTAAGATATAAACATCCACAAACATACATTTTTTTCATAAACATAAACATTCTAGCACTGTCCCAATATTATGCCTAGGGTGTTGATCCAGTGACCTTTTGTTCTTTGATCTGATTCCCTCCATGTTCAGCTATAGCTTGGTCGGTTCCTGTCCCAGTGCTGAATTTGTATTTACCTTCACACTTGCTTCTTTTCTTATGGTGTGCAGTTATCACCTGTGTTCTAGTGCTCATTGTCTCTGTCTAATTACATTCTGGGTGTTCCTATATATACTCTCCTTTTCCAGATATTGATTGCTGGTTATATTTATTCCTGGTGGATTCTTCTAAGAAGTATCAGCTATGCTGCTAAGGATTACCTGTTGAATAGAGACTAGTCTGAACATGTACCTAACAGTTACTTTTGAATTCAGTAACACTACTGTAGTTTTTGTTTGTTGCAGCTGTTTTGTGTGTTTCCTTTATTCCTTAGGGAATTGCTACTCTAGGAATACTAGGAGTTGTGAATGACATTCAGGATGAGCTGCTGTCGAATGGGGGCACCATAGCATTATCTTAGGGTGGCAACCTCCTTGGTCAGGCAGGGACAGACCAGGATTAGGGTAGGGCTTTTACTAGTCTGAACAGGGATCTGTCATATTTAGGCATTAGCTAGCCTCCCTGGATTGTATGTTGCCCGTGTGTATTTGCCTGTGTAGTCATAACACCCCATCTATTCCCAACCTGCACAAATGCCTCATCCCGTTGTCACCCCAATGCTGAGCCGCTGCTGTTGTATGTGTCACTATTACTGTCCCTGCTGTGTGGCACAAAAACAGTGCTCCTTAGCACCCCACATAGTAATGCCACCACTGTGCCCCTTGCATAGTACGAGGGTCAGTCAATAAGTAATGCCTCCTATTTTTTTTCTCCTTTTAATTGGCAAGAAATTCAAATGCAATTACATAGGTTGAAAACAACAACATTAACGACTAATTTGTCACTTTTCAATATAATCTCCATCCATTGCCACAGTCTTGGTCCACCGTTTAACAAGGGCATGTATTCCAGCATGGTAAAAAGCATTCTTGGGACCACCGTGCACAAACTTTTCCGTATCCCAGTTGTCCAATAATTTTGCTTGGAGTCACTGCGGTTACTGGCCTGCCACTCCGCATTTTGTCAGCCAACGGTGATGGCCCTTCAGCTGTGTTACAGCGATGAACCCATCGTCTAACAGTACTGACATCCACTGTTGCATCACCGTACACATTTTTCAGTCTCTCATGAATTCGAATGGGCGTTTCACCTTCTGCATGCAAGAATTCAATCACAGAATGTTGTCTAATACGAACATCGATCTCAGCCATTTTGCAAACGGATATGTGGCACCCCAGGGATCTGGTTTCCACAGTAACAGCAATGTTATGTCTGAGAGCAGGTGGGAGGTCTCTTGGTCAGGAATCCTATGCATGCCACACCTCCTGCCCAGTCCTGGGAGGGGAAGAACTTCCCCTATATAAACCTAGGGCTGAGGCAGGGTTAGTGAGTAGAGAAGAAGTAGAGACAGAGAAAAGAAGCAAATATAGGAACAGAACATCAGGAGCTCTGTGGGAGCAGTGTTACAAGGAGTCAGGGGCTGGCAGCCGCAGAGCTCGCCCTGACTGAGAAGATTTCTTACCGGACCCGGAGTCCGAGGCTGTGGGGACTAACTCCTACCCAGCAGCAGAATCCGTCAGGCAGGGGATTCCAGGTCCTCTGGCCAAGAAACCCGAAGGCCCCGAGTCACCGGCCTCACGGGTGAGCACCACACGGTACACTGAGGGACGTGGGCTACTTATACCCGCCTCTAGCAAGGTAGCCAGAAGAGTACAGTTAGTTTGGGAGGCCTACAACTCCGCCTGGCCAGGGGAGATCCCATCTGCTCAAGGACTGACCAGGCCCCAATCGCTAGCCAGTACTCCGGGAGGGTCTATCTTTGTCACCAGTAAAGACCCTGAACTACACCGTACCGTCTCTGAGTGGTTCCTGCTACCCCCATCATCCACGTCGGCTGCCCTGAGGCCATACCCCTCCCGTTGGGGGTTATACTATCACGCTGCACAATCCTACCACCGGCCTCAGCGGTCTGCCCTGCAGCAGCAGCTCCTTAGCTGTACTCAACGGGTGGCGTAGTCGTCCAACATCTACCGCTGATACATCGCCGCTCAGTTTGACTCCCTGGGCACGGACCGGGTCAACGCCACGAGACTACAACCCTCAACAGATTCGGCTCCGGGTAAGCTCCCGCGTGCGCAACGCAGCGCGACACAGGCCCAGGGGCGCGTCAACTTTTGGCGTAGTCGGCAGGATTTCGTGCCCGCAACCACCGGGTACTGCGTGCCTGAAAGAGACTGTTCAAACTTACCTGTGGTGAAGATTCCCGCCATCCGGCGCCATTTTCAGCCTTCTTCCCGCCTTCCGTGGAGTTTTCCCGCCGTTGGACGCCATCTTGAAGACGTCGCGCGGGAAGAAGAGGGGCGTGGACTCCGAAAGCGCGCGAGAACTGAAGCCCCGCCTCACGTCCGGACGTCGCGTAAGGTCCTGGAAGGAGCCCAGCAGACGCCGACGTCACAGGAGCGCGACGGAAGGTCCTCAACCCTGACGATCTACTGCGGAGCCGCGGCCTACGGAAGAGGATCATCGCAAGGTAGGCCACGGTCCACTAGGGGGGAGGAGGATGTCGGATACGGAGGAGAGCTTCACTGCCTCAACCCCCACCAGCGCCATCGCTGCTGCAGTCATGCCTTTCACCATGCCCTATATCCCGGGAGCGGCCTGGCTACCCCAGTACTCAGGGGAGTCACATACCCTGCATGACTTTAGAGAAAAGCTGGATAGCCTCTTCCAGGTGTACCCCCTCACAGAAGAGCAAAAAGTGAGCATCCTGGTGGCCCAATTAACTGGGGCAGCCCGAAGGGAGGTAAAGTCCTGGCCACCTGGGGGGAGGACTGTCGCAGGGATACTAACCCGGCTGAGGGACACCTTTGATACCCGCACCTCAGCCGAGAACAAGCTTAGATTCTACGGGTGCAAACAGCGGGCACATGAGAGTATAAGGGACTATGCCCTGAACCTACAAGAGGCCCTGAGAGCCATTAAGCAGACCGACCCTGACGGCGTGGGAGACGAGGACAGGCTGTTGACTGAACAATTTATAGAGGGTTTATATTGCAATGCCCACCGAACCCAGTTGCGGGCAATGGCCTTACAGGACCCTCATCTGGGATTTGCACAGTTCAAGGACAGAGCCATCCGGGTGCTCCGAGAACCGGCACCAGGTGGCGTTGTGACCCACAGACGCCCCACTACTACTTAGCACCAGGAGGCGGCGCCCTTGTCGGCAGGGCCTGTGGGAGCTGATGCGCAGGCTTTGAGCAATGACCCGGCTCCAGACCTGCATCATCAGGTCCAAGAGCTAGCTAATAGCGTTGCTGCGCTAACCCGAACTGTGCAGTCTTTACAGGTTTCTACTCCAGGGAAGATCCAGCTGGCATCCGGACTGGAGGACATCCCGTGGCGTCGACCAAGGAGGACCGCACCGGCCAGAGGAAGACCCAGCGACCGATACAACGAGGACGGACGACCCATCTGCCGCCGCTGTAATCAACCCGGACATATGGCAAGGTACTGTCCTTTAAACTGGCACAACCTAGGGTAGAGGGCCAACCCCTAGGAAAAAGATCATCAGGCCCATCGAACTGGCGCGACAAATATGTGGGAGGACGTCCAGTCTTGCCTGTGGTACTGGATGGCATTCCTATGAGTGCCCTACTGGACACCGGGTCACAGGTCACCACCATCCCGTACGTGCTCTTCAATCAGTACTGGAATGACTCGGATATTACCCGCTACCCTGACGACGACTTGAGTATCATCGCCAGCAATGGTCAGCCCGTGCCACAGATCGGATTTAAAGAGGTGACCATTAAAATTGGTAGAGTTGAACTGGCAGCACAGGGACTGATCATAGTAGACATTGACAAACACGAGAGTCACCCAAAGATAACTCTAGGAACTAATGTAATTGAAAATTGTCTTGCAGAGGTGATTTTCCTTTTACAGCAGGTTGCCAAGAACGCCAGCTCCGGCGAGCAGCGAGTGCTCCAAAAAGAGATCCGGGCACTGATGCGACGGCAACAGGTGGAACTCTCCGGCGGTGAGATTGGTAGCGTGAGAATGTGTGACCATTTCCCTATTGCCATGCCCCCAAAAAGTGAAATGATGATTTGGTGCCGGGCAGCTATTGGTCTGAGAGGTAGAGATTACCAGGCAATGGTAGAACCAGTTTACTCAGACAGTAGGCCCACCATCTTGACAGCACGGGGGGTGGTTAATGTACGCCATGGGAGGGTGCCCGTTCGCATAATCAATATCGGGAAGAGGGAAGTGTACCTGCCCCGGTATGCCACGCTAGCCAAATTATATACCATTAACCAAAATGCTATACAATCTGTGGAACCCTTGCCTCCATCTCACCCGGAGGAAGGTAACGGCTCTAAGAAAACAATGGAGGACTGGTGTCAGCAACTACATTTGGGTACTGACTCCACTCAATCACACCAGAAACAGGGAGTCTATCGGGTGGTTCAAGAGTACGAGAGAGTGTTTAGTAAACACCCGTTAGACTTCGGGCGAGTCAAGGGGGTAGAACACCACATCCCCACGGGAGACCATCCTCCCATAAAAGAGAGGTATCGACCCGTACCCCCTGCACACTACCAACACGCCAAGGGGATGCTTAGAGACATGAAGGAGGCTGGGGTGATCAGGGATAGCTGTAGCCCCTGGGCAGCTCCACTAGTCTTAGTCAAAAAGAAAGACAACACCATGAGGATGTGTGTAGATTACCGGAAAATCAACCGTATCACACACAAGGATGCGTACCCCTTACCAAGGATAGAGGAGTCTTTGGCTGCTTTAAGATCTGCTAACTTCTTCTCTACCTTGGATCTCACTAGTGGGTACTGGCAGGTTCCTGTAGCAGAGGCGGACCGGGAGAAGACCGCATTCACCACCCCGATGGGACTTAGCGAGTTTACCTGCATGCCGTTCGGACTCTGCAACGCACCAGGAACCTTCCAACGATTAATGGAGTGCTGTCTGGGCCACAGAAACTTCGAGACGGTCCTGTTGTACCTGGACGATGTCATCGTATATTCTAAGACTTATGAGGACCACCTGAAACACCTGGCGGAAGTGTTCGAAGCTCTGGCAAGCTACGGCCTAAAGGTGAAACCCTCCAAGTGTCACCTCCTGAAACCAAAGGTGCAGTACCTGGGACACGTGGTGAGCGCTGACGGAGTGGCTCCCGACCCTGATAAGATCACCGCAATTAAGGAATGGCCAAGTCCCTCCAGTGTAAAGGAAGTGCGGCAGTTCCTCGGGTTGGTAGGCTACTACCGCAGGTTCATCCCCGGTTTCACCAAAAAGGCAGCTCCTATGCAGGACCTCCTGATAGGCCAGTCCCGGAAGGCCAAGAACCAGAAGCCGCCCTTCAGATGGGAGAAGTTGGAAGAAGAGTCCTTCCGCCAGCTGAAGATGGCCCTCACGGGGGATGAAATCCTGGCGTACCCGGATTACAGCCAGCCCTTTATCCTCTACACCGACGCAAGTAACATCGGGCTAGGAGCCGTGCTGTCCCAGATCCAGCAGGGGAAAGAGCGAGTAATCGCTTACGCCAGCCGAAAACTGCGACCCACCGAAAGAAACCCTGAGAATTACAGCTCATTTAAGCTAGAGTTCCTGGCAGTGGTGTGGGCAGTCACCGAACGCTTTAAGCACTACCTCGCTTCTTCCCGGTTCGTCGTGTACACGGATAACAACCCGTTGACACACCTGGACATGGCAAGACTCGGTGCCCTAGAGCAGAGATGGATGGCCCGCCTGTCCAACTACGAGTTCACCATCAAATACCGGGCAGGACGCTCCAATACCAACGCGGACGCCCTGTCCAGGATGCCAAAC
The DNA here is from genome assembly GCF_046119375.1 of Phyllobates terribilis. Classification (NCBI taxonomy): domain Eukaryota; kingdom Metazoa; phylum Chordata; class Amphibia; order Anura; family Dendrobatidae; genus Phyllobates; species Phyllobates terribilis. Next base: position 178,064,530 of record NW_027362761.1, on the reverse strand, counting down.
CTACCGGACGTAGGAGAAGATCCAGAGGGACTGGAAGAAGTCGAACTCCCCGCGTTTCACCGTCATGGGACTATCCAGTATTCCCATCGGGTAAGGAGTAAGCAAGGCGCTACGCTTAACCCCTTACCTCACTACAACTGGGCGGAAACGCAAGACAGTGACCCTGCTGTCCGGCTGGTGAAGGAGATGCTGACTCAGCCAGAGGCTCGCCTTGACCCAGACGCTCCGGAGGAAGCCAAGCAACTGTGGGCAGAAAAGAGTAGACTGTTCCTTTACAAGGGGAAGTTGTGCCGCAGGATGGTTAACTCCCGGACGCATGAACTAATCTGGCAAGTAGTGGTGCCACGACGAGACGCAGCCATGGTGATGGAGGCATACCACGATGGAGCTGGGCATTTCGGATGGAAGAAGCTGGAGTTCCTGCTGCGCGGGCGGTTCCATTGGGTAGGCATGAGGGGAACCATCGAGAGGTGGTGCAGAGACTGTGGCCCGTGCAACCTGAGGAGGAAGGACCGTGCCAGCCAGAAGACTCCCCTGCAGTCCATCGTCACCCGGCAGCCGTTGGAACTGGTAGCCTTGGATCATGTAAAACTGACCCCAAGCAGAAGTGGCTACGTCTACGCGTTAACCATCGTGGATCATTACTCCCGGTTCTTGGTTGTCGTCCCCGTCAAGGACTTAACGGCTCAAACAGCAGCTAGAGCCTTCCAGCGGCACTTCTGCCGTCCACACGGGTACCCGGACCAAGTGCTGACGGACCAGGGACCTGCCTTTGAAGCGGAGGTCTTCCAGGAATTCTGCAATCTGTATGGCTGCCGGAAGATAAGGACGACACCCTATCATCCGCAAACTAATGGACTTTGTGAGAAAATGAACCAGGTGGTAATGGATCTTCTGAAAACGTTGCCCCTGGAAGAACGCAGTCTGTGGCCTGAGAAGCTGCCCGATCTGGTGGACCTATACAACCACATCCCGGTAGGTTCCACCAACTGTACCCCGGCTTACCTAATGAGGGCGAGACCTGCTAAGTTACCTGTTGACCTGGAAATGGGAGTCCTGACACCCGAGGACACTTCACCAGAAGCAGACTGGGACACAGAGAGGCAGCAGCAGTACCGGAAAGTACAGGAGAGCGTGGAGCGAAGTCTCTGTCAGGCTAGGGAGAGACAAGAGAAAACTTACAACCAGTATGCTCCCGCTGTTCCCCTGGTGCCCGGAGAGCAGGTCTTGAAGAGGAAAAGACGGCTCCACAAGTTGGACGACCAGTGGGAGAAGGACCCGTACACCGTACTGCCCTCAAGCCACGAGAACCCGAAGGTCTGTACCATCAGTAAAGACGGAGGGGAGACCACAGCCATTGTATCCCGGGATCACCTGAAGAAGTGTCCTGAACAGCTACGGAACCCTGAAGAGGAACAAGAAGACCATCGACCCGTAGAGGAAAGGGAAGATATGGTTAGTACTGTGCTCGGAGACTTCCCTCGGTCTTGGACTCAAGTCAATGGTGCAGTTGTGGTACCCGTACTCACCTTCCTCCAACCAGCATCCCAAGCACCTACGGAGCAACAGGTAGAGCTGGAAGAACAGCCGATCCAGGAGGCAGAAGACCCCACACCAGCAGACCAGGAGGATCAACCCTCTGCTTGCAGTGAGCCTGCCATTTCCCTAGTGAGCCAAAGGGCCCGTAGACCGCTGCCCAGTTTACCCTTAACAGCTCCTACACCCTGTAGTTCAGGGCCAGACAGTCAGCTCCGTAGGTCCACTAGGGCCACTAGAGGCCAGTTACCCGCACGTTGGAGGATTTGAAGTGTATAAATTGTTTTATTTGTGGTTACCTGTTTTTCTTGTTGCTTGTGTATAATTATGTGTTTCTAGTTGTTTATAGGAGTCTTTGGTGGATTTACCGGGAATCCTGTGTACATAGTTGGAGCGTAACCCAGGACGGACTAAAGACTGTTAAGGACTCGGGGCAGGACAGACCCCTACCTGGTTACGTCTCCCTGTTTTGGTGAAATGGACACCTTGCTTTCTTCAAAGACTGCACCCGGTTACGGACATGCCGTGACCACCTTTATGTGTTTCTTTATTGCATTGTTATTGTTATATCTTGTTATGTTTTTCTAAAATATGTTTAGTCCCGGAGTACTAAATTTCACTAGGGGGGAATGTGGCACCCCAGGGATCTGGTTTCCACAGTAACAGCAATGTTATGTCTGAGAGCAGGTGGGAGGTCTCTTGGTCAGGAATCCTATGCATGCCACACCTCCTGCCCAGTCCTGGGAGGGGGAGAACTTCCCCTATATAAACCTAGGGCTGAGGCAGGGTTAGTGAGTAGAGAAGAAGTAGAGACAGAGAAAAGAAGCAAATATAGGAACAGAACATCAGGAGCTCTGTGGGAGCAGTGTTACAAGGAGTCAGGGGCTGGCAGCCGCAGAGCTCGCCCTGACTGAGAAGATTTCTTACCGGACCCGGAGTCCGAGGCTGTGGGGACTAACTCCTACCCAGCAGCAGAATCCGTCAGGCAGGGGATTCCAGGTCCTCTGGCCAAGAAACCCGAAGGCCCCGAGTCACCGGCCATACGGGTGAGCACCACACGGTACACTGAGGGACGTGGGCTACTTATACCCGCCTCTAGCAAGGTAGCCAGAAGAGTACAGTTAGTTTGGGAGGCCTACAACTCCGCCTGGCCAGGGGAGATCCCATCTGCTCAAGGACTGACCAGGCCCCAATCGCTAGCCAGTACTCCGGTAGGGTCTATCTTTGTCACCAGTAAAGACCCTGAACTACACCGTACCGTCTCCGAGTGGTTCCTGCTACCCCCATCATCCACGTCGGCTGCCCTGAGGCCATACCCCTCCCGTTGGGGGTTATACTATCACGCTGCACAATCCTACCACCGGCCTCAGCGGTCTGCCCTGCAGCAGCAGCTCCTTAGCTGTACTCAACGGGTGGCGTAGTCGTCCAACATCTACCGCTGATACATCGCCGCTCAGTTTGACTCCCTGGGCACGGACCGGGTCACCGCCACGAGACTACAACCCTCAACAGATCCGGCTCCGGGTAAGCTCCCGCGTGCGCAACGCAGCGCGACACAGGCCCAGGGGCGCATCAGATACAGTCCTGCCACCTGTTGGTGCAGGAAGTTGCAATTGCTGTGGATTGGAGAATAAGGTTTGAGGAATTGTGCCAAATTCGAACATTTAACATAACTACCTTATTTAAGGAGAAAAAAAATAGGAGGCATTACTTATTGACTGACCCTCGTACATGCCCTTGTTAAACGGTGGACTAAGACTGTGGAAATGGATGGAGATTATATTGAAAAGTGACAAATTAATTGTTAATGTTGTGGTTTTCAACCTATGTAATTGCATTTGAATTTCTTGTCAATTAAAAGGAGAAAAAAAATAGGAGGCATTACTTATTGACTGACCCTCGTATAATGGCTCCCAACACTTTATAGTCCCTACAATGTTTGAGGGCCCTTCCCTCACTTTATAAGGGTCACCCGTTGTTTATGATGCCCCCACATCCCACCACAAGTTTTAATTAAAACGAAAACATCATATACTCACCTAATCCAGGATCCTGATGAGTCCAGCAGCAATGCAATGTGCTGTCATAGTGCCGACAAACACACAGGACGTCAGAGTCCTGGCATGGCTTGATGACTTCACCGCACTAGGACTATAAAATCCTGTGCATGCGCCGGTGCCACTGCATCTATCTGCAGTTCTGTAGACTGCATGCTTAAAGCAACCTGCGGTATACAGAATGGAGAGTGGTAGTGTAGGGAGATCGTGTCTCCTTGGACTACTGTAGAGCTTAATTATGTTGGTGTTCTGCGCGTGTCAATATAGTTAAGGGTGGTATTAGCTTCAGGTGGGCCCTTCAGAGTGCCCCTCTACCGGTAGCTGTGCTACTGCTCCTAAGCCATCTATATGGAACGCTGGTAATAGAAAGCTGAATAAAGTGACCTTGATATCTGTGATCTGACATATTGTTCAAGAGAAATCCACATTTTTTTCTTACGTGTAAATGAGCGGTTCAGGACTGAGGGTCAGATACTGATCTGTATGAAAATCTTCCACTAGAGATTATTTTAAATAACAGGTTAGTTACCAGTTTAATGTGTAATGGCCGCTCTCTGCTGTCCTGATCTCTCTGCAGAGCTGTGTGTGATTATACCTGACACATCTGCAGGTTCCTCTCTTCTCCTTTCAGCTTCCATTTTACAGGCAGTATTGGAATACAGCAGAGCTGTGAGAGCTGCAACAAATGTGCTTGCACAGAGACAAAGTTCAGTTCTCCTGTCCTTTGTTAGTTACTTGTCTGACACTGATATTTCCCCTTTTCAATTAAAATATTCTCTAGAGGCAGAATCTCATGCAGATTATTGTCCAGCCGATAGCCCTGAACGACTCATTTACATATAAGATCAACATCAGTCAATGATACAGATATTGGATCGCAGATATCAAGGTTTCATATTCAGCTTCCTATTACCTATATGCCCATATAGACAGCTTAGGAAGGTTGATCCGACAGATTCCCGTTAATGGACTCTTCATGTCAGGTGTCAATTCTCAGTTTATGCTGGTGAAGGTGGAGTAATAATCTAGGTACACTGATACTTGTGAATGAACATTTAGACTGGATTTTAACTGTCAGGAGCTATCCCGTCTGTATTGATTAATATTCCTGGAGAAAGATTTGAACACCTAGTGCAATACATGCCACAGTGAATTGCTCCGGTTCTAATAGGCAACACAGTACTGGATGGATATCTAAAAAAAATGTCCATTCAGTGTAATAATACGAAGTGTCATACTAACATCTTAGCATCACTGTTGTCAATATCAATACATAGCTCTGCCTACAATATACTTGTACTTTTTTGCTGCCAATAAAAGCAGGAGTTGGCTTTTGGCTTGGTACCTGCAATGTCAGTAAGTGAAATTATAATTGGTTTCATTGGTCTACTATAGCTTTCACTTTTACTGTGTATTATCATTAATGAGAAAAACCATCAGCCTGTGTCTGATTCTAGACATACAGTATAATAATGATTACCTGTATACATGACTAATCCAATTATTTTACTTTCTTTGCTTGTCTAATTTCTTATGATGAGTGGATATTCAGAACAGCATTTTACATGTTATTTGAGCAATGCCACGACTAAAGACATAGAGCTACTGGTAATTGAAACTAATATAATTTGTTAACTCTCACACTGTAACTCTATATAACCATGCATTACTTTTGTCCTAATAATGTTTTTCTACAAGGTTTCCCAGGAACATCATCTAAGCTTGTTGATTCATGATTCTTTATATATGTCAAAATTAACATGTTATTTTTCCATAAAGATATGTTTACTTTATTGAACTTTCTACTACAAAGGAAAATATAATTAAAGTTTATGTATCAGAAAAAAATGAATTGTACAGAACCAGTGATAAGTTTGGAAAACCTAAATGCTTTTAAATATGTTTTATACTGAAGGACAAGGACAATTACAAAATCAGAAGACAGACAAACGGAATTTCACGAGTTAGCTGGAGTGGTATTATTTTTATTTTGCTGCAAGTCAACAAGTGATAGTCCAGGCTGTGTGTGACCTCTTAGTATGAATGGATGCACAACTAAAGGCTCCAGTAGCATCTATTCAGTTTTGTGACATATACAACAATTTATTTATCTTTTGGGATATACTCCTAGAGATCTTTAGCTCACCTACTAAACACTGCCTGGTTCAAAGCTAATAGTAATGAGTGAGCATGCTCGCTACTGCTCGGTGCTCGCCCGAGCATCTCACTGCTCGACATGCTCGGCTCTCGCCGAGTATTTCCGGGGTTGCTCGGCGGGAGCTCGGGTCCCCTCCCTGCATGTTTGGCGCTCTTTAGAGCGCCAATCAACATGCAGGGATTGCCTGTCACCCATTGTAATGCCGCAGCCATGGTGGTTGTGGCATTACAGTGATTGGATGGCGGCACAGCGTCATCAGGTCTATATCAGACCTGGCGCCACCATGCTCGTCACAGTCACTCCGGAATCAGGCAGAGTAGGGAGAGGTGATGCTGAGCTAGGGAGAGATTTGCTTGTGTATTAGGTAGTATAGGGAGAAAAACCGTACATTACACATATCCATCTTAACAAACAGTCCTTTTGAGGACTAACTAATCCATCTGCAGAGATATCAGGCAGGCAGTGTATATAGGCAGGCAGGCAGGGTATATAGCAGACTGCAGCGCATATAGCACAAGGGGCTCCATTCCAATTCTGCCTTCTGTTGCTGTTAGATATTTCTATACAAAGGCCCAGGTCTCAGGGGCCAGGAATATTTTTTTTGGATCATAATCCTCATTATTTGCTTAAAAAGCAATCCAGAGAATGCCGTTTTTCTGCGCCATTTGCTCGTTGGCACTGCAGAATACAGCCAAGTCCTTTCCATATTACAGCGCTAGAAATCCAGCTATTTAAAACTCTGTTTTCTCCGTCACACGGATCACATATACGTTTTCAGAAAATACTGCCATTTTTGGCCTCCATTCCAATTTTTTTTCACTGTGTCAGCAACATTTTTGACACCGGTTTGCTGTTCAAACTAGTTATCTACAGGCCTGGTATTTAAAACTATGTTTTCTCCGTCACACGGATCACGTATACATTGTCAGAAAATACTGCCATTTCTGGCCTCCATTAAAAATTTCTTTCAGTGTGTCAGTGAAGCAATTCCCATCAGTTTGCTGTTCAAACTACTTACCTACAGGCCAGGTATTTAAAACTGTGTTTTCTCCGTCACATGGATCACATATACATTGTCAGAAAATACTGCCATTCTGGCCTCCATTAAAAATTTCTTTCAGCGTGTCAGTGAAGCAATTCCCATCAGTTTGCTGTTCAAACTACTTACCTACAGGCCAGGTATTTAAAACTGTGTTTTCTCCATCACATGGATCACATATACATTGTCAGAAAATACTGCCATTTCTGGCCTCCATTAAAAATTTCCTTTAGTGTGTCAGTGAAGCAATTCCCATCAGTTTGCTGTTCAAACTACTTTCCTACAGGCCAGGTATTTAAAACTCTGTTTTCACCGTCACACGGATCACATATAAGTTCGCTCCAAACTCGTGGAAGATACTGTCCTCCATTTAAAATGGGCAAGGCACGTGGCAAGGGACGGGAAGCTGGACGTGATGGTGCATGCAGAGACCGAGGACAAGGCCGTGGGCAAGCTGAAATTGTGCCACAACAAACACCCACATCTTCTCGCCCAACCTTCCTGTCCCAATTCCTAGGGGACCGCAGCACACCACTATTGAACCCAGAGCAGTGTCAAAAGGTTGTTGGTTGGATAGCGGATAATGCTTCTGTAACATACCTGGCGGCGGGCTTGCATAGTGCACCATCTCCCACTATGCAAGATCGCATCTTAACCTTCAGTCCAGTTTGTAAGCCGTGCTACTGTTCTACTGTGTGCATGCTCTGGTCTGACTGCTTAGGGCGGCGGCTCGGTTACTTCCTGACTCTTGTAGCTGCTGTGGGCACACCCCTAATGCGTCCCCAGCCTATTGCTGTGGGTCACTGGATATTTAAACCTCCTTCTCCCAGAGGAAAGGGCCTGAGCAACTCTTACCTTCAGAGGGCTCCTTGCCTCTGATGTGCCAGGTCCTGTTCTGTTTCTTGCCTGTCTGCCAACCTGGGGGCTGTATTCTCAAGCCTGTCTGAACTATCTCTTAGCCTGTTTGTCCGCCTCTCTGGGGGCTGTATGCCCAGACTCGCTCCTGTATCTTGTTGCAGTGTCAGTTCCTGTCTGAACACTCTCCTAGCCTGTTTGTCCGCCTCTCTGGGGGCCGTATACCCAGACTCGCTCCTGTATCTTGTTGTAGTGTCAGTTCCTGTCTGAACACTCTCCTAGCCTGTTTGTCTCTATGTCCGTACCTTCCCTTTTCCTGCAGTATCTGAACCTGCACCTAACTCCAACTCGTTGTCTCTGTACTTCTGTTTGTGAGTTTTGTGTCCACTCGCTATTTCATGTGTAGTACCTTGTGTGTATCTGGTTCTGCTTGTTCCTTTTCCCTTCCTCCGTATCTTCCTCCTGTGTTTTAGCCATCTTCCTGCATTTTCTTGTCTGTTCCATGTGAACAGAGCCCTGTCCTCTCTGCCTTGTCCACCGCACCTGCGGTTTCGCTCTGCTCTGCCTTGTCCACCGCACCTGCGGTTTCGCTCTGCTCAGCCTTGTCCACTGCACCTGCGGTTTCGCTCTGCTCAGCCTTGTCCACCGCACCTGCGGTTTCGCTCTGCTCAGCCTTGTCCACCGCACCTGCGGTTTCGCTCTGCTCAGCCTTGTCCACCGCACCTGCGGTTTCGCTCTGCTCAGCCTTGTCCACCGCACCTGCGGTTTCGCTTTGCTCTGCTTGACTACCGCATCTGCGGCTCTGAACCCGTTTCCCAGTCTGCACTGGACTCTATCCAGCCTGCGCTCCAACCTGCTAGTGCCCACCTGTCTGCATACCAGCTGTGCTTGCCAGTGCCCACCTGTTTGCATACCAGCCGTACTTGCCAATACCCACCTGCCTGTCTGCCAGTCTCACCTGCCTGTTCCTGCATTCCCTGGTGTGGGTCAACAACTGTGACCGGGGTCTGACCTGGAGTCGCACCTGGTCCCTCTGCTCAGTTCCTCCTTGGTCCACGGAGTTGACTAAGCCGCTGTGCGACCTTGGTCGGATCTGGTTGATACTTAGTTACGCCCCTCCAGGCACTCCTCGGTTCATGGTACAGTGGGATCACTAATCACGCACACGCCAGTCAGTCCGTGCGTGTGCATAACAGCTTCCAGTCATTTAGCCACCACCACCACCACCCTGTCTTCCACATGGTTACGTCTCAGTAGCCGTGAGTCTGGACCGCATATTGCTCACCCTGATCCTCCTTCCTCCCACCATGCTGAGTGCCCAGAGACAACTGATCCCACACTTGGACACTCTGAAGAGCTGTTCACTTTTCCATTTATAGATTCGGGCCTCTCGCCCAGTCCACTTGAAGCGGGGCAAGAGGAGATTGCGTGTAGCGATGCCCAAATATTTGAGCAGCCACGGTCACATGAAAGCGACGGTGGGAAAGTGTCACAAGAGGTGGACGATGATGAGACACAATTGCCAGAAAGTCAGGAGGAGGACCAGGGTGCGGAAGTGGAAGACGAGGTGGTGAATGACATAGTAACTGACCCAACCTGGCAGGAGGACATGCAGAGCAAGGACAGCAGCACACAGGAGGAGAGAGGCAGAGCACCCCAACAGCCAGGAAGAAGCAGTGTGGTGGCCGCAGACAGAAGGCAGACAACCGTTCTCCGTAACACCAACACGAAGGAAGTTGCCAGTACAACTGTTAGGTCTTTCCGAGTCTGGTTGTTTTTTAAAGACTCTGCCAATAACCCAAAAAAGGCCATTTGCACCACCTGCCAGGCCAGCATTAGCAGGGGTGGCAAAACGACCAGCCTGACAACCACCAGCATGATCAGGCACATGGCAGCAAAGCACCCGACTTTGTGGGCCGAACCCCAGGGTCCAGGAACAGTGTCTGCAGGTGGCACCATTGTTTCTTCTGCTGTTGTACATGCAAGCCAATCCCTTGTCCATGGTGCATGCGAAGATGCCTCTTGCCCTGCACCTGTCATTGCACACTCTCAAATAGCAGTATCAGGAAGCACGTCCATGTCCTTAATGCTTAGGTGACAAACCGCCCAGCGCTGCTGTGTTCTTGAAAGCTGTAACACAGCAGCTTGATCTGTGGCTCTCACCACTGAACATACAGCCATGCATAGTCGTGTGAGACAATGGACAGAATCTGTTGATGGAGAAATGACAGCCAGAGTAGATACGGTTTCCCTCTATGCCAGTCCTTTCACCGAGCTAAAGAATATGGCTGTGGTGAAATACAACTCCCACTGAGAAGCTGTTTCAGATTGAAAAACATTGTGCCCACCAGAGCATTTGATTCTGAGGGTTCACCTTTCTCCCCCGCTCAAGAGCCCCATAGCAGCTGCAAAGTTAGCGCTATCATGAACTCTCCTGATGTAGAAGCCAGGGCACACCAGAGGATTCTCTAGTGGGACCGTCCAACCCTGCCGAGAAGCAGTCCTGGCTAAGAAAAGTGTGTGGGAAGGTTCCTGGACACACTATGGCTGCTTTTTTACTGAGGTGGAAACCCACGCAAACATGGGAAAAACATACAAAGTCCTTGCAGATGTTGTCCTTGCTGGGATTTGACCCAGGATCCCAGCGCTGCAAGGCTTCAGTGCTAACCACTGATCCAATGTGCTGCCGTTCACCCTCTAATATCTAACAGGCTGGAGAAACTTGCACCTACTGCCACTCTATCTTCATCTCCTTTGAGAAATTAATGTATTTGGGCAGCCACTCAGTCTACCAAATAAAATTCCTGAGAAGGAAATTGGGGATGGCTTCGATACTGTTACTGGGGGCAGTGCTAATACCATGGCGTCGTACCATAGTTTACTGGAAATATTCCAGACTGGTAAATTCCCACAGAAAAGTACCAGCAGCAGTAATGTTCAGGGACTTGTAGAAGGCAGAGATAACACCGGGAGAAATAGTGACGACTGGGGACCAAGTAAGGACACGAGGCATGAGGTTGTGAAAAGCTCCCTCCTCCACGAGCCTAAAAGGCCACATTTCAAGTGCAAACAGCTGCCCATAAATCTGTCAGTTTAGTATTGCAGCCTGAGGGTGGGTGGCTGGCTGCATACTTGCGCTTGCATTCCAAGCAACAGAAAACTAAGCAGATGGTGGCCTCTATCATCATCATGGCCTCACCTCGGCACTATGAACTCTCCTGAAGGAGAAACAAGGGCCCACAGGAGGAGTCTCCGGTTTTCTGGTGAATCCATCTAACCCTGCCGAGAAGCAGCCCTGGCTAAGAAAAGTGTGGGGGAAGGTTCTCTATGGCTGTTTTTTAATGTGGATCGGACGTGCTTATGCATGTTCTTTCTCAAACTGGATTGCAGATCAGGCCATTGCCCAACTCTGTAGTCATGAAATTAAATACGCAAAGAAAGATGTTTGTGTCAAAGCACCACCGAGAAGTGCGAGTTGATGTTGGACGGGCTGCCATTGCTTCTGCAAAAGCTGCTTTAGAGGACTTCCTGGGAGAAATGACACCCAGAGTAGATACAGTTTCCCTCTATGCCAGTCCTTTCATCGAGCTAAAGAATATGGCAATGGTGAAATACAACTCAGCAAAAAAAGCTGTGGATTGGCTCCGTACCATCCCTGGCCACATTCACCTGTCCACGTGTTTGTGGTTAGGCGGTCCTTCCCAGTAAGTGCACTGGGGAGGGCACGGGTAATGTTGTGGGACCCGTGCTTGTAGAAGGCGGAGACGACACCGGGAGAAACAATGGCGGCTGGGGACCGAGTATGGACACCCGGCCGCCGCCAGCATGAGGTTATGAAAAGCTTCCGCCTCCACGTGCCTAAAAGGCCACATTTCAAGTGCAAGCAGCTGTTAAAAATTTGGCAGTATAGTATTGCAGTCTGTGGGCTGGTGGGTGGCTGGCTGCATACTTGGCTTGCATTCCAAGGAATGGGGTAGGGACAACTGAACGCTGCACTGGGACAAGGACGTGGATGGTGATTGTTGCAAGTCTGCAACGACAGGTGCATGGCGGGAGGCATCTTCACATGTGTGGCACCCCAGGGGTCTGGTTGCCACAGTGATAGAAATATCACGTCTGAGAGTAAGTGGGAGGTTCCCTGGTCAGGAGCCCTTGAACATGCAACACCTCCTGTCCCAGACCAGATAGGGGAGGAACCTGTCCTATATAAACTGGATCTGGGGCGGGGTTAGTTAGTTAGAGCCTGGAGTGAAGTTCCAGACACAGGGAAAGGAACAGCTAGGAGCTCTGTAGGAGCAGGAGCTGAGTGCCTGGGACTGGAAGCAGATATTGCTCGTCCTGGCTGAAGACACTACGACCGGACACAGGAGTCCGAGGCTGTGAGGACTTATATATCCAGCAGCAGAAACCAGCCGGCAGGGGATTCCAGGTCCTCTGGCCATAGAAGCCTGGAGGCTCAGTCACACACAAGGGACCGGTACTGCCATCGAGGAGCGGAAGCTACCAGAGGGTCCAAGTCACCAGCCATACGGGTGAGCACCACACGGTATACTCAGGGACGTGGGCTACTTCCACTCGCTTACAGCAAGGTAGCCAGGAAGAGTGCAGATAGATGGGGAGGCCTACAACTCCACCTGGCCAGGGGAACTCCTGTTTGTTCACAGACTGACCAGGCCCCTTATGCTAGCCAGTACTCCCGGGAGGGTCTGCCTTATCATCATCAGTAAAGACCCTGAACTGCACTGCAAAGACTCTGAGTCGTTCCTGCTTCACCCGTGCACCATCACTCCCATCATCCACACTCACTGCCCTGAGGCTATACTCCTCCCATGGGGAGTTGTCCCATCCTCTGCTGCACACACCACACCAGCCTCAGCGGTCTGCCTCGCAGCGGCGGTACACCCTGACCGCAATCCACGGGTGGCGTAGTTGGACATTAAATCATAAAAACCCTATAAAAAGATGGCCACTGGTCTGACCACCCTGAGCCACGGGACCGGGTCACCACCACGGAGACTATAACCCCCAGAGACCCGGCTCCGGGTAACCCACACACGTGCACACACGGCCCAGGGGGCGCGTCACATGCGCCAAGGATCACTTATGATGGGCACACTTTTAGGCAGTGACCTGGGTGTCAAAGATGCTTCCAGAGGTCTTCCCCATGCTGTTGCCATGTCTTTTCAGCACTGTATGCATGTGTCTGATGATGTGTCACCCACCAAATGGCCAGATAAGGTAGTAAAATGTTAAAATGACATTTCCTGGTGAATGCATTTGTCTTGGTTGAAAGCAATGCAAAAGTGCAAAAAGGCATCAAAAACGCTACGTGTGAACATAGCCCAAGGTGTGGAGGAGTATTTTTGTTTTTGGTTATTTATTTTGCCTTATATACAAGTCATTATCCTGGAAAGGATGTTCCTTAACATATTTCCCAGGAAAATCCATTTTGGTTTCGTTTTTGTATGTTTTATTGTGAGTCCGTAGAAGTGGCGTAATACTCTGACAACGCTGTTGACAGCAGTGATCTGGGAGTCAGAGATGCTTCCAGGGGTCTTCCCCATGCTGCTCCCATGTCATTTGAGCACTGTTCCTATCGATTTGGGCAATTTTTAGGCCCTCTGCAGACCGCCGGGGGGAGTCGCCTGAAAAATGCTCCAGTTTCCCATAGACTTACATTGGGCTTCAATTCCAATGTGCTCGACCCAAGCAACGAGTACCCGAGCATTTTAGTGCTCACTCATCACTAAAAGCTAACATTAAGAATTGCTGGGGGTTTTGTTAATATGGTGAAATTTGAACTTTTTCAGCAGCAGTTTCAGTCTGACTTGGCCAAAGTAGTCTGTATATTTTTTGTTGTTCACTGAAGAAGCATTGGCCTTGCCAGCACGCTGTCATGGATTAAAATCCTGCAGGGCATGCAAGATCCCCCTGCTCCACCAGCACATGTCCATGCCCATTTGAAGTTCACCAATGAATTACTATTGTATCAAATACTTATTTCTTGCAATAAAATGCTAATTAATTATGTCAAAAGCATAAAATGTGTTTTTTTTTAAGATTCTGTCTCTCACAGTTGAAGTGTACCTACGATAAAAATTACAGATCTCTCCATTCTTTGTAGGTGGGAAAACTTGCAAAATCGGCTGTGTAAGAAATACTTATTTTCTACACTGTAGGTTATTTCAGCTTACAGCATATCAAAAAGAATTTGGAGAAGTATCTCATTCAGAATTTTACATTCCTCACTGGAGCAGAGTTCTTCTTTGTGAAGACTGCTAGATCCTTTAGAATGTGTTAACTACAAAGGTTTAAACAAGATCACTCTAAAAGTTCGCTACCTTAAGCACCTCAGTGCTGAATCTTTTGATTTGAACAAGAGAACCTGTTTCATACTAAACTGGATGTTCACTGGGTCTATAATTTGCATTAAGAAGGGGGATAAGTAGAAGGGAACATTAACACTTGGGATGGCAACTAGAAATGTCTGTTCATGCCCTCCGGCCTACACAGTGCATTGTGAAAGTATTTGGCCCCCTTGAACTTTTCTACCCTTTGACACGTTTCTGGCTTCAAACATAAAGATATGAATTTCTAATTTTTTGGGGAAGAATCAACAACAAGTTGGACACAATCGTGAAGTGGAATGAAATTTATTGGATATTTTAAACTTTTTTAACAAATTAAAAACTGAAAAGTGTGGCGTGCAATATTATTTGGCCCCATTACTTTCAGTACAGCAAACTCACTCCAGAAGTTCAGTGAGGAACTCTGAATGATCCAATGTTGTCCTAAATGACTGGTAATGATAAATAGAATCTACCTGTGTGTAATCAAGTCTCCGTATAAATGCACCTGCTCTGTGATAGTCTCAGGGTTCTGTTTCAAGTGCAGAGAGCATCATGAAGACCAAGGAACACACCAGGCAGGTCCGAGATACTGTTGTGGCGAAGTTTAAAGCCGGATTTGGATACAAAAAGATTTCCCAAGCTTTAAACATCTCAAGCAGAACTGTGCAAGCGATCATATTGAAATGGAAGGAGTATCAGACCACAGCAAATCTACCAAGACCCAGCCGTCCCTCTAAACTTTCATCTCGAACAAGGAGAAGACTGATCAGAGATGCAGCCAAAAGGCCCATGATCACTCTGGATGAACTGCAGAGATCTACAGCTGAGGTGGGAGAGTCTGTCCATAGGACAACAATCGGTCGTACACTGCACAAATCTGGCCTTTATGGAAGAGTGGTGTGGCACCCCAGGGGTCTGGTTGCCACAGTGATAGAAATATTACGTCTGAGAGCAAGTGGGAGGTTTCTCTGGTCAGGAGCCCATAAGCATGCACACCTCCTGCCCAGACCTGGGAGGGGAGGAATCTGCCCTTATAAACTGGGTCTGGGGCGGGATTAGTGAGTCAGAGCCTGGAGTGAAGTTCCAGACACAGGGCAAGAGACAGCTAGGAGCTCTGTAGGAGCAGGAGCTGAGTGCCAGGGACTGGAAGCAGATATATTGCTCGTCCTGGCTGAAGAGACTACTACCAGACAACGGAGTCCGAGGCTGTGGGAACCTCTAAGTCCAGCAGCAGAACCCAGCCGGCAAGGGATTCCAGGTCCTCTGGTCATAGAAGCCCGGAGGCTCAGTCACAAGGAAGGGACCAGCACCGCCATCGAGGAGCGGAGGCTATCAGAAGGCCCCAAGTCACCAGCCATACGGGTGAGCACCACACGGTATACTCAGGGACGTGGGCTACTTCCACTCGCTTACAGCAAGGTAGCCAGGAAGAGTGCAGATAGACGGGGAGGCCTACAACTCCACCTGGCTAGGGGAACTCCTGCTTGCTCGCAGACTGACCAGGCCCCTCATGCTAGCCAGTACTCCCGGGAGGGTCTGCCTTAATATCATCAATAAAGACCCTGAACAGCACTGCAAAGACTCTGAGTCGTTCCTGCTTTCTCACCGCATACAGCACTACTAGTACTGGGACGGCCGCGCACCATCACTCCCATCATCCACATTCCCTGCCCTGAGGCCATACTCTTCCCGTGAGGAGTTATCCCATCTTTAGCTGTGCATACCACACCAGCCTCAGCGGACTGCCTCGCAGCGGCGGTACACCCTGACCGCAATCCACGGGTGGCGTAGTCGGACATTAAAACCACAAAACCCTATAAAGACTGCCACTGGTTTGACCACCCTGAGCCACGGGACCGGGTCGCCGCCACGGAAACTACAACCCCCAGAGGCCCGGCTCCGGGTATCCCACACACATGCACACACGGCCCAGGGGGCGCGTCAGTGGCAAGAAGAAAGCCATTTCTCAAAGATATCCATGAAAAGTCTCGCTTGAAGTTTGCTACAAGCCACCTGGGAGACACACCAAACATGTGGAATAAGGTGCTCTGGTCAGATGAAACCAAAATCGAACTTTTTGGCCACAATGCAAAACGATATGTTTGGCGTAAAAGCAACACAGCTCATCACCCTCAAAACATCATCCCACTGTCAAACATGGTGGTGGCAGCATCATGGTTTGGGCCTGCTTTTCTTCAGCAGGGACAGGGAAGATGGTTAAAATTGATGGGAAGATGGACGGAGCCAAATACAGGACCATTCTGGAAGAAAACCTGTGGAGTCTGCAAAAGACCTGAGACTGGGACGGAGATTTATCTTCCAACAAGACAATGATCCCAAACATAAAGCAAAATCTACAATGGAATGGTTCAAACATAAACGTATCCAGGTGTTAGAATGGCCAAGTCAAAGTCCAGACCTGAATCCAATTGAGAATCTGTGGAAAGAGCGGAAAACAGCTGTTCACAAACGCTCTCCATCCAACCTCAATGAGCTCGAGCTGTTTTGCAAGGAAGAATGGGCAAGAATTTCAGCCTCTCGATGTGCAAAACTGATAGAGACATACCCCAAGCGACTTTCAGCTGTAATCACAGCAAAAGGTGGCGCTACAAAATATTAATTCAAGGGGGCCGAATAATAGTGCACACCCCACTTTTCAGTTTTTAATTTGTTAAAAAAGTTTAAAATATCCAATAAATTTCGTTCCACTTCAAGATTGTGTCCCACTTGTTGTTGATTCTTCCCCCAAAAATTAGAATTTTATATCTTTATGTTTGAAGCCAGAAATGTGGCAAAAGGTAGAAAAGTTCAAGGGGCCAAATACTTTCACAATGCACTGTACATTGTATCTACTGCAGCTTTGTGTTAATTACTGAGAATTTCCATTGACCTCTCTTCCACTTACCAATCAGAGAGTGATGATCAGTCCTTGGGGCAATATTTTCAAAACCCATCAAGACAATTGGGCTGATCTTTTCCCTTGAACTGAAATTGCCTAAAATAACTCCGCTATTCAGGTCTGCTCCATTCACTATCTATGGAATTACTGAAGTAAGACAAGCTCAGCGCACTACTATTTCCGGTGGTCCCATAGATAATAAATTAAATGGAGACTGAGCAGGAACACCTTCGCTCCATTTGACAGGGGGTTTTGCAAAGTTTGGTTACTGAGTTCCAAAGCACCATTCTTGAGATCTCTGGAGGTCTAAAAGTAATGGTCAGGCCCCCCTGTGATCATTACGTTATCCCCTACCCTATGGATAGGTAATAATCCTTTAAGACCTGCTCACCTGAACAAGAGGCTTCTTGGATCCACCTAACCAAGTGGGACATGTCAATATAAACCAGGTTGGATAATAATATTCAAGATAATATAACACCAATATTGTAGTCCTTAGTTTCAATCATTTTGCTAATATTCTAAAATGTGTTAAAAAGGAAAAATAAATAAAACCTCTTTCATGATTAGGCATAGCCAGACTTTTGACTGTGTTTACACATTTTCAGTAGAAAACAGTAGATGATCGTTTCTGTTTTTTGCAGCTCACAAGCCAATATTATAATTTAAATATATGTTTTCTTAAATATGATCAGATGCTGAGAGCCTATGTCTGCATGAAAAAGAACATTTGCTGCAAAGTATCATTCATTATAATTAAAATGCCACATGTTTGTTATAAAAATGAATCTCACAGTTTTGAATTAAAAGAATGAAAACTAATGACCATCTGTAATCATTTCCATTTCACAAAATGAAATAATATTGGAAATGTATTTACTGCACTAAAGAATGTTTACACGCAATAAGGAAATGCACCCACCTTTTAAAATCACATTACAGTCTATTATGAGTAATGAATGGTGGCTGTTGAGGGATTATGGGATGCATATCAAAGAGAAGCCCTATAAGACCTCATTCAAACATCTGTCAAACATCTATGGGTTCTGTCCTTGATTTTCTTGAATAGAACACGTACCCATTGTAATCCATGGAACTGTTCACATGTCAGTGTTTTTTTCTGGACCGTTTTTCTTCTAAGTCATAAATCAAAATTATCCATACAAGTCTATGGATCCATTAAAATCCTTGTGCAATCCATGTGTTATCTTGATTAATATTGTAATGGGTAGTAGAAACTTTGCAGATTATTTTTAATTTTGTCGGATGTAAAAAATCACTGATGGCAAATACTGGTGTAGCACCCTGAGGATTCGGCTGCTACAGGGGTATTGCACCTCAACCCAGAGGTGTGATATTCCACTCCCGGGTAAGGATGGAGTGTGGACCTGAGCTCGGTAGGCTGCATGCACTACACACATCCCATTTCCGAGGAGCAGACCAACGGTACTCCCACTTAGAAATGTGCAGGTACGACCGAGTCTGTTCCTGGCTGGAGTGGGAGGGGGGTGGTACATCCCAAGTAGTGTAGGGGCAGATAGGGGGAGCAGCCTGGGTAAAGATAGGAGCTCATTGGGTGCTGGTCACCTGAGCTCACACATAGAGGGTGTATATAAGGTGGGCACCATCTTAGATCAGGGTCAGTCTGTGAGAAGTCAGAGGAAGAGAACAGAGCAGCCCCAGAGCAAGAGTGAGAGAGTGGAGCAAGAAAGACCCAGAGGGGACAAAGAGAGGACTCTGAGAACCCAAATTCAATCCCCGGGTGAAGAGTCGGCAATAGGGTACCGGATCCCAAACTGGTGGGGGCAAAAGCACACCCTAGCCAGAGACCGGAGGCCATGGGCAGGATCTGCCACGGCCACCCACCACATCCACCCCGAAGGCAAACCACGTGGAGGGTCAGGGAACCCAAGGCCAAGGGTCTCCCAACAGAAGGCCCGAGGGAGCTGGACCTAGGTGGATCACTAGTGGGGACGGCCAGAGGAAAGGACAGAAGGAGAGCTCAGGGTCACGCTCCGGACTTGCTTGGGGGTTGGCTGAATCCAGGACCTGGTGGACGCAGCACGGCTCGGGTGGTCACTTGAAGCTAGAGTGACCGGAACATCAGCAGTAAGTAAATACCCTAAACTGCACAACCCGACTCTGTCTTCATTTAACATCTATGCTGCACCACCACAACCCCCATCCTCTGCACCTGACCCCCTGAGGCTATACCCCACCCGTTGGGGGTTATACTACCAAGAGCTGCACCAACACCATCAGCCTCAGCGGACCCTGCTGCAGCGGCGGCCATAGTGACCGCAATACAACGGGTGGCGTAGTCGACATTAAGAACTTTATAACATCTGTAGGACTGCCACATACTCTGAGCTTGACACCCTGGGCACGGACCGGGTCACAGCCACTCGGAAGACTACAACCCCCATCTGATCCGGCTCCGGGTATTCCCCTAAAGAATATGGCCCAGGGGGCGCGTCACTGGCACACTGACCAAGCACTGCTGAAAAGCTGATTCAAAACCCTGGTCAAGCTTGGAGTGTTTTTCACTTATGTCAAAAATGATTGAGGACCGAATGGGGCCTGAGTTGAAGCAAAGGATAAAAGAACCGAAGAGCAGCACCAGCAACCAGTTGGAATCTGAAACACAATGTCCAGGATTTATAAAACTGGAAATCCAACAAAAAAAGGACAAATATATCAAGGACTGTCATAAGTCAGAGCAGTTATAGCAGTGGCAGAGGAGGTGGACTGATCAGACCAATTGACTCACGCTGATGATCTCGCAGTCAGAGCTAACATCATCTTGCTGTGACTGAGATGAGTGATGTGACATATATTCCATTATGCCCTCCACTTCCTTACCATTAGCACACATGTTGGAGGCAAAGGAGGCCAAGTGTAAACTACGTTTGGTACTATAACTGCTGGGATGGCTGCTGCCAGCACTGTCAATGGTGCAGCTACTTCCGCTAGTAGCTTCAACATTTGTATCGTAATATTGTTTTTCTATTGTCTCACACTATCTCATCCATTTCCCGTGTCTCTTTTTCGTTTATCATACATTTTGGACACAAGTACATCATTAAGACAATGGTTTTAACACCTTTATCCCAAGTCTGGAAAAATACAGAATCAATCAGAAATGGGGTACATGTCAAGGTGAAAAAGGCTAAAGCAAAACCAGCCTTTCCACAATATCAATGTTGCTTGTATGTGCATCCAATTTGATAGTTTAAACAGGTATGACAATACAGAACCACACAGCTAAATGTCTCAATTTAGTGTGATAATTCTTTTTTAGATTTTTGGTTAAGCCGATTAATTCCCTTTGTTGAAAAAGGATTACATAATAAGAAATGCCAGAAGGTGGGCACACTGCTTCCAAATCCAAAGTATAACTGTGGGGTGCAGGGTTGTCAAATCGGACAAGTAAAACATGTTGGCAAATGTTAACCTTTTTTGAAATTTTTTTATACATTTTTTGTTTAAATTGTCCCCCTTTCTTGACAAATATTACATAACAAGGAAACAATGTACTGCTAATTAGGTACATGCAAGGAAATTAAGATGTAAAAGCCAGCGGTATTGTTGTGTCATGAACAGTTACTAAATTGGATTATTAAAAAAAATAAAGGTATGCAAAAATAAATGTGCCTTTTTATTTTATAGATTAAAAAAAAGGAACAATACCCTCAAGCTGTTACCAAAAATGACATGACAAGAAAAGTTAGATAGGTTCACATACTTAAATGCAAGCACCTGCAACAGGCCCCAGTATTCAAACGGCATGTATTTCAGATTTGATTTACACATATCGGAAAAAATAAGCCTGGTTCCATTGTACACGTGAATAAAGTGTGGTTTGTTTGATTTATAACAAATTGTGCACAGAGAAAATGATTTTCTGAAAGAGGGCAAGCCCTCTAAGGTGATGTTCTGCAGTATATTACAGATGAATCACTTCACTGTCACATAGACTCTGCAGGTCCAGCACCTCCCTATCACTTGAATCTTTGTATTATTGTTCATAAAGAAATGTTTGGGGGGCAAAAGCACACAGACACACAGAGCAGAATTGCCTGCTAAGAATAGTGGAAGGCGGGAGTACAAATTCACCTGGTGGTGTTGTGTGAAGGCAAATCACCTGTAAACGCAGCGTGTTGCTGTGGCCCCGTGACTGGAGGAGGAAAACTTTTTCGAGATGAATAATACTAGAGGAGGACGATATTATGCTGAATGGGCTGCGCTGTGGTAAATCAAAAGCTTTTGTGTTCCAAAATAACTCTTTATTGTTCAAACGTGTTTCGGCACCAGACCGGCTACTTTCTCAAGGTGCTTTTTTTTTACCCTGAGAAAGGCGCCAGTCCAGAGCGAAAATGTGTTGGGAAAATAAAGAACCATTTTGGAACCCAAATGGCTCCTCATTTACCCCAGCTCATTCAATGTGATATCATCCTCCTCTACTATTATTATTCATAGACTGAGAGTACCATTTCATTCATAATAATCTGGTTTAGGTCTTTCTATCCCTATTTGTAGTGATGAGCTGTGTACCCTAACCTCCCATCCCTAGGCTGTTAAACCCTAAAAAGGTCTCTGCTTTCCCTGTATTATCTATCATAGTGCCTGTGATAGTCCCCCATGATCGACTTCGCTAGACCATGTGATGTGATAAGCTGCAAGGCTTTATTGGGAAATCCATGCAGCCAAACCTGACATCATGTGAGCTCACTCTCTCTTGAGCAATGTATGAAATGTCACTGGGCATATTTTTTTGTGATCTGTGTGAATTGAGTCTCAAATTGTTTGAATTCACCAGGACCTGCAATTTTCAGGAGCTTTGATTTGAAGTCTATTAGAAATGGATTAATATGACCATCTCTAGTGTGTGTGCATAAAAGGACTGTGGCACAGCTGTGGTAGGCTGTTGATTTACACTAAGTATAGCATTGAGTTACCAATTGTGGAAGGGTTAAAAACTGATCCTAAATTTTAACTTGTATTATTTACCACGTCGCCATTTACAATGCTTTGAGCTGAAATTCATCAGTGTTCTATGCTGGATAAGTGTATTCTCAGAGTTTGTGTGGGTTACTTTTATTGAGGGCAGTGTGGTCAATACATCCGGGGACCTGTATTCTAATCAGATTCAGAAAAGTTCTCTTACCGCATTGTAGAAGCTCGGCTAAGCTGTCAACTGTTTCCGTTGACAACCAGTATTCTTGTGAACACATATATAGATATAAACATAGCTGATCCTATAGATCCGTGCAAGGTAAGTTTTGTAATGTATTTAAAAAATTATTCTAGTTTTTATGTAAAATCATTTTCTGTAAAGACGTAGCTAGTACCAAATGATTAGCAGGCACTCTACGCTGTTAACACAGAACATCATTCTAAAGCTAAGTGTATGAACGGCATGCTATGCAAATAGCAAAGGCACACCATAGCCATTCATCTGGCAGTTGTTATATTGATAACCAAGAATAGTGTTGTAAGATATGCTTTAAGTCTCTTTATCTTTCTACTAGTGTTGAGCGAGTATGTTCTGTTAACCCTTTCTCCAAGTATGCTCGGGCCGAGCTCCGAGTATTTACAGCTGCTCGGTGATAAGGTTGAATCACTCCCGTGTGCATGATTTGCGACTGTTTGACAGCTTTATTACATGTGAGGAATGTCTATTTCTTACACATTCCTCACATGTAATAAAGCTGTCAAACAGTTGCAAATCATGCACACGGGAGTGATTTAACCATATCACCGAGCAGCTGTAACTACTCGGAGCTCGGCCCGAGCATACTTGGACAGAACATACTCGCTCAACACTACTTTCTACCAATTAACATTAATCACAGTCTTATGACTCTTTATGTACAGGGGAAGATCAAAATAGCTGGAAACATTTCTTAGAGATGATACTTTTGCAAAAAATAGTGCTGTGATTTGTGGCACAAAGGTGGTGTGTCGTAACCTTAAAACATTAACTTAGCCTTGAATATCCTATATTTAAATATTTTATTCCTCAACATAAACAGAAACAATCTACTATGAACATAAAGTCATTTACAAAAACGCTCCTGATACATATGGCAATTTACCTGACGTATCACAAAGAATATATTATTATAGAAAGTTTGAGAGAAATTAATGATGAGCAAAAGTGGCAAAATTCAACTTTGGCAGTTTACTTGAATTTGGACAAGAAATTCAATTTCATCAAAGTTGTTTGATTACAGATATAATCTTCCTTATTATATTCTGGGGTCTTCAGATAATAAGTGTTGGGTGAAAAAAAAGAATAATAATCACCTTGCCACTTATCTGTCGCGCCACTGCAGCCCGCTGTTCAGTATAAGAAGCGATCAACGCGTTGTATATACCCCAAAGCAGTAGCAATAAAAACATCTGGTCAACAGCACGCAAAAAAACAAGCTTTCAAACCGCTCCATCAGCCAAAATATGAAAATGTCACGGGTTTTGGAAAATAGCGACTCAAGCTATTTTGTATTTCAAAAATTTCTTAATTTTTTTTTACCATTAAAAAATATGCAAGCTTAATATTGTTGTAATCATACTGACATGGAAAATTATTTTCAGGTCATTTTTAATGCAGAATGAACACCGAAAAAAAACAAAACCCCCAAAATTATTGTAGAATGATGTTTGTTTTTTCTGCACTTTCCCTTCACTTGGATTTTTTTTCCCACTTTACTGTACATCGCATGATAAAATGAATGGTGTCATTCAAAAGTACAACTAGTCCGACAAAAAAAAAAGCCCTCATATGGCTTTGTCAGCGAGAAAAATAAGTGTTATGGCTCTTGGAAGATGGGGAGAGAAAAATAAAAAGTGGAAAAATTGCTTGGTCCTTAAGGGGTTAAAAAACAGAGTGTATTCTAAACATGATATGGCTCATCATCCCACTTGGGACACCACTCTGTGGCAACCTACAAACGTCAAGTTATAGATGTCACTGCAGGTAAGATGCCTTCTTGCTGGCCTTGGGTTCCCGTTTGTCATGAGTGTTTGGAGCTGGATGCTCTCAAGTAAGGGTTGACTCCATGATCACAACACAATCCCTGTAACAATATTGCGACTTATAACAATAAGAATCTTTAATCAAAATATGTGAATGAGGATACTAGGATCACACATTTCATGTCATCAATGTCAAGTGACCACATTAATTTTTTTCAGCAGGGCTTGACCTGATTATGAAATGTGATCATGAGAGAAATAAGTGAAGGCAGTGCGGATTGGACTGCTCAGGCAAAATATTCAATAACTATTGCTTGCATGGGAGATGGTAATTATAGAATAATTCATTTATGTTGACTCTAAAGTTTACTTTAATATTGTCTATTTTCTACAAATAGAGAAGGCTGGTGTCTCTTCCCTTCACTTTCATAAACTGAGTCATATCTACTATATAATTGTCTTATCCCGTCTGTCTGTTTGTCTTTCTGTCTGTCTTTCTGTCTGTCTGTCTGTCCTGGAAATCCCGGGTCGCTGATTGGTCCGGCCGCGGCCAATCAGCGATGCGGCATTTCTGAAAAACATGGCGGCCGTTAGCGACTCATGTGCGGCACGGAGGTCAGTGGCGATGCAGCCGGGAGATGCAGCCGGCTACTCGCAGCATAAGTCCCCCGACCGCAGGCGCCGCTGACCTACATGCGGCTATCGTCGGGAGATCAGCGGCTACGGCCGCTTATCTCCCGAGGACAAGTGTGACGCCCCTCCCCTCCCCTCCTCTCCCCTCCTCTCCTCTTCTCTCCCCTCCCCTCTCCTCCCGTCCCTCCCCCCGCTTGATCTGGACCCCGGCACCCGGCGTCATACTTACCCCTCCCCTCCCCTCTTCTCCCCTCCCCTCTCCTCTCCTCCCGTCCCTCCCCTCTCCTCCCGTCCCTCCCCTCTTCTCCCGTCCCTCCCCCCGCTCGATCAGGACCCCGGCACCGGCGTCATACTTACCCCTCCCCGTGCCTCCGCAGCAGCTCCTGTGTCTTCCGCTGATGCTCTGTGACGTCTCAGGTCAGATGGCGCGGTGACGTCTTTACACCGCGCTCTCTCCTGACTGGTCACAGCTGAGAAGGGAGGTGAGTATTGGATTTTTTTTTTTTGTATGGGGCCATAGGGGACCTGCATGGGGCACTATGGGGGGATGGATATACAGGGGATATGACTTCCTGCATGGGGCATTATATGGGGGGGAGAGGTGACATCCTACATGGGGCATTATATGGGGGGGAGAGGTGACATCCTACATGGGGCATTATATGGGGGAGAGGTGACATCCTGCATGGGGCATTATATGGGGGGAGAGGTCACATCCTGCGTGGGGCATTATATGGGGGGAGAGGTCACATCCTACATGGGGCATTATATGGGGGGAGAGGTCACATCCTACATGGGGCATTATATGGGGGGAGAGGTCACATCCTGCATGGGGCATTATATACGGGGGATGTGACTTCCTGCATGGGGCATTATATGCGGGGGATGTGACATCCTGCATGGGGTATTATATATGGGGGATGTGACTTCCTGCATGGGGCATTATAATGGAGGGTCGGGAGACATATGCTAGAATACCCGATGCGTTAGAATCGGGCCACCATCTAGTTAAAAGTAATAAATGACTGCTTATTTTATGGAGACTGGTAATGAATGTCCTGCAGGAAATGATCTCTGCAGGAATTAAAGCAGAAGATGATAGCACACTGTTCAGTACTCCTGAACACCACCATATACAGACGGAGCATGATCATTTTAAGGAAAAGATTCATTTGGGTTTGAGTTGCATTTACTTGACTGAGATCTTCTTTATTTTGAGGGTATTTTTGATCAGAACTAGTGTAATTCAATAGAAGGGAATATCATATGATACATCAAATAAAGGCAATTTGTAAAAAAAAATTTAAATTGAAAATTTAAATTGTAACACCAAGAAGGAAACCTCATGGAATAATATAAATCACTGGATTGATAGACATGTTATATAAACAGGAGTGGATTATAATGAGGGCAATGTGGGCTACCGCCTGAGACTATGGGGGAGGGTGGGTCATGGCCAGATTACCCTCATTATAGTATATTTTTTTGCCATAATTGGTGGTGTACATCACTGGGCAGTAAGCTTAAAATAAAAAGCAAAGGCAAAAAATAAAAGAAAGTTTAAAAATTCCGAAAATAATTCAATTATAGACAATGGTATTAACTAGCAAAGGTCACAAAGGAAAATGCACAAACAGGATGCAGCAGACCCACTTACTAAAGGAGGTAACACAGGTGCAAAATACTGATAAAACAACCACTCTCAGTCTATCAATCCATGGAGAGGATGATTGCCTAATTTTAGAATTGCACATTGATGAAGCTTGCAACAGGGCGCAAGTCACACACGTGTATAGCTTCACCTGAGTGCAATTCTAATACTAGGCAATCACCCCCTCCATGGATTGGTAGGATGAGACTGGTCGTTTCATCAGTATTTTGAACCTGTGTTACCTCCTTTAGTAAGGGGTTCTGCCCTAGAGATCCCGGTATAACTTTTCTGCCAAGTTTCATGTTGTTTTATGCCCTTCTGCGTTGTTTTCTGTGACCGGGCACCAACTCTGTTGTTATAGTGATCTCTTCATCTTCAGACTCTCTGCTCCCTTCTTTCTTATCATTCCTTGTGCTGGGTTGCAAGCCAGCAGTGAGCACAAACCTGTAACTCCACCTAAAACTCTCCCACTCCACCCCAGCTTAGCATACATCCTCAGCATCAGAGCTGGACACTGTTACAGGGAATAGGAGTAATGAACAAAGCACCATAACACCAGCCCTGCCAATAAAGTTTATTCCCTACCCCCTCACTTACATGGATGGATAGGATGGATCAGTTGGATGGGGAGAGATCTGAATGTATTCACATTATAAAGGGAATACAGCAGGGTGTATATACACATTACCCAGGGTATACAGGAGTGTGCACATGTATACAGTATACACCCTGCTGTAGACATACAGATAAGAGAGCGAGGTGAGTCTGCAGGGAGAGCTATGTTGGTAGCAGCATTCATAAAAACAAAGTGAGCTCTGCTGAATGTAGCCCCACACCCACTCAGCCCCATCTATGGGCAAGGCAAGTCCCACTCACCCACGAGTTTCCATAGCCTGTAACTGAGGGAGATGTTGATGTGACTTCACAGAAAGCAGCCGATTCTCAGCCAGAGATCATGCAACCAGAAGAGCAGCTCAGGTTACTGCAGGATTTGGCAAGCAAGGTATTTAGTGAAGTGCTTATCTATGGCAGCTTATCTATGAAAGGGACATGTAAAGTAGTGACCAGCTTGCTTGCAACAGAATCTAGATTGTAGGAGTTACTTTGCCAACCTCTTGCAGGGTACTAGCATTCTCCAAAACTTGATTCTGTGACAAAGAGAAGTGGAAAGGTTGAAAAGGCCAGTAGTGAATCTCCCTAACCGAACTGTACAGCTAAGCAGATTGATGTTTCACTATCAGCCACTGCATTCTATGCGAATCGAAATTGCTGACAGAATTTGAGCATATATGCAGAAATAGGTCATCACTACCTATGTCTTCAAAAATCCTATGAAAAAAATGAAAAAAAGACAAAACTTTGAGTATAAGCATTAGACAGTGCCTATTTAGAGGAATAGGTTGCTCGTGTAATGAAGGGTCCTGCAGAATGAGAGAGTTTTGAAGCTACTTTCCTCACTGGTCATCTATTAACTCAGAATTCTCTAATAGTAGATATGAGAATAAGTTTTCAAAACCATATAAACATCTCTGGGTGGTTTCATACACAGAATTCTACAAAGAATAACAGAAAATAATACAGAAATGTTTCCCTGCTGCATTTCACTGCAAAAAAACCCCACTGTATACAAATGTTTGTTTGAAGTCAAAGAGGAAATATGAAATGCAATATAAACAGTGAGTTTTTAATGACTTTTGCCTGAGTTTTTATCACTTCTGCCAATTTTGTCTAATTGCAATTCTAATTATGCCATTTTTCACAAATATTTTTAGCATATACTTCTCTATAGGAAGGTTAAGGGAGAATAAAAAAATCATTATGTTTTTCATATGTTTAAAAAACAAGTATGAGTAAAGTCACAAGTAGGCATTTTCTTTCAATTAATCCATTGTGCAAATTCTTTCACACCATATAGTATATCTATTTTTAGTTAAAATAAAGTTGTTGTTTTTTTTAAATTACATTACAATTTGCAATTATCCATTAATTCCTTAAGTTAAAATGGTTAAAGGGGTTATCCGGGACTATTTTTTCCTACTGGACTAAGAACTGACCAGCAGGTAACTGCTAATTACCTGCTGTTCTGACTGGCACCGGTGTTGGCAGCGGATTAATCTCTGTACTGTCCAGCCATTTAACAGTGAATATATACTGTATTTATTCAGGAACAAAGATAACACAGCTTACAACTGGTATTACTTATAGCTTAAGATCTTAGCATCTTGTCTGTCAGCTTGCAAAGTGAAAGTAAAGTGAATGTGCTCCAGCTACACACACGGTGAACAGGAACTTCCTGTTTTTTTGTTTTTATCAATGCTTTACTGGCAATATAACACTATTGCTGGAGACAGAAACTCATGCACTATTAAACCGAAGTAAGTAGAAGTTGTAGTAGTTGTTGCAATATATGCTATAATAAGAATTATTCAAACAACCGTCTCAAAATAGTTACGGACCACTACTAAATGCAATTCTGCTACTTCACATCAACAGAGAAGCTCTTCCTCTTCTGGCCTGCTCTGTCCATGGGCCGTGATTGATGATATCATGCTGATTGATAGCTGGCTCCCCCTAATTATACTGTAGTATGTCAATCAGCATTCAACAGAACAGAGTGGAAGAGAAGCAGCTGCCCTGTCAACGTGACGTCACTGGGAGCTGCAGAATTGCAGGCAGAAGTGATCCCTGACAGCTCTGAACCAGCAGAGATGGGCAACTATCTCCATGTTAGTTCTTAGGCCCATAAGAATAAAATGAAATTGTTACGGATAACCCCTTTAAAAATAATTATGGTATAATTTATGAATGAATTTCATTACCAACAAACACACTGAAATTATATCCTGACTAGTGATGAGCGAGCATGGTTGTTACTCGAGATTTATGAGCAGGCTCGGGTTTTTTCCGAGTATCTTCAGCGTGCCCAGGTGTTATGTTTTCGTCACTCCGTGCTCATGATTTGTGACTGTTTGACAGCTTTAATACATGTGAGGAATGCCTGTTTCTTAGGCATTCCTCACATGTATTAAAGCTGCCAAACAGTCATAAATAATGAGCACGGAGTGACGAAAACATAACACCTGAGCATGTTGAAGATACTCGGCAAGCACCCGAGCATTCTTGCCGAAAGGGTTAAGAGAACATACTCGCTCCTCACTAATCCTGACACATATGCCAATGAATCTAGTTCATCTGAACATGATCAGTGACAAATTATATTAATTTTAGGTTTACATCACATCAGAGCAGATTAATAACTTGCTGAATAAATCCAAACCGTTCAGTTTAAAGTAATTGTCGATAGTCTACATAGATAGCATCTAGGTGTTATTTAATACGTGTTGTATTTAATTAAAATGGATTGATGTCATCTCTTTGCAGGATTTTAAGAAAATGGAAGCAAATACAACCAAACAGATCACAGCAGTTGCGTGATATTGTTTATGTCAGGAGACCGGTGGCAGATAAAGGGTTGAGAGCAGAGGATCGACAATGGACCAGAGGTAAATATAGATTTTTTTAAACTTATATAGCACCCTGGGGCCATTAAAAAAGGATTATTCAGTAGAGGACAACCCCTTTAATTCACAAGATCTCTGTCGTTAACGTCTAGAATATCAAACCAATCATTGGTTTCTTTACAGTTGGTGAGATTTTAAAAATAGGTGTTTTTTGAATATAAAAAATAAAAATAACATTGATTGGGGAAGGTATTTAGCTCATTATTATGACAGTAGATATGTCTCAAATATTTTTTTAAGTTCAGTATTTATGAAGCAACCCATCCTTATTATAGTTTGAGCAAAGAAAAAAATGTCAAGAAAATAGTAGATTTAATTTAAGTGTGGAATCGGCTAACATCGTTTCTGTGTGTGGGTTTAAATCAGATCTTCTAAGTAATATAATTTGACTCTTAGGCTGAGTTCACACGATGCGTTTTTCATGCGTTTCCGCGGCGTTTTTGCAGTTGCGTAAACGCCGCGTAAACGCATGAAAAACGCATGGTAGAAGGGCAGCAATGTTCCCCAATGGAAATCCGCATGTGCTGTGCCCATGATGCGGATTTTTCCGCAGCGTAAACGCTGCGGTCAAAAATCCGCAGCATGTCAATTAATTTTGCGGAAACGCTGCTCTTTTGCCGCCATTGACTTGCATTAGACCGCATGGATTACGCATCACTGTATATGTTGATGCGCTTTTCATGCGGTCTAATGTGCGGATGGTACCCGGGTGTGGATGAGAGGACTCTCATCCAGACCCAGGTACCATTAAAAAAAAAAGAATAAAATAAAAAATATATATATTCTCACCTTCTGACGGCCCGCGCTGCGTCCTGCTGGCTTCCCGGGCACTTCACGGTTGAATGAAGGACCTTCGCTGACGTCAGAGTCATGTGACGGGTCACGTGACGCTGACGTCGGAAGGTCCTAAAGTCTTCACTGCCGGCAGCCGGGACCGATGAAGCAGGACACCGGGGGCCATCGGAGGGTAAAGTATAGATTTATTTTTTATTTTTTGACATACACAATATATAAATCCATGCCGGTTGCATGGATTTATATAGTGTAAAGTTGACAAGCACTTTCCAAGTGATGCTAAAATCGCTTGGGAAGCGCTTGTCAACCCGCATGCGGAAATGAAAGTGAAGAACGCTTCACATCCACATGTCCCTGGCAGGAAACCGCATGTACAATCCGCATGCGTTTTTTCCTGCCAGAGAGATGCAGAAACGCTCAGGAAAAAATCCTGAGCATTTCTGCATCGTGTGCACATACCCTTAGCGTTGTGTCATTGTAAAAGGCAGATTAAATTAAAACTGATAAAACTGTATAAAAAGCTAATGAATAGTAGCCATTGCTGGAGTATTAACATAATTTCCTGCCATGACTGATATTTCATGGACCCTATTATATATAAAAATCTACAATTATTTTTTTTTCATCTTAATAATTAAAGATTTCTCATCACTACCTGAGGAGCATTACCATGGACATTTCTGCTACTGCTGAGAGGATTCATTACAAGTTATTGTACATTTGAATGTTTTGGTTCTAATGAACTAAAATATGTAAAGTTTTTACATAAATCTTGAATTTATTGGACAATACAGCTTAAAGGGAACCTGTCACATCCTAGCTACTACAACCCCTGGAAAAAATTATGGAATCACCGGGCTCGGAGGATGTTCATTCAGTTGTTTAATGTTGTTGAAAAAAAAAAGATCACAGACATGGCACAAAGCTAAAGTCATTTCAAATGGCAACTTTAGGGCTTTAAGAAACACTAAAAGAAATCAAGAAAAAAAATGTGGTACTCAGTAAGGGTAATTTTTTTCAGACCAAGCAGAGGGAAAAAATTATGGAATCACTCAATTCTGAGGAAAAAATTATGGAATCATGAAAAACAAACACACAAAAGAACACTCCAATACATCACTAGTATTTTGTTGCACCACCTCTGGCTTTAATAACAGCTTGCAGTCTCTGAGGCATGGACTTAATGAGTGACAGTACTCTTCATTAATCTGGCTCCAACTTTCTCTGATTGCTGTTGCCAGATCAGCTTTGCAGGTTGGAGCCTTGTCATGGACCATTTTCTTCAACTTCCACCAAAGATTTTCAATTGGATTGAGAACTGGACTATTTGCAGGCCATGACATGACCTTATGTGTCTTCTTTCAAGGAATGTTTTCACAGTTTTTGCTCTATGGCAGGATGCATTATCATCTTGAAAAATGATGTCATCATCCCCAAACATCCTTTCAATTGATGGGATAAGAAAACTGTCCAAAATATCAATGTAAACTTGGGCATTTATTGAAGATGTAATGACAGCCATTTCCCCAGTGCCTTTACCTGACATGCAGCCCCATATCATCAATGACTGTGGAAATTTGCATGTTCTCTTCATGCAGTCATCTTTATAAATCTCATTGGAACGGCACCAAACAAAAGTTCCAGCATCATCACCTTGCCCAATGCAGATTTGAGATTCATCACTGAAAATGACTGTAACATCCCTGGCGGTGTGCTGGCATGGCTTACCACCTCCCACCATGCAAGACCGCCATCTTACCTATCAATCCAGGCTGCACACTTTGCTCCAGTACCTGCTGTGTCTCTTGTCTGTTTGTTTAGGGCGGCGGCGCGGCTACTGCCTGATTCTTATAGTTACTGTGTGCGCACTCCTAATGCCTCCCCAGCCTATTGCTGTGAGTCACTGGATACTTAAACCCCCTCCACCCAGTAGGGGGTGCCTGAGCAACACTTTTATTCAGTGTGTTCTGTGCAACTGAGTTGCCAGGTCCTGTCCTGTATCTTGTCTGTTTCCGCCCCTGGGGGCTGTATACCCAGGCCTGTTACCTGTATCTGTGACTTCTAGTCTGTCTCCGCCACCCTGGGGGCTGAGTTCCCAGGCTCGTTCCTGTATCTTATTCCTGGTTCAGTTCCTGTCTGAACTGTGTCCTAGCCCGTTACCTGTTTCTCTCTATGTCCGAACCTTCCCTTTTCCTGCAGTGTCTGAACCTATACCTAACTCCAACTCGTTGTCTCTGAACTTCTGTTTGTGAGTTTTGTGCACACTCGCTACTTCATTGTAAGTACCTTGTGTGTATCTGGTTCTGCTTGTTCACCGCACCTGCGGTTTTGCTCTGTCCTGCTTATTCACCGCACCTGCGGTTTCGCTCTGCTCTGTGGGTTTTGCTCTGCTCTGCTTGTCTACCACACCTGCGGATTTTGCTCTCCTCTGCTTGTCTACCGCACCTGTGGGTTTTGCTCTGCTCTGCTTGTTTACCGCACCTGCGGGTTTTGCTCTGCTTGTCTACCGCACCTGCGGGTTTTCCTCTCCTATGCTTGTTTACCGCACCTGCAGACTTTGCTTTGCTCTGCTTGACTACCGCACCTGCGGCTTTTGCTCTGCTCTGCTTGTCTACCGCATCTGCGGGTTTTGCTCTGCTCTGCTTGTCTACCGCATCTGCGGGTTTTGCTCTGCTCTGCTTGTCTACAGCATCTGCGGCTCCGTTCCTGTGTCCCAGTCTGTACTGGTCCCTATCCTGCCTGTGTCCCTACCTGCCAGTATCCGCCTGTCTGCATGCCAGCCGTGCCTGCCAGTACCCTCCTGTCTGCATACCAGCCGTGCCTGCCAATACCCACCTGTCTGCATACCAGCCGTGCCTGCCAGTACCCACCTGTCTATATATCGTTCTGTCTTCATACCTGCCATGCCTGCCAGTACCCGCCTGTCAGCATACCTGTCATGCCTGCCAGTACCCGCCTGTCTGCATACCTGCCGAACCTGCCAGTACCCACCTGTCTGCATACCAGCCATACCTGCCAGTACCCACCTGTCTGCATACCAGCCTAACCTGCCCGTTCCTGCATTCCCCGGTGTGGGTCAACAGCTGTGACCGGGGTCTGACCTGGAGTAGCACCTGGTCCCTCTGCTCGGTTCCTCCCTGGTTCACGGAGTCGACTGAGCCGCCGTGTGACCTTGGTCGGACCGAGTTGATACTTAGTTATGCCCCTCCAGGCACTCCTCGGTTCATGGTCCAGTGGGATCACTAATCATGCTCACTCCAGTCAGTCCGGGCATGTGCGTAACAATGACTTTCATCCAGTCACCCACAGTCCACGATTACTTTTCCTTAGCCCATTGTAACCTTATTTTTTTCTGTTTAGGTGTTAATGATGGCTTTTGTTTAGCTTTTGTGTATGTAAATCCCATTTCCTTTAGGCGGTTTCTTACAGTTCAGTCACAGACATTGACTCCAGTTTGCTCCCATGCGTTCCTCATTTGTTTTGTTGTGCATTTCCTGTTTTGGAGACATATTGCTTTAAGTTTCTGGTCTTGACGCTTTGATGTCTTCCTTGGTCTACCAGTATGTTTGCCTTTAGCAACCTTCCCATGTTGTTTGTATTTGGTCCAGATTTTAGACACTGCTGACTGTGAACAACCAACATCTTTTGCAACATTGCGTGATGATTTACCTTCTTTTAAGAGTTTGATAATCCTCTCCTTTGTTTCAATTGACATCTCTCATGTTGGAGCCATGATTCATGACAGTCCACTTGGTGCAACAGCTCTCCAATGTGTGATCACTCCTTTTTAGATGCAGACTAACGAGCAGATCTAATTTGATGCAGGTGTTAGTTTTGGAAATGAAAATTTACAGGGTGATTCCATAATTTTTTCCTCAGAATTGAGTGATTCCATATTTTTTGCTTGGTCTGAAAAAAATTACCCCTACTGAGTACCACATTTTTTTTCTTTTTCTTTTAGTCTTTCTTAAAGCCATAAAGGTGCCATTTGAAATTACTTTAGTTTTGTGCCATGTCTGTGATCTGCTTTTTTTTCAACAACATTAAACAACTGAATGAACATCCTCCGAGCCCGGTGATTCCATAATTTTTGCCAGGGGTTGTATGTACACTGCCCCCATAGCATTGTTAGTGATGCAATGTGCATCACTGACAAGCTTTTTTCATTAAAATTGGTGCAGCTATAATGATTTTATAACCTTTAATATACTTAGATCCTACCTGCTCGTTCAGTCATAGGGGTGTGATTCTCATATTCAGTCACTGCTGGCGCTGCCCATGCATTTTAATATTGCTCCCGGCAAGCGCTATTATTGTGGGGCGCATGCGCATATGTACATGTCCTGACACTGGTCCCGCGCCTGCACAGTGAGGCTGTGTGATTACAGCTTCATTGCGCACGTGCTATGTTCCCGCTCGTGGGCAGTGAGGATGTGTAGTTTGCCGCTTCACTGCGCACGCGCGGGGAACAGAGCGTCATAGCGCATGTGCAGTGAAGCTGCGAACTACACATCCTCACTGCCCACGAGCGGGAACATAGCACGTGCGCAATGAAGCTGTAATCACACAGCCTCACTGTGCAGGTGCGGGACCAGTGTCAGGACATGTACATATGCGCATGCGCCCCACAATAAAAGCGCTTGCCTGGAGCAATATTCAAATACATGGGCAGTGCGAGCAGTGACTGAATGCTGCGCCCGCCCCTGACTGAATATGTGAATCACACCCCTAAGACTGAACGAGCAGGTAGGATCTAAGTATATTAAAGGTTATAAAATCATTATAGTTGCACAAATTTTAATGAAAAAAGCTTGTTAGTGATGCACATTGCATCACTAACAACTCTATGTGGGTAGTGTAGATAGTAGCTAGGATGTGACAGATTCCCTTTAATGTGACTCGATCTAATGTACTGCTGCATATAATCAGTAGATTTC
This sequence comes from Phyllobates terribilis, assembly GCF_046119375.1. Classification (NCBI taxonomy): domain Eukaryota; kingdom Metazoa; phylum Chordata; class Amphibia; order Anura; family Dendrobatidae; genus Phyllobates; species Phyllobates terribilis. Next base: position 178,029,121 of record NW_027362761.1, on the reverse strand, counting down.
AGTTTATTTTGTATGAAAAAAAAAATTATTAAGATAAATACAATTATTCTGAACGCATTTAGAAATATTTTTTTTTTTTTAATATTTGTAAGTTATTTTGAATCTCTACTTATCAATTTTTCTTACAAACTGCTGGCCAGGTAATATATAACTTTTTCATGGCAGAAAAACAAACGATATATAGCAGATTAATTGAAGAAATTTTTGTGACTCATTTATCTAAATGAGGGTTGCTTTAAAATGGAACTGTACTTTGAACAAACTTTGCATAAAGAATAAAGAGAAATCTGCTTCTTCTCTATTTATCAGACACTTCTCCTCTTCCTCCCTCATAAGCTTGTCATCCACCGTGAAAGACCAGCTCAAATCCATCTTGCTCAGACAAGATGGACTGCAGGCTGCCTATTGTGTCATGTGACACTGCCAAATATACTCTGTGGAGAGCAGAGGGGGAGGAGGACTGAGGAGCAGGGAAAGGAAACAGGCACAGGGACAAACACACTGATCGAAGTGCACTTTCTAAAAAGTCATTTACCTCTTCACCCTAGCACTGATTTACATCCAGAAAGATCAGCTCTGCTTTTTAACCCCTTCACGACCTTAGACATTTAGGTACGTACAAGGTTGTGTCCCTACTTTTGATGCGGTCTACAAGGCGGAGCCTGTAGATTTCCCTTCACATGACCGCTGATCTGATTAGCTGTCACTTGTCTCTAACAGCCACGGGTGGATGCAAGATCCACCCATGACTGTTAACCAGTTAAATGCAACTTTAAATTACTGACAGCGGCATTTAACACGCACCGGCTGGAAGCACATCACAAGTCCGCCTATCGGCACACCTGTCGCATTGGGCACCGATGCGATGTCATGACAGCTGGGGGTCTGCAGAAGACCTACGTGCCTGTCATTGTTAATCTCCTATGTGACGATCCCTCTCTATTATTGTTTTCAACTGTATTGGCATACACTGAGTTCAACTGAATTTCTAAGGTACACACCTTTACTGCTTTGCCCCTCCAGGTTACTGCATATGTATACAATTTGCAAAAAGTAACACTGAAACTTTTTTGTTCTCTGTACTCACCCAAGGAACATAGGTACACGTGTCAACTGTCCCAAATTAGCAGGGACTGTCCTGATTTCTGGAAACAGTGCAGACAAATATTTGGCATCCTGATTCAAAAAGGAGTAGTGTTTACCCACAAACCCACCCACAAATGGACATTTCTGGTTGTTTGGGGGCAGACCAGGGGTGAGACTAAAGAAATTCTGAATTCACAAAACCAGTGTTAATAACAATGTGCATGCTGTTACGCTCACACCCGGACTGACTGGCATGAGCGTGGTTAGTGGTCCCACTGGGCCACGAACCGAGGAGTGCCTGGAGGGGCGTGAGTAGGGGCCTCGCCAGATACGACCACAAACACACGTCGGCTTAATCCACTCCGTGGTCCGAGGAGAGACGTGGGAGGTGGCCCAGGTGCTACTCCAGGTCAGACCCCAGTCACAGCTGTTGACCCACACCGGGGAATGCAGGAACGGGCAGGTTAGGCTGGTATGCAGACAGGTGGGTACTGGCAGGTATGGCTGGTATGCAGACAGGTGGGTACTGGCAGGTTCGGCAGGTATGCAGACAGGCGGGTACTGGCAGGCATGACAGGTATGCTGACAGGCGGGTACTGGCAGGCATGGCAGGTATGAAGACAGAACGATACTGGCAGGTAGGAAAGCAGGCTGGATAGGGACCAGTACAGACTGGGATACAGTAACAGAGCCGCAGGTGCGGTGGACAAGCAGAGCAGAGCCGCAGGCGCGGAGGACAAGCAGAGCAGAACCGCAGGCGCAGAGGACCAGCAGAGCAGAGCAGAACTGCAGGCGTGGAGGACAAGCGGAGCAGAGCAGAGCAGAACCGCAGGTGCGGAGGACAAGCAGAGCAGAAACGCAGGCGTGGAGGACAAGCGGAGCAGAGCAGAGCAGAACCGCAGGCGCTGAGGACAAGCAGAGCAGAGCAGAACCGCAGGTGCGGAGGACAAGCGGAGCAGAGCAGAGCGGAACCGCAGGCGCGGAGGACAAGCAGAGCAAAGCAAAGCGGAACCGCAGGTGCGGAGGACGAGCGGAGCAGAGCAGGGCGGAACCACAGGTGCGGAGGACAAGCAGAGCAGAACCACAGGTGCGGAGGACAAGAGGAGCAGAGCAGAGCGGAACCGCAGGTGCAGGCAGACAGGACAGGGCTCTGTTCACATGGAACAGACTGGGAAACACATGAAGATAGCGTACACCCGGTGTTCCAGCTGACGCACGGTGCTATGTGCCAAGAGCGGTCCCACACTGCTCCCTGCACATTAACCCCCGAAATGCTGCGATCGAAATCGATCAAAATCGAAATCGATACTTACCTTCTCTGCCGGCGTCCCGCTGCATCTGAGTCCGGTCCCGGATGATGCCATGGTGACCCGATGTCATCATGACAACATTCGGGTCACCAGGAGGCAGGAAGTTGCTTTCGTCATGCGCATTGCATGACCAAAGTAACTTCTCCCTGTGCAGTGCTGACAGGTTCCGCATTCCTGTGCTGTACAGCCGATCAGGCTGCAAAAAGTGAAAGTCCCATAGTGGGACAGAGTGTAAAAGTAATAAAAATTTCAGAAAGTGAAAAAAAAAAAAATGAAAAAAAATATTGTAAAAATATATATATAAAATATATATACAGTTATATGGAAAAGTTTGGGCACCCCTATTAATCTTAAGCTTAATGTTTTATAAAAATTGGTGTTTTTGCAACAGCTATTTCAGTTTGATATATGTAATAACTGTTGGACACAGTAATGTTTCTGCCTTGAAATGAGGTTTATTGTACTAACAGAAAATGTGCAATCTGCATTCAAACAAAATTTGACAGGTGCATAAGTATGGGCACCCTTATCATTTTCTTGTTTTAAATACTCCTAACCTACTTTTTACTGACTTACTAAAGCACTTTTATGGGTTTTGTAACCTCATTGAGCTTTGAACTTCATAGCCAGGTGTATGCAATCATGAGAAAAGCTACTTAAAGTGGCCACTTGCAAGTTGTTCTCCTGTTTGAATCTCCTCTGAAGAGTGGCATCATGGGCTCCTCTAAACAACTGTCAAATGATCTGAAAACAAAGATTATTCAACATAGTTATTCAGGGGAAGGATACAAAAAGTTGTCTCAGAGATTTAACCTGTCAGTTTCCACTGTGAGGAACATAGTAAGGAAATGGAAGAACACAGGGACAGTTGTTGTTAAGGCCAGAAGTGGCAGGCCAAGAAAAACATCAGAAAGGCAGAGAAGAAGAATGGTGAGATCAGTCAAGGACAATCCTCAGACCACCTCCAGAGAGCTGCAGCATCAACTTGCTGCAGATGGTGTCACTGTGCATCGGTCAACTATACAACGCACTTTGCACAAGGAGAAGCTGTATGGGAGAGTGATGCGAAAGAAGCCGTTTCTGCAAGCACGCCACAAACAGAGTCGGCTGAGGTATGCAAAAGCACATTTGGAGAAGCCAATTTCTTTTTGGAAGAAGGTCCTGTGGACTGATGAAACCAAGATTGAGTTGTTTGGTCATACAAAAAGGCGTTATGCATGGCGGCCAAAAAACACAGCATTCCAAGAAAAACACTTGCTACCCACAGTAAAATTTGGTGGAGGTTCCATCATGCTTTGGGGCTGTGTGGCCAATGCCGGCACCGGGAATCTTGTTAAAGTTGAGGGACGCATGGATTCCACTCAGTATCAGCAGATTCTTGACAATAATGTTCAAGAATCAGTGATAAAGTTGAAGTTACGCAGGGGATGGATCTTTCAGCAAGACAATGATCCAAAACACCGCTCCAAATCTACTCAGGCATTAATGCAGAGGAACAATTACAATGTTCTGGAATGGCCATCCCAGTCCCCAGACCTGAATATCATTGAACATCTGTGGGATCATTTGAAGAGGGCTGTCCATGCTCGGCAACCATCAAACTTAACTGAACTGGAATTGTTTTGTAAAGAGGAATGGTCAAAAATACCTTCATCCAGGATCCAGGAACTCATTAAAAGCTACAGGAAGCGACTAGAGGCTGTTATTTTTGCAAAAGGAGGATCTACTAAATATTAATGTCACTTTTCTGGTGAGGTGCCCATACTTATGCACCTGTCAAATTTTGTTTGAATGCAGATTGCACATTTTCTGTTAGTACAATAAACCTCATTTCAAGGCAGAAACATTACTGTGTCCAACAGTTTTTACATATATCAAACTGAAATAGCTGTTGCAAAAACACCAATTTTTAAAAAACATTAAGCTTAAGATTAATAGGGGTGCCCAAACTTTTTCATATAACTGTATATATATTGTACCCATAAATAAATAATCTTATGAAAAAAAAATTAAACCAATAAACGTACACATATTTGGTATCGCCGTGTCCGGAACGACTTGACCTATAAAACTGTCCTGCTAGTTAACCCCTTTAGTGAACACGGTAAAAAAATAAATAAAAAACGAAACATAAAATGATGTTTTATCATCATACCGCCAAACAAAAAATGGAATAAAGCACAATCAAAATTGACGAATGTAAATAAAAATGATATCGCTGAAAACGTCATCTTGTCCTGCAAAAAACAAGCCGCCATGCAGCTCCAACGGCCGAAAAATAAAAAAGTTATAGCTCTCAGAATATAGCGATGCAAAAACAATTATTTTTTCTATAAAATAGATTTTATTGTGTAAAAGCGCAAAAAAAAAATATAAATCCGGTACCGCTGTAAACGTACTGACCCGAAGAATAAAGCTGCCTTAACAATTTTGCCACACGCAGAACGGCATATAAAAAAAACAAAGAAACAATTCCTGAATTGTTGTTTTTTGTTTTTTCGGCCTTCTAAAAATCAGAATAGAAAGCGATCAAAAAATGTCACGTGCCCGAAAATGGTACCAATAAAAACGTCAACTTGTCCTGCAAAAAACAAGCCATCACATGACTCTGTCAGCCGAAATATGGAAAAATTATAGCTCTCAAAATATGGCGATGCAAAAACTAGTCTTTGCAAAAAAATGCGTCTTTTAGTGTGTGACAGCTGTCAATCATAAAAACCCAATATGAATCTGGCATCGCTGTAATTGCACCGACCCTAAGAATAAAGACGTCTAATCACTTAAACCGCATGAGGAACGGCGTAAAAAATAAACTTTAGGGTTAAGGTTGTGCTAGGGTTAGGGTTAGGGTTGTGCTAGGGTTAGGGTTAGGGTTGTGCTATGGTTAGGGTTGTGCTAGTGTTAGGATTGTGCTAGGGTTAGGGTTAGGGTTGTGCTAGGGTTAGCGTTTGGATTGTGCTATGGTTTGAGTTAGGGTTGTACTAGGGTTAGGGTTAGGGTTGTGCTAGGGTTAGGGTTAAAGTAGGGTTAGGGTTGGGCTAGGGTTAGGGTTGCGCTAGGGTTAGGGTTGTGGTAGGGTTAGGGTTAGGGTCGTGCTAGGGTTAGGGTTGGATTGTGCTAGGGTTTGGGCTAGGGTTGTACTAGGGTTAGGGTTGTGCTAGGGTTAGGGTTGTGCTAGGGTTAGGGTTAAAGTAGGGTTAGGGTTGAGCTAGGGTTAGGGTTGTGCTAGGCTTAGGGTTGTGCTAGAGTCAGGGTTGTGCTAGGGTTAGGCTAGGGTTAGGGTTAGGCTAGGGTTAGGCTAAGGTTAGGGTTAGGTTAGGGTTAAACTAGGGTTAGAGTTGGGCAAGGGTTGAGCTAGGGTTAGAGTTGGGCTAAGGTTGGGGTTGGGATTTTTTCAGTAGTAAAGAAAAAAAATGACAACGATATGCCGACTAATGTTGAGCGCAAGTTCGCGCTACTTGAGTTTGCATCGGGTGCTCGGGTATGCACCGAGTATAGCGGGTGCTCAAGTAACATGCTCGAGTCTCCGCCCCAAATGTTTTGCAGCTGTTATACAGCCAAAAAACCTCGCGGGGATTGCCTGCCATGCACGAGCGATCCCTGCATCGTTTTGTTTTTGGGTGTCTAATAACCATGAAACATACTGGGCAGGGACTCGAGCATGTCACTTGAGCACCCGCGATACTTGGTGCATACCCGAGTACCCGATGCAAACTCAAATAGCGAGCACTTGCACTCAAGACTAATGACAACTTATTCAATATGATGACCTAATGTTATCGAATTCTGTGTCGTACCTCTGGGTTCAAAATGTTTACTTTACCCCTTGATAAAATCCTGGAGGGGTGTAGTTTCCAAAATGGAGTCACTGGGGGGAGCGGGGGTGGTTTCCACTATTTAGGCAAATCAGGGACTCCCCAAACGCAACAAGGCGTCCGCTAATTATTCAAGCAAATTTTACATTCAAAAAGTCAAATGGCGCTCTATCCCTTCCGAACCCTGCCGTGTGCCCAAACAGTGGTTTTCCCCCACATATGGCTTACTCAGGAGAAATTGCACAGCAAATTGCATCGTGCAATTTCTCCTGCTACCCTTATGAAAATGAAAAATTGGGTGCTGAAAAACCTTTTTGTTCAAAAAATGTGAAAATTTTATTTTTACGGTTCAATGTTATAAACTTCTGTGAGGCACCTGGGGGTTCAGGGAGCTCACCAAACATCTAGATAAGTTCCCTGGGGGGTCTAGTTTCCAAAATGGTGTCACTTGTGGGGGGTTTCCACTGTTTAGGCACATCAGGGGCTCCTCAAACGCAACATGGCGTCCACTAATTATTCAAGCAAATTTTACATTCAAAAAGTCAAATGGCGCTTCTTCCCTTCCGAACCCTGCCGTGCGCCCAAACAGTGGTTTTCCCGCACATATGCGGTATCGGCTTACTCAGGAGAAATTGCACAACAAATTGCATCGTGCAATTTCTCCTTTTACCCTTGTGAAAATGCAAAATTGGGGGCTGAAAAACATTTTTGTTGGAAAAATGTGAAAATTTTATTTTTACGGCTCAATGTTGTAAACTTCTGTGAAGCACCTTGGGGTTCAAGTTGCTCACCACACATCTAGATAAGTTCCCTGAGGGGTCTAGTTTCCAAAATGTGGTGGGTTTCTACTGTTTAGGAACATCAGGGGCTCCCCAAGCGCAACATGGTGTCCGCTAATTATTCAAGCAAATTTTACATTCAAAAAGTAAAATAGCACTCTTTCCCTTCCGAGCCCTGCCGTGCACCCAAACAGTAGTTTTTCCTCACATATGGGGTATCTGCGTGCTCAGGGGAAATTGCACAACAAATTTTGGGGTCCATTTTTTCCTGTTACCCCTGCAAAAATAAAAAAAAATTGGTCTAAAGTAACATTTTTGTGAAAAAAGTTAAATGTTCATTTTTTTCTTCCACATTCCAAAAATTCCTGTGAAGCACCTGAAGGGTTAATAAACTTCTTGAATGTGGTTTTGAGTACCTTGAAGGGTCAGTTTTAGAATGGTGTCACTTTTGGGAATTTTCTGTCATAAAGGCCGCTCAAAGTCATGTCAAATGTGATGTGGTCTCTAAAAAAATGGTTTTGTAAATTTTGTTGTAAAAACGAAAAATCGCTGGTCAACTTTTAACCCTTTAGCTCCCTACTGAAAAAAAAATTTGGTTCCAAAATTGTGCTGATGTAAAGTAGACATGTGGGAAATGTTATTTATTGACTATTTTGTGTAACATATCTCTCTGATTTAAGGGCATAAAAATTAAAATTTTGAAAATTGCAAAATTTTCAACATTTTTGCCAAATTTCCAATTTTTTCACAAATAAACGCAAGTGATATCGAAGAGATTTTACCACAATCATGAAGTACAATATGTCACGAAAAAACAATCTCTGAATCAGTGAGATCCGTTGAAGTGTTCCAGAGTAATTACCTCATAAAGTGACAGTGGTCAGAATTGTAAAAATTGGCCTGGTCATTAATGTGCAAAGCACCCTCGGGGGTAAAGGGGTTAATATATGTAAGAGGGTGGCTGACCCATTCCCAACCTTCTTATATTCATATAATTGAGCTTTAAGCTAAGGTTCAATTATTTAAAGGCACCAGAGAGAAAAAATTATTGGTTTCTAAACATAACATAATTAAATTCTAGTGCATTTTCTTGAGGCATTACAAAAGTGCCGCTCTATCCTGAAATAAAACAATATAACAAAACACTTATAGCTCTCCAGCCCTGTCTGCCTTTTCCCCGCACGCTGTCTGCCTCTTGTTTGTGACTGACAGGTCACTAAAACATGAGTGATAAAGAGAAAGGAGGCAGGCAGCGAGTGGGAAATAGGGACAGAGGATGCAGCGCTGTAAGTCTAGGGCCCACCCCACAGCACTTGGAACACATTGTGTCAGGGAATAGCTGGGAGATCCCGCAGATATTTCTCTGCCGTTGCCAGATGCTCACGAACCAGCACTCCGCTGCCTCCAATCGCCAAGACAATTATGCAATTGGCTGACGAGTGATGGACTAGGCTGCGGCTGCTTTCACTACTAGGCCGGATATTAGGGAGCTCACAGTGAAAGTACAGTATATACACATCCTATTCCACCACATAGAATATACAGTATATATATATTCTCCGGTACGGTCACCTCCAAGCTTAGCGATAACCCACGAAAAACTAGCTGTCACTACCAATCAATTATGCAGACCGATTTGACACCTGACAGGTAGCATATGGCTTCAGGGGTGCGGTTTATAGAGCAAGAGGAATGAAGCTATTACATTTTATATATTTAATACGGAAAAACTAGGCAGTATTTATAAAAATATACAAAAGATGTTTCAAAATGAACAAAACAATACAGTATAAATAATTACATAATATAAACAAAAGAAATGTACTAAACCTAATGTCGGAGGGTTGGCTCTGGCTTTTGCAAAGGGGAGCACTTTGTTTTTGGTGGGCAACGGACAGAACTACAGTAAACTTCATGTCCAAGGACTGACAAAGATTATAATTTGGCAAAGTTTGCCAAGTTACACCCACAAACCTCCCAACACTCACAACAGGGTTGGTCTTCAGAAAACCATAGGATGTGGCTCAGTCTTAGAAAAGTATGAGATTCCCAAATTCTACAATATCTTCGCCCCTGGAAATATTACTGTTATGTTTCTTATCACAGTTTTACCTTTATATAGATAGGAAACATAGCATGGATAGCATCATTCATCTTCCTGATATTTAATTTGAAGGTGTTATGGTCACCGCCCAGTGACATAAGACAATGCTTTATGTTCACCACTTCATCATGACACTGAAAATATGACTTTCATACCTATCATATAGATTCCATTCATAAAAACAAATTCATAATCTCTAAAAGAAGGACAAAGGATTTTAAGTAATCTGCTTGATTTTCCGCATTCTTAGGCAAGATGGGGTTGTGACTGCACCTGATATCCATTAAAGAATCCTCTTTAATTACCTGTTTGCAAAGGAAGGGGTTAGAGGCCCTCAGCCGTAGTTAAAGGGTCATATAAAGCTTTAATAGAGCGCTAGCCTTGCTTCAGTATTCACTATGATAACTATGAGATGGCTAATAGATTTGCAATTATATCTATAACTTATTAGCATACAGTTTCAACTATGGATTTCTCCAAAACAGCGAAACAGATTTATACAAGGAAGGTAAGGATTTACTCAGCATTAAAGCTCCTTTACATACATGCCATTAGTAAGTCCTGATGACAGGTTCCCTTTACCCTTTAATTCCAAATCGGACAGAATTTCTGCGTTTTCTACCAGCGAATTTTTAATTTCAGAATTGCTGTAGATTTTCCATTTGTTAACTTAAACATAAAGTGTCCCTCCAGGCACACTGTCCCACCATGTCTGACATAGAACATCGGACTCAACTGCATTTTGGGTGGTACAGTTGCTAAGGTAATAGTACAATGCCCTTTGAATGTGATATACAGGTTTTATTAATTAGAAAAAGACTGATGCACATTGTCTCCTGGGATAGACCTAGAATGCATTTGTGTATCTCCATGCCATCATGGCCAATGCATACAAAGAGAAGAGTGCTGGCTTAGCTATCGAAAAGAGCCAGTCAGTTATCTATCTTCTTTCACACTCAGTACTGATGAGGGGCCAACTGAGAAGTCACTCCTGTGTTATGCACATATATGAAGTGGAGATGCCGGTGCCTGGATGTGAGGCACAGAGCTGGATATTGGAAGTATTTCATTATGTTCAACATATTTATATTAGGAACACATCTAAAAATATTTTTGACAACCGGACAACCCCTTTAACCTTTTCGAGATGAGAACAGACAACATCCTCACACCAGTTACTGTTTACTTATTAATATTACTGAAGTGGAATTCTATGTTTCTACTGCTGCATAAAATATATATGCAAAAATCTGTCAACCACTATTTATGTCACAATGGAAGTGACTTTACCTTATTAAAAAAATACAATTTTATATAACACAATTCTGGTTGGCTAATCCTAGGTGTAAACAAGGGTAGGCTCTTTGACCTGTATTGACTTTGCTTTTATATGAGTGCATAATGCAGATGATTAAAGAGATGCCAAGGGCTTCTTTACCGTCCTCAGTGCTCTTTGGCATTTTTTACCCATGCAAATGAAAGCATATTAGGGGATTTGATAACATGTTCTGCCTGTTCTTTATTTTGAACATAGTGATTAACATTACTTATCTAGTCCTGTAAAAATGTAAGAGTACGGATAACTTACAGAGACACATCAGCTTCATCTAAAAAAAATGTTCTTCCTGCAGTATGAAAGTGAAATCCAAGTGTACCCCATTATATAGATATAAAGAGGTTGACTATATTTATATTATAGGAAAAGCACATCAGTAAGAATTAAGTGATCAACCTAATAAGCAATCCTAACACAACTGTCTTATGTGTAAAGGTGGCCATATATATCAGATACTGTAGCTGTAAGCCAAAGGCGCAGTCGTCCAACAGCCACTCTAATGACTCCATGCTACACATGCTGAGCGTGTACATATGGTCTTTATAGAGACCGAAAAATAAACCTCCGACAGTCAACTCTGGTGGCAACTTATCTACTCTAAGAAGAAAAACATTAGGCATTTAACTTCAAAATTCCAGATCCTTCTCCGGTGAGTGTCATGAAGCCCACAAACGCATTAGATAGTTGGCTGGCTGAGAGGTTCAGGTGACCTTACTCTAATGAGTATAGGGTCCTTGAAGGGAATCTGTTAGTAGGATCAACCCTCCTAAGCCGTCTATATGGGCATGTAGGTCATAGGAAGCTGAATAAAATAATACCTTGATATCTGAGATCCTATGTCTTATTTCAGAGAAATCCACATTTTTGTTAATATGTAAATGTACTAGTAAAATCTATGGGCCAGACCCTGATCTCCCAGAGAGTTGGTATCCAGAATGTATCTTAAATGAAAGGAGGTGTGGACTGCAGCTGCAGATGTGTAATGAGACAAAGATCAGTTCTGCTGAGTATGATTATATCTGTCAGTCATTACATGTCTCACACTGGTAACACCTCCTTTCATTTAAAACAAGATTTGAAAGCAGATTCTCCAGGAGATCTTTGTCTTGGAAGGTAATTTACATATTTAGGAAAATGTGAATTTTTCTGGAATAAGACATCAGATTTCGGATATCAAAGTATCATTTTTTTCAGCTTCCTATGACCTACATACCCATATAGATGGCTTAGGAGGCTTAATCCTACTAACAGATTCCCTTTAAAACTTCTGTTTACCATAATCAGCTGTGATCCAGTGCTGTAATGTCTGTATACTCTTTTGCTTCCTTCCCTGCCCAGACACAGCCATTACACACGGAAACATTTATAAGATTATCTCAGCACAGGAACATTTTATTTAAACACATTCAATTCTGGAACTTATTATTATTACAAGATCTATTGATTAAAATGAACTTTCGTTCGTGGGAAAACTCCAGTTAGAGAGGCCTGTTCAGATGATAGAAACATTTAGGTGGTAAGAATGCATTTTTTCATTCCTGTCATGTCACTTTGCATTAATTACTGAAAAGCACCTGAAGGGTTAATAAACTACCTGAAAGCTATTTTGAATATGTTGAGGGGCGGTGTTTTTAAAATGGTATAACTTTTGAGAATTTCCAATATATTGGACCCCCAAAGTCACTTCAAAACTAAAAACTTGTACATCTCCTTGAAAAAAAATAGAAAAATTACTGCTACATTTTTAAACCTTCTAATAAAATAAAACAACATTTTACAAATGGTGCTGTTGTAAATCAAACATGAGGGCAATGTTATTTATTAATGTTTTTGTGTGGTATGACTAGCTTGATTAAAGGGTTAATCATTCAAAGTTTGAAAATTGCTAGTTTTTTTTTAAAGGGGTTGTACACTACTTTATATTACCCCCCAATGTATCCCCCCGGGGCCCCTAAGACTTTTTGTAAATACCTTATGTTGCAGATAATGCCTGTGAGTGGCGCTATCACTGGCCGCTCACAAGCATCACATGACCCCAGGCTGCAGCCGGCTCTGACATCCGCTAATGTCACAACAAGTGCTGGCAGCAGTCGGGGGTCTTTGTCTTCTGCGTTCCAGGTGGATGCCAGGCTGTGGGCAGGGTTACCCCCCCGCGTAACACTCGGCCTCTCCCCATTCATTGGGAAAGCGCGCGGTGGATGCTGGGTGTGACACGGGGGGTAACCCCACCCACAACCCAGCAGCCACCGCGGGGACCCCAGCGCTGAGTCACTCCTCACTTGTCATGACGCCAGTAAGGGGGTCACGTGATGACTGTGAGCGGCCACCGATAGTGCTGCTCACAGGCATTATCTGCAACTAGTGTTGAGCCACCCCCGTAGTGTTGGGGTTCGGTTCGGTTCGTCGAACAACGGAATGTTCGAGGAACTGTTCGTCGAACTGTTCGTCGAACACCTTAGAACACCGTCGAACACCGTTAAAACCAATGGCAGGCAAACAAAAACACATAGAAACACATAGAAAACACCTGCAAAGGTGTCCAAAAGCTGACAAACTGCTCAGAAGACACTCTCTTTAAAAAAGCCGGCCGGCAAATTCAGCAGCGGCATACACCGGTACCCGACAATTTAGACAAGAAGGAATAGAGCATCACACATAGATTAGATAGATAGAAACATGTCAGTCACACATATAAGAAGCACAGTGACAGTGTTGGTTACTGCACTTGTCATTTAGTGTAAAGGATTTATTAAAAAAAATATTAGTGTTTTCATGCACTGTCTCTTTAAAAAAGCCAGCCGGCAATTCAGCATCTGTACCCGACAATTTAGAACAGAAAGAATAGAGCTTCACACATAGATTAGATAGATAGAAACATGTCAGTCACATATATAATAAGTACAGTGATAGTGTTGCTTACTGTACTTGTCATTTAGTGTAAAGGATTTATTTAAAAAAATAATAGTGTTTTCATGCACTGTCTCTTTAAAAAAGCCGGCCGGCAATTCAGCAGCGGTACCCGACAATTTAGAACAGAAAGATAGAGCATCACACATAGATTAGATAGATAGAAACATGTCAGTCACATATATATGAAGTACAGTGATAGTGTTGGTTACTGTACTTGTCATTTAGTATTAAAATAAAGGATTTATTATTAAAAAAATTGGCGTGGGGTTCCCCTTAATTTTAGGCTCTAGCGGAGGTTAAGCAGACGGCTGGGGCAGATGTTTGAAGCCTGGGAAGGGGGTAATACCCACGGAGCTTCCCAGGCTACTAATATCAGCCCCCAGCTGAATACATAGCCTTTACTAGCTATTAAAATGGGGGACCCCCCAAAAAAAATGACGTGGGGTCCCCCCTAATTTAATAGCTAGCAAAGGCTAGGCAGACAGCTGGGGGCTGATATTAATAGCCCAGGAAGGGAGCCATGAATATTGGCCCCCTCCCAGGCTAGAAACACCAGCCGTCAGCCGCCCCAGAAATGGCGCATTCATAGGATGCGCCAATTCTGGCACTTAGCCTCGCTCTTCCACGCTGCCCTGGTGCGGTGGCAGGGGGTAATAGGGTTGGGGTTGATGTCAGCTTATAATGCCAGCTGACATCAAGCCCAGGTTAGTAATGGAGAGGCGTCTATAAGACACCCCCATTACTAACCCCATAGTCAAAGTTAAAAAAAACACAAACACCCAGAATAAAGTCCTTTAATTGAAATAAAGACACAATCCTTTATGAAATAATTTAAAGAAAATTGACGTGGGGCTTCGCCCTGTTTTTGTGTCCAGCCAGGTACAACTAGGCAGCTGGGGGCTGGAATCCGCAGCGCAGGGAGGCCCAAGCTTTCTGGGCCACCCCCGCTGCAAATTGCAGTCCGCAGCCACCCCGGAAAATGGCGCGTTCATAGAAGCGCCATCTTCTGGCGCTGTACCCAACTCATCCAGGGCCCTGATGCGGTGGCTCACTGGGTAATAAAGGGGTTAGGGCCAGCTTGGCATTATCAGCTGGCCCTAAGCCCGAAATTCATGGGGTCACGCCAATATTAGACATGACCACCATGAATTTCTAGTAAAGTATTTAAAAAAAACACAACACCCAGAATAAAGTCCTTTAATTGAAATAAAGACACAATTCTTTATTGTTCTAAATTAAACCATACTTACCATCACGCCCATTCCAGCTGAAGCCAACGATCTCCTGAAATAAAAGAAAAATAATAAAGCAACATCATCCTTACCTTTCCATGGTTCCCATGACAGCTTCAGCTCTGCTACATCGAGATGACAGGCTGGACCGCAGCAGAACGCTGCCATCCAGCCTCTCATCCCGCAGACACTGAGAAGCGCAGGCTTGCTTGCGCTCCACAGTGTCTCTCTGTGAGGGCATCCAGATGAGCCGAGTTAATGTCCAATGAACTCGGCTCACCTCATGCACGTCACTGACAGCGTGGGAAAATTCTCCTGCACTCAGCGCTTCAGCGTGGAAGAATTCTCACACTGAAGCGCTGAGTGCAGGAGAATTCTCCCACGCTGTCAGTGACGTGCAGGAGGTGAGCTGAGTTCATTGGACATGAGCTCACCTTATGCACGTCACTGACAGCGTGGGAAAATTCTCCTGCACTCAGCGCTTCAGCGTGGGAGAATTCTCACGCTGAAGCGCTGATTGCAGGAGAATTCTCCCACGCTGTCAGTGACGTGCAGGAGGTGAGCTGAGTTCATTGGACATGAGCTCACCTTATGCACGTCACTGACAGCGTGGGAGAATTCTCCTGCACTCACCGCTTCAGCGTGAGAATTTTCCCACGCTGTCAGTGACGTGCATGAGGTGAGCCGAGTTCATTGGACATGAACTCGGCTCATCTGGATGTCGTCACAGAGAGACGCTGAGCAGCGCAAGCAAGCCTGCGCTTCTCAGTGTCTGCGGGATGAGAGGCTGGATGGCAGCGTTCTGCTGCGGTCCAGCCTGTCATCTCGATGTAGCAGAGCTGAAGCTGTCGTGGGAACCATGGAAAGGTAAGGATGAGGTTGCTTTATTATTTTTCTTTTATTGCAGGAGATCGTTGGCTTCAGCTGGAATGGGCGTGACGGTAAGTATGGTTTAATTTAGAACAATAAAGGATTGTGTCTTTATTTCAATTAAAGGACTTTATTCTGGGTGTTTGTGTTTTTTTTAACTTTGACTATGGGGTTAGTAATGGGGGTGTCTTATAGACGCCTCTCCATTACTAACCTGGGCTTGATGTCAGCTGGCATTATAAGCTGACATCAACCCCAACCCTATTACCCCCTGCCACCGCACCAGGGCAGCGTGGAAGAGCGAGGCTAAGTGCCAGAATTGGCGCATCCTATGAATGCGCCATTTCTGGGGCGGCTGACGGCTGGTGTTTCTAGCCTGGGAGGGGGCCAATATTCATGGCTCCCTTCCTGGGCTATTAATATCAGCCCCCAGCTGTCTGCCTAGCCTTTGCTAGCTATTAAATTAGGGGGGACCCCACGTCATTTTTTTTGGGGTGTCCCCCATTTTAATAGCTAGTAAAGGCTATGTATTCAGCTGGGGGCTGATATTAGTAGCCTGGGAAGCTCCGTGGGTATTACCCCCTTCCCAGGCTTCAAACATCTGCCCCAGCCGTCTGCTTAACCTCCGCTAGAGCCTAAAATTAAGGGGAACCCCACGCCAATTTTTTTAATAATAAATCCTTTATTTTAATACTAAATGACAAGTACAGTAACCAACACTATCACTGTACTTCATATATATGTGACTGACATGTTTCTATCTATCTAATCTATGTGTGAAGCTCTATTCTGTCTGTTATAAATTGTCGGGTACCGCTGCTGAATTGCCGGCCGGCTTTTTTAAAGAGACGGTGCATGAAAACACTATTATTTTTTTTGATAAATCCTTTACGCTAAATGACAAGTACAGTAAGCAACACTGTCACTGTACTTCGTATATATGTGGCTGACATGTTTCTATCTATCTAATCTATGTGTGAAGCTCTATTCTGTCTGTTATAAATTGTCGGGTACCGCTGCTGAATTGCCGGCCGGCTTTTTTAAAGAGACGGTGCATGAAAACACTATTATTTTTTTTGATAAATCCTTTACGCTAAATGACAAGTACAGTAAGCAGCACTTTCACTGTACTTCGTATATATGTGGCTGACATGTTTATATCTATCTAATCTATGTGTGAAGCTCTATTCTTTCGGTTCTAAATTGTCGGGTACCGGTGTATGCCGCTGCTGAATTGCCGGCTTTTCATGTTTCTCTGTGAGCACTGTTCCCATCGATTTGGGCAATCACTGTAATGCCACAACCACCATGGCTGTGACATTACAGTGAGTGGCAGACAATCCCTGCATGATTGGTGCTCTAAATAGCGCCAGACATGCAGGACACGCTTTTGGTGCACGAACAGTTATCGAACATAACCTCGAACAGCCGAATTTTTTGCAAATCGTTCGGGTTCGTCGAACAACTCGAACACCGCCCAAAACAGCTCGAATTTGAGATTGGCGAACAGTTCTAGTCGAACACCGCTCATCTCTATCTGCAACATAAGGTATTTACAAAACGTCTTAGGGGCCCTGGGGGGATACATTGGGGGTGTAATATAAAGTAGTGTGCAACTTATTTAATTTTTGTCACATTTCTGATATTTTCATAAATAAACACAAAACATATCAACCTAAATTTACCACTATCATATAGTATAATGTGTCATGAAAAACAATCTCAAAATCAATGGGATATGTTATTGCTACATAAAGTGACACTGTGTCAGATTTCAAAAATTTGGCCTGGTCATTAAGGGTTAAGACAGTATATATTAACATATTATCTATTAATACATTTTCATGACGTATACTAATTGCCTACTTTCTAGACTCTGCTTTTTTTTGAAATTGCGAATGTAATTAATAAAAAACCCTGCCCATGCAAACAATCTTTTCCTGTTTTTTTGCTTCAACAAGAACATACGGTATATTCTTTATTAAATTTGTAGGTTTTTAGCCCAGGGGAGGCATGTTTGATAAATATTAGGTTTAGGGTCCCATAAAAGAAAGATGTGCCTTGTCGCAGCAGATAAACTCATGAATTAGCCAATTTGTGCTCTGGATACTGTTATTTTATCTTTATTGCAGTAATGCATTTTAAATATATATTCAATGTTTGCATACATCTTAGCGCATACAAAGTCTCGCAGTAATCTTTTGTTTGCATAAAGTCTTTATTAGTCATTGTGTTAACATGTCCTTTTCAGGGAAGAAAGTATTACTTTTATATTTAATATGTTTTTATTAAACATTTTCAAAATATATGCCGTACAGTTTATAATACAGAACACATCATGAAATAAACCGTATATATTCTTAAGAATTCTACTATTTTTAACCATAGAATAAAAAAAAGTTGAATTCTTTCATACTTTCAAAATAAACAAATAATTAAAAAGCCTATGTGAAGCCAAGAAGTAAAAATGATTTATATAGCCAACCATATTTAACGTGTATAGCCATTTAACTAGGTTTTGTTAGTACCTGGTCATTCAGGGGTTAAAAGTCATTAGCTGTATCTTCACTCATTAAATATTTATACAGTATTAAGCAAAGAAAAAACAATTAACATTCAATTAGTAAAAAGTTTCGTTATATAAATATATCAATTGCATCAAAATTTTCTGTGTTCACCCTTTTGCCTAAATTACAACTTCAATTTCTCTTTAATTGTGTTTTTTTTATTTAATTAAATCTGCAGCAATTGTTTTCCATTTTCTTCTAGAAATCAATAGGATGGAGTTGGATCCTCCTATTCTGTGAAGATCTATAGGCTGGACACAAATCTGTATGAGAATATGTCTTCAAAGCTTATTTTAAATGAAAGGGAAAGTTACCAGTGTGAGACATGCAATGACTGACAGTCTTCTCTCCTGATCTACATTGGTAATACCCCCTTTTATTTAAAAGAAGTTCTATAGGCAGATTCTTAGGGACATCGGTGTCCGGCCCATATATCTTAACTGCTCAATTACATATTATGGAAAATGTGGATTT
Organism: Phyllobates terribilis; assembly: GCF_046119375.1. Taxonomy (NCBI): domain Eukaryota; kingdom Metazoa; phylum Chordata; class Amphibia; order Anura; family Dendrobatidae; genus Phyllobates; species Phyllobates terribilis. The sequence continues at coordinate 178,010,638 of NW_027362761.1, read as the reverse complement.
CTCAGGAGTAAGACATCGGTTTAGATATCACAGTACCATTTTATTCAACTTTCTATGACCTGCAGTCGTGTTGTGTGGGTAGCCAACAAGGTATATAATTTGGACCTCCTAACCCTTTGTGACAGAGTCACTGGTTTTATATGCGAGAGGAGGTATGTGTCACTGATGAGGCTCTCCTGTGTGAACTAAGACCTACGGAATTTCTGCCATCATGTTATATGCTAGGGGTTACCTTTTTTAAAGGGTGTGCTTTTATGGGAATGACATAGAGATGGGAGGGAAGTCATTCCCCATACCCCTCCCCCTCCCACCCCTAAACTGTTGGACTCTGGGTGTCTGGTGACCTTAATCAGAGCTACCCTTCTGCACCAGTTGATCCCTTCCAAAACTGTGGGCGTTCAGTGCATCTATGGAGACACCAAGGATTATCCCGTGACTACAGTGACAGTGGGAACAGACTGTGGTGCCCAGTCCCACGACGTTGGGGTGGTTAAGGACCTGATACATCCCGTCATACTGGGCCGTGATTTTTCTCTATGTTGGGACTTGTGGGGGAAGGGAACCGGACTAAGTAGCATGGGCAAAAGCCAGGGCCCAGGAGAAGAGCCCCCGACGAAGTCTCAGGTGGATGAATTCCCACTGTGCGTCCTTGCCGGCAACGAAGGCGAGACGGTGACCTAGGAGGCCAACCTCCCTGAGTTAGACATGTCCAGAGAGAACTTTGTGACTGCTCAAGTTTGAGACCTGACCTTAAAGGGGCGTTTGATCAGGTTACTGTATGTAATGGTGTTGCCCAAGAGCTGGGGGCCGACACCATGTTCCCCCACTTTGCAGTGCAGGGGGAGTTGCTATATCGGGTGGCCAAACTAAGGGGCACTGAGATAGTGGAACAGCTGTTAGTGCCGGGGCCATACAGACGGAGGGTACTAGATATGGCCCATTCACATGTTCTGGGGGGACACTTAGAGGTCGAGAAAACTCAGGAGAGGATACTGAGAAGGTTTTATTGGCCAGGGTGTTAACGAGAAATTCAAAACTATTGTAGGCCCTGCCCCACCTGCCAAATAACCGCTCCCTCTTCCCATTTCCGTAGTCCATTAGTTCAACTACCGGTGATAAAGATCCCCTTTGAGAGGATTGCTATGGACCTAGTAGGTCCCTTAGTCAAATCAGCCAGAGGCCACCAATATATCCTGGTGATCATGGACTATGTGACCCTGTATCCAGAAGTAGTGCCGCTTAGGAACTCGTCGAGTAAAAGCATAGCCAGGGAGCTCGTCCATATATTTACCAGGACCGGTCTGCCGAAGGAAATCCTAATGGACCAAGGGACCCCGTTCATGAGCAAGGTAATGAAGGAGCTGTGCAAGGTCCTCCAGATTACCCAGCTGCGTACCTCCGTTTACCATCAGCAGACCGACGGCTTAGTAGAGCGCTTTAACAAGACCCTGAAAGCGATGCTCAAGAAAGTCATAGAGAAGGATAGACAGGACTGAGACTACCTGCTGCCCTTCCTGCTCTTCTCGGTAAGGGAGGTTCCACAAGCCTCTACCAGTTTTTCTCCGTTTGAGCTCCAGTATGGACAACATCCGCGAGGGTTTCTGGACATCGCTAAGGAAACCTGGGAAACCGAGGCTATGCCACACTGCAGCATCATTGAACATGTCGACCAGATGCAGGAAAGAATAGCGAAAGTGCTGCCAATCATGAAAACGCATCTCCTTCAGGCAAGGGTCTATAACCGATCGGCGAGGCTGAGGCAGTTCCAGCCTGGGGACCGTGTTTTGGTGCTAATCGCTACTGTCGAGAGCAAGTTCCTGGCCAAATGGCAAGGTCCGTACGATGTGGTTGAGAAAGTCAGCGAGGTTAATTATAAAGTCCACAAGCCTGGCCGTAGAAAGCCACACCAAATATACCATGTGAACTTGCTCAAGCCGTGGCGGGACCGGGAACCTGTAGAAATTCCTTGCCTGGGAGCCGCACCCAAAGGCAAGGTGGACGAGGTCACTGTAGCAGAGACTCTATCGCTGGCCCGGAAGCAACAGTGTCGAGAACTACTACTACGCAGAATAGGGAGCTGTTCTCAAAGTTCCCAGGGCATACGCAGGTGGTAGAGCATGAGGTGCTAATAGAGCCACATGTAAGAGTGAATCTGAAGCCGTACCGGATTCCGGAAGCACGCCGGGAGGTGATCTCGGCTGAGGTGAAGAGGATGTTAGACCTCTGGGTGATAGAGGAGTCAAAGAGTGGGTGGTCGAGCCCAATAGTCCTCGTGCCAAAACCCAATGAAGAATGGAGATTTTGTAATGACTACCGCCAGTTGAATGAGGTATCCAAGTGTGACGCGTACCCGATGCCCCGCGTCGACGAACTCATGGAGAGGCTTGGTGCAGCAAGGTACATCACCACTCTTGACCTGACAAAGGGCTACTGGCAGATCCCCATGTCCCAGACGGCCAAGGAGAAGACGGCTTTCTGTACACCTGATGTGTGCTTTCAGTACATTCGGATGTTGTTTGGACTACAGGGGGCCCCAGCCACCTTGCAGAGGGCTATGGATCGGATCCTAGTCCCACATAAGAAGTATGCCATGGCCTACCTTCACGACATTGTAATCTTTAGCCCAGACTGGGCTAGCCATCTACCTAAAGTACAAGCCATTCTGGATGCTCTAAGGAAGGCGGGATTTACCATAAATCCGAGAAAATGTGCCATCAGAAAAAAGGAGGCCAAGTACTTGGGCTATGTCGTCTGGAGAAGTGAAATAAAACTGCAGGTCAATAAAGTGGAGGCAATCCAGAACTGGCCACTAGTGTTGAGCCACCCCCGTAGTGTTCGAGTTCGGTTCGTCGAACACCCGTGTGTTCGCCGAACTGTTCGTCGAACTGTTCGTCGAACACCTTCGAACACCGTTAAAACCAATGGCAGGCAAACAAAAACACATAGAAACACATAGAAAACACCTTCAAAGGTGTCCAAAAGCTGACAAACTGCTCAGAAGACACAACTAACACATGGAAAAGTGACAAGTACATATAGTCATGAGAAAATAAAAGAGGTGGAGGAGTAAAAGGAGGGGGAGACACAGATATAGGCATGTCATGCCCTTCTAAAATCCAAAAAGTGAGAAGCCGACACGGCCAGTCCGCTCCTGCCCGTGCCACCTCCGTGTCGCCGGGTTTGTGCCAGAGCCGCAGTGAACCCTGATGGCCAGCCCCCCTCTCCCAATACTGGTGCCTGTCCGCTGGTGGGTCGAGCGAGCCCCCCTGTGGTGGAGGCAGCTCTAAGCTTTTTAATTTAAATTGTCTCTCTAATTTGAATGAATACACTTTAAATCCATTTACAAGGATATATTGGAGGGCAAGTCTCATGCCAGCAGCCACGTAATTCCAGCTCCAGTAGCGTCCACTAAAGCTGCTGCAGTTAAAAAGCTTTTATAAGGATCGAGCTCGGCTGTCCACCGCAAGGCATCCTACTGCCAGTCCCAGCCCCTATGCCTTGGGGTGCCTCCTGATGCTCTTCACTGAGTATCCCATGGTCCCGAAGAATTTCCTTTGAAAAAATTAAGTGTCTAAACTACAGGTGGTGTAGCTTGCTTAACAGCCGGGATAATCCGCTGACTAGCAGACACTGCTACTAGGCACAAAGTATTTCCTGGGCTAGATGCAGTTAAAAATTTGTAATTAGATACTCTCGTTGGATGCTGAGAAAGCATTCCATAGAGTCTCCTGGCACGCCATATATGATTCTCTTAAAAAGCTTGGGGTAGGGGTCTAGGGGACCCTTTTATAGCCAAAATCACGGCCCTGTATCGCAATACGTCACCTAGGCTGAAGATAAATGGAACTGTAGCACCCTGAGGGCTGGGTTGCTACAGACGTATTGCACCTCACCCAGAGGTGTGATATCTCACTCTCAGGTAAGGATGGAGTGTGGATCAGGACCCGACACCTGCATGCATTACACCACATTGCCGTGGGGCAGGGCGACCAATATGCCCCTGAGATGGGCACGACAGTCCCTGTCCCTGGCTGGAGTGGGGGGAGGGAACACTGAGGAAGGGGAACCCTGTAGTGCAGGAGCAGGGAGGAAGCAGTTCCTAGGTGCATTGAGAAGGGAGTATAAAAGGTGGGCACCATCTTAGTTCAGTGCAGAGAAGTCTGAGCAGAAGTGGCAGGGAGCAGGGGCTCTGCATGAGCTCTGCTCCGGAGGCGGGCCTAGTAACAGAGGCCCAGGCCTGGAAGAGGGAGAAGGAAGGAAGAGGAGCGGAGAAGGCTCCAGGAACGAGGAATGAAGGGATCCCAGGGGTGCGGACGGGCGAGTCGCCACCGCACGCCCGAATCCACCTGCGTGGAGGGGTCAGGCCAAAGGGGGAGACCGGTCCCCGAACTAGTGGAGGCAGGAAACGACCCTCAGCTAGAAACCGGAGGCTCTGACATTTTATGTGGCGCAGCCCCTCGCTACACCCGCTAGGAAGGCACCACATAGGGTCAGGGAAACTGGCGCCAAGTTTACCAAGAGGAGGCCCGAGGCAGCCGGACAGAAGTGTTGGTAAGAAAGGCCAGACAAAGGACACACAAAGGGGGTCCTGTGAAGTGCTCCAAAGTTATCTGGGAGTTGTCTGAGCCCCTCACCTGGTGAGCACAGTACGACGTGGGCAGCCGTTACCTGCAGACGTGGTCTGGATAATAAGAACTGTGAGTAAAGGCCCTGGACTGCATCACTGACTCCGTGTCGTTACTGCTGCTGCCCTGCACCATCACCCCCATCCTCCGCATACACTGCCCTGAGGCTATACTCCTCCCGTGGGGAGTTATGCTACGCTCTGCTGCACCCACAACACCAGCCTCAGCGGTCTGCCCTGTAGCGGCGGTTCACTCTGACCGCAATCCACGGGTGGCGTAGTCGGACATTTAAACATCAAAACCACATAAATAGTTCCGCCACTGGTTTGACCGCCCTGAGCCACGGAACCGGGTCGCCGCCACGAAGACTACAACCACCAGCATCCACCAAAAAGGGTCCGGCTCCGGGTGTCCCAAGGCCCAGGGGGTGCGTCAGAACATTTTCATCACCTTTCACAATCACCAATGGGACAAGGCAGGGATGTCCTCTGTCCCCTCTCTTATACATCCTAGTGACGGAGCACCTGCTCTCATCAATTCGCCATAACCCCAATATTAGGTGGATTGAGGTGGGAGGCACCGAGTACAAGTGCTCTCTATTTGCTGATGATGTCCTAGTATATATCACTCAATCACATATATCCATCCATGCTGTTATGGCTGAAATAGATCACTTTGTTACATGATAAAATTTTAAAATCAATGCAGCGAAGTCTGAGGCCCTCGATGTCTCCCTCCCCAAATCCATATAGGATTCCATCCAGTCCAACTTTCCCTTTGCCTGGCCCTCACAGGGTATCAAATACTTAGGAATTCCTATTCATAGAGACCTCTCCCATCTATGTTATCTTAATTTTGGGCCCTTTATTGAACAATTCCATACAGACCACGGTTGGCAAGTTAGAACTGTAAGATTCACTACGTGAACCGCTGGTGTTTTGTGGAAAAGCACATGTACACCGCGTTCCAAATTATTATGCAAAAAGTGTTTAGGAGTGATAAGGGAAGAATTTGTTTGTTTGTCAGTTAAACTCATTGATGGTGATGTGTGTCAGGGCTCTTTATATCACTGTAAGCAATTGCAGACACCTGTGCTAATTAGTTTGGCAGGTGTGTCCAATGAAAGGCAAGACTACTTAAGAAGGCTCTCTCACATTATTAAGCAGCCTACATTTTCTGCCAAAATGGGAAAGAAAAAGGATGTGTCGGCTGCTGGGAAGCAACAAATTGTGGAGTGTTTAAGTCAAGGCATGACTACAATCAACATTGTGCGATGATCAGGATGAAGTGTCTTGGCAATCAAGAAGTATGTAGCTGATTCACAGTACACACGTGTGCGTGCTGATAAGGGCAAATTGAGGACTCTTTCCTACAGGCAATTACGTCAGGTTGAAAGAGCAGCGGCAAAAAAGCCTTGTCATAGCAGCAGACAAGTTTTTGAAGCTGCTTGTGCCTCCAACGTCCCCCGAACAACAAGATGCAGGGTCCTTCAGAGGTTTGCAGCTGTGCATACGCCATCCTGTCGACCTCCTCTATCCACTTCACACAAGCAGAAACGGCTCCAGTGGGCCAAACATTACATGAAGACTGATTTCAAAACTGTTTTGTTCACGGATGAGTGCCGTGCAGTGCTCGATGGTCCAGATGAATGGAGTGGAGGATGGCTGGTTGATGGACACCCCACGCAAACACGGATACAGCGCCAACAAGGAGGAGGTGGAGTAATGTTTTGGGCTGGAATCATGGGGAGAGAGATTGTCGGCCCCTTTAGGATCCCTGAAGGCGCTAAAGATGAACTCCATAATGTATGTGGATTTTCTCAAACAGCACTTCCTGCCATGGTTCAAGAAGAAGAACCGTGTATTTCACAGCAAGATCATTTTTCTGCATGATAATGCACCATCTCATGCTGCACTTAAAACATCTGCATCTCTGGCTGATATGGGCATAAAAGGGGACAAACTTATGGTGTGACCCCCATGCTCCCCTGACCTCTACCCCATTCAGAACCTTTGGAGCATCATTAAAAGGAGTGTCTATGATGGCGGGAGGCAGTTCACATCTAAGCAACAGCTCTGGGAGGGTATTCTGTCCTCATGCAAAACAATTGAAGCAGAAACCATCCAAAACCTGACAAATTCAATGGACGAGAGAGTTCAGAAGCTCCTTTCGAACAAGGGGTCCTATGTGAAAATGTAACATCACCTAGAATAAAGTTTTGAGTTGAAAACTGTTTGATTTCAGTTTCTAACAACCTGCTAATGCTTATAATTTCAAAAATGACCATTTTTTTGGTCTTTATTAAAATGAAAAGGTTGATCGAAAAGTTTGGGGGATCTAAGAGTGTGGCAACCCAGTAGTCATGATTACTTCGAATTCTGACAATATGAGGGTCATGCTGCAGGTAGTGCAGCAAGAAGGCACTTATGTGTCTTGCGCATCTCGGAGCCCCAAAATTATTTTCCGGGCTAGATGCAGCTAAAAATTATTTTTAATTTTAAATCTGGTGGAGCTTATTATAGATGGCCTAATAGGATCAGTGCTGCACACTGCTACAAAGCCCAAATTATTTTCCAGTCAAGATACAGATAAACATGATTAGTAATTTGAAAGCTTAAAACGTTTGGTAGGGTGATTTTAACCAATCATCAAGCTTTTACTCTCCCCAGGATGACACAGGGGTAGAAAAGTCGTTTCGGATCCATGATTTGTTCATCTTTATGAACGTGAGTCTGTCTACATTATCAGTGGAGAGCCGCGTGCGCTTATCTGTCAGCACACCACCAGCAGCGCTGAACACACGTTCAGACAGAACGCTGGCTGCGGGGCATGACAAGATCTCCAAGGCGTAAGTGGCTAGCTCCGGCCATTTATCCAGATTGGAAGCCCAAAAAGAGCAAGGGTCCAGTGACACAGTCGTGGCTTCAATGTTTACTTGGAGATACTCCTGTACCATCGTCTCTAGGCGTTGACTATGTGTCAGACTTCTTGTCTCCTGTGGCCTTGCAAAGGATGGGCTAAAAAAGTGGTGAAATGATTCCGCAAAATTGATGTTACCAGCAGATACTGTGGTTCTGTTACGGTTTGAGTGCTGAACACTTGACGGTCCCACGGTTGGCAAGTTGGAACTGTGAGATTCACTACGTGCACCACTGGTATTTTGTGGAAAAGCACATGTAAGATTCTGCAACAGTCTCTGCTGATACTCCTGCATGCGTGCATCCCTTTCTATGGCAGGAATAATTTCTGCAAATTTACTTTTGTACCGGGGATCTAACAGTGTGGCAACCCAGTAGTAAGGATTATTTCTAATTCTCACAATTCGAGGGTCATGTTGCAGGTAGTGCAGCAAGAAGGCACTCATGTGTGTTGCGCATCCAGGAGCACCAAGTCCCTGTTGTGTTGGTGGCGAGGTAACAATCATGCTTCCTTCCTCTGTCCTCTCCCCCCAACCTCGCACAACAGAAATGTGATCAAGGTCTCCCTCATCTGATGAGTCTTCCATCAGTTCGTCCTCCACTTCTTCCTGGGCTCCTGCACCTTCCTCACTAGTTTGGCTGCTACCATGCGCCCTGGTAAAACCATCTCCCCCACCCTCACATGCCTGCCGCCTTGGTGCTGCCGACCTTCTGGACCTTGCAGATGTTAGCCCTTCCGCATACAACTCCTCCTCCTCTACTTCCTCCACCTCCTCTTGTGCCACCACCTGACTCCGAATTCTGTTTAACATGTGCTCCAGCATGTAAATCACCGGAATAGTCATGCTGATAATGGCATCGTCAGCACTAAACATCTTCGTCGCCATTTCAAAACTGTGCAGAAGGGTGCATAGGTCCCTGATCTGAGACCACTCCTCCAGCGTGATTTGCCCCACCTCTGAATCTCGTTGGCCCAGGCTATACGTCAGAACGTATTGCACCAGGGCTTGTCGGTGCTGCCACAGTCGCTGCAACATGTGCAGAGTTGAATTCCACCGGGTAGGCACATCGCATTTTAGCCGGTGAAGTGGCAGGCCCAACGACTTCTGTAGAGATGTAAGTCGCTGAGCTGCGGGATGCGAACGGCGGAAGTGAGCACACAGCGACCGTGCCCTCTGCAGAAGGCCATCTAGTCTGGGATAGTGGGCTAAAAATTGCTGGACAACCAGGTTCAACACGTGAGCCATACAAGGCACGTGTGTGACATTGCCCCGGCGAAGGGCCGCACCCAGGTTTGCAGCATTGTCGCACACGGCCTTCCCTGGTTTCAGGTCCAGTGGAGACAACCATTCATGAAATTGGTTCTCCAGAGCTGACCACAACTCCTCAGCTGTGTGACTCACATTTCCCAGACATTTCAATGTAAAAACCGCCTGATGACGTTGAGCCCTACTGCCAGCATAGTAAGGAGGTGTGCAGGATCCCTTCTGCGCAGTTAGAAAGCTTGTGGCATGACCAGACAGGCTTTGGGTGCAGGTGGAAGACCGAGAGGAGGTTGAGGAGGCAGAAGCAGTGGAGGAACTTTGACATAAAGAGGAGTGACGCACAACTCGTGGGGACGGCAAGACTTGGACAGCAGCCCCTTGTCCTGCTGTCACCATAGTTACCCAGTGCCCAGTCAGCGACATGTAACGCCCCTGTCCATGCCTACTCGTCCAAGTGTCTGTGGTGAAATGCACCCTGTCACACACAGAGTTTCTCAAAGAAGCGGTGATGTTGTGTGCGACATGCTGGTGGAGCGCAGGCACACCTTTCTTTGAGAAGTAGTGCCGACTGGGCATCTGGTACTGGGGCACTGCGACGGACATAAGGTCTCGAAAATCCTCTGTGTCCACCAGGCGGAAAGGCAGCATTTCTGTAGCCAAGAGCTTGCAGATGGTGAAATTCAACCTCTTAGCTTTCTCATGGCTAGGAGGAAATGGTCTTTTACTTGTCCACATCTGAGGGACCGAGGGCTGGCTATTGTGCTTAGACGGGGTTGATAAGGGTGTCCCCGGCAAACTGCCGGTCTGTGAGGAAGATGCAGGCGGACATGTTAGGTTGCCTTCATCCAAAGGTGGTGCTATCGATGTCGGACAACGCTCAACACCAGCTGGTGTTACCACCTCCAAAGAAAATGATGACCTGCCAATCACGCTGGCTGTTGCGGGTAAAGAGGTGGCAGGTCTGCACCCCTAAACAGGTGTGACTGCTGTCCCCCCAGTCACAGAGGATGAAGAGGCCGCGGATGCACAAGATATGGCAGACGGTGGTTGGCCCGGCCGGCTAGGCCGCATTGTAGCACACTGAGCTTCCCACTGCAACTTATGCTTCATGTCCATGTGCCGGTTCATGCATGAAGTACTCAAACTATGTATTTTTTGGCCTCTACTTAGCTTTTGCTGACAAATGTTACAGATAACACGAGTTGGGTCATCTTTATCGATCTGAAAAAATGCCCAGGCTATGCAAGGCTTAGCACCCATGCGACCTGAAGAGCCACCACGACTTGTGGTGAGAGGCAGAGTTGTGTTTGAGGATGCAGTTGTTGACGTGCTTCCAGTACTACGTCTCTGTCCAGGAAGGCGCAACCTGACCTCGTCGTCACTAGCATCTTCCTCCACCTCCTCTGCTGACCTCATCTCTTGGCTGACTGTGGGTTGACAGTAAGTGGGATCTCCGACCTCATCATCATCACCCTGTGCGTTATCACACCCGTCGTCCTCAGAGCCAACCTGTTCCTGCCCTGACAAAAAACTAAAGTTGTCGCTCCAATCAGGTATTTGAGTCTTATCATCGTCTTCCTCATTGTCTCCACCAACAGGAGTTACAGTTTGGGAATGAGGGTCTACATTATGGTCAGAACCTTCTGCGTCTGGTCCTGGATCCGACTCATAAAGATTCTGGGCATCAGTGCAGATGATTTCCTCGTCTGGATTCACAGAAGCGCTGGAGTCGACCTCTGATTCCCAGGCTATAGTATGAGTAAACAGCTCTGCAGACTCAACCATCTGTTCTACCTCATACTCAGACGGGCAGCTGGAGATTTGGGAGCTGTGAGGAAGCAAGTGCGATTTGGGTGACACCTTTGAGGACTGGAGTATTTGTGATGTTGAAGTTGATGTGGAGGAGAGCCCACTTAAAGGAGCACTTGATATCCGTTGAAGCACCTGCTGTTTTTGTGCCTCATCTGGAATTTGTAGCGATTGGCGTGGCCGTAAGAAAGGGATCTTATCACATTGTCCGCTAAAAGAAGTAGACATTTTAGTTTGGCTGGAAGATGGTCTTTCTTCTGCAGATGTTACTGTTGCTTTAACACCTACCCCACGGACACAACCTTTTTTCCCCTTCCCAACACGCCTATTCCCCTTTCCACCAGCAGCAGGCCTTTTTCCACTCATTTTGGTGGTTAACTAATTCACAACTCTGGAGTTGTTTGCACAAAAAAACAATGGATGGTAACCGAGCAGAGCTGAGTGGCCAAACTGTGGTATTAGGCCAAAACTATTGGCTGGGTTAGATGCAGAAAAAAATTATTTTGAATTTGCAACCTGATGGAGGTCAGTATAGATGGACTAATAGAGAAAGTCCGACACACTACTAGAAGGCCAAATATTTTTTCAGAGGTAGATGCAGAAAAAAATATATTCAGTTTGCAACCTGATGGAGGTCAGTATAGATGGATTAATAGAACAAGACCCACACACAGCTAGAAGCCCAATATTTTTTCAGAGGTAGATGCAGAAAAAACTATATTCAGTTTGCAACCTGATGGAGGTCAGTATAGATGGACTAATAGAACAAGTCCCACACACTGCTAGAAGCCCAAATATTTTTTCAGAGGTAATGTAGATGCAGATAAAAATTAGTTTTAATTTGCAACCTGATGGAGGTCAGTATAGATGGACTAATAGAGAAAGTCCGACACACTACTAGAAGGCCAAATATTTTTTCAGAGGTAGATGCAGAAAAAAATATATTCAGTTTGCAACCTTATGGAGGTCAGTATAGATGGATTAATAGAACAAGACCCACACACAGCTAGAAGCCCAATATTTTTTCAGAGGTAGATGCAGAAAAAAATATATTCAGTTTGCAACCTGATGGAGGTCAGTATAGATGGACTAATAGAACAAGTCCCACACACTGCTAGAAGCCCAAATATTTTTTCAGAGGTACTGTAGATGCAGATAAAAATTAGTTTTAATTTGCAACCTGATGGAGGTCAGTATAGATGGACTAATAGAGAAAGTCCGACACACTACTAGAAGGCCAAATATTTTTTCAGAGGTAGATGCAGAAAAAAATATATTCAGTTTGCAACCTGATGGAGGTCAGTATAGATGGATTAATAGAACAAGACCCACACACAGCTAGAAGCCCAATATTTTTTCAGAGGTAGATGCAGAAAAAAATATATTCAGTTTGCAACCTGATGGAGGTCAGTATAGATGGACTAATAGAACAAGTCCCACACACTGCTAGAAGCCCAAATATTTTTTCAGAGGTACTGTAGATGCAGATAAAAATTAGTTTTAATTTGCAACCTGATGGAGGTCAGTATAGATGGACTAATAGAGAAAGTCCGACACACTACTAGAAGGCCAAATATTTTTTCAGAGGTAGATGCAGAAAAAAATATATTCAGTTTGCAACCTGATGGAGGTCAGTATAGATGGATTAATAGAACAAGACCCACACACAGCTAGAAGCCCAATATTTTTTCAGAGGTAGATGCAGAAAAAAATATATTCAGTTTGCAACCTGATGGAGGTCAGTATAGATGGACTAATAGAACAAGTCCCACACACTGCTAGAAGCCCAAATATTTTTTCAGAGGTACTGTAGATGCAGATAAAAATTAGTTTTAATTTGCAACCTGATGGAGGTCAGTATAGATGGACTAATAGAACAAGTCCCACACACTGCTAGAAGCCCAAATATTTTTTCAGAGGTACTGTAGATGCAGATAAAAATTAGTTTTCATTTGCAACCTGATGGAGGTCAGTATAGATGGACTAATAGAGAAAGTCCGACACACTACTAGAAGGCCAAATATTTTTTCAGAGGTAGATGCAGAAAAAAATATATTCAGTTTGCAACCTGATGGAGGTGAGTATAGATGGACTAATACAACAAGTCCCGCACACAGCTAGAAGCCCAAATATTTTTTCAGAGGTACTGTAGATGCAGATAAAAATTATTTTTAATTTGCAACCTGATGGAGGTCAGTATAGATGGACTAATAGAGAAAGTCCGACACACTACTAGAAGGCCAAATATTTTTTCAGAGGTAGATGCAGAAAAAAATATATTCAGTTTGCAACCTGATGGAGGTCAGTATAGATGGACTAATACAACAAGTCCCACACACAGCTAGAAGCCCAAATATTTTTTCAGAGGTACTGTAGATGCAGATAAAAATTAGTTTTAATTTGCAACCTGATGGAGGTCAGTATAGATGGACTAATAGAGAAAGTCCGACACACTACTAGAAGGCCAAATATTTTTTCAGAGCTAGATGCAGAAAAAAAATTATATTCAGTTTGCAACCTGATGGAGGTCAGTATAGATGGATTAATAGAACAAGACCCACACACAGCTAGAAGCCCAATATTTTTTCAGAGGTAGATGCAGAAAAAAATATATTCAGTTTGCAACCTGATGGAGGTCAGTATAGATGGACTAATAGAACAAGTCCCACACACTGCTAGAAGCCCAAATATTTTTTCAGAGGTACTGTAGATGCAGATAAAAATTAGTTTTAATTTGCAACCTGATGGAGGTCAGTATAGATGGACTAATAGAATGATGCTATGCCCAAAAGATTTTACTTCACTAGGTGCAGTAAAAAAATTGGTATTCTATACACAGGTGGTATATCTTGCAACACAGATAGGCTACTCCACTGACTAACACACTCTGCAATAGGCCAAAAAGGATTAGCTTTGCTAGATTCAGCCAAATGCTGTGAAAAAAACTTGCACAGCACTGGCACAGACCTGCCTGGCAAAAACTGATAGGAACTCATGTAACCTAGTCCTGAAAAGGACTGCAATTACAATTAGTCTTTACTCCCACAACCGATCTATTTAAGAGCACAGACCTCCCTGATAAAAGTTGTAGGAAATGCTGTATCCTAGTCCTTAAAAGGACTGCAATCACAACTATTCCCTACTCCCAAGCTATCTGTATATTTGTGCGAAAATTGGCTTGAAATTAACAAGGTATAGCGCACACAGCAACAGCGGTGCCGTCTAACACGCAGCTGCAGCAGTGAGAAAATGGTGGCGACGGGGAAAATGGCTTGGTCTTATAGGGCAAGGACATGTGACATACACTGCCAATGACACATGCCCTTGCTTGTGTGAAAAAAAGCACTTCGCTCCGTGTGTGCGCTGCTGATAGGCTGACAGATTGCACCTCCCCACTGTAAATGCGGGAAAGAGCAAAAAAAAATGGAGATCTTTATTGTTCCTGCAGAGATCCATCCCCTGCCCCTCCCCCCACCCCGCTGTACACTCAAACTGCGTATTAACATTAATTTTCATCATTACTGAGAAAAAATCCAGTTATGATTTTGGTGCACGAACAGTTATCGAACATAACCTCGAACAGCCGAATTTTTCTCAAATTGTTCGTGTTCGCCGAACGGCTCGAACACCGCCCAAAACAGCTCGAATTTGAGATTGGCGAACAGTTCGAGTAGAACAACGCTCATCTCTACTGGCCACAACCGCTCTCCAAGAAACAAGTAAGAGGGTTCCTGGGAATGGTGCGATATTACGGGCGGTTTATCCCAAATTTTGTTATGATGGCCGCGTCACTGACGGATGGCCTAAAAGGCACCAGGTCAACCATGGTGAAGTGGACGGAGGAGACAGAGACCACATTTCAACTGTTGAAGTCAGCACTGTGTAAACAGCCGGTGCTGGTCTCACCAGACTTTAAGAAAGAGTTCGGGGTCCAGACCGACACTTCAGAGGTTGGTCTAGGAGCCGTATTCTCTCAAGAGATAAATGGGGAAGAGAATCCCATTCTCTATCTGAGCAATAGTAGAGTAAGAGTGTCTAGCCATAAAATGGGCCATAGATACTCTTAGATATTACCTACTAGGCCAGAAGTTTAAGTTGGTGTTAGACCATGCCTCATTGAGATGGTTGAGGGAAAAGAGGGGTAAAAATGGCAGGGTAATTAGATGGTTCCTAGCTCTTCAGGACTTCCACTTTCACGTAGAGCATAGACCCAGGAAATTACACGGGAATGCTGATGCCCTTTCTAGAATTCCTCGTCTGGTATCGGAAGGTGCCCAAACCCCCGGGTTTGGGCAGAGGGGGGGAATATGTGACAGAGTCACTGGTTTTATATGCGAGGGGAGGTATGTGTCACTCAGGATGCTCTCCTGTATGAACCAAGACCTACGGAATTTCTGCCAGCATGTTATATGCTGGGGGTTACCTTTTTTTTTAAAGGGTGTAGTTTTATGGGAATGGCGTAGAGATGGGAGGGAAGTCATTCCCCATACCTCCCCCTCAGGATGTGGCTGAACAGGGTTTAAATGTTCAGTCAGTTTGTTTTCCTGTGTAGAAAGTGTGGCCTGGAGATTGAAGTATCCAGGCTGTGTGTGACTGATGCCAGAGAGCAACACCAAAGGACTGGTGTTGCTTAAACTTCACAGGACTATCTGCAGCCGGCAAAGGCCTTGCTGGCTAGAGGACTCTGAAATATTTAATCTTTTGCTTCCCCGTTAACCCCAAGACGGACTGTTTATTTTTATGGGATGCTGCTGGAGTTTATGCCGCACAATAAACCCACAGGAAGGTTACCCAAACCGTGTGTCCTGTGTCTGCCTCCGGAGATTCGAGCAAGTCGCTTTACCACACCTTTTACTTATCCAATATTAAACCCCTTATCCCTCAAGCATATTTATTGTATTTTCAAGAAAACAATACTGATGTAATTGTAGTTTTCCCCTTGACCCTCAAGTTTTTTCAGATTTTTACTGAAATCAGAAATAAAATGTTAAAAATAAAAAATTATAATATATATATATATATTTTTTTTAATTACATCTATTGTAGCTATCCTTGGCTCTATCTATAATCCCAGCCATTTATCTAACCCTTCTCCCATCCTTAACCCTAGCCCTAAGCCTAACCATAATTCTAATGTTAGCCCTAACCCTAGCCCAAAGCCTAACATTAGCTCTATCCCAATCCCTAACCTTAGCCTAAACCCAACCCTAGCACTAATCATAGTAAAAAGCCGAATGATAGCCATATCCCTAGTTAGGGTAAGAAAACATTTCAAGCCATAAAAGCAGCCTTTAGTAATGAATGATTATTATTGAATTACAGCGGATGAAATAAGTATTGAACATGTCACCAATTTTCTAAGCAAATATATTTCTAAAGGTCCTATTGACATGAAATTCTTACCACATGTCGGTAACAGCCCATCCAATCCATACAGGCAAAGAAATCAAACCATATATGTCCATAAATTAAATTATATGTAGTCATGAGCGAGCACTAAAATCCTCGGGTACTCGTTGCTCGGGTCGAGCAAATTGGAAAACTCGGGTGCTCTACCCGAGCAACGAGCCCAATGTAAGTCTATGGGAAACTAGAGTATTTTTCAGCGGCTCCCCCCGGCGGTCTGCAGAGGGCCTAAAAATTGTCCAAATCGACGGGAACAGTGCTCAAATGACATGGGAACAGCGTGGGGAAGACCCCTGGAAGCATTTCTGACTCCCAGGTCACTGCTGTCAACAGAGTTGTCAGAGTATTATGCCACTTTTATGGACTCACAATAAAACATCCAAAAACTAAACCAAAATGGATTTTCCTGGGAAATATGTTAAGGAACATCCTTTCCAGGGTAATGAGTTGTATATAAGGTAAAATAAATAACCAAAAACAAAAATAGTCCTCCACATCTTGGGCTATCTTCACACGTAGCGTTTTTGATGCGTTTTTGCACTTTTGCATTGCTTTCAACCAAGACAAATGCATTCATTGGGAAATGTCATTTTAACATTTTACAACATTATCTGGCCATGTGGTGTGTGAGATATCATCAGACACATGCATACAGTGCTGAAAAGACATGGGAACAGCGGGGGAAGACCTCTGGAAGCATTACTGACTCCCAGGTCACTGCCTAAAAGTGTGCCCATCATAAGTGATCCTTGCCGCATGTGAAGATGCCTTCCGCCATGCACCTGTCGTTGCAGACTTGCAACAATCACTGTCCATGTCCTTGTCCCAGTGCAGCATTCAGTTGTCCCTACCCCATTCCTTGGAATGCAAGTGCAAGTATGCAGCCAGCCACCCACCCATCCACAAGTTGCAATACTATACTGCCAAATTTTTGACAGCTGCTTGCACTTGAAATGTGGCCTTTTAGGCTCGTGGAGGCAAAAGCTGTCCACAATCTTATGGCGGCGACAGCGACCCGTTATCCATACTCGGCCCCCAGCCGCCACTATTTCTCCTGGTATTGTCTCCGTCATCCACAAGCACGCGTCCCACAACATTACCCGTGCCCTCCCCAGTGCACTTACTGGGAAGGACCGCCTAACCACAAACACGTGGACAGGTGAATGTGGCCAGGGACAGTACAGAGCCAGTCCACAGCTTTTTTTGCTGAGAGTTGCATTTAGCTCAGTGAAAGAACTGGCATAGAGGGAAACCGTATCTACTCTGGGTGTCATTTCTCCCAGGAAGTCCTCTAAAGCTCCTTTCACTTGAAATGTAGCTTTTTAGGCTCGTGGAGGCGGAAGCTTTTCATAACCTCATGCCTAATGCCTGGTGTCCATGCTCGGTCCCCAGCCGTCACTACAAGCGCGGGTCCCTGAACATTACTGCTGGTACTTTTCTGTGGGAATTTGCTTGCCTCCTACCAGCCTGGAATATTTCCAGTAAACTATGGCATATTATTAGCACTGCCCCCAGTACCAGTAGCGAAGCCATCCCCAATTTCCTTCTCAGGAATTTTATTTGGTAGACTGAGTGGCTGCCCAAATACATTAGTTTCTCACAAAGGAGCTGAAGATAGAGTGTCAGTAGGTGCAAGTTTCTCCAGCCTGTTAGATATTAGAGGGTGAACGGCAGCACATTGGAACAGTGGTTAGCACTGAAGCCTTGCAGCGCTGGGATCCTGGGTTCAAATCCCAGCAAGGACAACATCTGCAAGGACTTTGTATGTTCTCCCCCTGTTTGTGTGTGTTTCCTCCTCAGTAAAAAAGCAGCCATAGAGTGTCCGGGAACCTTCCCACACACTTTTCTTAGCCAGGACTGCTTCTCGGCAGGGTTGGACGGTCCCACCAGAGAATCCTCTGGTGTGCCCTGGCTTCTACCTCAGGAGAGTTCATAATAACGCTACCTTTGCAGCTGCTATGGGGCTCTTGAGCGGGGTAGAAAGGTGAGCCCTCAGAATCAAATTCTCTGGTTGGCACAATGTTTTTCAATCTGAAGCAGCTTCTCAGTGGGAGTTGTATTTCACCACAGCCATATTCTTTAGCTCGGTGAAAGGACTGGCATAGATGGAAACCGTATCTATTCCAGCTGTCATTTCTCTGTCACCAGGTTCCGCCCATTGTCACACACGACCATGCCTGGCTGTATGTCACCTATGCATTAAGCATGTTATCTTCAGCACAACCTGTTGCCGCTTGGCCAAGGCAGTGCTGCAGTGCTGTCGGCTTGTGACTGATGTGGTCATTTCGGAGATGGAGGAGGAGGTGCAGGAGCTATTACATTGAGGTTAAATTGGCGGCGCTGTTTTTTATACAAAAGAAAGATCCTAATGTTTGTTTCTTTTTTACGTTATTTTTTAAGGCAAATGCATTCACAGGGAAATGTCATTTTAACATTTTACAACCTTATCTGGCAATGTGGTGTGTGACACATCATCAGACACATCCTGTTTCATTTAAGATGGAGGGACTCTGAAAGTCATAAAGCCTATTTTTATAGGGCCATCAGACGGCCCTTACTATTCTTAAAAGGCAGGCAGTCGGCCCTCGCTATTGTTAGAGAGCCATCAGCCGGCTATGCTTTGTTGTTCCCATTATTAACAAGTGGGTCTCCTATACTGTTATTGCGTATGCAGTGACTGCAAGGGCTGCCAAAAATTTGGAGGCAACCAGATACCCCTTTGAAGAGACATAGAGGGTGGTCTTAGTAGAAAAAATGTTCCCATTACAAAGGAGCGGGTCTCCGATAGTGGTAATGCCCATGCCGTGACTGCAAGGGCTGCCAAAATTTGAGTAAAACCCCACTAAGAATTTAAAGACACATAGAGCAGGGCCACAGTAACGACAAATTCCCATTAGAAAGGAGAGAGTCTGCTATACAGCTATAGGGTATGCAGTGAGTTCAACGGCTGACCAATTTTAGGAAAAACCCCACTAAGAATTTAAAGACACATAGAGCAGGGCCACAGTAACGACAAATTCCCATTAGAAAGGAGAGAGTCTGCTATACAGTTATAGGGTATGCAGTGAGTCCAATGGCTCACCAATTTTAGGAAAAACCCCACTAAGAATTTAAAGACACATAGAGCAGGGCCACAGTAACGACAAATTCCCATTAGAAAGCAGAGGGTCTCCCATAGTGTTGGCCTATGCAGTGAATGCAAGGGCTGCCAAAAATTTGGAGGCACTCCAATGCCCCTTGGAAGAGACTGACAGGGCCTCATAAAAAAATGTTCCCATTAGAAAGGAGAGGGTCTCCTATACTTGTAATACCCATGCACTAAGTGTATGGGCTGACAAACATTTACCCCTGGGGGGTATACATGAACATAATGTATAAAAAGATTTTTTTACGGGCATCATTAACACCCTTTAAAAAAATTATGTGCGTGTTGCATCCCGGACCACGGTCACCCTGGTGATATGGTGGTGGAGGATGAGGAGAAGTAGAAGGACAAGAGCAAATAGCCAAAATCAGGAAGTGTATACTCATGTGTGGGTGTGAACATGTGCATGGGAATACACCTCCCAAAAAAAGACACTTGATTTGAGTTTATGTTTCGCTGCTATCATTCGGTGGTGTTGAGAAGTCTGGCCCAATCCAGCCCTTGTTCATTTTTATAAGAGTCAGCCTGTCAGCATTTTCAGTTGACAGGCTGATGTGCTTATCAGTTATAATTCCACCAGCGTCACTAAAAACCCGCTCTGATAAAACGCTAGCGGCAGGGCAGCCCAGGACCTCCAAGGCGTAGAGAGTCAGTTCATGTCACGTATCCAGCTTTGATACCCAATAATTAAAAGGCACAGAGGAATCACAGAGGATGTTGGTACGGTTGGCAAGGTACTCCCTCAGCATCTTCCCAAATTTTTCACTCCTTGTAAGAGTATCCCGCACCTGAGGGCCTGTGCGATGGGAGGGGCTGAGAAAACTCTCCCAGAACTTTGACAGTGTTCCCCTGCCTCTGCTGGATTGCATTTGTGTCTCTCTCGCCTGTACTCCTTGGTTGTCCAACGAACTGTGACCTCTGCCGCCAGCGTTTTCAGATGGGAATTTTTTAATAGTTCCGCAACAGAGGCCTTTTGGTACTGCCCCATTTTTGTAGACCTGTCCGCCTCAGGAATAAGAGAGTGAAAGTTGTCCTTGTAGCGTGGGTCTAGAAGTGTCACCAACCAGTAATGACTGTCACCCAAAATTTTGAGAACGCAATGGTCATGGGAAAGGCAGCGTAACATAAACTCAGCCATGTGTGCCAGACTGCTAACAGGCGAGACTTCCGTGTCCTCACCAAGAGGATGATTTACCATGTTCACTTCCTCCTCCTCCTCTCTGTCGTCTAGCCATCCACGCTGAACAGATAGTATGACAGTAGTGCAGGTAGTACCGTCTATAGACCATGAAACTAGCTCCTGTTCTTCCTCTTCCTCCTCCTCTTCCTCATTGTCACCCAATTCACATTGGGATGAGATGAGGCTGGGCTGTGTGTAATCACCCTGTATGGTTCCTTGCTCCATCTCATCGTGCTCTGCCTGCAATGCATCCTCTTTGATAGTGAGCAGAGAGCATTTCAGAAGACAGAGAAGCGGGATGGTGACGCTAATTATGGCGTCATCGCCGCTCACCATCTTGGTGGAATCCTCAAAGTTTCGGAGGATGGTACATATGTCTGACATCCATGTCCACTCCTGAGGTCTTATGTGTGGAGTCTGAACTGAATACCGACGGCCTTGTTGATGCTGGTACTCAGCAACTGCCCTCTTCTGCTCACAAATACTTCCCAATATCTGCAGTGTAGCGTTCCAACGCGTGGGGACATCACATACCAGTCTGTGAGCCGGAAGCAGCAAACGCTGCTGAAACACTGCAAGGGCGGCGGAAGCTGTAGGTGACTTTCTAAAATGGGCACACACGCGGCGTACTTTAACAAGCAGATCCGGCAGCTCCGGGTAGGATTTGAGAAACCACTGAGCCACGAGGTTAAGCACATGGGCCAGGCATGGTACATGTGCGAGCTCGCCTCGCCTTAGAGCTGCCACCAGGTTCCAGCCATTGTCGCACACGACCATGCCTGGCTGTAGGTTCAGCGGTGTGAGCCACAGATCTGTCTGCTCTTTCAGAGCTGTCCACAACTCTTCAGCATTGTGTGATTTGTCACCTAAGCATATTAGCTTCAGCACAGCCTGTTGCCGCTTGGCCGAGGAAGTGCTGCAGTGCTTCCAGCTTGTGACTGATGTGGTCATTTCGGAGATGGAGGCTGAAGAGGAGGAGGAGGCTGAGGAGGATGAGGTGCCGACTGGGTCCCGGCTTCCACTATGTTAACCCAGTGTGCCGTCAGCGAGATGTACCATCCCTGCCCTCAAGCACTTGTCCACGTGACCGTGGTTAGGTGGACTTTCCCGGAAACTACGTTGTTGAGGGCACGGCTAATGTTTTGGGACACATGCTTGTGTAATGCGGGGACGGCACACCGAGAGAAATAGTGGCGGCTAGGGACCGAATACCGAGGGACGGCCGCCGCCATCAGGTTGCCGAATGCTTCCGTCTCCACGAGCCTAAAAGGCAACATTTCGAGCGCAAGCAGTTGTGAAATGTGGGAATTCAGTAGTGTGGCCTGTGGGGCATTGGCTGCATATTTGCGCTTGCGTTCCAAGGTCTGGGGTATGGACAACTGATCGCTGGGACAAGGACGTGGACGTGCTTCCTGATGCTGCTACTTGAGAGTGTGCAACGACAGGTGCAGGGCAGGAGGCATCTTCACATGCACCATGGACAGAGGATTGGCTTGCATGCACAACAGCGGAAGAAGCAATGGTGCCACCCGCAGACTCTGTTCCTGTACCCTGGGGTTCGGCCCACAAAGTCGGGTGCTTTGCTGCCATGTGCCTGATCATGTTGGTGGTGGTCAGGCTGGTCATTTTGCCACCCCTGCTGATGCTGGCCTGGCAGGTTGTGCAAATGGCCTTTTTGGGATTATTGGCAGAGTCTTTAAAAAACAACCAGTCTCGGGAAGACCTAACAGTTGTACTGGCAACTTCCTTTGTGTTGGCGTTACGGGGAACGGCTGCCAGCCTTCTTTCTCCGGCCGCCACACTGCTTCTTACTGCCTGTTGGGGTGCTCTGCCCCCCCCCCCCTTGTTCTCCTCTTCTCGCTCTGCATGTCCTCCTGCCAGGTTGGGTCAGTTACTATATCATCCAGCACCTCGTCTTCCACTTCCGCACTCTGGTCTTCCTCTTTCTGGCAATTGTGCCTCATCATCGTTCACCTCTTGTGACACTTTCCCACCGTCGCCTTCATGTGACCATGGCTGCTCAAATATTTGGGCATTGCTACATGCGACCTCCCCTTGCCCCGCTTCAAGTGGACTGGGCGAGAGACCAGAATCTATAAATGGGAAAGTGAACAGCTCTTCGGAGTGTCCAAGTGTGGGATCAGTTGTCTCTGGGCACTCAGCATGGTGGGAGGAAGGAGGTTCAGGGTTAGGAATATGCAGTCCAGACTCACAGCTACTGAGACTTGACCGTGTGGAAGACAAGGTGGTGGTGGTGGTGGCTAAGTAACTCGAAACATTATCTGCTATCCAACCAATAACCTTTTCAAACTGCTCTGTGTTCAATAGTGGTGTTCTGCGGTCCCCTATTAATTGGGACAGGAAGGTCGAGTGAGAGGATGTGGGTGTTTGTTGTGGCACAATTTCAGATTGCCCACGGCCTCGGCCTCGGCATGCACCATCATCACCATCACGTCCAGTTCCCCGTCCCTTGCCACGTGCCTTGCCCATTTTAAATGGAGGACAATATCTTCCACGCTCACAACAAATGACTGAATTTGGAGCGAACTTATATGTGATCCGTGTGACGGAGAAAACACAGTTTTAACTACCTGGCCTGTAGGTAACTATTTTGAACAGCAAACTGGTGTCAATTGCTTCACTGACACACTGAAACAAATTTTTAATGGAGGCCAGAAATGGCAGTATTTTCTGAAAACGTATATGTGATCCTTGTGACGGACAAACCACAGTTTTAAATACCTGGCCTGTAGGTAACTATTTTGATCAGCAATCTGGTGTAAATTGCTTCACTGGCACACTAAAACAAATTTTTAATGGAGGCCAGAAATGGCAGTATTTTCTGAAAAGGTATATGTGATCCGTGTGACGGAGAAAACACAGTTTTAAATACCTGGCCTGTAGGTAACTATTTTGAACAGTAATCTGGTGTCAATTGCTTCACTGACACACTGAATCTAATTTTTAATGGAGGCCAGAAATGGCAGTATTTTCTGAAAACATATATGTGAACCGTGTGACGGAGAAAACACAGTTTTAAATACCTGGCCTGTAGGTAACTATTTTGAACAGCAATCTGGTGTCAATTGCTTCACTGGCACACTAAAAAAAAATTTTAATGGAGGTCAGAATTGGCAGTATTTTCAGTGCAATTATATGTGATCCTTTTGACGGACAAACCACAGTTTTAAATAGCTGGGTTTTTAGCGCTGTAATATGGAAAGGACCTGGCTGTATTCTGCAGTGCCAACAAGCAAATGGCGCAGAAAAACTGTGTTCTCTGGATTGCTTTTTAAGCAAATAATGAGGATTAAGATCCAAAAAAAATTATTCCTGGCCCCTGAGACCAGGGCCTATTTCTAGAAATATCTAACAGCAGCAGCAGCAGCAGACAAAACTGGAATGGAGCCTCTTGTGCTATGTGCACTGCGGTCTGCTATATACCCTGCTTGCCTGCTTATATACACTGCCTGCCTGATATCTCTGCAGATGGATTAGTCCTCAGAAGGACTTTTTATTGAGATGGATATGTATCTCTAATATAGTTTGGTACACCTACACTAACTAGAAACAAGCAAATCTCTCCCTGGCTCAGCAGCACGTCTCCCTACACTGTCTGATTCCGGGGTGACTGTGACGAGCACGGCGGTGTCAGGTCTGATATAGACCTGATGACACTGTGCGGCCAGCCAATCACTGTAATGGCACAACCAACATGGCTGCGGCATTACAGTGATTGGCAGGCAATCCCTGCATGTTCATTGGCTCTGTAAAGAGTGCCAAACATGCAGGGAGGAGACCTGAGCTCCCGCTGAGCAACCCCGGAAATACTCGCCGAGCATTTCGAGCAGTGAGATGCTCGGGCGAGCACCGAGCAGTAGCGAACATGCTCGCTCATCACTTTTTATATGTAATAATGAGAAATAACACAGGTAAAAAGTATTGAACACGCTTACTGAAATGTATTTAATACTTCGTACAAGCCTTTGGTGATGATGACAGCGTCAAGACGTCTCCTGTATGGAGAAACTAGTCGCATGCATTGCTCAGGTGTGATTTTGGCCATTCTTCCACACAAACACTCTTCAAATCCTGAAGGCTCCTTCTATCAACTCTGAGCTTTAGTTCCTATATTGGATTCAAGTCAGATGATTGACCAGGCCATTCTAGCAGCTTTATTTTCCTTCTCTGAAATCAATTGGGAGTTTCCTTGCCTGTGTGTTTGAGATTATTGTCTTGCTGAAATGTCCACCCGTGTTTCATCTTCATCATCCTGATAGATGGCAGCAGATTTTTATCAAGAATGTCTCTTTACATTTGTCCATCCATCCTTTGTTCAACTATATGAAGTTTGCCAGTGCTGTATGTTGAAAAGCAGCACCACACCATGATGTTCCTACCTCCAAACTTCACTGTTGGTGTAGTGTTTTTGAAGTGATATGCAGTGCCTTTTGGCCTCCAAACATGGTGTGTATTAGGACATCCAAAGTGTTCAATTTTGGGTCTCATCTGACCAGACAATATTCTCCCAGTATTTCACGGGCTGGTCTAAATGTTGTTGACCAAACCTTAAGCGTGCTTGAACATGCTTTTTGTTCAGCGATGGAGTCTTGCGTGGTGAGTGTGCATCACGGTAATGGAAGTTGAGTGCATCACTTACAGTTTTCTTTGAAACAATTGTAGCTGCTGATTCCAAGTCTTTGTGTAGCTCTCCAAAGGTGGTCATTGTCTCTTGAACAACTCTTCTGCTAATTCTTTTTACTCCTCTGTCTGAAATCTTGTGGGTAGCACCTAATCGTGGCCGGTTTATGGTGAAATTATATTCTTTCCACGTCCGGATTATGGCCCTAACAATGCTCACTGGAACCTTCAGTAGTTTAGAAATTCTTCTGCAACCAATGTCATCAGTATGTTTTACATCAATAAGGTTGCAAAGATCCTGAGACAGCTCACTGGTTTTACCCATCATGAGATGTTTCTTGTGTGGCACCTTGGTAATGAGACACCTTTTTAAAGGCCATTAGTTGAACAAGCAGATATTATTTTTCACTAAGTGGCAGGATAGCTTCCTAATTACTGATAGATTTCTGTTGGTATCAGTTGGTATTATCACTTTCCATGGCTTTTTGCGCCTCTTTTTTTTCATATCTTCAATACTTTTTCCCTTTATCATTTCTCATTATTACACGTAACTTTATTTATGGACACCTATGGTTTGATTTCTTTGCCTGTGTGGATTGAATGGGTTGTTACTGACATCAATACTTACAGTACAGACCAAAAGTTTGGACACAACTTCTCATTTAAAGATTTTTCTGTATTTTCATGACTATGAAAATTGCACATTCACACTGAAGACATCAAAACTATGAATTAACACATGTGGAATTATATACTTAACAAAAAAGTGTGAAACAACTGAAAATATGTCTTATATTCTAGGTTCTTCAAAGTAGCCACCTTTTGCTTTGATGACTGCTTTGCACACTCTTGGCATTCTCTTGATGAGCTTGAAGAGGTAGTCACCGGAAATGGTCTTCCAACAATCTTGAAGGAGTTCCAGAGATGCTTAGCACTTGTTTGCCCTTTTGCCTTCACTCCGCGGTCCAGCTCACCCCAAACGATTGGGTTCAGGTCTGGTGACTGTAGAGGCCAGGTCATCTGGTGTAGCACCCCATCTCTCTCCTTCTTGGTCAAATAGCCCTTACACAGCCTGGAGGTGTGTTTGGGGTCATTGTTGTTAGAACTCTCCTGTTAGATTTTTTCTATCTTGCTGGTCACATGACCTTTTTTGCCTATTTAGTCCTGCTCCGCCCTCCTGGCCTTGCTGGACTTCATTGTAATTTCTACTCTTAAGCTAGCCTGGTGCTTAGTTACCTTTCTCAGTTAGTTTAGCTAGGTCTTCGGACCTTTATGTTCTATGTTGTGTGTTTGTCTTTTTCTGCTACAATCTCTGCTAGGAGGTGTCCAACTTTATCCCAGTCCCTAGTTCTTGTAGGGATCCCTCCCTTGCATCTATAGGTCTTCGTACAGACTAGCCGAGGACTTTAGCGGGTCTGATCGCAGGATCAGGTTCCCTGTTACATCGTAGGGATCTAGCTTAGTTCTATTGTAGGGACAGATCTCCTTTCTTTCCTTAGTGCTTGTAGCAGATCATAACAGTAAGTCCAGCCCAAAAATATCTCTAAGGAAAGACCTCCAATTTCCATCATGGTGTCGGTTCAGGATTTGGCTCAACGCCTGCAGGGACTCTCTCTGGAGGTGGCCGAGCTCCAACAACACGTGAGTAGCTGTTCTGGAGCACATTTTGTGGAGCCCAAGGTACGTTTGGCTGATTTATTTTTTGGTGATCAGCTAGAGTTCTTTTCCTTTAAAAATGCTTGTTTGTTGTATTTTCGTTTGAGACCCAGATCCTCTGGTGATGAATCACAGCGCATAGGGTTCATAATGTCACTTTTGCGCAAAGAACCTCAGGGATGGGCCTTTTCTCTCCAACCTAGTGATCCATGCTTTAGATCAGTGGATAGTTTTTTTTCTGCTTTGGCTTTGTTGTATGATGATCCTGATCGTGTCTCATCAGCTGAGACTGAATTGAGACGTTTGAGGCAGGGATCAGGTAATGTGGAAAAATATTGTTCTCACTTCCGTCGGTGGTCTGCGCAGGTGGGGTGGAACGATTCAGCTTTGAAAAGTTTGTTTCTTGCGGGGCTAGGTGAAAGGGTTAAGGATTTGCTGATTGCTTATCCCACACCTGGAAACTTGCAGGAGGCAATGCAATTAGCTATATGGGTGGACAGGAGACTGCGTGCAAGGATTAATGACAGTAAATCCTCTGCCATGTCAGCTCCTAGTCTTGAGAGGGTCTGTAATGACATTGGAGAGCCGATGGAGATTGGGGCGATGGCACCCCGCTCTCAGGAAAAAGACCGCAGATCTTCTGAAGGTTGGTGCTTTTATTGTGGGAAATCAGACCATTTTATTAAGAACTGTGTGCTTCGTATGAACAAAGAAAAAAAAAGGTCAGTTACGCCCGTATTGCCTGTTTAAATACTAAGGGGGTATTTCTTTCTGCTACTACTGCTGCTCAGGAAGAATTAATTGAATTTCGGATATTTGTGGATTGTGGTTCTACTCTGAATGTGATTGATGGGGGATTCTTGGAAAAACTTAAATTAAAACCCAAACCTTTATCATCCCCTATTGCTGTGGTTTCTGTCGATGGCTCCCCCTTGAAGAGTGTTACTCACAAGGTCTGTGAATTTCCCCTCACTATTAATGGTATTCACCAAGAAAATTTGGATTTGGTAGCATTAAATAATTTGCCTTCTCCAGTAATTTTGGGGTTACCCTGGTTAAAATTGCACAATCCTGTACTGGATTGGTCGACCAATGAAATTAAGTCCTGGAGCCCTAAGTGTTATGACAAGTGTTGTAACGGACGTATTGCTGCGGTGGAAAAAGGGGAATTACCTGTACCTATTCAGGATTTTTGGAGAGTTTTTTCTGAGGAGGAGTCACAAATTTTGCCTCCCCATAGAGACTACGATTGTACCATTGAATTTGTCCCTGGAGCGACTCTTCCTAAAAGTCATTTATTTAATCTTACTATTCCTGAGAGAAAGGCTTTGGAGGAATACATACAGATAAGCTTGGCCGCCGGTCACATTAGGCCTTCCAAGTCTCCTGTGGCTGTTGGATTTTTTTTTGTTAAAAAAAAGGACGGCGGTTTACGTCCTTGTCTGGATTTTCGTGAGATTAATAAAATTACTGTATGCAATCCTTACCCACTGCCATTGATTCCTGATTTGTTTAACCAGTTAGTGGGGGCCAAGTGGTTCTCTAAAATTGATCTCCGGGGGGCATACAATTTGTTGCGCATGAAGGAGGGTGATGAATGGAAGACTGCTTTTAACACTCCTGTGGGTCATTTTGAGAATCTGGTTATGCCTTTTGGTCTTACCAATGCTCCAGCATTTTTTCAGAATCTTATTAATGACATCCTTAGACCTTTGATCGGCAAAAATGTGGTTGTGTATTTGGATGACATTTTGATTTATTCACCGGATCTGGAGTCTCATTGGCGGAGCGTACGTGAGGTATTACAGTTATTAATTGACAATTTGCTTTTTGCTAAGCTGGAGAAATGTGAGTTTGCTGTACAGAGAATTAGTTTTTTGGGCTACATTATCTCCAGCGAGGGCTTTGAGATGGACCCTGTGAAGGTTCAGGCGGTTCAGGAATGGTCTAGGCCTATTGGTTTGAAATCGATACAGAGGTTTTTGGGTTTCGCCAATTATTACAGAAAATTCATTAAAAATTTTTCTATTATTGTCAAACCACTGACCGATCTCACCAGAAAAGGTGCTAATGCGGTTCAGTGGACTACTGAGGCCATTGAAGCTTTTGTGTTTCTAAAGGAGAGGTTCAGCTCTGCTCCCATCCTTATGCAGCCTGATGTGACTAAGCCGTTTTTGGTTGAGGTTGATGCTTCTTCGGTGGGGGTCGGTGTGGTGTTGTCTCAGAAAAACAAGGAGGGAGTTCATCCCTGTGCTTTTTTTTCCAAAAAATTTTCTGAGACTGAACTTAATTACGATATTGGTAATCGGGAATTGCTGGCTATTAAGCTCGCATTTGAACACTGGCGTCATCTCTTGGAGGGTGCTGAATTTCCCATTCAGGTTTTCACTGATCATAAAAATCTGATCTATCTTGATGCTGCCAAGCGCTTGAATGCCCGTCAGGCTAGGTGGGCACTTTCTTTCTCGCGGTTTAATTTTTCCGTTACTTACATCCCGGGTACCAAGAATGTTAAAGCTGATGCTTTGTCTCGCAGCTTTTCTCCCATGGTCGGTGCTGAGGAGGAGGGGAGCATTTTACAAGAAGGTGTTGTGATTGCTGCATTGGACTCCGTTTTGGAAGATGAGATTCTTAAAGCACAGGAGAATGCCCCATCCAACACTCCCCATGGGAGGTTGTTTGTGCCTAGGACCTTTAGGAGAGAGTTGTTTGTTGAGTGTCATGAGTCTCGGTTGGCAGGTCATCCAGGAATTTCTGAGACCAAGAGACTTGTGGGTCGCAGTTTTTGGTGGCCTGGATGGCAGAAGGAAGTCATTAAGTGGGTGCGTCAATGTACGGTGTGTGCTAGATCTAAGTCTTCACATACTCCTGCAGCGGGGTTGCTTTGCCCTCTGGAGGTTACTAGTGCACCTTGGACACATCTGGCTATGGACTTTATTACTGACCTTCCCCCCTCTGAGGGTTTCACAGTCATCTGGGCTGTCGTGGACCGTTTTAGCAAGATGTGTCACTTGGTTCCTTTCATCAAACTGCCCTGCGCTAAGACACTCGCTAAGGCCTTTGTCAAGGAAATTGTCAGACTACATGGCGTTCCTGCTGACATTGTTTCGGATAGGGGACCTCAGTTCGTGGCTCGGTTTTGGCGTGCTTTTTGTGACAGGGTGGGAGTTCATTTGTCGCTTTCTTCCGGATATCATCCTGAGTCTAATGGCCAGACAGAAAGGAAGAATCAGGATGTTGAGCAGTTCTTGCGTTGTTTTGTGGCAGACAATCAGGAGGGGTGGTCTGAGTTTCTGCCACTTGCTGAGTTTGCTCTTAACAACCATACATCCTCTTCTGCTGGTTGTTCGCCTTTTTTTTGTTGTTCTGGGAGACATCCGTCTTTTGGGTCATTCTCCAAATTGGTATCGGCTGTGCCTGAGGAGGAGAGTTTTTCCGGTGATTTGGAGAGAGTTTGGACGGATGTGCGTGGTAATCTTCAGGAGGCTAACAAAAAATCTAAGAGGTACTTTGATAGGAAACGGCAAGAGGTTTTGTTTGCTATTGGTGACATGGTTTGGTTGTCCTCTAAGAATCTGCGGTTGAGGATTCCTTCTAAAAAATTGGGTCCCAAGTTTGTAGGGCCCTTTAAGGTGCTTCAGGTAGTTAACCAATCTGCTGTTAGGTTGGAGGTTCCTACCTCCTGGAAGATTAATCCGGTGTTTCATGTTTCTCTGTTGAAAAGAGCTTATGTGTCGGATGGAGATGCCTCTGCCACTGTTCCTCCGGTGGTGGAGGACGGGGAATATGAAATTTCCCGCTTCCTAAATTCTAGACGGTATAGAGGGAGTTTGCAGTATCTCGTCGCTTGGAAGGGTTTCGGACTCGAGGATAACTCATGGGTGAGGGCAGATGATGGTTCTGCTTCCAGACTTGTCAGAGCATTTCACAAGAAGTTTCCTGATAAGCCTGGGCCTAGGGGATCGGAGGATCCTCATAGAAGAGGGGGTACTGTTAGAACTCTCCTGTTAGGTTTTTTCTATCTTGCTGGTCACATGACCTTTTTTGCCTATTTAGTCCTGCTCCGCCCTCCTGGCCTTGCTGGACTTCATTGTAATTTCTACTCTTAAGCTAGCCAGGTGCTTAGTTACCTTTTTCAGTTAGTTTAGCTAGGTCTTCGGACCTTTATGTTCTATGCTGTGTGTTTGTCTTTTTCTGCTACAATCTCTGCAAGGAGGTGTCCAACTTTATCCCAGTCCCTAGTTCTTGTAGGGATCCCTCCCTTGCATCTATAGGTCTTCGTACAGACTAGCTGAGGACTTTAGCGGGTCTGATCGCAGGATCAGGTTCCCCGTTACATCGTAGGGATCTAGCTTAGTTCTATTGTAGGGACAGATCTCCTTTCTTTCCTTAGTGCTTGTAGCAGATCATAACAATTGTCCTGTTGAAAAATAAATGATGGTCCAACTAAACGCAAACCGGATGGAATAGCATACCGCTGCAAAATGTTTTGGTAGCCATGCTGGTTCAGCATGCCTTCAATTTTGAATAAATCCCCAAAAGTGTCACCAGCAAAGCACCCCCACACCATCACACCTCCTCCTCCATGCTTCATGGTGGGAACCAGGTATGTAGAGTCCATCCGTTCACCTTTTCTGCGTCGCACAAAGACACGGTGGTTGGAACCAAAGATCTCAAATTTGGACTCATCAGACCAAAGCACAGATTTCCACTGGTCTAATGTCCATTCCTTGTGTTCTTTAGCCCAAACAAGTCTCTTCTGCTTGTTGACTGTGCTTAGCAGTGGTTTCCTAGCAGCTATTTTACCATGAAGGCCTGCTACACAAAGTGTTCTCTTAACAGTTGTTGAAGAGATGTGTCTGCTGCTAGAACTCTGTGAGGCATTGACCTGGTTTCTAATCTGAGCTGCTCTTAACCTGCGATTTCTGAGGCTGGTGACTCGGATAAACTTATCCTCAGAAGCAGAGGTGACTCTTGGTCTTCCTTTCCTGGGGCGGTCCTCATGTGAGCCAGTTCTTTGTAGCACTTGATGGTTTTTGTAACTGCACTTGGGGACACTTTCAAAGTTTTCCCAATTTTTCAGACTGACTGACCTTCATTTCTTAAAGTAATGATGGCCACTCGTTTTTCTTTACTTAGCTTCTTTTTTCTTGCCATAATACAAATTCTAAAGTCTATTCAGTAGGACTATCAGTTGTGTATCCACCTGACTTCTGCACAACACAACTGATGGTCCCAAGCCCATTTATAAGGCAAGAAATACCACTTATTAAACCTGACAGCGCACACCTGTGAAGTGAAAACCATTTCCGGTGACTACCTCTTGAAACTCATCAACAGAATGCCAAGAGTGTGCAAAGCAGTCATCAAAGCAAAAGGTGGCTACTTTGAAGAACCTAGAATTTAAGACATATTTTCAGTTGTTTCACACTTTTTTATTAAGTATATAATTCCACATGTGTTAATTCATAGTTTTGATGCCTTCAGTGTGAATGTACAATTTTCATAGTCATGAGAATACAGAAAAATCTTTAAATGAGAAGGTGTGTCCAAACTTTTGGTCTGTACTGTATTTCACCTGCTGTATGTGCAGAGCAGCACACATGACTCAAAATTATATTCATTCATTAAATGCTCAGCTTCTGTCATCTTTGTCTCTGCTTATGCAGATTAGAGCATTTAAAGTGAGTTTGTCATCAGCTTCATTGGTCTGCATAGGCATCTACAAAAATGACAAATCTCACTTCATTATATTAAGACTTTTGTCATCTCAGTCACTACCCCACTGACAAACTCATCTTGGCTCCTGCACTATTCATAGAAAACACTTGCGGCACCTTTTCAAAAAGAAGTGATGTTTGTCAGCAGTTGTGTAACTAGAGTATGATGGGCCCCAGTGCAAGATTTGGACCGCGGCCTCCCCATCCTGAAAAAAAATCTATATGCCCTCCATCCTAGTATATACTGTATGTCCTTTATTGTGGTATATAGGTACCTCATTCTGGGCCCATCTTGGTATATATCCCCCATCCTTGTATATGTCTCTTATCCTGGGCTCCATCCTGATATATATATCCCCCACCCTGGTATATGTTGCTTATCCTGAGCCTCATCCTGGTTTATATATATCCCTCATCCTGTATATATCCCCCATTCTGCTACTGTTCTTTAATGTATAGAAAAAAAAGAAACCATTATATTCACCAGGGGCATACATAGAAGTCACGGGACCCCATAGCAGAAGTATAATGCACCCCCCATATTCCTCCATCTAGTATAATGCACCCCCATAGTCCTCCATACAATATAATGCACCCCCATAGTCCTTCATGCAGTATAATGCACCCCCTATAGTCCTCCATATAATAGAATGCACCCCTCATAGTCCTCCATATAGTATCATGTGCCCCCATAGTCCTCCTTATAGTATAATGCATCCCATAGTCCTCCATATTGTATACTGCACCTCATAGTCCTCCAAATAATATAATGCACCCTCCATAGTCCTCAATATATAATGCACAGCCCATAGTCCTCCGTATTGTATAATGCACAGCCCATAGTACTCCATATAGTATAATGCACCACATATTCAATTTGCTCATCTCTAGTAAGGGGCCCAACATTGATACTGTAAAACTATCATTTTTACAAATTCATATTTCTTGTGAACAAGTTATCCACTTGTCATTTAGCCTTATTAGAATGTAAACATTTTTTTCTTACAGATGTGGAAAGTGTAAGCCAATTCTCCAGATAAATAAGTTAAATGATAGAATACTCATTAGCACTGTTTCATTACTGTTTTTATATCCTGCCAATCATGTTATGTAATGCAGAATAAAAATAGTTTAACTTGTTAAAGTTAATTACATTCAACATATTAAGAAGCAGGTAAAATATTGTTCAGGCATTAGAGATTTCATTTATCTTCAGCAATTGCCTAATTAGGCTTTAATAATTGAAAGTCAGCAACAATTTACTTTCATATGTAACCGAATTTTAGCTCTCAAGAAAGAACTGTATCTGTTTTATGTGTTTTATTAGTCCAAAGTAAGAACTGTCGTGTTAAGTATAATGCAGGTTTTAAATAGTAAGGCATTACACTTCAACACATAATACATCATTGAAGCTTAGGTTTTTACCAATTTAACAGTTGAAAGCAGTCTTTGCAAGTATGCTGTTTGGAGGAAGACTGGTGGACAAGGATAAAAAAAAGTGCATTAACAATTATAAACTAAAGGACTTAGGCACGTTTGGCCTTAACCCCTTCACCCCCGGGCAATTTTCCATTTTGTTCTTTTTTGTTTTTCCCTCCACTTCTTCCAAGAGCCAGAACTCTTTTATTTTTCTGTCCACATAGCCAGATGAGGGCTTTTTTTTTTTTGCGGGACGTGTTGTACTTTGAATGACATCATTTATTACATCATGTGATGCACTGGAAAGTGGAAAAAAAATTCCAAGTGCGATTTCACAATTAATTTTTTTTTATTTATCATTTCACTAGACAGTACAACTGGCCTGGCCGTTTGATTCTCCAGATCAGTACGAGTATACAGATATCAAACATGGATAGTTTTTTTTTATTTAAGTGGTGAAAACAAATTCAGAAATTTGTAAAAAATCTTTGCTTGTGTTGCCATGTTACAAGACCCCTAACGCTTTAAATTTTCGGGATATAGGGTGGTTTGATGGCTTATTTTTTGCGCCCTGAGATGACATTTTTACTAATACCATTTTGGGGTAGACATCACGTTTTGATCGCCTCTTATTGCATTTTATTACAATGTTGCAGAGGCCAAAAAAATTTAATTCTGGTGTTTTGATTTTTTTTTCTCGTTACGTCATTTACCGATCGGATAAATTTATTTTATATTTTGATAAATTGGACTTT
Organism: Phyllobates terribilis; assembly: GCF_046119375.1. NCBI lineage: Eukaryota > Metazoa > Chordata > Amphibia > Anura > Dendrobatidae > Phyllobates > Phyllobates terribilis. Next base: position 177,976,099 of record NW_027362761.1, on the reverse strand, counting down.
TACGAATGCAGCAATACCAAATATGCTTATATTTTTATTGATTTTTTTTAATGGGGCAAAAGGCGGGTGATTTGAACTTTTGTGGTTTTCTTTATTGCTTTCAGTTTTTTTTAAACTTTTTTTCAACTTATTACTGTGTTTATTAATCCACTGAGGCTATGTGCCCACGATGCAGAAATGCTGCTGATTTTTTCTGCATCTCCCTGGCAGGAAAAACACATGCGGATTTTACGTGCTTTTTTCCTGCCAGGTAGAAGCGTTTGTCAAGCGTTCTTCATATGCATTTCTGCATGCGGGTTATCAAGCGTTTTTCCAAGCGATTTTAGCATCACTTGGAAAGTGCTTGACAACTTGGTCACACTATATAAATCCATGCAACAGGCATGGATTTATATAGTGTGACCAAGTTAATAGTTAAAAAAATAATAAAAATAGTAAAAAAATAATAAAAAAAACCATTATGCTCACCTTCTGATGGCCCGCTGTCTTCTCTCCGATGCGTTCTGGCTCCCTGGTGGCTCGCGATGGTGTAAAAGGATCTTCCATGACGTAATTTAGTCATGTGACAGGTCACACGACCGCCGATGTCGCGTGACCTGTCACATGACTAAATGATGTCATGGAATGTTTATTTTTTATTTTAAATTCTTTTTTTTAACAGGTACTATGGTACCCGGGTCTGGAGGAAAGTCTCCTCTTCTCCAGACCCGGGTACCATTCACACATTGAATCGCTTAATATCCGCTTGTGCACATGTAGTGATGCGGATATTATGCGATTCAATGCAAGTCAATGGCGGCAATTATGCCACGCTTCTGCAAAAATACTGGACATGCTGCAGATTTTTCCGCAATGATGATCCACAGCGTAAATTTCCACAGCATGTGCAAAGCACATGCTTATTATCAATGGGGACCATGGGGCACGTATTACCAAGTGTTTTTTAAGTGTTTTCGCTGCGGACATTCCACTGCAAAAGTGATTGAAAAACGCATAGTGGGCACACAGCCTTAGGGGACTTGAACCTGCAATCATGAGATCGCTTGTGCTATACATAGCAGTGCTTTAGTACTGTTATGTAAAGCAAAAATCTCGATCTCCTATGAATGCCAGCTACAGGTTGGCTTACACAGGAGAATCGCTTTGACAAGCATTGGGGTCTTCAGCAGATCCCCAGCTGTCATGGCAACCCATTAGTGCCCCGCGATCGCGTCACGGACGTGCCGATAGACACATAGAATGATATGCCCCCCTGCTGGCGCGTGTTAAATGCCACTGTCAGAGATTGACAGTGGCACTTAACAAGTTAACAGATATGAGCAGAGCTTCGCTCCACCAGCGGCTGTTAGAATAAATCAGTCATCATCTGCCGGGAAAAAAGTGGGCTCGACGTGTGAGCCCGCATCCAAGTCAGGGCATATGATGTACTTGTATGTCATGTGTTGTGAAGGGGTTAATGAGCAAACTCCATTTACCAATTCTGAAATGTGTCACTTTATGTGGAAATAACTCTGGAATGCACCTGTATATCCCAGTGATTCTGAGATTATTGTTTTATGACACATTGCACTTTATATTAACTGTAAATTTATGGCAATAAGATGTGTGTTTACTTTTTAAATTATTGGAAATTAGGTTAACATTTTGAAACGGTCACAATTTTCCAACTTTGACTCTTTATGGCCTCTAGCAGATAATCATATCAAACAAAATGGTTAATAAATAATATTTCCTCTTTGTGCACATTATGTCAGCATAATTTTTCCAGCAATCTTTTATTTTGTTATTGTGTTAGAAGGGTTAAAAGTTCAACAGAAAATGGCCATTTTTTAAGAATTTTAAAAATCCTATTTTTTATGGGCCTTTTCAGGTTTGAATTGACTTTAAGGGGCTTATTTATTATTTTTTTGTTTATATAGTGCAGTTTCTAAAATGTTATCACTGGTTTATATATATATATACAGTACAGACCAAAATTTTGGACACACCTTCTCATTTAAAGATTTTTCTGTATTTTCATGACTATGAAAATTGTACATTCACACTGAAGGCATCAAAACTATGAATTAACACATGTGGAATTATATACTTAACAAAAAAGTGTGAAACAACTGAAAATTTGTCTTATATTCTAGGTTCTTCAAAGTAGCCACCTTTTGCTTTGATGACTGCTTTGCACACTCTTGGCATTCTCTTGATGAGCTTCAAGAGGTAGTCACTGGAAATGGTTTTCACTTCACAGGTGTGCCCTGTCAGGTTTAATAAGTGGGATTTCTTGCCTTATAAATGGGGTTGGGACTAGAGATGAGCGTTGTTCTACTCGAACTGTTCGCCAATCTCAAATTCGAGCTGTTTTGGGCGGTGTTCGAGCCGTTCGGCGAACACGAACGATTTGAGAAAAATTCGGCTGTTCGAGGCTATGTTCGATAACTGTTCGTGCACCAAAATCATAACTGGATTTTTTCTCAGTAATGATGAAAATTAATGTTAATACGCAGTTTGAGTGTACAGCGGGGTGGGGGGAGGGGCAGGGGATGGATCTCTGCAGGAATAATGAAGATCTCCATTTTTTTTTCTCTTTCCCGCATTTACAGTGGGGAGGTGCAATCTGTCAGCCTATCAGCAGCGCACACACGGAGCGAAGTGATTTTTTCACACAAGCAAGGGCATGTGTCATTGGCAGTGTATGTCACATGTCCTTGCCCTATAAGACCAAGCCATTTTCCCCGTCGCTACCATTTTCTCACTGCTGCAGCTGCGTGTTAGACGGCACCGCTGTTGCTGTGTGCGCTATACCTTGTTAATTTCAAGCCAATTTTCGCACAAATCTACAGATAGCTTGGGAGTAGGGAATAGTTGTGATTGCAGTCCTTTTAAGGACTAGGTTACAGCATTTCCTATGACTTTTATCAGGCAGGTCTGTGCTCTTAAATAGATAGATTGTGGGAGTAAAGACTAATTGTAATTGCAGTCCTTTTCAGGACTAGGTTACATCAGTTCCTATCAGTTTTTGCCAGGCAGGTCTGTGCCAGTGCTGTGCAAGTTTTTTTCACAGCATTTGGCTGAATCTAGCAAAGCTAATCCTTTTTGGCCTATTGCAGAGTGTGTTAGTCAGTGGAGTAGCCTATCTGTGTTGCAAGATATACCACCTGTGTATAGAATACCAATTTTTTTACTGCACCTAGTGAAGTAAAATCTTTTGGGCATAGCATCATTCTATTAGTCCATCTATACTGACCTTCATCAGGTTGCAAATTGAATATAATTTTTTTCTACATCTAGCTCTGAAAAAATATTTGGGCTTCTAGCAGTGTGTGGGACTTGTTCTATTAGTCCATCTATACTGACCTCCATCAGGTTGCAAACTGAATATAATTTTTTTCTGCATCTAGCTCTGAAAAAATATTTGGCCTTCTAGCAGTGTGTGGGACTTTCTCTATTAGTCCATCTATACTGACCTCCATCAGGTTGCAAACTGAATATTTTTTTTTTCTGCATCTACCTCTGAAAAAATATTGGGCTTCTAGCTGTGTGTGGGACTTGTTCTATTAATCCATCTATACAGACCTCCATCAGGTTGCAAACTGAATATAATTTTTTTCTGCATCTACCTCTCAAAAAATATTTGGGCTTCTAGCTGTGTGTGGGACTTGTTCTATTAGTCCATCTATACTGACCTCCATCAGGTTGCAAACTGAATATAATTTTTTTCTGCATCTAGCTCTGAAAAAATATTTGGCCTTCTAGCAGTGTGTGGGACTTTCTCTATTAGTCCATCTATACTGACCTCCATCAGGTTGCAAATTAAAAATAATTTTTTGTCTGCATCTAGCTCTGAAAAAATATTTGGCCTTCTAGCAGTGTGTGGGACTTTCTCTATTAGTCCATCTATACTGACCTCCATCAGGTTGCAAACTGAATATTTTTTTTTTCTGCATCTACCTCTGAAAAAATATTGGGCTTCTAGCTGTGTGTGGGACTTGTTCTATTAATCCATCTATACAGACCTCCATCAGGTTGCAAACTGAATATAATTTTTTTCTGCATCTACCTCTGAAAAAATATTTGGGCTTCTAGCTGTGTGTGGGACTTGTTCTATTAGTCCATCTATACTGACCTCCATCAGGTTGCAAACTGAAAATAATTTTTTGTCTGCATCTAGCTCTGAAAAAATATTTGGCCTTCTAGCAGTGTGTGGGACTTTCTCTATTAGTCCATCTATACTGACCTCCATCAGGTTGCAAATTAAAAATAATTTTTATCTGCATCTACCTCTGAAAAAATATTTGGGCTTCTAGCTGTGTGTGGGACTTGTTCTATTAGTCCATCTATACTGACCTCCATCAGGTTGCAAACTGAATATAATTTTTTTCTGCATCTAGCTCTGAAAAAATATTTGGCCTTCTAGCAGTGTGTGGGACTTTCTCTATTAGTCCATCTATACTGACCTCCATCAGGTTGCAAATTAAAAATAATTTTTATCTGCATCCAGCTCTGAAAAAATATTTGGCCTTCTAGCAGTGTGTGGGACTTTCTCTATTAGTCCATCTATACTGACCTCCATCAGGTTGCAAACTGAATATATTTTTTTTCTGCATCTACCTCTGAAAAAATATTTGGGCTTCTAGCTGTGTGTGGGACTTTCTCTATTAGTCCATCTATACTGACCTCCATCAGGTTGCAAATTGAATATAATTTTTTTCTGCATCTAACCCAGCCAATAGTTTTGGCCTAATACCACAGTGTAATGGGTCTGGGAGGCGGAACCTCTGAGCTACTATACAAGGGGGCGGTCCTTGTAAGGGAGCGGGTGGCGACCAGGGTAGACGGGCAGGCAGTCACAGCAGGTGACTGGGACAGTCTCTGAATGAACGGACAGGAGGTCACGGCAAGTGACCGGGGCAGTCTCTGGATGAACGGGCAGGAGGTCACGGCAAGTGACCGGGGCAGTCTCTGGGTAAACGGGCAGGAGGTCACGGCAAGTGACCGGGGCAGTCTCTGGATGAACGGGCAGGAGGTCACGGCAAGTGACCGGGGCAGTCTCTGGGTAAAGGGTTGGTACGACCTGTGGCGGCTGAGGGTAGACGTGAGCTCCCAGGTGAGCAGGCGAGAGTCTCTGGATAAACGGGTGGTCACAGCATGTGACGGCGGAGCCTCCAGGAAGACCAACAGACAGGCGGCAGATGAGCGCTCCCAGGTGAGCGGGCAGAAGTCTCTGGACAGGCGGGTGGTCACAGCACGTGACGGCAGAGCCTCCAGGTAGGCTAGCAGACAGGCAGCAGATGAGCGCTCCCAGGTAAGCGGGCAGGAGTCACTTTACAGGCAGGTGGTCACAGCACGTGACGGCAGAGCCTCCAGGTAGGCTAGCAGGCAGGTAGCAGATGTGCGCTCCCAGGTGAGCGGGCAAGCTGGTCCATAGACAGACTGACAAGAGTTGGAAGGCAGACCGTCGGACCTCAGGCAAGCAGGCAGGTAGTTGATGTGCGCTCCCAGGTGAGCGGGCAAGCTGGTCCTTAGACAGACTGACAGGAGTAGTAAGGCAGACCATCGGACCTCAGGCTAGCAGGCAGGTAGCAGGAATATCAGGCAGGAAACAGACAGCAAACTGGCAGGACTCTGGCAGGAATCAGGCAGGTAACTGGCAACGGGACCTGAGGGCTGAAGCAGAGTAGTGAATAGTGCAACAACATTGCTCGGGCACCTCCATTTTGGAGGAGGTGCCTTATATATGGTGAAGTCCTCCGGCCATTGGCCGGGGACTCCTTAGGACGGCGCGCGCGGCCCCTTTAAGAGGGAGGAAGCGCGCGCGCGCCCTAAGCACAGTGGCCGGGAAGGAGCGCGCGCTGCCAGCAGAGCGGGAGGAGGACGCCGGGCTCGGAGCAGAGAGGTGAGGGGAACAGCGTCCCTGCCTAGCAGAGGGCAGGGACGCCGACGCTACAGTACCCCCCCCTTTAGGCCCCCCCTTTTTTAGGCCAGACAGAAATTTAGCTAGAATGAGAGGGGCATGGATGTTCTCCCGGGGCTCCCACGTTCTCTCCTCAGGACCAAACCCCTTCCAATCTACTAGAAAAAATGTCTTTCCTCTTACCCTTTTGGTGGCAAGAATGTTCTCTACCTCAAACTCGTCCTCAGCAGAAACCGGAGCAGGAGGCGTACCTGTAGACTTGGAAAAAGAGTTAAGTACCACAGGTTTGAGGAGAGATACATGGAAGGAGTTAGGGATCCGTAAGTTGGCCGGGAGTTTCAATTTATAGGCCACCGGGTTGATCTGACTGATGACCTCCAGAGGACCGATGAACCGAGGCCCTAACTTATAGGAAGGAATCTTGAGCCGGACATACTTGGATGAGAGCCAGACCTTATCCCCTGGACGGAATTGAGGAGGATCCAGACGTTTTTTGTCGGCATGTCTTTTCATACGCTCGGATGACAGAAGGAGTGCGGACCGGGTACTTTCCCATGTGGAGGAAAATTTGTTAACAAGAGATTCCGCAGCCGGATTGTCCACCGAGGTGGAGACGGGAAACGGGATCCGAGGATGCTGACCGAAGACTACAAAAAACGGGGATTTGGAGGAAGATTCGCTCTCGTGATTGTTGTACGAGAATTCGGCCCATGGCAGGAGATCCACCCAGTCAGAATGGTGGGCATTAACGAAGTGCCGGAGGTAACAGATCAGGATCTGATTGATCCGCTCCACTTGACCATTAGACTGTGGATGGTAAGCGGAGGAGAAGTCCAGGGTGACGTCTAGCAATTTACAAGTGGCTCTCCAGAAACGAGAAGTGAACTGTACCCCACGATCCGACACGATGTGACGGGGCAAGCCATGAAGACGGAAGATGTGGCGGATAAAGTCTTTAGCCAGCTCGGGTGCAGACGGGAGGCCTGGCAGGGGAATGAAGTGAGCCATCTTGGAAAAGCGGTCAGCGACCACCCAAATGACCGTACAACCGGCAGAGATGGGAAGATCAGTTATGAAGTCCATCGCTATATGCTGCCAGGGGGCAGCAGGTACTGGCAGAGGAAGAAGGCGACCGGCTGGCAGGTGTCTCGGAACTTTGTTGCGGGCACAGGACACACAGGCAGAAACAAAGTCTATTACATCCTTGCGCAGGTTAGGCCACCAGTAGTGCCGGGAAATAAGCTGTAGGGTCTTTTTCTGACCGGCGTGGCCAGCTAGTTTAGACGAATGACCCCAGTGTAGGATCTTCTCCCGATCAGGTACCGATACAAACGTCTTACCGGGAGGGAGACGATTTAGACTCACGGGAGCCACCTGCATTACTCTGGCGGGATCGATGATATGTTTAGGTTCTTCCTCGAGATCAGATACCAGAAAGGATCGGGACAAGGCGTCTGCTTTGATGTTCTTGTCAGCCGGGCGAAAATGTAGAACAAAATCAAAGCGAGCAAAAAACAAGGACCACCGGGCTTGGCGCGGATTAAGTCTCTGGGCATGCTGGAGATAAGCCAAGTTCTTGTGGTCAGTGTAAATTATTACCGGATGAAGAGCCCCCTCGAGTAGGTAACGCCACTCCTCCAATGCCAGCTTGATGGCCAATAACTCTCGGTCTCCTATGGAATAATTGCGCTCAGAAGAGGAGAAGAGTTTGGAGAAGAAGCCGCAAGTTACCATCCTCCCGGAAGAAGATTTTTGAGTAAGTACAGCTCCGGCTCCAGAGGAGGAGGCGTCAACCTCCAGAAAGAACTGCTTGTTGCCGTCCGGACGATGCAGCACCGGGGCGGAAGAGAAGGCCTGTTTTAAGGAAAGAAAGGCCTCCTCTGCTTCGGGCGGCCACTCTTTGGGATTAGTACCCTTACGGGTGAGCGCGGAAATTGGGGCAGTCCGGGAAGAGAAGTGCGGTATGAAGAGGCGGTAGTAGTTGGCGAAGCCCAGGAACCGCTGAATGGCCTTCAACCCCTCCGGTCGGGGCCATTTCTCGATGGCAGACAGTTTCTCTGGATCCATTCGTAGGCCGGTCTGAGAAATAATGTAGCCCAAAAACGGAAGCGAGGTCTGCTCAAAGAGGCACTTCTCATATTTAGCGAAGAGGTGGTTCTGCCTGAGCCTGAGCAGGACCTGACGAACGTCCCTCCGGTGAGTCTGGAGATCCGGAGAGAAGACCAAGATGTCGTCCAGGTACACCACAACGCAGGAGTAGAGAAGGTCCCGGAAGATGTCATTGACCAACTCTTGAAAGACGGCAGGAGCGTTACAGAGACCAAAGGGCATTACCAGATATTCATAGTGGCCGTCCCGGGTGTTGAATGCAGTCTTCCATTCATCCCCTTGACGGATACGGACCAGGTTGTACGCCCCACGGAGGTCCAGTTTGGTGAAGACTCTAGCCCCCCTCAGGCGATCAAATAATTCTGGAATGAGCGGAAGGGGGTACTTATTCTTCACCGTGATCTGGTTAAGGCCTCTATAGTCTATACAGGGACGGAGAGAGCCGTCCTTCTTTTTTACGAAGAAGAAGCCTGCTCCCGCCGGGGAGGTAGATTTCCGGATGAATCCCCTGGCCAAATTCTCCTCAATATATTCGGACATCGACCGGATCTCAGCAGCGGACAATGGGTAAATACGCCCACGGGGAGGAGTAGTACCGGGTAACAGGTCGATAGGACAGTCGTATGGTCTATGAGGGGGTAATGTCTCTGCCTCTTTTTTATTAAAGACATCAGCAAATGACCAGTAGGGAATCGGAAGTCCAGGTAGATTAGTTGGGGTAGGAGAAGAACGGACAGGATGAACAGGAACCAAACAAGTCTTATGACAGTCCTGTCCCCAGCGAAGGACTTCTCCGGTCTGCCAGTCAAGCACGGGTGCATGTCTCTGGAGCCAAGGTAGACCTAGTAAGAGGGCGTGAGAGAGTCCAGGCAGAACATGAAAAGAGATGCTCTCAGAATGCAGCATTCCCACCTGCAGAGTTACGGATTCGGTGATGAGTTGGATGGGACGTGGTAAGAGGCCCCCATCCACAGCAGCGACAGATAATGGTACAGCCAGAGGTTTGGTGGGAATGCGGTATTTTTCTACCAGGGACTGTGAGATAAGATTCCCGGCCGCTCCAGAGTCAAGTTGGGCTAGTTCGAAATAACGATTCTCCCCGCAGATAATAGAGACTGACAGTAGCAGAGATGGAGAGGATTTATTCTTGTCTAGGTTGACCTCTCTGAGCGAACCTAGATACAGGCGTTTCCCGACCTCTCCGGGCAGGTACGGATCCGGTGCTCCTTACTGCCACAGTAGAAGCAGCTCCCTTCGGCACGGCGTAAGTCCTGACGGGTTTTGACCATCTTGGTCTGGTCGACCTGCATAGGCTCAGAAGAGTGTACCTGGGGAGAGACGGATTTCTGAAAAGTAGGAGCTAGACGTGGAAACCTCCTCTCACGGGTGACCTCTTTGGCACGCTCCTGGAACCGTAGGTCAATCCGGGTGGCAAGAGTTATTAGGTCATCGAGAGTGGTAGGAATGTCCCGACCGGCAAGTTCATCTTTAATACGGCCGGACAGACCCTCCCAGAAGACGGATACCAGAGCGTCGTTATCCCAGGCCAGATCCGAGGCAAGGGTACGGAACCGTATGGCATATTGGCCCACGGTGAGACTTCCCTGACGGAGGCGTAGCAGAGATGATGCGGATGAGGTCTTCCGTCCGGGTTCGTCGAAGATTTTCCGGAAAGCCATGAGAAAGGCAGGCAAGTCGGACACCAGGGGGTCTCCTCTATCCCATAAAGGATTTAGCCAGGCCAGGGCCTCCCCGGTGAGATGGGACATGATGAAGGCAATTTTGGCCCGGTCGGAGTTAAACTGGTGGGACAGCAGTTCAAAGTGCAGGGTGCACTGATTTATGAAGCCCCGAGCCTGGGCGGAGTCGCCTCCGAAGCGAGGAGGTGCAGAAAGCCGGGGTCCGGGGTAGGATACCATGGTATTGGTGGGCAGCGGAGCTGCCGGGTTGCGAGTCAGGGCACTGGCGGTGGTTGCTGGTGGAGCAGTCAGAGTGTCCAGGCGAGAATTGACATTCCGCAGGTGACCCAGGATGGACTCCTGTTGGGACCTCTGACGGGACAGTTCATGACAGAGGTCCGAGAGCGAGGGAGCTTGGGTGCCACCGGGTTCCATGGCCCGAGCAAACTGTAACGGGTCTGGGAGGCGGAACCTCTGAGCTACTATACAAGGGGGCGGTCCTTGTAAGGGAGCGGCTGGCGACCAGGGTAGACGGGCAGGCAGTCACAGCAGGTGACTGGGACAGTCTCTGAATGAACGGACAGGAGGTCACGGCAAGTGACCGGGGCAGTCTCTGGATGAACGGGCAGGAGGTCACGGCAAGTGACCGGGGCAGTCTCTGGGTAAACGGGCAGGAGGTCACGGCAAGTGACCGGGGCAGTCTCTGGATGAACGGGCAGGAGGTCACGGCAAGTGACCTGGGCAGTCTCTGGGTAAAGGGTTGGTACGACCTGTGGCGGCTGAGGGTAGACGTGAGCTCCCAGGTGAGCAGGCGAGAGTCTCTGGATAAACGGGTGGTCACAGCATGTGACGGCGGAGCCTCCAGGAAGACCAACAGACAGGCGGCAGATGAGCGCTCCCAGGTGAGCGGGCAGAAGTCTCTGGACAGGCGGGTGGTCACAGCACGTGACGGCAGAGCCTCCAGGTAGGCTAGCAGACAGGCAGCAGATGAGCGCTCCCAGGTGAGCGGGCAGGAGTCACTGGACAGGCAGGTGGTCACAGCACGTGACGGCAGAGCCTCCAGGTAGGCTAGCAGGCAGGTAGCAGATGTGCGCTCCCAGGTGAGCGGGCAAGCTGGTCCATAGACAGACTGACAAGAGTTGGAAGGCAGACCGTCGGACCTCAGGCAAGCAGGCAGGTAGTTGATGTGCGCTCCCAGGTGAGCGGGCAAGCTGGTCCTTAGACAGACTGACAGGAGTAGTAAGGCAGACCGTCGGACCTCAGGCTAGCAGGCAGGTAGCAGGAATATCAGGCAGGAAACAGACAGCAAACTGGCAGGACTCTGGCAGGAATCAGGCAGGTAACTGGCAACGGGACCTGAGGGCTGAAGCAGAGTAGTGAACAGTGCAACAACATTGCTCGGGCACCTCCATTTTGGAGGAGGTGCCTTATATATGGTGAAGTCCTCCGGCCATTGGCCGGGGACTCCTTAGGACGGCGCGCGCGGCCCCTTTAAGAGGGAGGAAGCGCGCGCGCGCCCTAAGCACAGTGGCCGGGAAGGAGCACGCGCTGCCAGCAGAGCGGGAGGAGGACGCCGGGCTCGGAGCAGAGAGGTGAGGGGAACAGCGTCCCTGCCTAGCAGAGGGCAGGGACGCCGACGCTACACACAGTTTGGCCACTCAGCTCTGCTCGGTTCCCATCCATTGTTTTTTTGTGCAAACAACTCCAGAGTTGTGAATTAGTTAACCACCAAAATGAGTGGAAAAAGGCCTGCTGCTGGTGGAAAGGGGAATAGGCGTGTTGGGAAGGGGCAAAAAAGGTTGTGTCCGTGGGGTAGGTGTTAAAGCAACAGTAACATCTGCAGAAGAAAGACCATCTTCCAGCCAAACTAAAATGTCTACTTCTTTTAGCGGACAATGTGATAAGATCCCTTTCTTACGGCCACGCCAATCGCTACAAATTCCAGATGAGGCACAAAAACAGCAGGTGCTTCAACGGATATCAAGTGCTCCTTTAAGTGGGCTCTCCTCCACATCAACTTCAACAACACAAATACTCCAGTCCTCAAAGGTGTCACCCCAATCGCAGTTGCTTCCTCACAGCTCCCAAATCTCCAGCTGCCCGTCTGAGTATGAGGTAGAACAGATGGTTGAGTCTGCAGAGCTGTTTACTCATACTATAGCCTAGGAATCAGAGGTCGACTCCAGCGCTTCTGTGAATCCAGACGAGGAAATGATCTGCACTGATGCCCAGAATCTTTATGAATCGGATCCAGGACCAGACGCAGAAGGTTCTGACCATAATGTAGACCCTCATTCCCAAACTGTAACTCCTGTTGGTGGAGACAATGAGGAAGACGATGATGAGACTCAAATACCTGATTGGAGCGACAACTTTCGTTTTTTGTCAGGGCAGGAACAGGTTGGCTCTGAGGACGACGGGTGTGATAACGCACAGGGTGATGATGATGAGGTTGGAGATCCCACTTACTGTCAACCCACAGTCAGCCAAGAGTTGAGGTCAGCAGAGGAGGTGGAGGAAGATGCTAGTGACGACGAGGTCAGGTTGCGCCTTCCTGGACAGAGACGTAGTACTGGAAGCACGTCAACAACTGCATCCTCAAACACAACTCTGCCTCTCACCACAAGTCGTGGTGGCTCTTCAGGTCGCATGGGTGCTAAACCTTGCATAGCCTGGGCAATTTTTCAGATCGATAAAGATGACCCAACTCGTGTTATCTGTAACATTTGTCAGCAAAAGCTAAGTAGAGGCCAAAAAATACATAGTTTGAGTACTTCATGCATGAACCGGCACATGGACATGAAGCATAAGTTGCAGTGGGAAGCTCAGTGTGCTACAATGCGGCCTAGCCGGCCGGGCCAATCACCGTCTGCCATATCTTGTGCATCCGCGGCCTCTTCATCCTCTGTGACTGGGGGGACAGCAGTCACACCTGTTTTGGGGCGCAGACCTGCCACCTCTTTACCCGCAACAGCCAGCGTGATTGGCAGGTCATCATTTTCTTTGGAGGTGGTAACACCAGCTGGTGTTGAGCGCTGTCCGACATCGATAGCACCACCTTTGGATCAAGGCAACCTAACATGTCCGCCTGCATCTTCCTCACAGACCGGCAGTTTGCCGGGGACACCCTTATCAACCCCGTCTAAGCACAATAGCCAGCCCTCAGTCCCTCAGATGTGGACAAGTGAAAGACCATTTCCTCCTAGCCATGAGAAAGCTAAGAGGTTGAATTTCACCATCTGCAAGCTCTTGGCTACAGAAATGCTGCCTTTCCGCCTGGTGGACACAGAGGATTTTCGAGACCTTATGTCCGTCGCAGTGCCCCAGTACCAGATGCCCAGTCGGCACTACTTCTCAAAGAAAGGTGTGCCTGCACTCCACCAGCATGTCGCACACAACATCACCGCTTCTTTGAGAAACTCTGTGTGTGACAGGGTGCATTTCACCACAGACACTTGGACGAGTAGGCATGGACAGGGGCGTTACATGTCGCTGACTGGGCACTGGGTAACTATGGTGCCAGCAGGACAAGGGGCTGCTGTCCAAGTCTTGCCGTCCCCACGAGTTGTGCGTCAATCCTCTTTATGTCAAAGTTCCTCCACTGCTTCTGCCTCCTCAACCTCCTCTCGGTCTTCCACCTGCACCCAAAGCCTGTCTGGTCATGCCACAAGCTTTCTAACTGCGCAGAAGGGATCCTGCACACCTCCTTACTATGCTGGCAGTAGGGCTCAACGTCATCAGGCGGTTTTTACTTTGAAATGTCTGGGAAATGTGAGTCACACAGCTGAGGAGTTGTGGTCAGCTCTGGAGAACCAATTTCATGAATGGTTGTCTCCACTGGACCTGAAACCAGGGAAGGCCGTGTGCGACAATGCTGCAAACCTGGGTGCGGCCCTTCGCCGGGGCAATGTCACACACGTGCCTTGTATGGCTCACGTGTTGAACCTGGTTGTCCAGCAATTTTTAGCCCACTATCCCAGACTAGATGGCCTTCTGCAGAGGGCACGGTCGCTGTGTGCTCACTTCCGCCGTTCACATCCCGCAGCTCAGCGACTTACATCTCTACAGAAGTCGTTGGGCCTGCCACTTCACCGGCTAAAATGCGATGTGCCTACCTGGTGGAATTCAACTCTGCACATGTTGCAGCGACTGTGGCAGCACCGACAAGCCCTGGTGCAATACGTTCTGACGTATAGCCTGGGCCAACGAGATCCAGAGGTGGGGCAAATCACGCTGGAGGAGTGGTCTCAGATCAGGGACCTATGCACCCTTCTGCACAGTTTTGAAATGGCGACGAAGATGTTTAGTGCTGACGATGCCATTATCAGCATGACTATTCCGGTGATTTACATGCTGGAGCACATGTTAAACAGAATTCGGAGTCAGGTGGTGGCACAAGAGGAGGTGGAGGAAGTAGAGGAGGAGGAGTTGTATGCGGAAGGGCTAACATCTGCAAGGTCCAGACTGTCGGCAGCACCAAGGCGGCAGGCATGTGAGGGTGGGGGAGATGGTTTTACCAGGGCGCATGGTAGCAGCCAAACTAGTGAGGAAGGTGCAGGAGCCCAGGAAGAAGTGGAGGACGAACTGATGGAAGACTCATCAGATGAGGGAGACCTTGATCACATTTCTGTTGTGCGAGGTTGGGGGGAGAGGACAGAGGAAGGAAGCATGATTGTTACCTCGCCACCAACACAACAGGGACTTGGTGCTCCTGGATGCGCAACACACATGAGTGCCTTCTTGCTGCACTACCTGCAACATGACCCTCGAATTGTGAGAATTAGAAATAATCCTGACTACTGGGTTGCCACACTGTTAGATCCCCGGTACAAAAGTAAATTTGCAGAAATTATTCCTGCCATAGAAAGGGATGCACGCATGCAGGAGTATCAGCAGAGACTGTTGCAGAATCTTACATGTGCTTTTCCACAAAACACCAGTGGTGCACGTAGTGAATCTCACAGTTCCAACTTGCCAACCGTGGGACCGTCAAGTGTTCAGCACTCAAACCGTAACAGAACCACAGTATCTGCTGGTAACATCAATTTTGCGGAATCATTTCACCACTTTTTTAGCCCATCCTTTGCAAGGCCACAGGAGACAAGAAGTCTGACACATAGTCAACGCCTAGAGACGATGGTACAGGAGTATCTCCAAGTAAACATTGAAGCCATGACTGTGTCACTGGACCCTTGCTCTTTTTGGGCTTCCAATCTGGATAAATGGCCGGAGCTAGCCACTTACGCCTTGGAGATCTTGTCATGCCCCGCAGCCAGCGTTCTGTCTGAACGTGTGTTCAGCGCTGCTGGTGGTGTGCTGACAGATAAGCGCACGCGGCTCTCCACTGATAATGTAGACAGACTCACGTTCATAAAGATGAACAAATCATGGATCCGAAACGACTTTTCTACCCCTGTGTCATCCTGGGGAGAGTAAAAGCTTGATGATTGGTTAAAATCACCCTACCAACCGTTTTAAGCTTTCAAATTACTAATCATGTTTATCTGTATCCTGACTGGAAAATAATTTGGGCTTTGTAGCAGTGTGCAGCACTGATCCTATTAGCCCATCTATACTAAGCTCCACCAGATTTAAAATTAATAATAATTTGTAGCTGCATCTAGCCCGGAAAATAATTTTGGGGCTCCGAGATGCGCAAGACACATAAGTGCCTTCTTGCTGCACTACCTGCAACATGACCCTCATATTGTCAGAATTCGAAGTAATCATGACTACTGGGTTGCCACACTCTTAGATCCCCCAAACTTTTCGATCAACCTTTTCATTTTAATAAAGACCAAAAAAATGGTCATTTTTGAAATTATAAGCATTAGCAGGTTATTAGAAACTGAAATCAAACAGTTTTCAACTCAAAACTTTATTCTAGGTGATGTTACATTTTCACATAGGACCCCTTGTTCGAAAGGAGCTTCTGAACTCTCTCGTCCATTGAATTTGTCAGGTTTTGGATGGTTTCTGCTTCAATTGTTTTGCATGAGGACAGAATACCCTCCCAGAGCTGTTGCTTAGATGTGAACTGCCTCCCGCCATCATAGACACTCCTTTTGATGATGCTCCAGAGGTTCTGAATGGGGTAGAGGTCAGGGGAGCATGGGGGTCACACCATAAGTTTGTCCCCTTTTATGCCCATATCAGCCAGAGATGCAGATGTTTTATGTGCAGCATGAGATGGTGCATTATCATGCAAAAAAATGATCTTGCTGTGAAATACATGGTTCTTCTTCTTGAACCATGGCAGGAAGTGCTGTTTGAGAAAATCCACATACATTATGGAGTTCATCTTTAGCGCCTTCAGGGATCCTAAAGGGGCCGACAATCTCTCTCCCCATGATTCCAGCCCAAAACATTACTCCACCTCCTCCTTGTTGGCGCTGTAGCCGTGTTTGCGTGGGGTGTCCATCAACCAGCCATCCTCCACTCCATCCATCTGGACCATCGAGCGCTGCACGGCACTCATCCGTGAACAAAACAGTTTTGAAATCAGTCTTCATGTAATGTTTGGCCCACTGGAGCCGTTTCTGCTTGTGTGAAGTGGATAGAGAAGGTTGACAGGATGGCATATGCACAGCTGCAAACCTCTGAAGGACCCTGCATCTTGTTGTTCGGGGGACGTTGGAGGCACCAGCAGCTTCAAAAACTTGTCTGCTGCTATGACAAGGCTTTTTTGCCGCTGCTCTTTTAACCTGACGTAATTGCCTGTAGGAAAGAGTCCTCAATTTGCCCTTATCAGCACGCACACGTGTGTACTGTGAATCAGCTACATACTTCTTGATTGCCAAGACACTTCATCCTGATCATCGCACAATGTTGATTGTAGTCATGCCTTGACCTAAACACTCCACAATTTGTTGCTTCTCAGCAGCCGACACATCCTTTTTCTTTCCCATTTTGGCAGAAAATGTAGGCTGCTTAATAATGTGAGACAGCCTTCTTAAGTAGTCTTGCCTTTCATTGGACACACCTGCCAAACTAATTAGCACAGGTGTCTGCAATTGCTTACAGTGATATAAAGAGCCCTGACACACATCACCATCAATGAGTTTAACTGACAAACAAACAAATTCTTCCCTTATCACTCCTAAACACTTTTTGCATAATAATTTGGAACACAGTGTACATGTGCTTTTCCACAAAACACCAGTGGTTCACGTAGTGAATCTTACAGTTCTAACTTGCCAACCGTGGTCTGTGTGGAGTTGTTCAATAAAGGGCCCAAAATTAAGATAAAATAGATGGGAGAGGTCTCTATGAATAGGAATTCCTAAGTATTTGATACCCTGTGAGGGCCAGGCAAAGGGAAAGTTGGACTGGATGGAATCCTATATGGATTTGGGGAGGGAGACATCGAGGGCCTCAGACTTCGCTGCATTGATTTTAAAATTTGACCATGTAACAAAGTGATCTATTTCAGCCATAACAGCATGGATGGATATATGTGATTGAGTGATATATACTAGTACATCATCAGCAAATAGAGAGCACTTGTACTCGGTGCCTCCCACCTCAATCCACCTAATATTGGGGTTATGGCGAATTGATGAGAGCAGGTGCTCCGTCACTAGGATGTATAAGAGAGGGGACAGAGGACATCCCTGCCTTGTCCCATTGGTGATTGTGAAAGGTGATGAAAATGTTCTGATGCACCCCCTGGGCCTAGGGACACCCGGAGCCGGACCCTTTTTGGTGGATGCTGGTGGTTGTAGTCTTCGTGGCGGCGACCCTGTTCCGTGGCTCAGGGTGGTCAAACCAGTGGCGGAACTATTTATGTGGTTTTGATGTTTAAATGTCCGACTACGCCACCCGTGGATTGCGGTCAGAGTGAACCGCCGCTGCAGGGCAGACCGCTGAGGCTGGTGTTGTGGGTGCAGCAGAGCGTAGCATAACTCCCCACGGGAGGAGTATAGCCTCAGGGCAGTGTATGCAGAGGATGGGGGTGATGGTGCAGGGCAGCAGCAGTAACGACACGGAGTCAGTGATGCAGTCCAGGGCCTTTACTCACAGTTCTTATTATCCAGACCACATCTGCAGGTAACGGCTGCCCACGTCATACTGTGCTCACCAGGTGAGGGGCTCAGACAACTCCCAGATAACTTTGGAGCGCTTCACAGAACCCCCTTTGTGTGTCCTTTGTCTGGCCTTTCTTACCAACCCTTCTGTCCGGCTGCCTCGGGCCTCCTCTTGGTAAACTTGGCGCCAGTTTCCCTGACCCTATGTGCTGCCCTCCTAGCGGGTGTAGCGAGGGGCTGCGCCACATAAAATGTCACAGCCTCCGGTTTCTAGCTGAGGGTCGCTTCCTGCCTCCACTAGTTTCGGGGACCGGTCTCCCCCTTTGGCCTGACCCCTCCATGCAGGTGGATTCGGGCGTGCGGTGGCGACTCGCCCGTCCGCACCCCTGGGATCCCTTCGTTCCTCGTTCCTGGAGCCTTCTCCGCTCCTCTTCCTTCCTTCTCCCTCTTCCAGGCCTGGGCCTCTGTTACTAGGCCTGCCTCCGGAGCAGAGCTCATGCAGAGCCCCTGCTCCCTGCCACTTCTGCTCAGACTTCTCTGCACTGAACTAAGATGGTGCCCACCTTTTATACTCCCTTCTCAATGCACACAGGAACTGCTTCCTCCCTGCTCCTGCACTACAGGGTTCCCCTTCCTCAGTGTTCCCTCCCCCCACTCCAGCCAAGGACAGGGACTGTCGTGCCCATCTCAGGGGCATATTGGTCGCCCTGCCCCACGGCAATGTGGTGTAATGCATGCAGGTGTCGGGTCCTGATCCACACTCCATCCTTACCTGAGAGTGAGATATCACACCTCTGGGTGAGGTGCAATACCTCTGTAGCAACCGAGCCCTCAGGGTGCTACAGTTCCATTTATCTTCAGCCTAGGTGACGTATTGCGATACAGGGCCGTGATTTTGGCTATAAAAGGGTCCCCTAGACCCCTACCCCAAGCTTTCTAAGAGAATCATATATGGCGTGCCAGGAGACTCTATGGAATGCTTTCTCAGCATCCAACGAGAGTATCTAATTACAAATTTTTAACTGCATCTAGCCCAGGAAATACTTTGTGCCTAGTAGCAATGTCTGCTAGTCAGCGGATTATCCCGACTGATAAGCAAGCTACACCACCTGTAGTTTGGACACTTAATTTTTTCAAAGGAAATGCTTCGGGACCACGGGATACTCAGTGAAGAGCATCAGGAGGCACCCCAAGGCATAGGGGCTGGGACTGGCAGTAGGATGCCTTGCGGTGGACAGCCGAGCTCGATCCTTATAAAAGCTTTTTAACTGCAGCAGCTTTAGTGAACGCTACTGGAGCTGGAATTACGCGGCTGCTGGCATGAGACTTGCCCTCCAATAGATCCTTGTAAATGGATTTAAAGTGTATTCATTCAAATTAGAGAGACAATTTAAATTAAAAAGCTTAGAGCTGCCTCCACCACAGGGGGGCTCGCTCGACCCACCAGCGGACAGGCACCAGTATTGGGAGAGGGGGGCTGGCCGTCAGGGTTCACCGCGGCTCTGGCACAAACCCGGCGACACGGAGGTGGCACGGGCAGGAGCGGACTGAACGTGTCGGCTTCTCACTTTTTGGATTTTAGAAGGGCATGACATGCCTATATCTGTGTCTCCCCCTCCTTTTACAACTCCACCTCTTTTCTTTTCTCATGACTATATGTACTTGTCACTTTTCCATGTGTTAGTTGTGTCTTCTGAGCAGTTTGTCAGCTTTTGGACACCTTTGAAGGTGTTTTCTATGTGTTTCTATGTGTTTTTGTTTGCCTGCCATTGGTTTTAACGGTGTTCGAAGGTGTTCGACGAACAGTTCGACGAACAGTTCGGCGAACACACGGGTGTTCGACGAACCGAACCGAACTCGAACACTACGGGGGTGGCTCAACACTAGTTGGGACCATCAGTCGTGTTGTGCAGAAGTCAGGTGGATACACAGCTGATCGTCCTACTGAATAGACTGTTAGAATTTGTATTATGGCAAGAAAAAAGCAGCTAAGTAAAGAAAAATGAGTGGCCATCATTACTTTAAGAAATGAAGGTCAGTCAGTGCGAAAAATTGGGAAAACTTTGAAAGTGTCCCCAATTGCAGTTGCAAAACCCATCAAGCGCTACAAAGAAACTGGCTCACATGAGGACCGCCCCAGGAAAGGAAGACCAAGGGTCACCTCTGCTTCTGAGGATAAGTTTATCCGAGTCACCAGCCTTAGAAATCGCAGGTTAACAGCAGCTCAGATTAGAGACCAGGTCAATGCCACACAGAGTTCTAGCAGCAGACACATCTCTTCAACAACTGTTAAGAGGAGACTTTGTGCAGCAGGCCTTCATGGTAAAATAGCTGCTAGGAAACCACTGCTAAGGACAGGCAACAAGCAGAAGAGACTTGTTTGGGCTAAAGAACACAAGGAATGGACATTAGATCAGTGGAAATCTGTGCTTTGGTCTGATGAGTCCAAAATTGAGATCTTTGGTTCCAACCACCGTGTCATTGTGCGACGCAGAAAAGGTGAACGGATGGACTCTACATGCCTGGTTCCCACCGTGAAGCATGGAGGAGGAGGTCTGATGGTGTGGGGGTGCTTTGCTGGTGACACTGTTGGGGATTTATTCAAAATTGAAGGCATACTGAACCAACATGGCTACCACAGCATCTTGCTGCGGTATGCTATTCCATCCGGTTTGCGTTTAGTTGGACCATCATTTATTTTTCAACAGGACAATGACCTCAAACACACCTCCAGGCTGTGTAAGAGCTATTTGACCAAGAAGGAGAGTGATGGGGTGCTACGCCAGATGACCTGGCCTCCACAGTCACCAGACTTGAACCCAATCGAGATGGTTTGGGGTGAGCTGGACCGCAAAGTGAAGGCAAAAGGGCTAACAAGTGCTAAGCATCTCTGGGAACTCCTTCAAGATTGTTGGAAGACCATTTCCGGTGACTACCTCTTGAAACTCATCAAGAGAATGCCAAGAGTGTGTAAAGCAGTCATCAAAGCAAAAGGTGGCTACTTTGAAGAACCTAGAATATAAGACATATTTTCAGTTGTTTCACACTTTTTTGTTAAGTATATAATTCCACGTGTTAATTCATAGTTTTGATGCCTTCAGTATGAATGTACAATTTTCATAGTCATGAAAATACAGAAAAATCTTTAAATGAAAAGGTGTGTCCAAACTTTTGGTCTGTAATGTATATATACAGGGTCGGCCATTTATATGGATACACCTAAATTAAATGGGAATGGTTGGTGATATCAACTTCCTGTTTGTGGCACATAAGTATGTGGGAGGGGGAAAACTTTTCCAGATGGGTGGTGACCATGGCGGCCATTTTGAAGTTGGCCATTTTGGATCCAACTTTTTTTTTCAATGGAAAGAGGGCCATGTGACACCTCAAACTTATTGAGAATTTCATAATAAAAACAATGGTGTGCTTGGTTTTAAGGTAACTTTACTCTTTTATGAGTTATTTACAAGTTTATGACCACTCATAAAATGTGTTCAAAGTGCTGCCCATTGTTGTATTGTCATTGCAACCCTCTTCTCCCACTCCTGACACACTGATAGCAACACCACAGAAGAAATGCTAGCACAGGCTTCCAGTATCCGTGGTATTTGCAATGCCATGCCATACTCTGTGGACAGCGCTTGATTGGAGCCAATTTCATCCTACAACAGGACAATGACCCAAAGAACACCTCCAAATTATGCATGAATTATTTAGGGAAGAAGCAGGCAGCTGGTATTCTATCTGTAATGGAGTGGCCAGCGCAGTCAACATATCTCAACCCCATTGAGCTGTTGTGGGAGCAGCTTGACCGTATGGTACGCAAAAAGTGCCCATCAAGCCAATCCAACTTGTGGGAGGGGCTTCAGGAAGCATGGGGTGAAATTTCTCCAGATTACCTCAGCAAATTAACAGCTAGAATGCCAACGGTCTGCAATGCCGTAATTGCTGCAAAGGGAGCATTCTTTGATGAAAGCAAAGTTTGAAGGAGAAAATTATTCTTTCTAATAAAAATCATTATTTCTAACCTTGTCAATGTCTGGACTATATTTTCTAATCATTTTGCAACTCATTTGATAAATAAAAGTATGAGTTTTCATGGAAAACACAAAATTGTCTGGGTGACCCCAAACTTTTGAACGGTAGTATATGTACAGTACAGACCAAAAGTTTGGACACACCTTCTCATTTAAAGATTTTTCTGTATTTTCAGGACTTTGAAAATTGTACATTCACACTGAAGGCATCAACACTATGAATTAACACATGAGGATAAACTTATCCTCAGAAGCAAAGGTGACTCTTGGTCTTCCTTTCCTGGGGCGGTCCTCATGTGAGCCAGCTTGATGGTTTTTGCAACTGCACTTGGGGACACTTTCAAAGTTTTCCCAATTTTTCGGACTGACTGACCTTCATTTCTTAAAGTAATGATGGCCACTCCTTTTTCTTTACCTAGAATTTTTATTATGGCAAGAAAAAAGCAGCTAACAGTTTATTCAGTAGGATTATCAGCTGTGTATCCACCTGACTTCTGCACAACACAACAGATGGTCCTAACCCCATTTATAAGGCAAGAAATCCCACTTATTAAACCTGACAGGGCACACCTGTGAAGTGGAAACCATTTCCGGTGACTACCTCTTGAAGCTCATCAAGAGAATGCCAAGAGTGTGCAAAGCAGTCATCAAAGCAAAAGGTTGCTACTTTGAAGAACCTAGAATATAAGACATATTTTCAGTTGTTTCACACTTTTTTGTTAAGTATATACCGTATTTTTCGGACTATAAGACACACCGGACCATAGGACGTACCTAGGTTTTAGAGGAGGAAAATAATAATAAAAAAATGTAAGCAAAAAATGTGGTCATGATGCACTTTTAACGGGGAGGGGGTCTTCTGCTGACACTGGTATAGGGGTAATGTCCCCCAATTCTGACAATATCCCCCATCCTGGTATATATGCCCCCCCTTCCTTTAATACGTGGTCCCCATCCTGGTATTCCAGGCACCCCTCCATCCTGGTATGCATGGCACCCCTCATCCCCAATCCTGGTATGCATGGCACCCCTCATCCCCAATCCTGGTATGCATGGCTCCCTCATCCTTATCCTGGTATGCATGGCACCCCTCATCCCAAATCCTGGTATGCATGGCACCCCTCATCCTGGTATGCATGGTACCCCTCATCCCTAATCCTGGTATGCATGGCACCCCTCATCCTTATCCTGTTATGCATGGCACCCCTCATCCCTATCCTGGTATGCATGGCATCCCTCATCCCTATCCTGGTATGCATGGCACCCCTCATCTCTATCCTGGTATGCATGGCACCCCTCATCCCTATCCTGGTATGCATGGCACCCCTCATCCCTATCCTGGTATGCATGAAACCCCTCATCCCTATCCTGGTATGCATGGCACCCCTCATCCCTATCCTGGTATGCATGGCACCCCTCATCCCTATCCTGGTATGCATGGCACCCCTCATCCCTATCCTGGTATGCATGGCACCCCTCATCTCTATCCTGGTATGCATGGCACCCCTCATCCCTATCCTGGTATGCATGGCACCCCTCATCCCTATGCTGGTATGCATGAAACCTCTCATCCCTATCCTGGTATGTAAGGCACCCCACATCCCTATCCTGGTATGCATGGCACCCCTCATCCCTATCCTGGTATGCATGGCACCACTCATCTTTATTCTGTTATGCATGGCACCCCTCATCCCTGTCCTGATATGCATGGCACCCCTCATCCCTGTCCTGGTATGCATGTGTGACACCCCAGGGGTCTGGTTGCCACAGTGATAGAGATATTACGTCTGAGAGCAGGTGGGAGGTCTCTTGGTCAGGGATCCTATGCATGCCACACCTCCTGCCCAGTCCTGGGAGGGGAAGAACTTCCCCTATATAAACCTAGGGCTGAGGCAGGGTAAGTGAGTAGAGAAGAGGTAGGGAAGAGAAGCAGCATAGGAAGAAACTACAGGAGCTCTGTAGGAGCAGTGCAACAAGGAGTCAGGGGCTGGCAGCTGCAGAGCTCGCCCTGACTGAGAAGATTTCTCACCGGACCCGGAGTCCGAGGCTGTGGGGACTAACACCTATCCAGCAGCAGAAACCGACCAGCAGGGGATTGCAGGTCCTCTGGCCCAGAAACCCGAAGGCACGGTCACACACGTGGGACCAGCACCGCCGTCGTGGAGCGGAAGCTACTAGAAGGCCCCGAGTCACCGGCCATACGGGTGAGCACCACACGGTACACTCAGGGACGTGGGCTACTTATACCCGCCTCTAGCAAGGTAGCCAGAAGAGTACAGTCAGTTTGGGAGGCCTACAACTCCGCCTGGCCAGGGGAGATCCCATCTGCTCAAGGACTGACCAGGCCCCAATCGCTAGCCAGTACTCCGGGAGGGTCTATCTTTGTCACCAGTAAAGACCCTGAACTACACCGTACCGTCTCCGAGTGGTTCCTGCTACCCCCATCGTCCACGTCGGCTGCCCTGAGGCCATACCCCTCCCGTTGGGGGTTATGCTATCACGCTGCACAATCCTACCACCGGCCTCAGCGGTCTGCCCTGCAGCAGCAGCTCCTTAGCTGTACTCAACGGGTGGCGTAGTCGTCCAACATCTACCGCTGATACAGCGCCACTTAGTCTGACTCCCTGGGCACGGACCGGATCACCGCCACGAGACTACAACCCTCAAGAGATCCGGCTCCGGGTAAGCTCCCGCGTGCGCAACGCAGCGCGACACAGGCCCAGGGGCGCGTCAACTTTTGGCGTAGTCGGCAGGATCTCGTGCCCGCAACCACCGGGTACTGCGTGCCTGAAAAAGACTGTTCAAACTTACCTGTGATGAAGATTCCCGCCATCCGGCGCCATCTCCCGCTTCCTTCCCGCCATCGGTGGAGTTTTCCCGCCATCCGGCGCCATCTTCAGCCTTCTTCCCGCCATACGTGGAGTTTTCCCGCCATTGGACGCCATCTTGAGGACGCCGCGCGGGAAGAAGAGGGGCGTGGACTCCGAAAGCGCGCGAGAACTGAAGCCCCGCCTCACGTCCGGACGTTGCGTAAGGTCCTGGAAGGAGCCCAGCAGACGCCGACGTCACAGGAGCGCGACGGAAGGTCCTCAACCCTGACGATCCACTGCGGAGCCGCGGCCTACGGAAGAGGATCATCGCAAGGTAGGCCACGGTCCACTAGGGGGGAGAAGGATGTCGGATACGGAGGAGAGCTTCACCGCTTCAACCCCCACCAGCGCCACCAATGTGGCGGTCATGCCTTTCACCATGCCCTATATCCCGGGGGCAGCCTGGCTACCCCAGTACTCCGGGGAGTCACATACCCTGCATGACTTTACAGAAAAGCTGGATAGCCTCTTCCAGGTGTACCCCCTCACAGAGGAGCAAAAAGTGAGCATCCTGGTGGCCCAATTAACCGGGGCAGCCCAAAGGGAGGTAAAGTCCTGGCCACCTGGGGGGAGAACTGTCGCAGGGATACTAACCCGGCTGAGGGACACCTTTGATACCCGCACCTCAGCCGAGATTAAGCTTAGATTCTACGGGTGCAAACAGCGGGCACATGAGAGTATAAGGGACTATGCCCTAAACCTACAAGAGGCCCTGAGAGCCATTAAGCAGACCGACCCTGACGGCGTGGGAGACGAGGACAGGCTGTTGACTGAACAATTTATAGAGGGTTTATATTGCAATGCCCACCGAACCCAGTTGCGGGCAATGGCCTTACAGGACCCTCATCTGGGATTTGCACAGTTCAAGGACAGAGCCATCCGGGTGCTTCGAGAACCGGCACCAGGTGGCGTTGTGACCCACAGACGCCCCACTACCACTTACCACCAGGAGGCGGCGCCCTTGTCGGCAGGGCCTGTGGGAGCTGATGCGCAGGCTTTGAACAATGACCCGGCTCCAGACCTGCACCATCAGGTCCAAGAGCTAGCTAAAAGCGTTGCTGCGCTAACCCGAACTGTGCAGTCTTTACAGGTTTCCACTCCAGGGAAGATCCAGCTGGCATCCGGACCGGAGGACATCCCGTGGCGTCGACCAAGGAGGACCCCACCGGCCAGAGGAAGACCCAGCGACCGATACAACGAGGACGGACGACCCATCTGCCGCCGCTGCAATCAACCCGGACATATGGCAAGGTACTGTCCTTTAAACTGGCACAACCTGGGGTAGAGGGCCAACCCCCAGGAAAAAGATCACCAGGCCCATCGAACTGGCGCGACAAATATGTGGGAGGACGTCCAGTCTTACCCGTGGTACTGGATGGCATTCCTATGAGTGCCCTGCTGGACACCGGGTCACAGGTCACCACCATCCCGTACGTGCTCTTCAAGCAGTACTGGAATGACTCGGATATCACCCGCTACCCTGACGACGACTTGAGTATCATCGCCAGCAATGGTCAGCCCGTGCCACAGATTGGATTTAAAGAGGTGACCATTAAAATCGGTAGAGTCGAATTGGCAGCACAGGGACTGATCATTGTAGACATTGACAAACACGAGAGTCACCCAAAGATAACTCTAGGAACTAATGTAATTGAAAATTGTCTTGCAGAGGTGATTTTCCTTTTACAGCAGGTTGCCAAGAACGCCAGCTCCGGCCAGCAGCGAGTGCTCCAGAAAGAGATCCGGGCACTGATGCGACGGCAACAGCTAGAACTCTCCGGTGGTGAGATTGGTAGCGTGCGAATGTGTGACCCTTTCCCTATTGCCATGCCCCCAAAAAGTGAAATGATGATTTGGTGCCGGGCAGCTATTGGTCTGAGAGGTAGAGATTACCAGGCAATGGTAGAACCAGTTTACTCAGACAGTAGGCCCACCCTTTTGACAGCACGGGGGGTGGTCAATGTACGCCATGGGAGGGTGCCCGTTCGCATAATAAATATCGGGAAGAGGGAAGTGTACCTGCCTCGGTATGCCACGCTAGCCAAATTGTATACCATCAATCAAGATTCCATACAGTCCGTAGAACCCTTGCCTCCATCTTCCCCGGAGGAAGGTAACGGCTCTAAGAAAACGATGGAGGACTGGTGTCAGCAACTACATTTGGGTACTGACTCCACTCCCTCACACCAGAAACAGGGAGTCTATCGGGTGGTTCAAGAGTACGAGAGAGTGTTTAGTAAACACCCGTTAGACTTCGGGCGAGTCAAGGGGGTAGAACACCACATCCCCACGGGAGACCATCCTCCCATAAAAGAGAGGTATCGACCCGTACCCCCTGCACACTACCAACACGCCAAGGGGATGCTTAGAGACATGAAGGAGGCTGGGGTGATCAGGGATAGCTGTAGCCCCTGGGCAGCTCCACTAGTCTTAGTCAAAAAGAAAGACAACACCATGAGGATGTGTGTAGATTACCGGAAAATCAACCGTATCACACACAAGGATGCGTACCCCTTACCAAGGATAGAGGAGTCTTTGGCTGCTTTAAGATCTGCTAACTTCTTCTCTACCTTGGATCTCACTAGTGGGTACTGGCAGGTTCCTGTAGCAGAGGCGGACCGGGAGAAGACCGCATTCACCACCCCGATGGGACTTAGCGAGTTTACCTGCATGCCGTTCGGACTCTGCAACGCACCAGGAACCTTCCAACGATTAATGGAGTGCTGTCTGGGCCACAGAAACTTCGAGACGGTCTTGTTGTACCTGGACGATGTCATCGTATATTCCAAGACGTATGAGGACCACCTGAAACACCTGGCGGAAGTGTTCGAAGCTCTGGCAAGCTACGGCCTAAAGGTGAAACCCTCCAAGTGTCACCTCCTGAAACCAAAGGTGCAGTACCTGGGACACGTGGTGAGCGCTGACGGAGTGGCTCCCGACCCTGATAAGATCACCGCAATTAAGGAATGGCCAAGTCCCTCCAGTGTAAAAGAAGTGCGGCAGTTCCTCGGGTTGGTAGGCTATTACCGCAGATTCATCCCCGGTTTCACCAAAAAGGCAGCTCCTATGCAGGACCTCCTGATAGGCCAGTCCCGGAAGGCCAAGAACCAGAAGCTACCCTTCAGATGGGAGAAGTTAGAAGAAGAGTCCTTCCACCAGCTGAAGATGGCCCTCACGGGGGATGAAATCCTGGCGTACCCTGATTACAGCCAGCCCTTTATCCTCTACACCGACGCAAGTAACATCGGGCTAGGAGCCGTGCTGTCCCAGATCCAGCAGGGGAAAGAACGAGTAATCGCTTACGCCAGCCGAAAACTGCGACCCACCGAGAGAAACCCTGAGAATTAAAGCTCATTTAAGCTAGAGTTCCTGGCAGTGGTGTGGGCAGTCACCGAACGCTTTAAGCACTACCTCCCTTCTTCCCGGTTCATCGTGTACACGGATAACAACCCGTTGACACACCTGGACACGGCAAGACTCGGTGCCCTAGAGCAGAGATGGATGGCCCGTCTGTCCAACTACGAGTTCACAATCAAATACCGGGCAGGACGCTCCAATACCAACGCGGACGCCCTGTCCAGGATGCCAAACCTACCGGACGTAGGAGAAGATCCAGAGGGACTGGAAGAAGTTGAACTCCCCGCGTTCCACCGTCATGGGACTATCCAGTATTCCCATCGGGTAAAGAGTAAGCAAGCCGCTACGTTTAACCCCTTGCCTCACTACAACTGGGAGGAAACGCAAGACAGTGACCCTGCCGTCCGACTGGTGAAGGAGATGCTGACTCGGCCAGAGGCTCGCCTTGACCCAGACGCTCCGGAGGAAGCCAAGCAACTATGGGCTGAGAAGAGTCGACTGTTCCTTTACAAGGGGAAGTTGTGCCGCAGAATGGTTAACTCCCGGACGCATGAACTAATCTGGCAAGTAGTGGTGCCACGAAGAGACGCAGCCATGGTGATGGAGGCATACCACGACGGGGCTGGACACTTCGGATGGAAGAAGCTGGAGTTCCTGCTGCGCGAGCGGTTCCACTGGGTAGGCATGAGGGGAACCATCGAGAGGTGGTGCAGAGACTGTGGCCCGTGCAACCTAAGAAGGAAGGACCGTGCCAGCCAGAAGACTCCCCTGCAGTCCATCGTCACCCGGCAGCCGTTGGAACTGGTAGCCTTGGATCATGTAAAACTGACCCCAAGCAGAAGTGGCTACGTCTACGCACTAACCATCGTGGATCACTACTCCCGGTTCTTGGTTGTCGTCCCCGTCAAGGACTTAACAGCTCGAACAGCAGCTAGAGCCTTCCAGCAGCATTTCTGCCGTCCACACGGGTACCCGGACCAAGTGTTGACAGACCAGGGACCTGCCTTTGAAGCGGAGGTCTTCCAAGAATTCTGCACTCTGTATGGCTGCCGGAAGATAAGGACAACACCCTATCATCCGCAAACTAATGGACTTTGTGAGAAAATGAACCAGGTGGTAATGGATCTTCTGAAAACGTTGCCCCTGGAAGAACGCAGTCTGTGGCCTGAGAAGCTGCCCGATCTGGTGGACCTATACAACCACATCCCGGTAGGTTCCACCAACTGTACCCCGGCTTACCTAATGAGGGCAAGACCTGGTAAGTTACCTGTTGACCTGGAAATGGGAGTCCTGACACCCGAGGACACTTCACCAGAAGCAGACTGGGACACAGAGAGGCAGCAGCAGTACCGGAGAGTACAGGAGAGTGTGGAGCGAAGTCTCTGTCAGGCTAGGGAAAGACAAGAGAAAACTTACAACCAGTATGCTCCTGCTGTTCCCCTGGTACCCGGAGAGCAGGTCTTGAAGAGAAAAAGACGGCTCCACAAGTTGGACGACCAGTGGGAGAAGGACCCGTACACCGTACTGCCCTCAAGCCACGACAACCCAAAGGTCTGTACCATCAGTAAAGACGGAGGGGAAACCACGACCATTGTATCCCGGGATCACCTGAAGAAGTGTCCCGAACAGCTACGGAACCCTGAAGAGGAACAAGAAGACCCTCGACCCGTAGAGGAAAGGGAAGACATGGTTAGTACTGTGCTCGGAGACTTCCCTCGGTCTTGGACTCAAGTCAATGGCGCAGTTGTGGTACCCGTACTCACCTTCCTCCAACCAGCATCCCAAGCACCTACGGAGCGACAGGTAGAGCTGGAAGAGCAGCCGGTCCAGGAGGCAGAAGACTCCACACAAGCAGACCAGGAGGATCAACCCTCTGCTTATAGTGAGCCTGCCGTACCCCTAGTGAGCCAAGGAGCCGGTAGACAGCTGCCCAGTTTACCCTTGACAGCTCCTACACCCTGTAGTTCAGGGCTAGACAGTCAGCTCCGTAGGTCCACTAGGGCCACTAGAGGCCAGTTACCCGCACGTTGGAGGATTTGAAGTGTATAAATTGTTTTATTTGTGGTCACCTGTTTTTCTTGTTGCTTGTGTATAATTATGTGTTTCTAGTTGTTTATAGGAGTCTTTGGTGGATTTACCGGGAATCCTTTGTACATGGTTGGAGCGTAACCCAGGACGGACTAAAGACTGTTAAGGACTCGGGGCAGGACAGACCCCTACCTGGTTACGTCTCCCTGTTTTGGTGAAATGGACACCTTGCTTTTCTTCAAAGACTGCACCCGGTTACGGACATGCCGTGACCACCTTTATGTGTTTTTCTTATTGTATCATTATTGTTATACCTTGTTATGTTTTTCCAAAAATATGTTTAGTCCCGGAGTACTAAATTTCACTAGGGGGGAATGTGACACCCCAGGGGTCTGGTTGCCACAGTGATAGAGATATTACGTCTGAGAGCAGGTGGGAGGTCTCTTGGTCAGGGATCCTATGCATGCCACACCTCCTGCCCAGTCCTGGGAGGGGAAGAACTTCCCCTATATAAACCTAGGGCTGAGGCAGGGTTAGTGAGTAGAGAAGAGGTAGAGAAGAGAAGCAGCATAGGAAGAAACTACAGGAGCTCTGTAGGAGCAGTGCAACAAGGAGTCAGGGGCTGGCAGCTGCAGAGCTCGCCCTGACTGAGAAGATTTCTCACCGGACCCGGAGTCCGAGGCTGTGGGGACTAACTCCTATCCAGCAGCAGAAACCGACCGGCAGGGGATTGCAGGTCCTCTGGCCCAGAAACCCGAAGGCACGGTCACACGCGTGGGACCAGCACCGCTGTCGTGGAGCGGAAGCTACTAGAAGGCCCCGAGTCACCGGCCATACGGGTGAGTACCACACGGTACACTCAGGGACGTGGGCTACTTATACCCGCCTCTAGCAAGGTAGCCAGAAGAGTACAGTCAGTTTGGGAGGCCTACAACTCCGCCTGGCCAGGGGAGATCCCATCTGCTCAAGGACTGACCAGGCCCCAATCGCTAGCCAGTACTCCGGGAGGGTCTATCTTTGTCACCAGTAAAGACCCTGAACTACACCGTACCGTCTCCGAGTGGTTCCTGCTACCCCCATCGTCCACGTCGGCTGCCCTGAGGCCATACCCCTCCCGTTGGGGGTTATGCTATCACGCTGCACAATCCTACCACCGGCCTCAGCGGTCTGCCCTGCAGCAGCAGCTCCTTAGCTGTACTCAACGGGTGGCGTAGTCGTCCAACATCTACCGCTGATACAGCGCCACTTAGTCTGACTCCCTGGGCACGGACCGGATCACCGCCACGAGACTACAACCCTCAAGAGATCCGGCTCCGGGTAAGCTCCCGCGTGCGCAACGCAGCGCGACACAGGCCCAGGGGCGCGTCACATGTCACCCCTCATCCTTATCCTGTTATGCATGGCACCCCTAATCCCTGTCCTGGTATGCATGGCACCCCTCATCCCCAATCCTAGTATGCATGGCTCCCTCATCCTTATCCTGGTATGCATGGCACCCCTCATCCCCAATCCTAGTATGCATGGCTCCCTCATCCTTATCCTGGTATGCATGGCACCCCTCATCCCTAATCCTGGTATGCATGGCACCCCTCATCCTTATCCTGGTATGCATGGCACCCCTCATCTCTATCCTGGTATGCATGGAACCCCTCATCCCTATCCTGATATGCATGGCACCCCTCATCCCTATCCTGGTATGCATGAAACCCCTCATCCCTATCCTGGTATGCATGGCACCCCTCATCCCAAATCCTGGTATGCATGGCACCCCTCATCCTTATCCTGTTATGCATGGCACCCCTAATCCCTGTCCTGGTATGCATGGCACCCCTCATCCCCAATCCTAGTATGCATGGCTCCCTCATCCTTATCCTGGTATGCATGGCACCCCTCATCCCCAATCCTAGTATGCATGGCTACCTCATCCTTATCCTGGTATGCATGGCACCCCTCATCCCTAATCCTGGTATGCATGGCACCCCTCATCCTTATCCTGGTATGCATGGCACCCCTCATCTCTATCCTGGTATGCATGGAACCCCTCATCCCTATCCTGATATGCATGGCACCCCTCATCCCTATCCTGGTATGCATGAAACCCCTCATCCCTATCCTGGTATGCATGGCACCCCTCATCCCTATCCTGGTATGCATGGCACCCCTCATCCCTATCCTGGTATGCATGGCACCCCTCATCTTTATTCTGTTATGCATGGCACCCCTCATCCCTGTCCTGATATGCATGGCACCCCTCATCCCTGTCCTGGTATGCATGGCACCCCTCATCCTTATCCTGTTATGCATGGCACCCCTAATCCCTGTCCTGGTATGCATGGCACCCCTCATCCCTGTCCTTGTATGCATGGCCCCCTCATCTTTATCCTGTTATGCATGGCACCCCTAATCCCTGTCCTGGTATGCATGGCACCCCTAATCCCTGTCCTGGTATGCATGGCACCCCTAATCCCCATCAAGGTGCACATACAAAAAAAATAAACACTCCTATTCACCTCTCTTCTCTCCTCCAGCGGTGCGCCCTGTCTGCCTGCACTGATCTCTCCATGCATGACGTTACTGCCATGCGTGGCTCACAAGGAGAGATCAGTTGCCGGAAGTCACTGCTCCCCACGCCGGGACTGTGCGCGCGGGGAGCAGTGACTTCACTCTCCTTCATAGCCGGCACACAGCGGAGCCTGCGGCTGCTGCTGCTGCCGGCTATCTCGTGTGCCTGCTCATTAAAGGGCATGAATATTCACCCCTCTCCACTCCCATGGGCGTGGAGAGAGGTTGAATATTCATGCCCTTTAACAGCACACGCGATTCCGGCAGCAGCAGGAGCCGCGCTTCGCTCCGCTGTGTGCCGCTGTTAAGGAGCAGTGAATATTCATTTTCTTTAGCAGCAGGGACAGTGTAGGCTGCAGTGGGTAGCTGCTGCCTCCTGTGCCCAGATCCTCCGCCGCTACCGCTCCCCCCACACCCCGTATATATATCCACCCCCCCCAACATTCGGACTGGAAGACGCACCCCCCATTTTCCTTATGGTCCGAAAAATACGGTAATTCCACATGTGTTAATTCATAGTTATGATGCCTTCAGTGTGAATGTACAATTTTCATAGTCATGAAAATACAGAAAAATCTTTAAATGAGAAGGTGTGTCCAAACTTTTGGTCTGTACTGTATATATACAGGGTGGGCCATTTATATGGATACACCTAAATAAAATGGGAATGGTTAGCGATATCAACTTCCTGTTTGTGGCACATTAGTATATGGGAGGGGGAAAACTGTTCCAGTTTCCAGATCGGTGGTGACCATGGCGGCCATTTTGAAGTTGGCCATTTTGGATCCAACTTTGGTTTTTTCAATGGGAAGAGGGTCATGTGACACATCAAACTTATTGAGAATTTCATAAGAAAAACAATGGTGTGCTTAGTTTTAATGTAACTTTATTCTTTCATGAGTTATTTACAAGTTTCTCTTTGTTTACAGCCATTGACATGTTTCAGAGGTTAACACGTGAGGAGCGGATAGAAATTGTGTTGATGTTTGGTGAACGCAGTACCCGGGTCATTGCAGCAGATTTCAATGCAAGACACCCTACGAGACCACCCATCTTCCATGCTACAGTTAGCAAACTGCTTGCCAAATTTCGTGAAACAGGTTCAGTGTTGAATTTGCCAAAATGTGGATGCAAGAAAACTATCACTAATGAAGAAACATCAGTGGCTGTCCTAGCTTCATTCAGCAAGAGCCCACAGCGTAGCACTTGCCGTATGTCACTGGAGAGTGACATCAGTTGAACATCCCTTCGGCGGATATTAGCTACTCACAAATGGCACACTTATAAAATCCAGCTGCTGCAGCATCTCAATGAGGATGACCCAGATTGGCGCACTGAATTTGCAGAATGGGCAAAACAAAAATTGGAACAGGACCCTCAGTTTAGACAGAACATTATGTTCAGTGATGAGGCAAACTTTTTTGTGAATGGTGAAGTTAACAAACAAAACCACCGCTATTGGTCTGACACTAACCCACAGTGGATAGATCCCTCCAAGACTGTTGGAACACAAAAATTGATGGTATGGTGTGGTATATGGGGTACAAAGATAGTGGTGCCATTCTTCATCAATGGAAACCTCAATGCCACTGGATATCTGAAATTGCTACATGATGATATGTTGCCCTTTTTATGCAGTGAAGATTGCTTGTTCCCTGAGTTTTTCCAACAAGATGGTGCACCACTACATTATGGGTGTCAGGTCCGAGCATTCCTACATGAACAGTTTCCTGTTGGTCGTTGTGGGCCAGTTGAATAGCCACCAAGGTCTCCCGATCTGACGTCCTTAGAGTTTTATCTTTGGGGTCATCTGAAGACAATTGTCTATGCCGTGAAGATACAAGATGTGCAGCATCTGAAACAACGGATATTGGAAGCCTGTGCTAGCATTTCTTCTGCGGTGTTGCTATCAGTGTGTCAAGAGTGGGAGAAGAGGGTTGCATTGACAATCCAACACAATGGACAGCACTTCAAACACATTTTATTAGTGGTCAAAAACTTGTAAAAAACTCATGAAAGAATAAAGTTACGTTAAAACCAAGCACACCATTGCTTTTCTTATGAAATTCTCAATAAGTTTGATGTGTCACATGACCCTCTTCCCATTGAAAAAATAAAGTTGGATCCAAAATGGCCAACTTCAAAATGGCCGCCATGGTCAGCACCCATCTGGAACAGTTTTCCCCTCCAATATACTAATGTGCCACAAGCAGGGAGTTGATATCACCAACCATTCCCATTTTATTTAGGTGTATCCCACCCTGTATATATATATATATATATATATATATATATATATATATATATATATATATATATATATATACTACCGTTCAAAAGTTTGGGGTAATTTAGAAATTTAATTATTTTTGAAAGAAAAGCACATTTTTTTTCAATGAAGCTAACATTAAATTAATCAGAAATACACTCTACTGTATAAAAAAATATATATACCGGGACTGCGCCATTTAACAATTACTCACTGATGGGTGCCAGGCATCCAAACAGTCTGTCCAAACTGTAGCATATCAAAAAAGAGTAAATCAGAAGGCAGCACTCCAAACTACAGAGAAATTCTTCGAAAAAATGGACTTTATTGAGCCCAAGTGGCGACGTTTCGGTTCATAGAACCTTTTTCAAGCCGTGAAAAACCTTGAAAAAGGTTCTATGAACCGAAACGTCGCCATTTGGGCTCAATAAAGTCCATTTTTTTCCAAGAATTTCTCTGTAGTTTGGAGTGCTGCCTTCTGATTTACTCTTATATATATATATATATATATATATATATACACTGTGTGTATATATATATATATATATATATCTATATATTTAAATTTGGTGTTATGAAGCCCCAGTAAAAATAATATTTAGCACTCATTTTTTCATTTTCTTAGTAGTGGAGTAGAGGATGAGTGGATTGATCTGCAAAGGATCGAGTTCAAGTCAAGTTTCACAGGATTTTGAACATCCTGACATTTGATTCGCGGCTCGGGAAAAAAAAAACTCGCTAGGCACCATTTCCCACACTGCTGAAGCATCAATGAGCAGGCTAACATCTTAATGTCCCCATTATGCCCTGCAGCTATGACATCATACAGATTATCATACCTTGTACAGTGGTGGTCAGTACCTGGGCCATCAAAGATTAGCGGTTCCCAGTGGATTACAGTTTGTACGGTGAAGTAGTTCTCCATCTCGAGAGTTACAGCGTAAGTGTCTTTTTCCTATACAGTGTAAGCTTTTATGATCAGCAGGGTCCTCTCTCTCTTGCTGTGTCTTGTAGAGAATAAGCTCTTATTTTCAGCGGGGTCTTCCCTCTCCTATAAGATGTAAGCTCTTATGGTCAGTGGGGTTCTTTTCTCTCTTCTCTTTTCCATTGGTATTTTCTGATGATTTACAAGCTTTGCAGTATTGAGATCTGTGTAAATTTATCTGCTGCAAATCGACTTTTTGGGGGAAAATTTGGAGAAGTCGGTGAATTCTAATTTCGAAAGATCCACATATCTATACAAGAGTTAATAGGAAAAAATTAAAACCACAATTTATTATACAATTTCTACCAAATGCGGCAATACCCTACATATGGTCGAAAACTACTGTTTTGACAGGACTCAGAAGAGAAAGAGCACCATTTGGTCTTTGGATAGAAAAATTGGCTGGAATAAATTGTGGATGCCATGATGCATTTGTAGAGCCCCTGAGATGACAAAACAGCATAAACCCCCAAAAGTAATGTCATTTTGGAATTTGTACCCCTCAAGGAACTCATCTAAGGGTATAGTGACCATTTTGGTGTTTCACAAAAGTTAATAACATTGGACACAATAAAAAATGACATTTTTTCCATAAAAATGTTGCTGTAGTCTAAACAATTTTTAATTTTCGCAAATGTATTAGGAAAAGATAGACCCATAATTATGTTATGTAATTTCTGCTGAATGGAGTGATAATCCATATGTGGTTGGAAACCACTGTTTGGCTATACAACAGGGCTCGGAAGAGAGGAGCACTATCTGAATTTTGGAGTGCAGATCCTTCTGGAATACATCGCAGCATTTGCAGTACCCCCGACAAGTCAAATCAGCAGAAAAACTAAATTACACACCACAATGAATTCGTCTGTGGATGCAATGATTATTTTGGTCCCCCAGGTGTCTTCCGGGAAAAAAAGCATGGGCTGAGAGTGAAAATTTCAAATATGCCAACTCAATGCCCATACATTGGGCCCAGCTTGTGCTTCTGGAGGCACATTCCGTAAATTGTTCAGTGGGTTCTTCTTGGTACATTAAGGCCATACATGTGGATGCTAACTGGAGTTTAGGCACACTGTGGGGCTCAACAGAGGGGGAGAGTGAGACAAGCAATTGGATTGGGGAGTCCAGATTCTGCTGGATTGGTATTTGGGTGCCATGTCACTTTTCCAGAGCCGTTGTCATATCAATAATTTGGAAATCTCCTATTTTTCCCTTTACAGATGATGGATCTGAGTGGGGGCTTGTTTTTTGTGGCTTGATTTGCAGTTTTTATTACTAACATTTTGGGTTACATTCCATTTTTCAGTAGGACTTTTGGTTCACATTTATCCTGTGCTCTACTCTGAGCATTTATATCGGGGTTTCCATCTAAGTCTAAGTTTTTTATGGGACGAGATGACATTTTCAGTGATACCATTTTTTTTACATACAAATTTCTTATCTCTTTTTATTCAATTTTATGTGTGTCAGTATACTGAAAAAGGTACTTTTTTGGTTTATGTTTTTCTCTTTTTTTTGGCTACACGAGATAATTAATGTGACAGTTTTATATTTTTGGTCATTCTGGATGTGGCAATACCAATTATGTGTACTGCGTTATTAGTGACAACATATTGACTTGATTTTTTTTGTCGGTTTTTCTTTCTACACTTTTACAAAATTGATTCTTTTTTTTACATTTTTACCTAGTCCTACTTCGGGACTTGAAAATTATACATATTGATTATTGGTCTCATGCACTGCAGTACTGCAGTGCATGAGAGCTGTGAGTTTTACACTGATACTTAGGTTGCGTGCCCACGATCAATCTATAATAGCAGCGTTTTGGACGCAGCTCACCTGTTCTGCGTCCAAAACGCTGCCTTCTATAGTAGAAGCACAGTGGATGGGATTTATAGAAATGCTGTGCTTTTATTTGATGTGGCATAAACTCAACGGCAGCGCAGCTTCACGAGCCGCAGTATATCAATCTCTGTTACGGAGACGCCAGTCTCCGCAACAGAATTTCCCACAATAGAATGTATAGGGTGCAGTAACTCCCCATGTGTTCAATGAACACATGCGTTTTTACCTGCGTGATCAGACACAGCGCTTTGGACGCAGCGAAAATACGCTGCGTCCAAAGCGCTGCTATAGCATGATCGTGGGCACATAGCCTTAGCCTGTTAGATCCTGCTTATGGCAGGGCCTAAGAGGCTATTATAACTGGAAGACTCCATATTCACAGGCCACAATAACACCAATTGTGACTGAGACAGGGGGCTGTATAACACCCTCTTGCAGTGCTTGACAGCCAGATCTGAACTTTTCTGTGACATCACTGAGAAGATCAGAGCCATAAAAGAAGGCTAATCCAGCATGCTTCACTCTGATTGGTCTGTCTGTAAAGACAGGCCATTTACAGCGATTGCTGGGCAGGATCAAAGCTGATTGGTCCTGGGTTGGCTTGCTGCATGCTTACTGTGTAGGAGATTGCAGTTTTTATTAAACTGTCACACTGCAATTTTGTGCAGTGATAGTTTAACTTATTTAAGTACATGTATGGCGGAAGGTGGTAACGAACTGCTCCACCGACGTACATGTATGTCATTTTGAGTTAAGGGGTTAAAGAGTTATAAACCAACAGTAAATTACTGGACAATTTCTAAATTAAGAGACTTTTTGCAGTGTTTATAAATAAAACTTGATGGGTCCATAATATCACTTAGAATCTTTAAATGCTGACTGTCCATGATTTTTGAAAACGTTATCCAGAAAGAAAATATCAGTTTGGCATAATGCGCTTTGGACAATCCATTTTTGTTGAATATTACATTTCTCTGTTACATCACGCAAAGCACACACATGATATAATGGAATCATTCAAAAATAATGTTCCTGTGTCTATCGATTGCTGTTACATACAGTACTTATTATGGTGCTGCTTCCTGGTGTTAGTTAGAATCTTCTTCAAAATGTCAACCTAATGTGCTTAGTCTGGTTAGAAGAAGCAGCTTCTAGTGTCCCTATTACTGATCCTCTTAGTACCCCACATAATAATGCCCACCACTTTGCCTCTTACAAAGTAAAATGCCTCATTTGTGCCCCTTACATTGTAAAAATGCGCCCTAGAAAATATTAATGCCCTGTGCAAATGCCCCTAGAAAGTAATAATACACCCAGTGTGCCAAGTTGACAATCACAATACCCTGAGTGCCCTAGAACAATTCTTCTTCTTAAGTGGCCACTTAACATTTAATAATGTCCTGAGCACCCCCATATATAGTTCCCCTCCACATAGCATGATGCCCCCAACAACTCCCACATTCACAGCATGTTGACCCCACAGCTCCCTATACACAGTATGATGGATCCCACAGTAGCCCTCTCCCACTGTATGACAGCCCCAGTAGCTACCCCACTGTATGATAACCCTCTGTAGCACCCCACACTGTAAGATGGTCCCCAGTAGCCTCTCACACTGTAAGATGGACCCCAGTAGTCCCCTTACACTGTAAGATGGCCCCCAGTAGTCCAGTAGCCTCCACACACTATGCATGGCCCCCATTAGTCCCCCACACTATAAGCTTGGCCCCCAGTATTCCAGTAGTCCCCCACACTGTACACATGGCCCCTAGTGTCCCCTCATACTGTATTCAGGGTCCCCAGTAGCCTCGCCCACACTGTATGCATGGCCTCCAGTAGCACCCCACATTGTATGCATGGCCCCCAAGTAGCCCCCCACACTGTATGCAGGGCCCCCAGTAGCACTGCACATTGTATGCATGGCCCCACATTAGCCCTCCCACACTGTATGCATGGCCCCCAGTAGCCTCCCCCCATATTGTATGCATGGCCCAAAATTAGCCCTCCCACATTGTATGCATGGCCCCCAGTATCCCACCACATTGTATGCATGGCCTCACAGTAGACCTTCCACATTGTATGCATGGCCCCCATTAGTCCCCCACACTGTATGCAGGGCCCCCAGTAGCCTCCCTCCACATTGTATGTATGGTCCCACATTAGCCCTCCCACATTGTATACATGCCCCCCAGTAGCCTCTCCCCACATTGTGTGTATTGCCCTGCATTAGCCCTCCCATATTGTATACATGACCCCAGTATCCCCCCACATTGTATGCATGGCCCCACAGTTGCCCTCCCACATTGTAGGCATGCCCCAGTAGCCCCACACACTGTATGCATGGCCCCAGTATTCCAGTAGCCCACCCCACACTGTATGCATGGCCCCCAGTAGAGCCCCACCCTACCACCCACTGAATGCAGGGACCCCAGTAGTCCCACCACGTGCACTATTAAAATAAAATAAAAACATCTTATACTCACCTAACCATAGATCCTGAGGAGTCCGCTGGCAGACAGGACCGAGGTGTGGGAGGAGCAACGAGGTGATGTCATTGCGCCATGGCACGCAGAGTCCCGGAATGATGGCATCCACCCCCCACCTCGTCCGTGAGTCTCATTGATTTTCTGTAGACTGCAGGATTAAATCGACCTGAGGCCTACAGATTGTTGAGACTGAGCGGTAGTGCAGGGAGATCATCTCTCCGTGCTCTACTGCTGAGTTTAACTGTCTCGGTGCATTGCGCACAACGATACAGTCTAGAGTAGCAGTAGCTCTGGGTTGGCCCCTGTGAGCGGGGGGCCCAGGGCGACCACACCCTCTGCCCCCCGGTATCCACACTACTGAAATGAACTTATCACAGGCATCTCACTGTTGAAACCCCCTATGATTAACTGTAATATTAGCAGCAACCTTGCAACAAGTGATATTGATTGTGATGGTGGATCTGCTCCTCAGAGCTCCCCCTTCCTTCTGAAACATTATGTCACACATCAGGGAGTGTGGCATGCTTCTGGCTTCTAGTAACAGCCAGCCCCCTGATAACATTTCCTTCGAATCAGTCCAAGATCAGGTGGCATGGCCGAACCCGTGCAAGCTACAGTCACATCCTATCTGAGTTCTGCTTGCCCTCCCCCTCCAATCTCCACTCAGGTCCCATGCCTTATTTCACAGTTTCTCTATTACAGTCATAGCTCCCTGCACACTCCTGAACATGTCATAAAGAAGCTGCAAATATAGGCTGCGATCAACTGCAGAGCAAGTCATAACAGTGCATAATGTGTACAGAGACAGAGTGCTGATCCACACATCTCAGTGCACAGCGGTGTAACTAGAGTCTGATGGGGCAGCATGGTGGCTCAGTGGTTAGCATTGTAACCCTACAGCGCTGGGGTCCTGGGTTCAATTCCAACCAATGACAACATCTGCAATGAGTTTGTATGTTCTCCCTGTCACAGAGTGCATCTTCTTACAGTCACCGCTGTACTTACGAGAGCTTCAATCAGCAAGATATCTTGAGTAAACAGTATTTACTTCATACTGGATAAACATGAGATACAATTCAATGTCACACAGTCCGTGTGCTGCTGACATAACACATACAGAAAAAAAAAACACACAGGAAGTAAAAACAACCAACAATTGAGAGCTTCCCTCCCCACATTACAGCAAGCATATAACTTTACACACTATCGCCATCTGCTGTCTGGTTAGTATAAAGTCCTCCTTTCACTTATAATAAGTCCTAATCTGTTGCATATGCCAACACCCTTTCTCAACAGTAAGGACTTATTCAATCAAACCCAACTTTTTTATTAGTCTCTGGTGTTTATCAGCATTCAACGCCTTCGTGAAGATGTCTGCTGTCATTTCTTCAGTAGGACAATGCTCTAACTTCAAAACTCCTTGTTCCTGATGATCTCTCAAGAAATGATATTTCACATCAATATGCTTGGTTCTTGGATTGACTCTTTCCATCTGAGCAAGAACAAGACATCCTTGATTGTCCTCTTTCAGTTTTGTTGGTTCCAACTGTGGTTGTCCTAATTCTGTCAACAATTGTCTTAACCACAGTACTTCTAGACTCGCATGTGCTGCGGCAACATATTCTGCTTCTGTTGAAGACAGTGTCACAATTGACTGTTTCTTACTTGTCCAACTTATTGGTCCACCTGAGAGAAAAAAAATATGTCCACTGGTAGATCTTCTGTCAGTTGGATCTCCAGCCCAATCTGCATCAACATATCCTGTTAAAATGCAATTATCACTTGTGGGTAATTTCAGCTTAACATTGCTAGTTCCTTTCAAATAACGCATTACTCTCTTCACGGCATTCCAATCAGCTTTATTTGGTTTTGATACCTTTCTACTCAGGATTCCTACTGCTGCTGCGATGTCTGGTCTTGTAACGGTTGCTAGATACAGTAGTTTTCCTATTGCTGTTCTGTATTCTTCATTATTTGGTAGCATATTTTTTTCACTGTTCATCTCTTTGAGATAATTAGTTTCCATTGGAGACTTTACTGTTTTTGCATCCTTTAATCCAAATTTTTCTGTTATGTCTTGAATCATGTGATTTTGATTCAGTAGGAAACTTCCATCTTCTTCTCTTTCTACCTGTATTCCTAGGTACTGTTTCACATTTCCCAAGTCTTTGATTTCGAAATGTTGCTTCAGGATTTTTAGAATGTTTTCTTTATCCCTTTCTTGTTTAAAACAAATCAAAATGTCGTCTACATATATGAGTACATAAATCCATCTATTAATCAGCCTTTTTGTGTACAAGCATGGATCAGCTTTGCTTCTATGAAATTTTTCATTTGTAAGTACTTCCGTGATTTTGTCATTCCACGCTTTAGCTGCTTGCTTTAAACCATATATGCTTTTCTGTAGTTTGCAAACTTTGTTTGGATTTCTTTCATCTTTGAATCCTGGAGGTTGTTCCATGTAAATGTCTTCTGTTAAATCTCCATTCAAAAAAGCTGTCTTTACATCCAGATGTCTCAGTTCCATCTGTTTCATTGCTGCAACTGTAAGTAAAGTTCTTATTGTAGTGTGTTTGACAACTGGAGCAAATGTATCATCATAGTCTTCTCCATATTTTTAAGAATACCCTTTAGCTACAAGTCTTGCTCGGTATCTTTCAGCTGTGCCATCTGTTTGGTATTTTACTTTAAAAATCCATTTACATCCTATGGCTTTTCTTCCTTCTGGCAACTCTGTTAGTGTCCATGTATTTGAATCATGCATGGATTTAATTTCTGTTTCTGTTGCTTCTATCCATTTATTAGCTTCTTCTTCAGGAAGTTTAGATATGTCTTCCCAAGAGGTAGGCTCATAGATTTTTCTTATGCTTGTCTTGTATGAGAGACGTTTTGGTGGTTTCCCTTTGTTCTCTCTCATTGAACGTCTTGGTTCTGTGTCTGTTTGTAGTTGTGATTCTTCACTTTCAGTAGTTTGTTCTTCATTAATTTCTACTTCTTTCTCATCAGATATTTCTTCAGTTATGTCACTATTGTTTTTCTCATTTTTTGTTTCAACTGAAATCATTATGTCTTCATTTAAATCTTCAATGAATGTTACACTGTTACTCACCGTAACTCTGTCTGTTTTGGGATCTAGGATTCTATATCCTTTGCAATTTTCACTATATCCAAAGAATATTCCTTCCATGGATCTGTTTTGAAGTTTGGAACGTTTTTCTGTTGGAATGAAAATAAAAACTTTAGATCCAAAAACTTTTAAATGATTGACACTTGGTTTCATACTTTGCCACAGTTCATATGGAGTTTGTCAGTTTTCTGGAAAAAAAGTCGGTTCTGTAGATATGTAGCTGTCATTGCTGCCTCACCCCAATATTTCTCTGGTAGTTTGGAATCCGTCAGCATACATCTTATCATTTCTGTTAGAGTTCAGTTTTTCCTTTCTGCTACTCCATTTTGTTCAGGTGTGTATGGAACAGTTTTCTGGTGTTCTATTCCATTTTGTCTTAAGTAGTCTTCTATTCTGTGACCTGTAAATTCACTTCCATTATCACTTCTGATGGCAATTGGCTTCCTTTGAAATTTGTTACTTGATCTTGTTACATAGTCTACAAGTTTATCAAAAACTTCACTTTTGTTCTTAATTAAGTATGTGACTGTGTATCTTGAGTAGTCGTATATAAAAGTCAACATGTATCTATTGCCTCCTGATGTAGTCACTTTCATGGGTCCACATACGTCAGTATGCACCAAATTAAGTGGTCTTTCGCTTTTCATCTCACTTTCTTTTGGAATAGATATCCTTGTGGCTTTGGATTTTATACAAAAATCACATCTTACGGTAATTGAGCAATCTGATATCTTTAAATCTTTTGTCAATTCTTTTTTCCTGTAGTTCCCTTATACTGTCAGGGTGTCTATGTCCTAGACGTCTATGCCACATGTGAATACAGTTTTTGTGATCATGTGTACATACCTTCATCTGTTCCTTTGGTGTGTCAAAATGATATAATTGTTCATCTGCCTTGACTTTGGTTATCACCTTATTTCCTGCAATAATTGCACACTCATTGTCTTTGAATTTTACTGTAAGTCCTTTTGCTGTTAAACGTTTCACAGATAATAATCCGCCTTCCAATTTTGGAACATACAACACATCCTGTACAAGTATCTTTGAATCTTGTCCGAACTTGTTTGAACAATTTAGCATACCTTGTACCTTCTTCGGTTATTTTGCTTCCATCTGCAAGATAAATGGCTTCTTTCTTATCTAAATCAAGATCAGTAAAGAAATTCTTGTCACTTGTCATATCACTCGTTGCTCCTGAATAAATACACCAACCAAGTGATGATTTCTTGTCTGTTACTTTAAATGTGCCATTCCAATTATTCTCACATGAATTGGAAATTGTGTTTTTTACTTTCGGTGTATGGTTTTTATGTTGTAATTTTTGTTGTTCTGCTTTCCATATGGTACAGTCTGTAGCATCGGCGTCTCTGTCCCCTGCCAGGCAGAGACGCTGTCCCTCTCACCTCCCCGCTCCCCGCGCGGTGTCCTCCTGCGCTCCTCTTCCTGCTGCTGCCGGCGCGTGCAGCTTCCCGGGCACTGTGCTTAGGGCGCGCGCGCGCGCTCCC
The DNA here is from genome assembly GCF_046119375.1 of Phyllobates terribilis. Taxonomy (NCBI): domain Eukaryota; kingdom Metazoa; phylum Chordata; class Amphibia; order Anura; family Dendrobatidae; genus Phyllobates; species Phyllobates terribilis. The sequence continues at coordinate 177,931,308 of NW_027362761.1, read as the reverse complement.
TCTCTCTTAGAGGGGCCGCGCGCGTCATCCTAAAGAGTCCCCGGCCAATAGCCGAGGGTCCTCCCATATATAAGGCACCTCCTCCAAAATGGAGGTGCCCGAGCAAAAGTTGATGCACAGCATACTTACCTCTGCTTCAGCCCTCAGGTCCAGTTGCCAGCCTGACTACTGTTCCAGTCCGCCAGCCTGACTACTCTCCAGCCCGACAGTCTGCCTTCCGTTCTACCCGCCAGTCTGTCTATGGGCAAGTCCGCCTGCTTACCAGGAAGCACCTGCCAGTTACCTGCCTGCTACCTGCCGTGCCTGCTAGCCCGCTTACCTGGGAGCACTCGCCTGTTACCTGCCTGTTACCTGATAGCCTACCTGGAGACTCCTGCTGTCACTTGCCGTGACCACCCACCTGCTAACCTAGAGACTTCAGCCTGCTTGGCCGTCACTTGCCATAGCCTACCTGGAGGCTCCTGCTGTCACTTGCCGTGACCACCTCTCTGTTATCCAGAGACTTCTGCCTGCCTGTTGTGTCCATCCGCTACCGGTCAGTCCCAGTCTGCTGACCCGTGGGAGCCACCTGCTCTCTTACAAGGTCGTCCCCAGAGTGGCACTTGGTCCCTCTGCTCGGTCCCTCCCTGGTCACAGAGTCGTTTGCCGCCGTACGACCAGGGTCGGTCTGAGTTGATACTTAGTTACGCCCCTCTGGATCCCTCCTTGCACCGCGGCACAGAGGTTCCACCACCCGGATCCATAACAGTTTGCTCGGGCCATGGAACCCGGTGGCACCCAAGCTCCCTCGCTCTCTGACCTATACCAGGAGGTGTCCCGTCAGAGATCCCAACAGGAAACCATCCTGAACTTCCTGCGGAGTGTCAACTCCCGCCTGGACACACTGCCTGTTCCTCCTGCGTCCACCTCGAGTCGTACGACTCCCACTCTGGCAGCGCCGCTGCCCACCAATACCATGGCATCCAGCCCCGGTCCCCGGCTTTCTGCACTTCCTCGTTTTGGTGGCGACCCCGCCTTAGCTCGAGGTTTCATAAACCAGTGCACCCTGCACTTTGAACTTTTGGCACATCAGTTCATCTCCGACCGGGCCAAAGTGGCATTCATCATGTCCCATCTCACTGGGGAAGCACTGGCATGGCTAAATCCCCTGTGGGAGAGAGGGGATCCCCTGGTGTCCGACCTGTCATCTTTCCTCGCTGCTTTCCGGAAAGTCTTCGATGAACCAGGGCGAAAATCCTCTTCTGCCTCCTCTCTGCTACATCTCTGCCAAGGGAGTCTCACCGTGGGCCAATATGCCATACGGTTCCGTACCCTCGCTTCTGAGCTTGCCTGGGATAACGAGGCTCTGGTGTCCGTCTTCTGGGAGGGTCTTTCCGGTCGGATTAAGGATGAGCTAGCCAGTCGGGACATTCCTACCACCCTGGATGACCTGGTGTCACTCGCTACCCGGATTGACATCCGGTTCCAAGAACGCACCAAAGAGACCACTCGGCAGAGAAAGTTCCCCCGCCTTGCTCCTACTTTCCAGAGACCTGCCTCTCAACCAGTCAGTCCCCGGGCGCACTCGCCCGAACCCATGCAGATAGACCAGACCAAGATGGTCAAATCTCGCCAAGAGTCACGTCGAGCCGAGGGGAGCTGTTTCTATTGTGGCAGTAAAGAGCACCTGATCCGTTCCTGCCCGGAGAGGCCGGGAAACTTCAGTGTCTAGGACCGCTCGGAGAGGTCGTCCTAGGCAAAAGTAAGCCCTCTCCATCCCTGACTTTGTCTGTCTCTATCTCCTGGGGAGAGAACCGTCTCCTTGAAATTGCTCATCTGGATTCTGGAGCAGCTGGAAACCTCATTTCCCAGTCCCTGGTAGAGAGATACCATATTCCCACCAAACCTCTAGCTGAACCATTGTCCGTCACCTCCGTGGATGGAAGACTCCTTCCGGTGACCATCCTGCTCATCACTGAGCCCCTAACCCTGCAGGTGGGAATGCTGCACTCGGAGAAAATCTCCTTCCATGTGCTGTCCAGACTCTCTCACTCCCTATTGCTAGGTCTACCCTGGCTGCAGACACATGAACTTGTGCTGAACTGGCAATCCGGTGAAGTACTCCGGTGGGGGCAGAACTGCCATAGGACCTGCCTGATTCCGGTTTGCCCGACTCGTCCACCACCTACCCCAGCTAATTTACCCGGTCTACCGGCTCCTTACTGGTCCTACGCGGATGTCTTCGGTATAAAGGAAGCAGAGACACTGCCACCTCATAGGCCATATGATTGCCCGATCGACCTGGTACCTGGCGCCACTCCACCCCGTGGGCGTATTTACCCGTTGTCGGCGGCTGAAACCCGAGCCATTTCTGAGTACATTGAGGAGAATCTGGTTAGGGGATTCATCCGGAAATCTACCTCCCGGACTGGAGCCGGGTTCTTCTTTGTCAAGAAGAAGGATGGTCCGCTACGCCCCTGTATTGATTATAGAGAACTCAATCAGATCACGGTAAAAAACAAATATCCCCTGCCGCTCATCTCCGAGTTGTTTGATCGCCTTAAGGGCGCCAGGATCTTTTCCAAGCTGGATCTTCGTGGAGCGTATAACCCGGTCCGAATCCGTCAAGGAGATGAGTGGAAGACGGCATTCAATACCCGGGACGGTCACTATGAGTACCGTGTGATGCCCTTCGGTCTCTGCAATGCTCCCGCTGTCTTCCAAGAATTGGTCAACGACATCTTCCGTGATCTTCTTTACTCCTGCGTGGTGGTATACCTGGACGATATCTTGGTCATCTCTCCGGATCTTCCCACACACCGGAGGGATGTTCGTCAGGTCCTGCTTAGGCTCAGGCAGAACCACCTCTATGCAAAATACGAGAAGTGCCTCTGCGAGCAGACCTCCCTTCCATTCCTGGGCTATGTTATCTCCCAGACAGGCCTACGAATGGATCCTGAGAAGCTCTCTGCTATCCTAAAGTGGCCCCGTCCTGAGGGGTTGAAGGCAATTCAGCGATTCCTGGGCTTCGCCAACTACTATCGTCTCTTCATCCCGCACTTCTCTTCTCGGACTGCTCCCATATCTGCGCTCACCCGTAAGGGAGCAAATCCCAAAATCCCAAGGAATGGTCGCCCGAAGCTGAGGAGGCCTTCCTTTCCTTAAAGCAAGCCTTCTCCTCTGCCCTAGTGCTGCACCGTCCGGATAGCAACAAACAGTTCTACCTGCAAGTTGATACTTCCTCCTCCGGAGCAGGAGCGGTGCTCACCCAAAAGTCTTCTTCCGGGAGAATGGTAACCTGCGGCTTCTTCTCCAAACTCTTCTCCTCCTCTGAGCGCAACTACTCTATAGGAGACCGAGAACTGTTAGCAGTTAAATTGGCGCTGGAGGAGTGGCGTTACCTGCTTGAAGGGGCTCTATACCCGGTGATCATCTATATGGATCACAAAAACCTGGCATATCTCCAGAATGCCCAAAGACTCAACCCGTGCCAGGCCCGGTGGTCTTTGTTCTTCGCCCGCTTCGACTTCGTCCTACATTTCCGCCCGGCAGACAAGAATGTCAAAGCTGACGCCTTGTCCCGATCCTTCCTGTCCTCCGATCAAGAGGAGGAGCCTATGCACATCATCGACCCCTCCAAAGTGATGAATGTGGCCCCCTTGGATCTGACTCATCTTCCACCCAGTAAGACGTTTATAGCAGTACCGGATCGTGAGAAGGTTCTTCGCTGGGGTCATTCATCTAAACTAGCCGGCCATGCTGGCCAAAAGAAGACCTTCCTGCTCATTGCCCGGCATTACTGGTGGCCTACCCTGCGCAAGGATGTGGTAGACTTCATCTCAGCCTGTTCGTCCTGTGCCCGCAACAAAGTTCCCAGACATCTACCAGCCGGTCATCTCCTGCCCCTTCCCGTACCTGATGCTCCGTGGCAACACATTCCTATGGACTTTATTACAGATCTTCCTGTCTCTGCCGGTTCTACAGTCATTTGGGTGGTCGCCGACCGCTTTTCTAAAATGGCACACTTCATCCCTCTGCCTGGTCTCCCGTCTGCATCAGTGCTAGCTAAGGACTTCTTCCTCCACATCTTCCGTCTCCATGGCCTACTCCTCCACATCGTGTCGGATAGAGGGGTTCAGTTCACCTCACGTTTCTGGCGAGCTACGTGTAAGCTGCTGGATGTGACCTAGGATTTCTCCTCCGCTTATCATCCACAGTCCAATGGTCAAGTGGAGCGGATCAACCAGATCCTTACCAGCTACCTCCGGCACTTTGTTAACGCTCACCATACTGATTGGGTGGATCTCCTGCCATGGGCCGAATTCTCCTACAACAACCATGAGAGCGAATCATCTTCCAAGTCTCCGTTCTTTATAGTCTATGGTCAACATCCCCGGATTCCGTTTCCCGTCTCCATTTCTGTGGACAACCCTGCCGCGGAGTCTCTGGTCAGCGAATTTTCCACCATTTGGGAGAATACTAGGTCCGCACTTCTTCAGCCCTCCGAGCGGATGAAGAGACATGCTGACAAGAGACGTCTGGATCCGCCTCAATTCCATCCCGGAGACAAGGTTTGGCTCTCCTCCAAACATGTTCGGCTCAAAATACCCTCCTACAAGTTGGGTCCTTGGTTCATCGGTCCATTTGAAGTCCTTAAACAAATCAATCCTGTGGCCTACAAGTTAAAACTCCCAGCCACCTTACGGATTCCCAACTCCTTCCATGTATCTCTCCTCAAGCCAGTTGTCTTTAATTCTTTCTCCAACAATCCAGGTTCTTCCCCTGCTCCGGTTTCTGCTGAGGACGTTTTTGAGGTAGAGAATATTCTGGCTACCAAAAGGGTAAGAGGAAAAACCTTTTTTCTGGTGGATTGGAAGGGGTTTGGCCCAGAGGAGAGAACTTGGGAACCCAGGGAAAACATCCATGCCCCACTTCTCCTTGAAAAATTTCTTTCTGGCCTAAAAAAGAGGTGGCGTAAAGGGGGGGGGTACTGTAGCATCGGCGTCTCTGCCCCCTGCCAGGCAGAGACGCCGTCCCTCTCACCTCCCCACTCCCCACGCGGCGTCCTCCTGCGCTCCTCTTCCTGCTGCTGCCGGCGCGCACAGCTTCCCGGGCACTGTGCTTAGGGTGCGCGCTCCCTCTCTCTTAAAGGGGCCGCGCGCGTCGTCCTAAGGAGTCCCCGGCCAATAGCCGAGGGTCCTTCCATATATAAGGCACCTCCTCCAAAATGGAGGTGCCCGAGCAAAAGTTTATGCACAGCATACTTACCTCTGCTTCAGCCCTCAGGTCCAGTTGCCAGCCTGACTACTGTTCCAGTCCGCCAGCCTGACTACTCTCCAGCCTGTTACCTGCTTGTTACCTGATAGCCTACCTGGAGGCTCCTGCTGTCACTTGGCATGACCACCCACCTGCTAACCTAGAGACTTCAGCCTGCTTGGCCGTCACTTGCCGTAGCCTACCTGGAGGCTCCTGCTGTCACTTGCCGTGACCACCTCTCTGTTACCTAGAGACTTCTACCTGCTCTGCCGTCACGTGCCATGACCACCTGTCAACTATCCAGAGACTTCTGCCTGCCTGTTGTGTCCATCCGCTACCGGTCAGTCCCAGTCTGCTGACCCGTGGGAGCCACCTGCTCTCTTACAAGGTCGTCCCCAGAGTAGCACCTGGTCCCTCTGCTCAGTCCCTCCCTGGTCACAGAGTTGTTTGCCGCCGTATGACCAGGGTCGGTCTGAGTTGATACTTATTCACGCCCCTCTGGGTCCCTCCTTGCACCGCGGCGCAGAGGTTCCACCACCCAGATCCGTAACACAGTGTTTCTTTAAATGACCTTTTTTCTGACATCTGAAGCATTCTCTTGTCTCTTTATTATAGGGTTTTTTAAATTCTGTAGCTTTAAGAGTGTTTTCACTGTCTTTTTCAGTAGAAGAATCATTTCTTTGTTCTTTTCTTCTCTGATATTCATCTATTAGTCTTGTTTTCACAAAATCTAATGTAATGTCAGTTTCTGGTCTCGTCTCAAGGGCATTTGTCAAGGCTGTATACGAATCTGGTAAACTGCACAATAATATAGCTGCTACATGACTTTCTTTAATGTCTTCACCAATAGATCTTAGCTGTGATATCACTTCCATCATTGAGAATATGTGCTTCTGCATGTCGTCATTTGCACTCAATCTCATACTGTAAAGCTTTCTTAATAAAAATAACTTGTGATTCAAGCTAGGTCTTTCATACAGCTTTCTTAATGCTTCCCACATTCCTTTCGCTGTTTCTTCATTTCTTATATGTATTAATTGAGCTTCATCCACTAATAAGCTAATGGTGGCTCTTGCTTGTCTATTCTTCTTATCCCATGTCTGATTATCTTGATCTGGTCTTTCTGTAACAATTACTTCCCATAAATCATCCTTAGATAACAACATCTCTACTTTGAATTTCCATAACTGATAATTTTCACTATTCAGTTTAGCTACTGTGAATTTCAGTTCTGTCTTACTCATCATCTTTATATAGTCTTACTTGTTTAGAGAGTTGTACTGAAGATATTCTCCTGTTTTTTCTTGCTGATAGTTCCTGTATGTCCTGCCTGTGTTGAATTCTCTGTAATTATATCCAGCTCCTGGGATCATGAATTCCTTTGTCACTCTGTATCTGGATTTATTTCCTTCTGTTTACAGAGCTTATCTGTGTGCTCCGTTATCTGGGGTTATAAACTGGAATCCTGCTGCCTGGGCTTGTAGTGCAGGCCTGTAGTGTCTGGGCCCATAAACTGTCGCAGAGTGCATCTTCTTACAGTCACCGCTGTACTTACGAGAGCTTCAATCAGCAAGATATCTTGAGTAAACAGTATTTACTATATACTGGATAAACATGAGATACAATTCAGTGTCACACAGTCCGTGTGCTGCTGACATAACACATACAGAAAAAAAAAAAACACAGGAAGTAAAAACAACCAACAATTGAGAGATTCCCTCCCCACATTACAGCAAGCATATAACTTTACACCCTATCGCCATTTGCTGTCTGGTTAGTATAAAGTCCTCCTTTCACTTATAATAAGTCCTAATCTGATGCATATGCCAACACTCCCCGTGTTTGTGTAGGTTTCCGCTGGGTTCTCCAGTTTCCTCCCACCCTCCAAAGACATACTGAAAGGGAATGTAGATTGTGAGCTCCAATGGGGACAGTGCTAATAATGTCTGTAAAGTGCTGTGGAATTAATGGCGCTATATAAGTGAGTAAAATAAATGGCCCTCCCCACATTCTGATTATATATATGTCCTCCATCCTGGTGTATATGTCCCCTGTTCTTTAATGTATAGAAAAAAATAAACAGCCCATAGTCCTCCATATAGTATAATGCACAGCCCATAGTCATCCATGTAGTGTAATGCACAACCCATAGTAATTCACGTAGTAGTATTGCCATGGGCACCGTGTACTCACTGATTAAAAAAAAGAAATACTCACCTTCCCTGCGCTCCTCCGCTGCACGACATCCTCTTCTGAAGCCGGCAGCTGACTTCTGTATCACTGTCATGTGCATGCTTACATCAGCTGCTGGCTTCTGATTGGCCAGCAGTGTGTATTGTGGTGCACGGACCCAATGGGTCTGTACGCTGCAAAACACTTCAGCTGAATGCGTGTCTGAGGACACACATCTAGCTGAAGTATTTGCTGGCGTTTGTGGACCCTTCACCCCACTGGGCCAGTTCGCAGCGGTCGTTTCGTCCCTGTCAGTGCATGTGCAGTGCAGAATAAGCCAAAGGTGTTTTTATCTATGGATCATAAGTGCCTGTGGGGAGTGGAAAGCTAATTTATCTAGTCCAATCCCACAGAAGAGCTACTATAGCACAAATTGCTAGAAAAAAAAAAAGTTCATGTGCTATGATAGGAATATGTTGGAACAAATAGTTCAGAGTAGCCTTCTGAATAGTGACAGATTGGTCAGAGTGTCCATGCTGATCCCTTTCAAATTTTATTGATTTTACAGAGACAAACAATATAAAACACAAAAGGTAGACTCACACAGGGGAAAACAGTAATCAACAGATAATAAAATGTCAATAGAATGGCATTACACAAAGAACTTATGAGAAAAAGGCTAAACTAGGATATGCATTCAATGAAGTCAAAGTATTCAAAATGCAGGGTCCTGAGTGTGAAGGACTTAATAGAAGAAGAGGGAAATATAATAAGAAATAAAAAGAGAAAGAAGTAGAAGAAAAGAACAAAGAAGAAGACCATGAAAGGTAGGGGCACCATAAGAGGAACACTATTGATCCCAAGAAAAATGAGGACACCACTAGATAAGAATTATTGAGAAGTTTGCTAAGGGGATTTTTTTCTAGGAGTCATCATAACTAAGTTTTGGCAGGTTGGGGAGGTCAGAAAAGCGTGACAGCATGCTTATGATCCTCCTGAAGCATCTAAGCCATCAATTCCTCTATATGCTGAGTCTGGGTGACCTCAGAAAACTACTCCTCTAAATTTGGGGGATCCATGGATCTCCAATATTGTGGGATGACTGTTTTAGCAGCCTAGAGAATATGACAGTTTTCAGATTTCTATTGAGCTTCTGCAGATAGACCTCTAGTGGTTGCAATTATTCACTTTGATAAGTTGTGCTGCATTTCCACTCCTTACCACTGGAGGCTGCTGTTGTGTTTCTTCAATCACCCTTTATCTAGATAGCAAATGTTGAACCTTTGGTAGCCATATTGTTTCCTGTTTGAGCCTACTTAAAGCCACATGGAACATTAACTCATTGCTTGAGTATTGTGTTTAGCATTTAGTCTAGTGCTAGTCTCCAGCTCCTTACCCTGACTGTTTCCACTCCTCAGCGGATTGCTCCCACAATTCCTATTGCTACTACCAAGAACTCCAACTATCACTTGCTGTTCCCTGCTTGTGTTCCTTCGGCAATTGGATCTCAGCTGTGCCCCACCAGTATCATAACAATAGTAGAGATTTTCTGTAGTTAGGTTTCGCTAAATGGAGCATAAATAGAAATGTAACAGATTCCTAGGGACTGCAACTCCATTCACATGAAGAATACCTTAAAGAAGCCTGTCCCAAAAAGTACATAGAGCTGGACAGTACCACTAAACATGTGTAACGGGGGGCAGGGTGGTAGTCAGTGGCGAGGGATGCTAGGTTTTCTTCTTCACCCTGTCCTGCTACAGTAATATGGGGACTCGTGTGTCCCTGGGTGTGTGTGGTGTGCTGGGTTCGGTGGTGGCCTTTACTCACTGTCATGCTCTGTCCCTTTCAAGTGCAGTTCTTCTGAGCCTTGAATAAGAGACGACACAGGTCTTTTAAAAAACAACATGAACCAGTTTACTTTGCCAGCACGGCCTTGAAGACAGGTAGGATTACAGGAACAATGCAGGTTACGTATAACAGCATTCAAAGATGTTAAAATACAGTCACAGTCCCCACACAGTGCTCCTCACTGTGTATAGCAGACCTAGGGGAAAACTGCCCCTGGATTTTCTCGTAGGGAAGCTCCTGCTCTATCCCACGGCTCCAACTGCCCGACTCTAACAGGGACTACCTCGCTCCTGAGACTCCCTAGTCCTGACACGTCCAATGATGCCTACCAGCTGGAAGGGGCCGGGATCCACAAATTGACTACTTGAGTATAGGCTGTGCTGTAGTGTGCCCATCGCTGTTAATCCTCCATATTTTCCCCACACACACCCGTCCTTCTCCTCTGTGCTCCCAGCACGTCTGTCCTTGCTCAATGCTACTCACTAACTCACTCAAACATGGCTGACACCAACTCCCAGTAATCCCTCAGTCTTCACTGTCAGTTAGGGGCGGCCCAGACCAGTTAACCCTGTGTGCCCCAACTAACAAGAGTATGGTAGTATAAACATGTAACTCTGCTGCCATCTAATGGCCATATCATGAATAATACATTTTAAGATGACTCCAACACACATACAGTACAGACCAAAAGTTTGGACACACCTTCTCATTTAAAGATTTTTCTGTATTTTCATGACTATGAAAATTGTGCATTCACACTGAAGGCATCAAAACTATGAATTAACACATGTGGAATTATATTCTTAGCAAAAAAGTGTGAAACAACTGAAAATATGTCTTATATTCTAGGTTCTTCAAAGTAGCCACCTTTTGCTTTGATGACTGCTTTGCACACTCTTGGCATTCTCTTGATGAGCTTCAAGATGTAGTCACCGGAAATGGTTTTCACTTCACAGGTGTGCCCTGTCAGGTTTAATAAGTGGGATTTCTTGCCTTATAAATGGGGTTGGGACCATCAGTTGTGTTGTGCAGAAGTCAGGTGGATACACAGCTGATAGTCCTACTGAATAGACTGTTAGCTGCTTTTTTCTTGCCATAATACAAATTCTAAGTAAAGAAAAACGAGTGGCCATCATTACTTTAAGAAATAAAGGTCAGTCAGTGCGAAAAATTGGGAAAACTTTGAAAGTGTCCCCAAGTGCAGTTGCAAAAACCATCAAGCGCTACAAAGAACCTGGCTCACATGAGGACAGTCCCAGGAAAGAAAGACCAAGAGTCACCTCTGCTTCTGAGGATAAGTTTATCCGAGTCACCAGCCTCAGAAATTGCAGGTTAACAGCAGCTCAGGTTAGAGACCAGGTCAATGCCACACAGAGTTCTAGCAGCAGACACATCTCTTCAACAACTGTTAAGAAGAGACTTTGTGCAGCAAGCCTTCATGGTAAAATAGCTGCTAGGAAACCACTGCTAAGGACAGGCAACAAGCAGAAGAGACTTGTTTGGGCTAAAGAACACAAGGAATGGACATTAGACCAGTGGAAATATGTGCTTTGGTCTGATGAGTCCAAATTTGAGATCTTTGGTTCCAACCACCGTGTCTTTGTGCGACGCAGAAAAGGTGAACGGATGGACTCTACATGCCTGGTTCCCACCGTGAAGCATGGAGGAGGAGTTGTGATGTTGTGGGGGTGCTTTGCTGGTGACACTGTTGGGGATTTAGTCAAAATTGAAGGCATACTGAACCAGCATGGCAACCACAGCATATTGCAGCAGCATGCTATTCCATCTGGTTTGCGTTTAGTTGGACCATCATTTATTTTTCAACAGAACAATGACCCCAAACACACCTGCAGGCTGTGTAAGGGCTATTTGACCAAGTAGGAGAGTGATGGGGTGCTACGCCAGATGACCTGGCCTCCACAGTCACCAGACCTGAACCCAATCAAGATGGTTTTGGGTGAGCTGGAACGCAGAGTGAAGGCAAAAGGGCCAACAAGTGCTAAGCATCTCTGGGAACTCCTTCAAGATTGTTGGAAGACCATTTCCGGTGACTACCTCTTGAAGCTCATCAAGAGAATGCCAAGAGTGTGCAAAGCAGTCACCAAAGCAAAAGGTGGCTACTTTGAAGAACCTAGAATATGACATATTTTCAGTTGTTTCACACTTTTTTGTTAAGTATATAATTCCACATGTGTTAATTCATAGTTTTGATGGCTTCAGTGTGAATGTACAATTTTCAAAGTTATGAAAATACAGAAAAATCTTTAAATGAGAAGGTGTGTCCAAACTTTTGGTCTGTACTGTAGTTACTAAAACAGTTCTACAGTTCTATAGGAGAGTGGAGTAGGAATTCTCCACACACCCCTCACATATGCGACATCATCCCCTTCACATACCTGCAGCGCTAACACCTGTCAGGAGTTATAGCTGGACTCCTGAGATTTAGTAGCAATTACTGCGTTATGAGGTCAATGGAAACACCTAGTCCACTTGCTGATCCCTTTCTACCACTGGCAGAGGACCATCAGAACTGGACCATGGAGCCATGGAAGAAGGTGGGCTAATTTGACTAATTCTATTTTTTATATAAAGTGGATGACTAAATGCATGTTCATCATCTACCAATGGGAAGAGATTGCACCAGTATGGACTATTGGTGGAATGAAAGGTAGTGGAGTTAGAGTGATTCTCTAGATAATGTTCTTCTGGGAAGCTTTAACTCACCAACTTTCCATTTAAAATGGGTAATTGCCACAAACCATGTAAGTTAGCTTATATGGTTTGTGGCAATTATATTGTCTATTTCCAATAGCACAAACATTTACTTTGGTAATATAATTATTCTAATTAGCGACAGGTGGATTTGCCACATAGTTTGCTGTTTAGGGAGTAGGAAGTTTATAGCGACATTGTGGGCAATATTTTATTAATATTTAAGAGACGTCTCCATATTTTGGTAGTTTTTTTTTTTACATTTTCCAACTTGTGATGCAGATAAAAACTCCTGAAATACTGCAGGTGATACATTTCCTTTAAACAAAAAAATCTTCATACCAGAGAAACACAAGTATTCCATAAAAATATGTACAAAAAAAGTTAAGATTCATATTTAACCCCTTTACCCCCCAAGGCTGTTTGCACGTTAATAACCAGGCCAATTTTTACAATTCTGACCAGTGTCACTTTATGAGGTAAGAACTCTGGAACGCTTCAATGGATCCCACTGATTCCGAGATTGTTTTTTTCGGACATATTGTACTTCATGATAGTGATAAAATTTCTTCGATATTGACTTGCATTTATTTGAGAAAAAAATGGAAATTTGGAGAAAATTTAGAAAATCTTCCAATTTTCAAAATTTGAATTCTTATGCCCTTAAATCAAAGAGATATGTCACACAAAATAGTTAATAAATGACATTTCCCACATGTCTACTTTACACCAGCGCAATTTTTGAAACAAAGGTTTTTTTTGTTTGGAGGCTGTAAGGGTTAAAACTTGACCAGCGATTTCTCATTTTTCCAACAAAATGTACAAAACCATTTTTTTAGGGACCACATCACATTTGAAGTGACTTTGAGGGGTGTATATGACAGAAAATACCCCAAAGTGATACCATTCTAAAAATTACACCTCTCAAAGTGCTCAAAACCACTTTCAAAAAGTTTATTAACCCTTCATGTACTTTCCAAGAATTTTTGGAATGTGGAAAAAAATTAACATTTAACTTTTTTTCACAAAAAAATTATTTTAGACCCAATTTTTTTCCTTTTGCAAGGGTAACAAAAAAAATTGACCCCAAAATTTTTTGTGCAATTTCTCCTGAACATGCCTTTACTAGTGATGAGTAGTGTTGAGCATTCCGATACTGAAATATCGGGTATCGGCCGATATTCGCGGTTTCGGAATTCCGATACTTTTACAATATCGAATACCGGAATCGGAAGTTCCCATAATGCCTGCACTCTGCAGTGTCTCTGAAGTATGACAAGCTGGATGGCAGCGCTCAGCTGAGATCCAGCCTGTCATCAGAATGCCATCCCAGCGTGGGAGAATTCTCCTGATCGTTTAAAAGCCGGCGGGCGGTAAAAAGCCGCCGGCTTTTAAACAATCACACAGCCCCATACTGCTTCCCCGCAGCCTCCCACCCCGCTCCTCCGCTCCCCTCGCCACCTCCCATCCCGATCGTAAGTTAGGACCGGGTGGGGAGCGCAGCACCAAGGAGCGGGGAGCGAAGGACCCGGGCGGGAAAGCCGGCAGTGAAAAGACTTCACAGCCGGCTTTCCCGTTCTGTGCTGCGCTTTTCCGCCGGTTATTTCAAATGAACAGCTGAGGTATCAGGTGATGGTGATCAGCTGTTCATTTGAAGTAGCCGCGGTGCCCTCAGAGGGTTCATGTGAGTTCATGCTTGACTGCATGAACTGACATGAACTTTCCCACGGCCGCACAGGTCAGCCTCACCTCCCAGACGATCAGCCCGTCATGATTGGTGTGTGCGCGGTGTCTGTGCGATGTCTGCGAGTGTGTGCGCGGTGTCTGTGCGATGTCTGCGAGTGTGTGCGGTGTCTGTGCGATGTCTGCGAGTGTGTGCGATGTCTGCGAGTGTGTGCGGTGTCTGTGCGATGTCTGCGAGTGTGTGCGGTGTCTGTGCGATGTCTGCGAGTGTGTGCGTGCAGGTAGACATAGGCCGATGTGACACTACTACTCCCATGGGCCTATGTCTGTCCCCCGTCCACTCGTGCCAGCAGGATCAGCTCGATGGGAGCAGTAGTTCCCATCAGCCTGATCCTGCTATTTAAATTGCCCTACTGTGTCCCCAATAAATTTTAAATACATGTCATTGGTGGCCAGTGATTGCCTACAATAAATTAGTTCATACATTACCTGTCCCCGCCGATCGCCACCTAAAATAAAGTAAAAAATAAAAAACTACACCTATACTCACCTAGACACCTAATTCCCCAAAGCCATCGATCTCCTGTAATAAAATATAAAATAATAAACCACAACCTTATCCTTACCCCTCCGTAGTAGTCCACGAGTGTCCCACGATGATCTCCAGTTTAGAGCAGCCACATAGAATGTGACCGCTCTGAACCGCTGCCGCCGCTAGAATGATGGGGCCGTAAAGCAGCCCCGTCACTGCATAAGCGGGTTCGCCGGAGTTCAGGCAGCGCTGCTCCGTTTAGCTCCTTTACGGCCCTGCTGTATCGTGAGAAATTCCCACGGTACAGCAGTGCCGTAAAGGAGGTCTCCGGAGCTGCGCTGCCTGAATGCACTCCGGTGACCTCAGTCAGTGGCTCCCGCTGCCGGGAGCGGACGTGTTCCCGGCAGCGTGAGCTTACAGCAGCCATGCACAGCTGTCACCATCTCCAGATGTGACAGCTGTGCATGGGAGATCAGCGCAGGAACGTGGACAGGTAACTATTTTTTTTTAGTAAACTAAGAATTAAATAAAATTGTGTGTTTTATTTCAAATAAATTATTTTTTTCTGGGTGTAGTGTGTTTTTTCTTTTTAACACTTTGTAGGTTAGTAATGGGGGTGTCTTATAGATGCCCATCATTACTAACCTGGGCTTCATGGCAGCTGGCGCTGACATGAACCCCAACCCTATTACCCCCTGCCACCGCACCAGGGCAGCGTGGAAGAGCGAGGCTAAGTGCCAGAGTTGGCGCATCCTATGGATGCGCCATTTCTGGGGCGGCTGACGGCTGGTGTTTCTAGCCTGGGAGGGGGCCAATATTCATGGCACCCTTCCTGGGCTATTAATATCAGCCCCCAGCTGTCTGCCTAGCCTTTGCTAGCTATAAAATAGGGGGTACCCCACGTCATTTTTTGGGGGGGGTCCCCCATTTTAATAGCTAGTAAAGGCTAGGTATTCAGCTGGGGGCTGATATTAGTAGTCTGGGAAGCTCCGTGGGTATTACCCACTTCCCAGGCTTCAAACATCTGCCCCAGCCGTCTGCTTAACCTCCGCTAGAGCCTAAAATTATGGGGGATCCCACGCCAATTTTTTTTTAAATAAATCCTTTATTTTAACACTAAATGACATTTGAGGAGTTAATAAAGATGCAGTCCCTAAATTATTATTTATTTTTTAATTAATTTTTCCCAAAAATTTTGACGTGGGCTTTGCCATATTTTTGTATGCCAGCCAGGTACAGCATCCAGCTTCTATGAACGCGCCATTTTCCGGGGTGGCTGCGGACTGCAATTTGCACCGGGGGGGGCAGAAAGCTTGGGCCTCCCTGCGCTGCAGATTCCATCCCCCAGCTGCCTAGTTGTACCTGGCTGGACACACAAATAGGGAGAAGCCCCATGTATTTTTTTTTTAATTATTTCATGAAATTCATGAAATAATAAAGAAAAAAAGGGCTTCCCTATATTGTTGTGTCCGCCCAGGTACAAATAGGCAGCTGGTGGTTGGGCGCAGCCCGTTCCTGCCTGCTGTACCTGGCTGGACACAAATATAGTGCGAAGCCCCAAGTCAATTTTTTTTTAATTATTTCTGGAAATTCATGAAATAATTAAAAAAAAATTGATGTGGGGCTTCGCCCTATATTTGTGTCCAGCCAGGTACAGCAGGCAGGAACGGGCTGCGCCCAACCACCAGCTGCCTATTTGTACCTGGACGGACACAACAATATAGGGAAGCCCTTTTTTTAAAAAATTATTTCATGAAATAATTTTAAAAAAATTGACGTGGGGCTTCGCACTATATTTGTGTCCAGCCAGGTACAGCAGGCAGGAACGGGCTGCCCCCAACCACCAGCTGCCTATTTGTACCTGGTTGGACACAACAATATAGGGAAGCCCTTTTTTTCTAAATTATTTCATGAATTTCATGAAATAATTAAAAAAAAAAATACGTGGGGCTTCGCCCTATTTTTGTGTCCAGCCAGGTACAACTAGGCAGCTGGGGGCTGGAATCCGCAGCGCAGGGAGGCCCCAGCCATCTGCTTAACCTCCGCTAGAGACTAAAATTAAGGGGAACCCCACGCCAATTTTTTTTAAAATAAATCCTTTATTTTAACACTAAATGACAAGTACAGTTATCAACACTGTCACTGTACTTCATATATATGTGACTGACATGTTTCTATCTATCTAATCTATGTATGATTCTATATTCCTTCTATTCTAAATTGTCAGGTACAGATGCTGAATTGCCGGCCAGCTTTTTTAAAGAGACGGTGCATGAAAACACTATTATATTTTTAAATAAATCCTTTACACTAAATGACAAGTACAGTAAGCAACACTGTCACTGTACTTCATATATATGTGACTGACATGTTTCTATCTATCTAATCTATGTGTGACGCTCTATTCTGTCTGTTATAAATTGTCGGGTACCGCTGCTGAATTGCCGGCCGGCTTTTTTAAAGAGACGGTGCATGAAAACACAATTATTTTTTTAAATAAATCCTTTACACTAAATGACAAGTACAGTAAGCAACACTGTCACTGTACTTCATATATATGTGACTGACATGTTTCTATCTATCTAATTCTATTCTTTCTGTTGTAAATTGTCGGGTACCGGTGTATGCCGCTGATGAATTGCCGGCTAATACATTCTACATTATTCTTAGTTGTTTTACTTCATGTAGAATTAACCTACAAGGAAAGAAAGGGTTTATTTTCATTCCGATATTTGTGTCCCATTGACTTGCATTGGTTTCCAGTATCAGAATCGGCGATATCCGATACTTTTTGGGTATCGGTCCGATCCAATCTGATACGATATTTCCTGATATCGGAAGGTATCGCTCAACACTAGTGATGAGTGAACGTGCTCGCTGCTGCTCGGTACTCATCTGAGCATCACTGGGACCGACGAGCTCGGCGTTTGGCAAGTATTCCCAGGTCCCCTCCCTGCATGTTTGGCGCTCTTTAGAGAGCCAATGAACATTCAGGGATTGCCTGTCATGCACTATAATGCTGTAGCCATGTTGGTTGTGGGTATTGCAGTGATTGGCTGGCCGCAAAGCATCATCAGGTGTATATAAGACCTGGCGCTGCCATGCTCGTCACAGTCTACCCCGGAATCAGGCAGAGTAGGAAGATCTGCAGCTGTGTCAGGGAGACATTTGCTTGTTTATAGTTAGTATAGGTATTCCGCAACATATATCTGTATCCATCTAAACTAACAGTCCATCTGAGGACTAATCCAGCTGCATACAGTGAAGGAAATAATTATTTGATCCCTTGCTGTTTTTGTAAGTTTGCCCACTGACAAAGACATGAACAGTCTATAATTTAAAGGGTAGGTTAATTTTAACATTGAGAGATAGAATATCCAAAAAAAATCAAGAAAATTACATTGTATAAATTAGATAAATTTATTTGCATTTTGCAGTGAGAAATAAATATTTGATCCCCTACAAACCATTATAAGTTCTGGCTCCAAGAGACCAGTTAGATGCTCCTAATCAACTCGTTACCTGCATTAAAAACTGGTAAAGTCTTACATAGTCACCTGTATAAAAGACTCCTGTCCACAGACTCAATCAGTCAGACTCTAACCTCTGCAACATGGGCAAGACCAAAGAGCTTTCTAAGGATGTCAGGGACAAGACCTGCATAAAGACATAGACCTGCACAAAGCTGGAATGGGCTACAAAACCATAAGTAAGATGCTGGGTGAGAAGGAGACAACTGTTGGTGCAATAGTAAGAAAATGGAAGAAATACAAAATGACTGTCAATCGACATCGATCTGGGCCACCATGCAAAATATCATCTCATGTGATATCCTTGATCACGAGGAAGGTGAGAGATCAGCCTAAAACTACAGGGGGGAACTTGTTAATGATCTCAACGCAGCTGGGACCACCAAGAAAACCATTGGTAGCACATTACGCCTTAAAGGTTTAAAATCCTGCATTGCCTGCAAGGTCCCCCTGCTCAAGAAGGCACATGTGCAGGCCTGTCTGAAGTTTGCCAATGAACACCTGGATGATTGTGTGAGTTATTGGGAGAAGGTGCAGTGGTCAGATGAGACAAAAATTGAGCTCTTTGGTATTAACTCAACTCACTGTGTTTGGAGGAAGAGAAATGCTGCCTATGACCTGAAGAACACCGTCCCCACTGTCAAGCATGGAGGTGGAAACATTATGTTTTGGGGGGTTTTCTCTGCTAATGGCACATGACTACTTCACCGCATCAATGGGAGAATGGATGGAGCCATGTACCGTAAAATCCTGAGTGACAACTTCCATTCCTCCACCAGGACATTAAAAATGTGTCGTGGCTGGGTCTTCCAGCAAGACAATGACCCAAAACATACAGCCAAGGCAACAAAGGAGTGGCTCAAAAAGAAGCACATTAAGGTCATGGAGTGGTCCAGCCAGTCTCCAGACCTTAATCCCATAGAAAACTTATGGAGAGAGTTGAAGCTCCGAGTTGCCAAGCAACAGCCTCAAAATCTGAATGATTTAGACATGATCTGCAAAGAGGAGTGGACCAAAATTCCTCCTGACATGTGCACAACTATCATCATCAACTACAAAAAAAGTCTGACTGCTGTGCTTGCCAACAAGGGTTTTGCCACCAAGTATTAAGTATTGTTTGCCAGAGTAATCAAATACTTATTTCTCACTGCAAAATGCAAATACATTTATCTAATTTATACAATGGGATTTTCTTGATTTTTGGGGGATATTCTATCTCTCAATGTTAAAATTAACCTACCCTTAAAATTATAGACTGTTCATGTCTTTGTCAGTGGGCAAACTTACAAAAACAGCAAGGAATCAAATAATTATTTCCTTCACTGTATATTCAGTGGTGATAGCAGGAGTTAGGCAGGCAGGCAGTGTATGTGGCGGACTGCAGTGCATGATACAGCAAAAGAGGGTCCATTGAACGTCCTGTTAGTATAGGTATTCCACAACATATATACACTACCGTTTGGGGTCATTTAGAAATTTCATTATTTTTTAAAGAAAAGCACATTTTTTTCAATGAAGCTAGCATTAAATGAATCAGAAATACACTCTATACATTGTTAATGTGGTAAATGACTATTCTAGCTGCAAACGTCTTGTTTAAATTGCAATATCTACATAGGTGTATAGAGGCCCATTTCCAACAACCACCACTCCAGTGTTTTAATGGTACATTGTGTTTGCTAACTGTGTAAGAAGGCTAATGGATGTTTAGAAAACCCTAGAAAACCCTTGCACAAGTATGTTAACCCAGCTGAAAACAATTGGCTGATTTGAGAAGCTATAAAATTCACCTTCCTTTGAGCTAGTTGAGAATCTGGAGCATTACATTTGTTTGTTCTATGAAACTCTCAAAATGGCCAGAAAAAGAGAACTTTCATGTGAAACTCGACAGTCTATTCTTGTTCTTAGAAATGAAGGCTATTCCATGCGAGAACTTGCCAAAAAACGGAAGATTTCCTACAACTGTGTGTACTACTCCTTTCAGAGGAGAGCACAAACAGGCTCTAACCAGAGTAGAAAGAGAAGTGGGAGGCCCCGCTGCACAACTGAGCAACAAGACAAGTACATTAGAGTCTCTAGTTTGAGAAATCGACACCTCACAGCTCCTCAACTGGCAGCTTCATTAAATAGTACACGCAAAACGCCAGTGTCAAGGTCTACAGTGGAGAGGCGACTCCGGGATGCTGGCCTTCAGGGCAAAGTGGCAAAGAAAAAGTCATATCTGAGACTGGATAATAAAAGGAAAATGTTAATATGGGCAAAAGAACACAGACATTGGACAGAGGAAGATTGGAGAAAAGTTTTATGGACAGACGAATCAAAGTTTGAGGTGTTTGGATCACACAGAAGAACATTTGTGAGACGCAGAACAACTGAAAAGATGCTGGAAGAGTGCCTGACACCATCTGTCAAGCATGGTGGAGGTAATGTAATGGTCTGGGGTTGCTTTGGTGCTGGTAAAGTGGGACATTTGTACAAGGTAAATTGGATTTTGAATAAGGAAGGCTATCACTCCATTTTGCAACGCCATGTAATTTCATCATACAACAGGACAATGACCCAAAGCACACCTCCAAATTATGCATGAACTATTTAGGGAAGAAGTAGCCAGCGCAGTCACCAGATCTCAACCCCATTGAGCTGTTGTGGGAGCAGCTTGACCGTATGGTACGCAAAATGTGCCCATCAAGCCAATCCAACTTGTGGGAGGGGCTTCAGGAAGCATGGGGTTAAATTTCTCAAGATTACTTTAGCAAATGAACAGCTAGAATGCCAAAGGTCTGCAATGCTGTAATTGCTGCAAAGGGAGCATTCTTTGATGAAAGCAAAGTTTGAAGGAGAAAATTATTCTTTCAAATAAAAATCATTATTTCTAACCTTGTCAATGTCTGCACTATATTTTCTATTCATTTTGCAACTCATTTGATAAATAAAAGTATGATTTTTCCTGGAAAACACAAAATTGTCTGGGTGACCTTTTGAACGGTAGTGTATATATATCCATCTGAACTAACAGTCCTTCTGAGGACTAATCCAGCTGCATATAATCAGTGCTAGGCAGGCAGTGTATGTGGCAGACTGCAGTGTATGATTCAGCACAAGAGGGTCCAATGAACGTCCTGCCTGCTGCTGCTGTAATAATTACAGATATTTCTAGACATAGAAAGGCACATTTTTTATCTTAATCCTGGTTATTTGCTTAAAAAGCAATCCAGAGTACACCATTATTCTGCTTCATTTGCTTGTTCTCACTGCAGAATAAAGCCAGATCTGTTCCATATTTCAGCGATACAAATCCAGAAATTTGAACTGAACGTGGAAAATATTGGCCTCCTTTTCCATTCTGTTGCAGTGTGTAGGTGAAGCTATTCACAATAGGTCTCTGTTTATAATAATATTAGTAAATTACAGGCCTGCTATTTAAAACCATGGTTCTCTGTCAGACATATTACCTATAAGACTATTCAAAAATCATACATTTCTTCCATTTTCATTCATTTGTAGTGTGTCCGTGAAGCTATTCACACTAGGTCTCTGTTCAGAATGATATTAGTAATTTACAGGCCTACTATTTAAAACCATGGTTCTCTGTCACACATATTACCTATAAGACTATTCAAAAATCAGCCATTTCTTCCATTTTCATTTCATTGCAGTGTGTCGGTGAAGCTATTCACACTAGGTGTCTGAAGAATAGTATTAGCAAATTACAGTTCTGCTATTTAAAATTGTTGTTCTCTGTCAGACATATCACATATAACTGCGTTCCAAAATCAGCCATTTCTCGTAAACGTGGAAAATATTGTTCTCCATTAAAAATGGGCAAAGTGCGTGGCAAGGGACAGGGAAGTGGACGTGATGGTGATGGTATGCATGCAGAGGCTGAGGAAGTGGCCGTGGTCAAGCTGAAATAGTGCCACAACAAACACCCACATCTTGTCGCTCAACCTTCCTGTCCTAATTAATAGGAGACCGCAGAACACCACTATTGAACACAGAGCAGTGTCAAAAGGTTATTGTTTGGATAGCAGATAATGCTTCCAATCACTTAGCCACCACCACCACCCTGTCTTCCACACGGTGAGGTCTCAGTAGCCGTGAGTCTGGACCGCATATTCCTCACCCTGATCCTCCTTCCTCCCACCATGCCGAGTGCCCGGAGACTACTGATCCCACACTTAGACACTCAGAAGAGCTGTTCACTTTTCCATTTGTAGATTCGGGCCTCTCGCCTGGCCAGCTTCATGCGAGTCAAGAGGAGAACGCATGCAGCGATGCCAAAATATTGGAGCAGCCACGATCACACGAAGGCGACGGTGGGAAAGTGCAATTACTGTTGCAAGAGGTGGATGATGATGATGAGACACAAGTGCCAGAAAGTCAGGAGGAGGACCAGAGTGCGGAAGTGGAAGACGAGGCGGTGAATGATATAGTAACTAACCCAACCTGGCAGGGGGACATACAGAGTGAGGGCAGCAGCACACAGGGGGAGGGAGGCATAGCACCACAACAGGCAGGAAGAAGCAGCGTGGTGGCTGCAGACACAAGGCGGGAAAGCTTTCCTCGTAATGCTAACACGACAGAAGTTGCCAGTACAACTATTAGATCTTGCCGAGTCTGGTTATTTTTTTAAAGACTCTGCAGATAACCCCTAAAAGGCCACTTGCCCTACCTGCCAGGCCAGCATCAGCAGGGGTAGCAAATCAATCAGTCTAACCACTACCAGCATGATCAGGCCCATGGCAGCAAAGCACCTGACTAAGTGGGCCGAACCCCAGGGTCCAGCAACAGTGTCTGCGGGTGACACCACTGCTTGTTCCGCTGTTGTGCGTGCACGCCAATAACTTGTCCATGACACATGCCAAGATGCCTCCTGCCCTGCACCTATCATTGCACACTCTCAACTAGGACCATCAGCAAGCACGTCCACGTCCTTGTTCCAGAGCAGAATTCAGTTGTCCCTACCCAAGTCCTTGGAACGCAAATGCAAATATGCAGCCAACGCCCCACAGACTACACTGCTAAATTCACACATTTTGCGAATGCTTGCACTCAAAATGTTGCCTTTTAGGCTCATGGAGACGGAAACTTTCTGCAACCTGATGGCGGCGGCTGTCCCTCGGTACTCAGTCCACAGCCGTCACTATTTCTCCCGGTGTGCTATCCCCGCATTACACGAGCACATGACCCACAACATTAGACGTGCCCTCAGCAACGCAGTTACTGGAAAAGTCCACCTAACCACGGACACGTGGACAAATGCTTTTTGGAAGGGGCGGTACATCTCGCTGACAGCACACTGGGTTAATATAGTGGAAGTCAGGACCCAGTCGGACCTTGGGACAGTACACATCCTCCCGATGTGGACCCTGGGTTAATCAGGGTTGCCCCCACATTCTACAGCTCCTGCACCTCCTCCTCCTCTCCTTCTTCTTCAGCCTCCATCTCCGAAATGACCACATCAGTCACAAGCTGGAAGTACTGCAGCACTGCCTCGGCCAAGTGGCAACAGGCTGTGCTGAAGCTAATATGCTTAGGTGACAAACCTCACAACCCTGAAGACTTGTGGACAGCCCTGAAACAGCAGGCAGATCTGTGGCTGACACCGCTGAATCTACAGCCAGGCATGGTCATCTGTGACAATGGCCAGAACCTGGTGGCGGCTTTGAGGCGAGCTCACACACGTACCATACCTGGCCCATGTGCTTAACCTTGTGGTTCAGCAGTTTCTCAAAACCTACCCGGATCTGTCGGATCTGCTTATCAAAGTACGCCGCCTGTGCACCCATTTTAGAAAGTCAGCTACAGCTTCCGCTGCCCTTGCCGTGCTTCAGCAGCATTTGCAGCTTCCAGGTCACTGACTGATCTGCGATGTCCCCCCGCATTGAAACTCTACATTGCAGATGTTGGGAAGGATTTGTGAGCAGAAGAGGGCAGGTGTTGACTACCAGCCACAACAAGGCTGTCCGTATTCAGGTCAGACTCCACACATAAGACCTCAGTGGACATGGATGTCAGACATGCATCCTCCAAAACTTTGAGGACTCCACCAAGATGGTGAGCAGCGATGACGCCATAATTAGCGCCACAATCCCGCTTCTCTGTCTTCTGAAACGCTCTCTGCTCACAATTAAAGAGGATGCATTGCAGACGTGGATTGGGTGACAATGAGAAAGAGGAGGAGGTGGAAGAACAGGAGCTAGTTTCCTGGGCTATAAATGTTACTACCTGCACAACTGTCATACCGTCTGTTCAGCTTGGATGGCCTGAAGACAGGGAGGAGGAGGAAGAGGAGGAGGATGAGGAGGAGAACATGGTCAGTCATCCTCTTGGTGAGGACATGGAAGTCTTGCCTGTTAGTAGTCTGGCACACATGGCTGAGTTTATGTTACACTGCCTTTCCCATGACCCTTGTGTTGTCCAAATTTTGGGTGACAGTCATTATTGGTTGGTGACACTTCTAGACCCATGCTACAAGGAGAACTTTCTGTCTCTTATTCCCTTGCAGGACAGGCCTAATAAAATGGTGCAGTATGAAAAGGCCGTTGTTGCGAAATTATTAAAAAAATTCCCATCTGAAAACGCTGGCGGCAGAGGTCACAGTTCATTGGACAACCAAGGAGTACAGGCGAGAGAGACACAAATTCAATCGAGCAGAGGCAGAGGAACACTGTCAAAGTTCTGGGACAGTGTCTTACAGTATAACTACCTCTGTGCTCAGTCTTGCCATCGTGTATGACATGTGAAATGAAAGAACAAAAAGGCTTAAAAATTATGATATTGCCCCCACAGAGTTTTGAAATCAAAATCATAGAGTCTGTCTGGGATTACATAAAGAGACAAAAGAATTTGCATAAGCATACATCCACAGAATATTTGTGGTTAGTTCTCCAAGATGTTTGGAACAACTTCCTGCCGAGTTCCTTCAAAAACTGTGTTCAATTATACCTAGCAGAATTGATGCTATTTTGAAGGCAAAAGGTACAATGGAGGTCACACCAAATAATGAATTGATTTAGATTTCTCTTTTATTCAGTCACTGTGCATTTTTTTTAATGATAAAAAAAAATTCTGCTCTTGAAAATTGTTTTGCTTAGCTCTATTTTTTCCATCTACACCTTCCTAAAACATTGTACTGTATGTCTAAAATATCTTTGGCTACAAAGTTTTGTATATGCTTCTAGAGGGGATGTACCCAACCTACAATATATATTGAAGAAGACCTTTCCATGGGGTAGGTTATAAACATGAAATTTGTGGGGGTCCCACACACAGAACTCAAACAAATCAGCTGATATCTGCTCTGGCAGTGGCCGGATGTAAGTTACAGTATATATGGAATGGAACATGGTAACTTCAAAAATTGTTCAGTTTCCACTGCAGAGTGCTGCAGTTTATCTCCCATTCCTACTAACAGATTACCAATATGTAAGTCCCAGACAACCCTCTTTAAGTTGTTCAGAAATGTTCTATGTAACAATGGGCAGCACAGTGGCTCAGTGGTTAGCAATGTTATTTTGCAGCACTAGGGTCCTGGGTTCTGATGCCGCCAAGAACAACATCTGCAAGAATATAGGAGATCTACCACACTAGAAATAAAAGGAAACTTCCAAGGAAAGTTGAATGGGGGACAGGGATAGGCAAAAGGTTGACAAAATGTATAGCAAAATAAATAATAAAATACAATTATTTGATAATTGTGTAAGGACAATGGAATAAAAATCCAAAGAACACAGCCCCGTAGGGAACCTGTTCAAAGTCAGTAGTCAAACTGTGCTACATAAAGTGTGGGTTAACAGATAGATTCTCTAGACTCCCATTCTAGACTCCTCACATTTGCAGTGCTGATAATGCACTGGGATAGAGACTGGTAGCTTCAAGAATGAATGTGCACAAAATAAAATAAAAGAGAGTAAAGTAGAGCAAATGTCCTATGAATAAATGCAAAGCGACAATAAGCATGTCCTTCATTGACTCTCTAAGAGGTACCTTGCTATTAGAGTAGGAAAATACATAGGAAAAGTCCATAGATGACTGTCAGGCTGAAAGTAAGTTCGTAAAAAAAGGGCAGTCATGCACATGTTGCATGACTCTAAAAGGTTAAAGATCAGCTGGTGAATAGTAAAGACTAGTGTTGAGCGAGCATGCTCGACACTGCTCGGTACTCGCCCGAGCATCACGCTACTCGGGATGTTCGGCGAGCACCGAGCATTTCCGGGTTACTCGGGCGGGAGCTCGGGTCTCCGTCCTGCATGTTTGGGGCTCTTTACAGAGCCAATGAACATGCAGGGATTGCCAGACAGTCACTGTAATGCCGCAGCCATGTTGGTTGTGGGCAATACATTGATTGGCTGGCCGCACAGCGTCACCTCGAGTATTTAAAACCGGGCGCCGCCATCTTGGACACAGATGGCCGGGATCAGACAGTGTATGGACAGCGCTGCTGATTTAGGGAGAGATATATACTGCAAAATAGTTAGTGTAGGGTCTGTAAAGGCTGCCAAATCAAACAAACAGTCGTTCTCAGGACTAATATCCATCCCAGATATCAGGCAGGCAGGCAGGCAGACTGTATAGGAGACGCAGTGGTTAAACCAGCAAACGCTACATTACAGTCCTGTGTGCTCCTGTTGCTGAAATTTCTGGACTTAGCTCCAGGCCCTGGGGGCCAGGAAAAAATCCTTTTTTTTTTCATCTAAATCCTCTTTTTTTTTCCACCTTCACACTATACAAATACCCGTCTTATTAACCTTTTGGTGTCCCCCCCCCCCAAAAAAAAAAAGTGTGTCTGTGACAGTTCAGACACAAATATATCTGTTTAAAAGAGTCTGGTGTAGGCCCGAGAAATAGAGGTGTGGTTTTGCAGTTCCACGGGTCAAATCTCTGTATTATCCACTATTGGGCCATTTTTACCTAAAAAAAAACAGTTTGAGTGTGTCGCTCACTGTTCAGCCTCAAATATATCTATTTAAAAAAGTCTGGTATACCCCAGTAAATTATAACTGTGGTTTTGCCATTCCACGGTAAAAAATCTCTATTATCCTGCCTTTGGCATTTTTTGCCATAAAGAAAAACATTAATAGTGTCTCCTGATTGTTCAGACACAAATATATCTGTTTCAAAGAGTCTGGTAAACACCAGTAAATTATAACTGTAGTTTTGCCGTTCCACGGTAAAATAACTCTATTATCCAGCTTTTGATATTTTTTCCGTAAAGAAAAACAGTAATAGTGTCTCCTGATTGTTCAGACACAAATATATCTGTTTAAAAGAGTCTGGTATACATCAGTAAATTATAACTGTGGTTTTGCCGTTCCACGGTAAAAAATCTCTATTATTCTGCTTTTGGCATTTGTTGCGGTAAAAAAAAAAACTGTAATAGTGTCTCCCTGATTGTTCAGACACAAATATATCTGTTTAAAAGAGTCTGGTGTAGGCCTGAGAAATAGAAGTGTGGTTTTGCAGTTCCACGGGTCAAATCTCTGTATTATCCTGTTTTTGGCATTTTTTGCCGTAAAGAAAAACATTAATAGTGTCTCCTGATTGTTCAGACACAAATATATCTGTTTCAAAGAGTCTGGTCTACACCAGTAAATTATAACTGTGGTTTTGCCTTTCCACGGCAAAAAATCTCTATTATCCTGCTTTTGGCATTTTTTGCCGTAAAGAAAAAAAGTAATAGTGTCTCCTGATTGTTCAGACACAAATATATCTGTTTAAAAAAGTCTGCTGTAGGCCTGAGAAATAGAAGTGTGGTTTTGCAGTTCCACGAGTCAAATCTCTGTATTATCCTGCTTTTGTCATTTTTTGCCGTAAAGAAAAATATTAATAGCGTCTTCTGATTGTTCAGACACAAATATATCTGTTTCAAAAAGTCTGGTATACACCAGTAAATTATAACTGTGGTTTTGCCGTTCCACGGTAAAAAATCTCTATTATCCTGCTTTTGGCATTTTTTGCCGCAAAGAAAAACAGTAATAGTGTCTCCTGATTATTCAGACACAAATATATCTGTTTAAAAGAGTCTGGTGTAGGCCACAGAAATAGAAGTGTGGTTTTGCAGTTCCAAGGGTCAATTCTCTGTATTATCCTGCTTCTGGCATTTTTTGCCGTAAAGAAAAACATTAATAGTGTCTCCTGATTGTTCAGACACAAATATATCTGTTTAAAAGAGTCTGGTGTAGGCCCGAGAAATAGAAGTGTGGTTTTGCAGTTCCACGGGTCAAATCTCTGTATTATCCAGCTTTGGGTATTTTTTCCGTAAAGAAAAACAGTAATAGTGTCTCCTGATTGTTCAGACACAAATATATCTGTTTAAAAGAGTCTGGTGTAGGCCAGAGAAATAGAAGTGTGGTTTTGCAGTTCCACGGTTCAAACCTCTGTATTATCTACTTTTGGGCCATTTGTACCTAAAAAAAAACAGTTTGGGTGTGTCGCTCACTGTTCAGCCGCAAATATATCTATTTAAAAAAGTCTGGTATACACCAGTAAATTATAACTGTGGTTTTGCCGTTCCACGGTAAAAAAAATCTATTATCCAGCTTTTGGTATTTTTCCGTAAAGAAAAACAGTAATAGTGTCTCCTGATTGTTCAGACACCAATATATCAGTTTAAAAGAGTCTGGTATGCACCAGTAAATTATAACTGTGGTTTTGCCGTTCCACGTTAAAAAATCTCTATTATCCAGCTTTTGGTATTTTTTCAGTAAAGAAAAACAGTAATAGTTTTTCCCTGATTGTTCAGATTGTTTAAAAGAGTCGGGTGTAGGCCAGAGAAATAGAACTGTGGTTTTCCACTTCCACGGTTCTAATCTCCTTTTTCTTACCCTTTTTCCATTGATAGTGTGAGTGTAAGCTATTTTACTTGATTTACAATGGGCAAGGCGCGTGGCAAGGGACGTGGAACTGGACGTTCTGGTGATTGTGCGTGCAGAGGACGGGGCCGTGGCCAAGGTGAAAATGTGCCACAACCAACAGCCACATCTTCTCACTCCCAGTTCTTGACCGAATTACTAGGGAAGCACAGAACAACACCAGTATTGTGACCTGATCAGTGTGAACAGGTTATTAATTGGATAGCAGATAATTCTTCCAGTTACCTGGTCAACACCACCTCCGGTCTGTCTTCCACACGGTCAAATCTTAGTAGCCGTGAGTCTCGACCGCATACTCCTCCTCACCCTGATTCTCCTTCCTCCCACCATGCCGAGTGTCGTCAGACAGCAACAGATCCCACACTTGGACACTCTGAAGAGCTGTTCACTGGTCCATTTCCAGATTTGTGCCCCTTGCCTGCTCCGCTTGAAGTGGTGGAAGACGAGATCCCATGTAGCGATGCCCAAATATTTGAACAGCCACGGCCACAGGAAGTCGACGATGGCAATTTGTCATAAGAGGTGGACGATGACGAGACACAATTGCCAGGAAGTGAGGAGGAGGAGGATCGTGGTGCGCAAGTGGAAGAGGAGGAGGTGGTGGATGATCTACAGTCATGGCCAAAAGTATTGAGAATAAGACAAATAGTAATTTTTCCAAAGTTTACTGCTTCATTTTTTGTAATGGCAATTTGCATATACTCCTGAATGTCAAAGAGTGATCAGCTTAACAGCAATTACTGTACTTGCAAAGTCAATATTTGCCCAGAAAATTAACTTTAACCCCCAAAACACATTTCAACATCATTGCAGTCCTGCCTTAAAAGGAGCAGCTAACATCGTTTTAGTGATTGATCCATTAACACAGGTGTGGGTGTTGATGAGGACAGGGCTGGCGATCAATCAGTCATGATTAAGTAAGAATGACATCACTGGACACTTTAAAAGGAGGCTGGTTCTTGGTATCATTGTTTCTCTTCAGTTAACCATGGTTATCTCTAAAGAAACACGTGCAGCCATCATTGCACTGCACAAAAATGGGCTAACAGGGAAGAGTATCGCAGCTACAAAGATTGCACCTCAGTCAACAATCTATCGCATCATCAAGAACTTCAAGGAGAGAGCTTCCATTGTTGTCAAAAAGGCTCCAGGGCGCCCAAGAAAGACCAGCAAGCGCCAGGACCGTATCTTAAAACTGTTTCAGCTGCGGGATGGGACTACCAGCAGTGCCGAGCTTGCTCAGGAATGGCAGCAGGCTGGTGTGAGTGCTTCTGCACGCACTGTGAGGCGGAGACTCTATGAGCAAGGGCTGGTTTCAAGGAGGGCAGCAAAGAAGCCGCTTCTCTCCAGAAAAAACATCAGGGACCGACTGATATTCTGCAAAAGGTACAGGGAGTGGACTGCTGAGGACTGGGGCAAAAGTCATTTTCTCTGATGAATCCCCTTTTCGATTGTTTGGGACATCTGGAAAACAGCTTATTCGGAGAAGAAGAGGTGAGCGCTACCACCAGTCTTGTCTCATGCCAACTGTAAAGCATCCTGAAACCATTCATGTGTGGGGTTGCTTCTCAGCCAAGGGAATCGGCTCACTCACAGTCTTGCCGAAAAACACAGCCATGAATAAAGAATGGTACCAGAATGTCCTCCAAGAGCAACTTCTCTCAACCATCCAAGAGCAGTTTGGCGCCCAACAATGCCTTTTCCAGCATGATGGAGCACCTTGCCATAAAGCAAAGGTGATAACTAAATGGCTCATGAAACAAAACATAGAGATTTTGGGTCCATGGCCTGGAAACTCCCCAGATCTTAATCCCTTTGAGAACTTGTGGTCAATCATCAAGAGACGGGTGAACAAACAAAAACCAACAAATTCTGGCAAAATGGAAGCATTGATTATGCAAGAATGGACTGCTATCAGTCAGGATTTGGTCCAAAAGTTGATAGAGAGCATGCCAGGGAGAATTACAGAGGTCTTGAAGAAGAAGGGGCAACACTGCAAATATTGACTTGCTGCATTAACTCATTCTAACTGTCAATATAACCTATTGGTACTCATAATATGATTGCAATTATATTTCTGTATGTGATATAAACATCAGACAAACACTAATAAAAACCAGAGGCCAGCAGATCATGTGAAAATATAATTTTGGTGTCATTCTCAAAACTTTTGGCCATGACTGTAGTAAATGACCCAACGTGGCAGGAGGACATGCAGAGTGAGGCGAGCAGCACACAGGGTGAGGGAGGCAGAGTACCCCAACAGGCAGGAAGAAGCAGTGTGGTGGCCGCACACAGAAGGCAGGCAACAGTTCCCCGTAACACCAACACGAGGGACGTTGCCAGTACAACCTGTAGGTCTTCCAGAGTCTGGAATTTTTTTAAAGACTCTGCTGATAACCCCAAAAAGGTCATTTGTACCACCTGCCATGCCAGCATCAGCAGGGGTGACAAAACTACCAGCCGGACCACCACCAGCATGATCAGGCACAAGGCAGCAAAGCACCCGACTTTGTGAGGTGAACCCCAGGGTCCACGACCAGTGTCAGCGGGTGTCACCACTGCTTCTTCCGCTGTTGTGCGTGCAATAGAACCCCCTGTTGTGTGTGCAAGGCAATCCCCTGTTCATACTGCATGCAAAGATGCCCCCTCCTCTCAGTCTTCACTTGTTATGGCAGTTTCTCAAGAAACAGCATCAACGTCCACATCCACGTCCCACCGCAGCGTTCATTTGTCCATATCCCAGACCTTTGAACGAAAGTGGAAATTCGCAGCCAACGCCCCACAGGCCACAGTCCTAAATTCGCACATTTCACGACTGCTTGTGCTGGAAATGCTGCCTTTTAGGCTGGTGGAGACGGAATCCTTCCACAACCTTATGGCGGTGGCCGTCCCTCGGTACTCAGTCCCCAGTCGACACTATTTTTCCCGGTGTGCCATCCCCGCAGTACACAAGCACTTGTCCCAAAACATCTGCCGTGCCCTCAACAACGCAGTTACTAGGAGAGTCCACCTGACAACAGACACGTGGACAAGTGCTTGTGGCCAGGGACGGTACATCTCCCAGATGGCACACTGGGTAAACATAGTGGAAGCCGGGACCCAGTTGGACCTTGGGACGGAACACATCCTCCCCACACTGAGGATTGCGGGCCCTATGTCAGTCAGAGTTGCCCCCACAGTGTACAGCTCCTGCGCATCATCCTCCTCCTCCTCATGTTTAGCCTCCATCACAGATATCACCACATCAGTTACAAGCTGGAAGCACTGCAGTACTGCCTCCGACAAGCGGCAACAGGCTGTGCTGAAACTCATAAGCTTAGGTGAGAAACCTCACACTGCTTGTGAGTTGTGGACAGCTGTGAAAGAGCAGGCAGATCTGTGGCTGAGACCGCTGAACCTACATCCAGACATGGTCGTGTGTGAAAATGGCCGTAACCTGGTGACGGCTCTGAGGCGAGGCGAGATCACACACGTACCATGCCTGGCTCATGTGCTTAACCTCGTGGTTCAGCAGTTTCTTAAATCATACCCCGAGTTGCCAGATCTGCTCATCAAAGTACGCCGCCTGTCAGCTCATTTTCGCAAGTGGGCTACAGCTTCCGCCGCCCTTGCTATGTTGCAGCAGCATTTGCAGCTTCCGTCACACTGACTGGTGTGTGATGTCCCCACACGTTGGAACTCTACCCTCCACATGTTGCAAAGGATTTGTGAGCAGAAGAGAGCAGTTGTGGAGTACCAGCTGCAACAAGGCCGTCGATATTCAGGTCATACTCCACACATAAGACATCAGGAGTGGACCTGGATGTCTGACATATGTACCATCTTGACAAACTTTGAGGAGTCCACCAAGATGGTGAGTGGCGATGATGCCATCATTAGCGTCAGCATTCCACTTGTCTGTCTTTTGCAACGCTCTCTGCAGAGAATTAAAGAGGAGGCATTGCAGCCAGAGTATGATGAGATGGATCAAAAAGCCGTAGCGGTCGATTACACACAGCCCAGCCTCATCTCATCCCAACGTACATTGGGGGACAATGAGGGAGAGGAGGAGGAGGAGGAAGAACAGGAGCTGGTATCATGCGCTGTAGACGGTAGTACCTGTACAACTGTCATACCGTCGGTTCAGCGTCGGTGGCCTGAGGACAGGGGGGAAGAGGAGGAGGAGGAGAGCATGGTCAGTCGTCATCTTGGTGAGGACACGGAAGTCTTGCCCGTTACCAGTCTGGCACGCATGGCTGACTTTATGTTATGCTGCCTTAACCGTGACCCTCGCATTGTCAAAATGTTGGGTGAAAGTCATTACTGGTTGGTGACACTTTTAGACCCCCGCTACAAGGAGAACTTTCACTCTCTTATTCCTGAGGTGGAGAGGTCTACAAAAATGGGGCAGTACCAGAAGGCCCTTGCTGCAGAACTGTTAAAAAAATTCCCATCTGAACACGCTAGCGGCAGAGGTCACAGTTCGTTGCCCAACCAAGGCGTACATGCGAGAGAGACGAACTCCAATCCAGCAGAGGCAGGGGAACACTGTCAACGTTCTGGGACAGTTTTCTCAGACCCTCCCTTCGGACAGACCCTAAGGCGCGGGGTACTCTCACAAGGAGTGGAAAGTTTCAAAAGATGGTGAGAGAGTACCTTGCCGACAGTACTAGTGTCCTTCTTGATTCCTCTGTGCCTTTTAATTATTGGGTATCCAAGCTGGACACTTGGAATGAACTCGCTCTGTACACCTTGGAGGTCCTGGCCTGCCCTGCCGCTAGCGTGTTATCGGAGCGTGTTTTTAGTGCCGCTGATGGAATTATAACTGATAAGCGCACTCGCCTGTCAACTGACAATGCTGACAAGCTGACCCTTATCAAAATGAACAAGGGCTGGATTGGGCCAGACTTCTCATCACCACCAAATGACAGCAGAGTAACATAAAGTCAAATCCACTCTCTTATTTCGGGAGGTGTATTCACATGCACCGCTTCACACCCACACATAGGTATACGCTTCCTCATTTCGTCTGTTTTATGTTCTTCTCCTTATTAGAGATGAGCGGTGTTCGACTAGAACTGTTCGCCAATCTCAAATTCGAGCTGTTTTGGGCGGTGTTCGAGTTGTTCGACGAACCCGAACGATTTGCAAAAAATTCGGCTGTTCGAGGTTATGTTCGATAACTGTTCGTGCACCAAAAGCGTGTCCTGCATGTCTGGCGCTATTTAGAGCACCAATCATGCAGGGATTGTCTGCCACTCACTGTAATGCCACAGCCATGGTGGTTGTGGCATTACAGTGATTGCCCAAATCGATGGGAACAGTGCCAACAGTGAAACATGAAAAGCCGGCAATTCAGCAGCGGCATACACCTGTACCCGACAATTTAGAACCGAAAGAATAGAGCTTCACACATAGATTAGATAGATATAAACATGTCAGCCACATATATACGAAGTACAGTGAAAGTGCTGCTTACTGTACTTGTCATTTAGCGTAAAGGATTTATCAAAAAAAATAATAGTGTTTTCATGCACCGTCTCTTTAAAAAAGCCGGCCGGCAATTCAGCAGCGGTACCCGACAATTTATAACAGACAGAATAGAGCTTCACACATAGATTAGATAGATAGAAACATGTCAGCCACATATATACGAAGTACAGTGATAGTGTTGGTTACTGTACTTGTCATTTAGTATTAAAATAAAGGATTTATTATTAAAAAAATTGGCGTGGGGTTCCCCTTAATTTTAGGCTCTAGCGGAGGTTAAGCAGACGGCTGAGGCAGATGTTTGCAGCCTGGGAAGGGGGTAATACCCACGGAGCTTCCCAGGCTACTAATATCAGCCCCCAGCTGAATACATAGCCTTTACTAGCTATTAAAATGGGGGACCCCCCAAAAAAAATGACGTGGGGTCCCCCCTAATTTAATAGCTAGCAAAGGCTAGGCAGACAGCTGGGGGCTGATATTAATAGCCCAGGAAGGGAGCCATGAATATTGGCCCCCTCCCAGGCTAGAAACACCAGCCGTCAGCCGCCCCAGAAATGGCGCATTCATAGGATGCGCCAATTCTGGCACTTAGCCTCGCTCTTCCACGCTGCCCTGGTGCGGTGGCAGGGGGTAATAGGGTTGGGGTTGATGTCAGCTTATAATGCCAGCTGACATCAAGCCCAGGTTAGTAATGGAGAGGCGTCTATAAGACACCCCCATTACTAACCCCATAGTCAAAGTTAAAAAAAACACAAACACCCAGAATAAAGTCCTTTAATTGAAATAAAGACACAATCCTTTATTGTTCTAAATTAAACCATACTTACCGTCACGCCCATTCCAGCTGAAGCCAACGATCTCCTGCAATAAAAGAAAAATAATAAAGCAACCTCATCCTTACCTTTCCATGGTTCCCACGACAGCTTCAGCTCTGCTACATCGAGATGACAGGCTGGACCGCAGCAGAACGCTGCCATCCAGCCTCTCATCCCGCAGACACTGAGAAGTGCAGGCTTGCTTGCGCTGCTCAGCGTCTCTCTGTGACGACATCCAGATGAGCCGAGTTCATGTCCAATGAACTCGGCTCACCTCATGCACGTCACTGACAGCGTGGGAAAATTCTCACGCTGAAGCGGTGAGTGCAGGAGAATTCTCCCACGCTGTCAGTGATGTGCATAAGGTGAGCTCATGTCCAATGAACTCAGCTCACCTCCTGCACGTCACTGACAGCGTGGGAGAATTCTCCTGCACTCAGCGCTTCAGCGTGAGAATTCTCCCACGCTGAAGCGCTGAGTGCAGGAGAATTTTCCCACGCTGTCAGTGACGTGCATAAGGTGAGCTCATGTCCAATGAACTCAGCTCGCCTCCTGCACGTCACTGACAGCGTGGGAGAATTCTCCTGCACTCAGCGCTTCAGTGTGAGAATTCTCCCACGCTGAAGCGCTGAGTGCAGGAGAATTTTCCCACGCTGTCAGTGACGTGCATGAGGTGAGCCGAGTTCATTGGACATTAACTCGGCTCATCTGGATGCCCTCACAGAGAGACACTGTGGAGCGCAAGCAAGCCTGCGCTTCTCAGTGTCTGCGGGATGACAGGCTGGATGGCAGCGTTCTGCTGCGGTCCAGCCTGTCATCTCGATGTAGCAGAGCTGAAGCTGTCATGGGAACCATGGAAAGGTAAGGATGATGTTGCTTTATTATTTTTCTTTTATTTCAGGAGATCGTTGGCTTCAGCTGGAATGGGCGTGATGGTAAGTATGGTTTAATTTAGAACAATAAAGAATTGTGTGTTTATTTCAATTAAAGGACTTTTTTCTGGGTGTTGTGTTTTTTTTAAATACTTTACTAGAAATTCATGGTGGTCATGTCTAATATTGGCGTGACCCCAAGAATTTCGGGCTTAGGGCCAGCTGATAATGCCAAGCTGGCCCTAACCCCTTTATTACCCAGTGAGCCACCGCATCAGGGCCCTGGATGAGTTTGGTACAGCGCCAGAAGATGGCGCTTCTATGAACGCGCCATTTTCCGGGGTGGCTGCGGACTGCAATTTGCAGCGGGGGTGGCCCAGAAAGCTTGGGCCTCCCTGCGCTGCGGATTCCAGCCCCCAGCTGCCTAGTTGTACCTGGCTGGACACAAAAACAGGGCGAAGCCCCACGTCAATTTTCTTTAAATTATTTCATGAAATAATTAAGAAAAAAAGGGCTTCCCTATATTGTTGTGTCCGGCCAGGTACAAATAGGCAGCTGGTGGTTGGGGGCAGCCCGTTCCTGCCTGCTGTACCTGGCTGGACACAAATATAGTGCGAAGCCCCACGTCAATTTTTTTTAAATTATTTCATGAATTTCCTGAAATAATTTAAAAAAATTGAAGTGGGGCTTCGCACTATATTTGTGTCCAGCCAGGTACAGCAGGCAGGAACGGGCTGCCCCCATCCACCAGCTGCCTATTTGTACCTGGCCGGACACAACAATATAGGGAAGCCCTTTTTTTCTTAATTATTTCATGAATTTCATGAAATAATTAAAAAAAATTGAAGTGGGGCTTCGCACTATATTTGTGTCCAGCCAGGTACAGCAGGCAGGAACGGGCTGCCCCCAACCACCAGCTGCCTATTTGTACCTGGCCGGACACAACAATATAGGGAAGGCCTTTATTTCTTAATTATTTCATGAATTTCATGAAATAATTAAAAAAAAAGTACGTGGGGCTTCGCCCTATTTTTGTGTCCAGCCAGGTACAACTAGGCAGCTGGGGGCTGGAATCTGCAGCGCAGGGAGGCCCAAGCTTTCTGGGCCCCCCCCCCCCGCTACAAATTGCAGTCCGCAGCCACCCCGGAAAATGGCGCGTTCATAGAAGCGCCATCTTCTGGCGCTGTACCCAACTCATCCAGGGCCCTGGTGCGGTGGCTCACTGGGTAATAAAGGGGTTAGGGCCAGCTTGGTATTATCAGCTGGCCCCAAGCCCAAAATTCATGGGGTCACGCCAGTATTAGACATGACCGCCATGAATTTCTAGTAAAGTATTTAAAAAAAACACAACACCCAGAATAAAGTCCTTTAATTGAAATAAAGACACAATTCTTTATTGTTCTAAATTAAACCATACTTACCATCACACCCATTCCAGCTGAAGCCAACGATCTCCTGCAATAAAAGAAAAATAATAAACCAACCTCATCCTTACCTTTCCATGGTTCCCACGACAGCTTCAGCTCTGCTACATCGAGATGACTGGCTGGACCGCAGCAGAACGCTGCCATCCAGTCTGTCATCCCGCAGACACTGAGAAGCGCAGGCATGCTTGCGCTCCTCACTGTCTCGCTGTGATGGCATCCAGATGAGCCGAGGTCATGTCCAATGAACTCGGCTCACCTCATGCACGTCACTGACAGTGTGGGAAAATTCTCACGCTGAAGTGCTGAGTGCAGGAGAATTCTCCCACGCTGTCAGTGATGTGCATGAGGTGAGCTCATGTCCAATGAACTCAGCTCACCTCCTGCACGTCACTGACAGCGTGGGAAAATTCTCCTGCAATCAGCGCTTCAGCGTGAGAATTTTCCCACGCTGTCAGTGACGTGCATGAGGTGAGCCGAGTTCATTGGACATGAACTCGGCTCATCTGGATGTCGTCACAGAGAGACGCTGAGCAGCGCAAGCAAGCCTGCGCTTCTCAGTGTCTGCGGGATGACAGGCTGGATGGCAGCGTTCTGCTGCGGTCCAGCCTGTCATCTCGATGTAGCAGAGCTGAAGCTGTCGTGGGAACCATGGAAAGGTAAGGATGAGGTTGCTTTATTATTTTTCTTTTATTGCAGGAGATCGTTGGCTTCAGCTGGAATGGGCGTGATGGTAAGTATGGTTTAATTTAGAACAATAAAGGATTGTGTCTTTATTTCAATTAAAGGACTTTATTCTGGGTGTTTGAGTTTTTTTTAACTTTGACTATGGGGTTAGTAATGGGGGTGTCTTATAGACGCCTCTCCATTACTAACCTGGGCTTGATGTCAGCTGGCATTATAAGCTGACATCAACCCCAACCCTATTACCCCCTGCCACCGCACCAGGGCAGCGTGGAAGAGCGAGGCTAAGTGCCAGAATTGGCGCATCCTATGAATGCGCCATTTCTGGGGCGGCTGACGGCTGGTGTTTCTAGCCTGGGAGGGGGCCAATATTCATGGCTCCCTTCCTGGGCTATTAATATCAGCCCCCAGCTGTCTGCCTAGCCTTTGCTAGCTATTACATTAGGGGGGACCCCACGTCATTTTTTTTGGGGGGTCCCCCATTTTAATAGCTAGTAAAGGCTATGTATTCAGCTGGGGGCTGATATTAGTAGCCTGGGAAGCTCCGTGGGTATTACCCCCTTCCCAGGCTTCAAACATCTGCCCCAGCCGTCTGCTTAACCTCCGCTAGAGCCTAAAATTAAGGGGAACCCCACGCCAATTTTTTTAATAATAAATCCTTTATTTTAATACTAAATGACAAGTACAGTAACCAACACTATCACTGTACTTCATATATATGTGACTGACATGTTTCTATCTATCTAATCTATGTGTGATGCTCTATCTTTCTGTTCTAAATTGTCGGGTACCGCTGCTGAATTGCCGGCCGGCTTTTTTAAAGAGACAGTGCATGAAAACACTATTATTTTTTTAAATAAATCCTTTACACTAAATGACAAGTACAGTAAGCAACACTATCACTGTACTTATTATATATGTGACTGACATGTTTCTATCTATCTAATCTATGTGTGAAGCTCTATTCTTTCTGTTCTAAATTGTCGGGTACAGATGCTGAATTGCCGGCCGGCTTTTTTAAAGAGACGGTGCATGAAAACACTAATATTTTTTTTAATAAATCCTTTACACTAAATGACAAGTGCAGTAACCAACACTGTCACTGTGCTTCTTATATGTGTGACTGACATGTTTCTATCTATCTAATCTATGTGTGATGCTCTATTCCTTCTTGTCTAAATTGTCGGGTACCGGTGTATGCCGCTGCTGAATTTGCCGGCCGGCTTTTTTAAAGAGAGTGTCTTCTGAGCAGTTTGTCAGCTTTTGGACACCTTTGCAGGTGTTTTCTATGTGTTTCTATGTGTTTTTGTTTGCCTGCCATTGGTTTTAACGGTGTTCGACGGTGTTCTAAGGTGTTCGACGAACAGTTCGACGAACAGTTCCTCGAACATCCCGGTGTTCGACGAACCGAACCGAACCCGAACACTACGGGGGTGGCTCAACACTACTCCTTATCCTCAGCCTCCACCTCCACTATACCACCAGGTTGACCGTGGTCCGTGTTGCCATTATTGAAAGTTCCTCCGTCCTTATTTTTGTCAGCTTTTGCTTGAAAGGCATAAGCAAAGACTGTGGGAGACCCACTCCCCAATAATGGGAATAATATTTTTAAGATGCTGTACTGTATGGCTCTTGTAAGGGGCATGCAAACCGTCTAGTTAAGCTACTGGGACCTCCACGTCTCTTCCGACGGGCATTAAAACCATCTTGTTAAGCTACTGCGACCTCCACAACTTTTTCAAGGGGCATTAAAACCGTCTTGTTAAGCTACTGCGACCTCCACGTCTCTTCCGAGGGGCATTAAAAGCGTCTTGTTAAACCACTCTGAACTCCATAGCTCTTCCAAGGGGCATTGAAATGTTGTTTTTAATAAACTCTAACCTCCACGACTCTTCGAACGGGCATTGCATTTCCTCCTAATTTTTGGCAGCTTTTGCTTGGAAGGCATAAGCAAAGACTATGGGAGACCCACTCCCCAATAATGGGAATAATGTTTGTAATATGCTGTACTGCATGGCTCTTGTAAGGGGCATTGCAAGTTCCTCCGTCCTAATTTTAGGCAGCTTTTGCTTGGAAGGCATAAGCAAAGACTATGGGAGACCCACTCCCCAATAATGGGAATAATGTTTGTAATACGCTGTACTGCATGGCTCTTGTAAGGGGCATTGCAAGTTCCTCTGTCCTAATTTTTGGCAGCTTTTGCTTGGAAGGCATAAGCAAAGACTATGGGAGACCCACTCCCCAATAATGGGAATAATGTTTTTTAGATGCAGTACTGTATGACTCTTGTAAGGGGCATTAAAACCGTCTTGTTAAGCTACTGCAACCTCCACCACTTTTCCAAGGGGCATTCAAACCGTCTTGTTAAGCTACTGTGACCTCCACGTTTCTTCCGAGGAGCATTAAAAGCGTCTTGTTAAACCACTCTGAACTCCACGTCTCTTCCAAGGGGCATTAAAACCGTCTTGTTACGCTACTGTGACCTCCACGTCTCTTCCAAGGGGCATTAAAACCGTCTTGTTAAACCACTCTGAACTCCACAGCTCTTCCAAGGGGCATTAAAACCGTCTTGTTAAGCTACTGTGACCTCCACGTCTCTTCCAAGGGGCATTAAAACTGTCTTGTTAAACCACTCTGAACTCCACAGCTCTTCCAAGGGGCATTGAAATGTTGTTTTTAATTACCTCTAACCTCCACGACTCTTCCAACGGGCATTATATTTCCTCCTAATTTTAGTCAGCTTTTGCTTTTCAATGCAAAGGCGAAAACTAAGGGAGACCCACTCCCCAATAATGGGTAGAAGGTTTTTAGTACGATGTAATCCACGTCTGTTTCAAGGGGCATTGCAGTTCCTCATAATTTTTGGAAAGCCTTCCATTCACTGCTTAGGCCAACAGTGTACAGGAGACCCAGTTGCTATAAATGGATAAAACAGTTTAGTTAAGGCCCTCTGACCTCCATGTCCCTTCCAAGGGGCATTTGAGTGCCTCAAAATTTTTGGTAGGCATTGCACTCACTGTATGCCCTATAACTGTGTAGCTGAACCGCTCCTTTTGTTACAGAAACATATCCTACAAGACATGTGTGGTTGACTGGCCTGATATTGATGTGAATGGTCCCTGTTCCTCCTGCTCTTTCTCCTTTGCCACCACCTCTTCCATCATTTATCACCTGAAGCTTTGTTTTATCAGGAGTCATAGAACTGGGATAGTAGCAGGAAAACATCCAGCAATCCTCGGAGGAGGTAGGATATGCGCCAAAACGCTGACCACCTTAGGCCTAGCCGCTATTACATACATGCACTTGCATTCCAAGAAAACAAAGCAGATGCTAACTTCTATCATCATCATCATCATGCTCCTCACCTTGGCACTCTCAACTCCCCTGATGGAGAAGCCAGGGCTCACCGGAGGAGTCTGTTTTTCTGGTGGGCTCGTCCAATGCTGCCCTAAAGCAGGCCAGGCTAAGAAAAGTGTGTGGGAAGGCGACAGGAGAAATAGGGGCGGCTGGGGACCGTTTATGGACATCCGGCCGCCCCCAGGTGGCTGGGGACCGTGTGTGGACACCCGGCCGTGGGGCGGCTGGGGACTGAGTATGGATACCTTGCCGCCAACGCAGCCATGACGTGGTGGCCATATTCCGCCTCCACATGCCTAAAAGGCCCAATTTAAAGTGCAAGCAAGCAAGCAGTATGGTATTGCAGCCTGGGGGTGGATGGGTGGCGGGCTGCATACTTGCGCTTGCATTGCAAGGAATGGGAGAGGTACAATTGAACACTTCCCTGGGACAAGACTTGAACGGGGACAGTTGCAAGTCTGCAACGACAGGTGCAGGGTGGGAGGCATCTTCACATGTGCCATGAACAGGGGGTTGGCATGCACACACTACAGCGGAATAGGCTGTCCTCCCCACTAAATGCAAAGGGGAGGGCACAGGTAATGTTTTGGTATGCGCACTTTATCTTATGTATAAGGCGCACCGGACAAATAGGGGCGGCTAGGGACCGAGTATGGATACCTCGCTGCTGAAGCAGCCTTGAGGTAGTGGCCAGCTTCGGCCTCCTCCAAACTAAAAGGCCCCATTTCAAGTGCAAGCTAGCAGTATGGCATTGTAGCCTGGGGGTGGGTGGGTGGCAGGCTGCACACATACGCTTGCATTCCAAGAAAACAAAGCAGTTGCTAACTTCTATCATCATCAGCATGCTCCTCACCTTGGCACTCTCAACCCCCCTAATGGAGAAGCCAGGGCCCACCGGAGGAGTCTGGTTCTCTGGTGGACTCATCCAATGCTGCCCTAAAGCAGGCCAGGCTAAGAAAAGTGTGGGGGAAGGTGACAGGAGAAATAGGGGCGGCTTGGGACTGTTTATGGACACCCGGCCGCCC
The DNA here is from genome assembly GCF_046119375.1 of Phyllobates terribilis. Taxonomy (NCBI): domain Eukaryota; kingdom Metazoa; phylum Chordata; class Amphibia; order Anura; family Dendrobatidae; genus Phyllobates; species Phyllobates terribilis. The sequence goes on along the minus strand of NW_027362761.1, from coordinate 177,889,073 downwards.
CCAGGTGGCTGGGGACCGTGTGTGGACACCCGGCCGCGGGGCGGCTGGGGACCGAGTATGGACACCCAGCCACCGGGCGGCTGGGAACTGAGTATGGATACCTCGCTGCCGAAGCAGCCATGAGGTAGTGGCCAGCTTCGGCCTCCTCCAAACTAAAAGGCCCCATTTCAAGTGAAAGCTAGCAGTATGGTATTGCAGCCTGCAGGTGGGTGGGTGGTTGGCTGCATATTTGTGCTTGCATTGCAAGGAATGGGGGAGGTACAATTGAACACTGCCCTGGGACAAGGACTTGCATGGGGATAGTTGCAAGTCTGCATCTTCTGATGCGGCAAGGATCACTTCTGATGGGCACACTTTTAGGCAGTGACCTGGGAGTCAGAGATTCTTCCAGGGGTCTTCCCCATGCTGTTCCCATGTCTTTTCAGCACTGTATGCATGTGTCACACAGCACATGGCCAGATAAGGTTGTAAAATGTTACAATGACATTTCCCGGTGAATGCATTTGTCACGGTTGAAAGCAATACAAAAGTGCAAAAACGCATGAAAAATGCTACTTGTGAACATAGCCCAAGGTGTGGAAGAGTATTTTTGTTTTTGGTTATTTATTTTACCTTATACACAAGTCCTTACCCTGGAAAGGATGTTCCTTAACATATTTCACAGGAAAACCGTTTCAGTTTCGTTTTTGAACGTTTTATTGTGAGCCCATAAAAGTGGCTTAATATCTCTGACCACGTTGTTGACAGCAGTGACCTGGGGGTCAGAAATGCTTCCTGGGGTGATCCCCATGCTGTCCCTATGTCTTTTGAGCACTGTCACTATCGTTTTGGGCACTTTTTAGGCTTTCTACAGACTGCCGGGGGTGCCGTTTCAAAAATGTTCGGGTCTCCCATAGACTAACATTGGGCTCGTTGCTTGGGTCGAGCACCCAAGTATCACGGTGAGCTCGGCCCGAGCTTCGAGCACCCGAGCATTTTAGTGCTCGCTCAACACTAGTAAAGACACATCAATACTTTATTATTAATGTGAATTAAAGTGTGAATTAGAAAGTATGGTATGTGTTTAATAAATGTGGTATGTGTTTAAAAAAGGCATATAGATAGCAAATTAATAAATACTACATAAATAATTAGTATAAGAAATATTGACATTAAGCGAAAGTGGCATAAAAACATAAAAATGTGCATGGGACTAAAAGGTACATTAGTGTGTAGCACATAAATGAAAAAAAAGAGAGAAAAGGGGAATTATTGTCAATATGATAACTGAAATGACTAAGAGGGCTAAAAAGACTGCTAATATAGATAATTGACACATGATAGCTGAACTCAATTTCACACTGTACTGGATTAAAGAGTATGAGTAAATGTATAAAAATTGGTAAAAAATAGGTTCATGAATGGACTCCTAAATATGCTCATAAATAGGCTCATACATATGCTAATGAGTAGGGGCATGAAAATGAAATTGGTGAAAATAGGCTAGAAAATGTGAGTCTATGGGGAAACTGATTACTAAATGGCCTTCTAGTGTCACAAAAAAGGGGGCAGGAGAGGCGGTGGGAGAGAAATAAGAACTATATTTGCACAAAATAATCAAGTATTAAATGTATCCCTACAGGCTAGATCCATGCTCAACCAGGCCTGGATAGTCTGGGTAATTTCAGACCCGATGGTCCAGAAATAGTGCATGTTAGAAAAGAATAGAATTAATTGGTGGCTCAGTGATTAGCACTGCAGCCTTTCAGCTCTGGGGTCCTGGGCTGAAATCCCACCAAGAACAACATCTGCAAGGAGTTTGTATGTTCTCCCCGTGTTTGCGTGGGTTTCCTCCAGGGTCTCCGGTTTCCTCCCACACTCCAAAGACATACTGATAGGGAATGTAGATTGTGAGCCCCAATGGGGACAGTGCCTATAATATCTGTAAAGCTCTGCTGAATATGATGGCGCTATATAAGAAACCAATAATAAATAAATAATAATGTGGCTGCCTGTAGTGAAATGAGCCACCTATTTACCCCCTGATAAAAAGGACTGGTCTACTACTGTACTGTCTCTGTCCTGCTTGCCATCTATATAGACACTCATTATGTGTAATTATCGTGGCATATTGCTATACACTACATAACATGTGGGCACTGTCATACGGGACGTATGCTGATTTAAAAATGCATACATTTGTGTGCGCCATTGTCCTTTCTTGCCCCCTTTTCTTATGATACATTAAGTGCTTTGAGTCAATGAGCGCTAAAGAATTTTGAAAAGTGCCATGAAAATACAATGTGAGAAAAAAAAAATAGGGATTCACAGGTTTTTCTTTTTGCTTTTACCATTCATAGGGTTGCTGGTCAATATTTCCGTTTTGCAGTGAGAATAACAGCTGATATAACCTTCAGAAACAGAAGCATATGTTTAATAATTCCTTTTAATGTGAAATATTTCCGCTTTCACAGTCAATCATTGTGAGATACTCCTGCTGTGAGTCTTCTCGATTAGCAAATGAATGCAAATAACCCCAAATGCCTGCTGCTGGAAAGTACTGCCATTGGAAAAACACAAAGCAACAAACTTACAGTAACTAACCAAACATTTACCGTATATGTTCTTCAGTGGGTTCTGCCTGGATGCTGTACTCTACATCACATGTACACAAATGTATACCTGTCTGCAATGCTGTTATGTGCACAGTATAATCACCAGGAAGTTCCCAGCCTTGGGGACACGACGATTTCTTTTCATTTCTCAGATTCTGACAGTTAAAACTTTTCATTTTTATCTCCATCCTTTCAATAATGACATATAAATGCTGTACAAGTAAACTAATGATATTGAGAAAGTGCCTGAAGACCTGAACCGATCATTGCTGTTGTTGCAAATTTGTCTATTGTACTTTATCCTGTATGCACTTTATCTAAATAAATGGATTTTTTGGAAGAAACTAATCCTGGTGAGCGCTGTGAATATACTTCTGCATAATAATGATAGATCCCATGAAAATGCAATATAAGTCATTTAAGATTATTCCCTATAGTGCAAAATGCCATGTATGTATCTCTAGTGCTGGGGTGAGTGTGTGTGAAGGGGTCTCAGGAGCTATGTGTCACGCTAGGTGTGGGAAAGACTAAGCGCAATACAAAGGGAAGAGGGAAAGGGAGCCCAGACTCTAGGGAAAGGGGGGAAAGTGGAGATCTCCTAGGTTGATCTAGTGTCACCCTGTCTCCCTAATCGCCGCACGCGTACCTCGCCCTGTCTTTCCCTAGCATTTGGCTAAAGCTAGGGAAGAAGTGGATGAGCACTAGTAGATCTCCACCAAACACTGTAGACAACAAGGAAGGACAAACAGGGGAAAAGTGCTTAGCTTTAGATGACTCCAGACAACTGCACAAACACGTCCTCAAGCTCCAGAGAGGAAAAGGTACTGCTCTTGCTATGCCTTCACAAGGAATAATGAATATTGCGGCACCTCCCTCCCACACCAGTTATTTGTACACCCAGGCCAGGGAGTTAATTAGCCAGAGGAAGGTAGCCGCTAGGTCCTAGAGAGACAGCTTCTAAGAAGATGTCTGTAATGCCAAACGTAGAGATCTCCTGCAACCAGCTGCAGGGCAACTGTCTGTCACCTCTGACACACCCGTGACACTATGTTTCTCTTCAAGTGTCTATGTTATATAGCCGGCATCTTTTTCTAACAACAGCAGCCAGAGGCTAGCTCCGATCACTGCATGTTAACCATTTAAACTTTTGACAGTGGTATTTAACAGAGCGTCCGCCCCGCACAGATGGGGCACAGATATGTGTTACCATGGAAGCTGGGGGCCAATGAGAGCACTTCCATCTTGTCCTCCTGTGAAGCTCAGCCATGAGCTGAGCTTCATAGGAGGCAGCAATTTACACTACAGTATATATTGCAATACTCTGGTGTTGCAGTATATTGAACAAGCAATCAGACGATCACAGGTTCAAGTCCTCTAAAGGGATTAAAAAATAAAATAAAAAATGTAAAAATATAAATGCAAAATATCTCTACGTTCTTAAAAGTCAAGTCTATTAAAATAGAAAATTAACCAGTACAGTAAAAAAAAAATCAAATGCCAGAATTGTGTTTTATTTGAGTCTCCCTACTTACCCAAAACAAAATACAATAAAAAGAGATCAAAATGTCTGTATCACAAATTAGTATCAATAAGATTTTCATCTTAGAAGGCAAAAAACAAGTCCTCAAACAGATCCACAAATGGAAAAACAAACACGTTATAGATCTTGGAAATTGAAACCCAAACTTCAGAATTTTTTTTTTCATTTTACCACTTACCAAATTTGCATGGATATTTTTTTTTATCTCTCTAATTGAATTGACATGAAGAACCATGTTTTCATTCCCAAACAATGAATGTCATAAAAACAAATCCCAAAAAAACAATGACGTAATTGCATATTTTTTCACCATTTCATCTTATTTGGAGAATTTTTTTCTGTTGTTTTAGTAAATCCCACAAAAAGCAAGCCCTCATATGGCTATGACCATTGAAAAATAAAAAAAAGTGAAGGCTCCTCAAAGAAGGGGAGGTAAAAATGTAAACTTGAATATAAAATGAAAATTAGCAGAGTAGGCAAGGGGTTAAAGATAACTTTGTTAATTCAGCAACTATCATCACAGATGTAAGATGTTGAGCAAGATTTGTCACACATTTATGCCTAAAATTACACTTTGATAGAACATAGCTGAGTCACAAACGCTTATTCATTACTGTGGTAAGAAATAATATCAGGCACACCATGCAGGGTTTCCAGCTGTCCCAAAATCATGAAATGTTTGTAAAACCTGTCAACTAGAGACTGAAATAAAGAACATGGATGCACTTCTGATATTTTTCAAAGATTAAGATGCTTTTGCAGTTTACATTGATATAAATATTATCATTTTACAGTATTACAGTATTACAGTTAATGCTAGTACTGTATATGAGTTAGAAACATGTATTACCTTAATCAATCATTTTCGAATTTTAAATTTGTTGTAACAAATTTTTTGTGTTGTATCAGAACAATAAAAACACACTGGCCCTGATTCATTAACGCAATTTTGCCAAAATTCTGGGGTAAATTGCTCCGAAAAATCCCAAAATTTTGACGGAACTCAGAGTAGTACAAACATTTTGCAATTTTTGGCGTTTTTACTCCAGTTTACACAGCTTTGCCAAAAAGGGCAGGGCCGGGGCGAGGTGGGATTGTGATGTCAAAGCTTGTCTAATTCATAACAAGCCGTATAGTCCAGAAATCTTACTCCACTAAGGTACTGGAGTAAGATTTCTGACGTGATTCATGGAGATGCACGCCACTCATCAAACACTCCAGACATGCACCTCTTTATGAATCAGGAGTGTCTGACTCCACCATGCCTCATCATCAAGACCAGCGAGAAAATCGCCAGACTTGAGTAATCGCAGCCAATAAAACAATAGCAAGAAAAGGAAGTTAAAAAAGGGACAGATAAGGAAAAAGGAAAGGAATGAAAGAAAAAGTAAGAGTAAGGAAGAGTAAGGCAAAGAGAAGGAGAAAGAAAGAAAGATAGAACGAAAGGCTTTCTTTCTCTGTTTTTCTTTCTCTCTTTCTTTCTCTTTCCTTTTCTCTGTTTTTCTTTCTCTTTCTTCCTTTCTTGCTTTTTCTTAGTATTTCTTTCTTAGTAAGAAAGAAAGACTAAGATAGAGAAACAGAGAAAGAAAAATCAAGAAAGAAAGAGAAAGAAAATAGAGAAAGAAACAAAGAAAGAGCGAAAGGCTTTCTTGCTCTGTTTTTCTTTCTTTCTATTTCCTTTTCTCTGTTTTTCTTTCTCTTTCTTCCCTTTTCTTAGTCTTTCTTTCTTTCTCAGTCTTTCTTTCTAGGAAAGAAAGAAAGACTGAGAAAGAAAAACAGAGAAAGAAAGAGAAAGAAAACAGAAAAGGAAAGAGAAAGAAAGAGAAAGGAAAGAAAGAAAAAACAGACAAAAACAAAAAGTAATGTTATGCTAAAATATATGAATATTTGTGCGAGTAAATGCGAACTTTGGTTGTGTAATGCTCTTAATATTTTGTATCTGTATGGTGTAACATTACCATCTAAAACTCCAACATTTAGCTTAAGGAAACAGTGGTTAGTCTTCATTTGCACAATCCCAGCTCGACAGGGAGCAATGTCACTGAGGAAAATTGTCAGGCAAAGCCAATCACTGCCACTTGTGGGATAGACTATCTGCTTTAGCTTTCCCTTTGAACTGCTAGTTAAACAAGCCTTGAAGATTTACCTCCAAAAACAGCTTTGGAATCACCTGAGTTAAAACTGTGAGGATTGCCAACAAGTAGAGAGGACTTACTGGATACCAGTTAATTAGCCATATTACACTGCTACAGAGATGAAAAACAAGCAAGCCAGTCTGGTGAGTGCCCCACTTTCCAAAGTTGTGTGATGGGAATTATTATTGCTTAGAGGAAAAAACTTTTTGGTTTCAGATGATTTTTTTAATCTATCTATCTCTCTATTATCTATCTATCTATCTATCTATCTATCTATCTATCTATCTATCTATCCCATATCTATCTATCTATCTATCTCTCTATATCTATCACATATCTATCTATCTATCTATCTATCTATCTATCTATCTATCCCATATCTATCTATCCCATATCTATCTATCTATCTATCTCTCTATTATCTAGCTATCTATTTATCTATCTATCTTATGTAATATCTATCTATATTATCTAATACCTATCTATCTAACATATATCTTTCTATCATTTATATCTCCATTTTTCCATCCATTTATCTATCTGTCATCCACCTATTTTTCTATCTATATATTTCTTACTAGTACGTTTTCTACATGCAAATTGTGGTTTCGCTTGCATGCTGGTTAAATGCAAACTGCTGGCAAAAATGTGTCTATTTCAGGTTATTATTGCATTAATATCAATCTGGTATCTCAAAAGTAAACAATGAAAAGGACTAATTCATTTTCCTTCGGCTACTTCTAGTTTTTACACATCTTTAAGTAGTTGATTTATTGCTGATTATAAAAGTAAAATGTTTCAATAATACCTGTTGTTGACCTGTAAAATCATAACCTCCAGGTACAGAGATGTTTTCTTCCAGATGCAAACTAATGGTGAATTGCATTGATATCTCACTATATTTAGTAAATGTTTAACGTTAAATATAATGATGCACAAAATGTAAGTAAATATCGTTGCAATAAATTATCAAATTGGTTTGCCAATCGATATTCTAGATAGGATTTATTAAGAAGAGATTACATTTAGGTTTTTAAAAAAGTCGTTTTTCGTGTATTCTGACTTTTTTGGTATATTGGGAAAAGTTTTATACGGCATGCTGTTTTACGGGGGATGTAAGACAGTTGTAAGATTCTTATAGTAGAGTTCAGTTTTTATAGAAACAAAAATATTGTTGGACAGAAAGTAAACGAGAAATGACTCAAAATGTCAATATAAAATATATTTGGCTCCTGATATAGTTAGCAGTGTTATATGGGAATAAATATGAATGTCGCTATACATCCAGGTTTCATACAAAACAATTCTTTCTGGAATTAAAATATAAATCTCTTTATAATATTTTTGCTTCTTTGAGTGCATTGAGCGTGTCAGAGACAGTCATTTTTGTGCACATGTTCAGTATTTGCAGCAAATATTTTTGTTGCAAAAACCAGAGCGCTGGCAGAAAAAACGTTTTCAGAAAGTATAGGCATTTTTGCTTCTCTTTTGTGTGTGTTTGATGAGTTTTTACTTGTATTTTTCCTTATTCATTTGAATGAGGGAAAAATGCTGCAAAAATTCTGAAGAGAATTGACATGTTGCAGATTTGAATAAACGCTTTGAGGGCTCACTCACATGAACGTATACATCGCATGAGTTGTAGCTGATATTTTATCGGATAGCACTCGGGCCAATGTTATACTATGGGGCAGTGCAGATCAGCGTTTTTTTCTTATACCAATTTGGCATGAGAAAAAAATCTCAGCATGCTACAAGTGGCTCTGCAAATCGGATTTCACCCATTCAAGTCAATGGGTGTGTGGAAATCTGAACTTGGATGTCATCTGAGTGCAGTCCGATTACTGCGGACACAGACGATGGAGAAATTTTGTTCTCCATCTTCTCCTCACCTGTGCTATAATTCTCACTTCTGAGAAAATTGGATTACACTAAGCTGACACTCTGATCCAACTTGGCTCAGAGCTTGATCAGTGTTATTAACATAATCGACCCGATTCTCTTACGTGAGATTATCTACGCTCATGTGAGCGAGCCCTGACGGTTCAAATCTGCAAAGAAAAAAAGCAGCTTGTGTATGAGATTTCAGAAATCTTATTCACTTTGCTGGTACTGTAAAATGCTGCATTTTTTCCATGGCAAAAAACATGGGGAAAAAAAAATCGTGAAAAACACAACATGTGAACAAGCCTTAATTTTACTTCAGGTCTTGTTAAAAGGTAAATGACAACCATAATGACTAGTGATAAACGAGTATGTTCGGTTAACCCTT